>NC_134925.1:4222500-4847500 GCF_051014615.1 Bombus vancouverensis nearcticus
TCAAATTCGATGATCTTGCGCTTCTGAAAACAAACAAGTTAGGAAAAAAATTATATATTTGGTGGAGTGGATATTGACTGACACGTTGATATATTCTGTTGCAGGACATGAAGTCGATGAAGTTCAAGAGGAACTTAGACCGATCTACGATGAACAGGAACTGTCGAACCTGGTTAGTAGTTTAACTCGGATCTTAGAACATAAAGACGGATAACGATCGTGGAAAAATTTCTTAATGCACAATACTAGATAGATTATGAATAGATTCAGCCTTATCCTAAATACCAACAACTACAACCTTCGCAAAAAAGAAAATGATAATATTAATTATTAAAACTCATATCATAAGTAAAAAGAAAATCAACCCTTTGATATTAACATTAATCATAATTAAAAGATTCAGCCAATAAATGAACAAAATCTTCCTCTTCTTCCAGGTCAACTGTGTGAAAGACATGACAACCTTGGGCGGACTAAGGAAGGAGGACTGGTCCTACTACTTGGAATTGACAATTCGAGAGTTCTTTCTAAATCCAAACTTGACCACCCTGACCATCTATTATTTATACAACAGGCTCGCTGCTTCTCTGTCGTTCCCTATTGTACCGGTATACGAGCTCACCTACTTCATCAGGGAACCACAAGAGATCCTGCGAGCGGACACATTTCGGGATCGCGTATTGTTCGGCTCGGTGAACGATAAAGTAGAGCAGCACGTGCTGTCGGTTGTTCAAAACGTGTTGTCGCCGATCTTCCTCAAGATCGAAACCTGGCCAGACAGTATCCATCCAGAGAGGATTCTCGCCCGCTTTGTTCAGTGGCTTAACTCGTGTTTAATTAGTCGGGGAAAGTTTTCCGGGGAGCACGGTATCGTAACGATACTTCAACGAGCTGAACTACGAAACTTTCTTGTCTCCTCCTCCAGGACTTTCTTCTCTTTTTGCTCCTCTTCCCTCTTTTTCTCTCCCTCTCTGGTAAACAATCTGTGGGTGTAAAACCGCCAGCTATAAGTTTAATTGGGTAGCAGTGGGCGCTCTAGAATCTTCGTGGGCGAATGTCCCGCGTCAATGGCGTTTTCCAAAATTCGAATCTACAAAATTCAGCTTCCTACTTGAGAGAAACTTGTCGGAAGCTTTTGTATAGTTTAGGTACGGAGTTTTCATAATCTTGCCACTTTAGGGTAACAATTTCGATAGCGATACTTTTAATTCTGATGTCTAAAATTTTCCACGTTCCTGAGCCCTTGAAAGTAGGAAGTTTCTAAGTTAATGATATAGCTAACGCGGTACTTCAAATGGTCAGATTTCATGGAAATTTCATAAATTTACAACGACCTAGTTCCATAACTTTCTCTGATACTTTATTCGTGTCTTCGATTCCAATTTAGACTTTACTTATTTACGGCTCTACTATTAATAGGCACTGAACGACGATCCACTAATAGTTTGTCTACATCGAAACTAACAAATAGCTTTCAGTAACGAAAGAGGGTTTGGAACAAAGGACGATCGGCCAACATTTGCACAGTCTCCTCGGCTTAAGCTCGCAACAACCCCGACTTGACGACGTTACCAAGCGAATTTGTAACTTCGGCCGCGCAATCCCTGTTACCGCAGCGCGCCACGCGAACTTTCGGCCCAGTGTCGACCAACAGAGTGAGAGAAGAGAAGAAGGACTAAAAGGAGAGGGTGAAACAGGAAGGGTGGAACGAAGTTATTATTACCATAATTTTCGACTAAATGCACTGCGCAACTCGCCGCTAGTAAATTCGGCGTCGATGTTTGCACATGTACGGAAGGCCATGAACGACGGATTATTAGGTCCACCTCGAGTCAGAAACGATTGCATTGTGTTTGGCTGGAAGTCGTCTCATTATTTCTAATGGATCCGCGATTCTAACTGAATCGAAGGAGTCGTTCTCCTCTAATTGCGAGGACATGGTTTTAAACGAGGATCCTAGAGATGAACAGGACCTGACACTTTTACTGGTTTCCATCTCTGTGAATTAATCTGTTCTGGATCTCTCATAGTTTCTCGAATCATAATTCTTAATCTCTGTTTTCGGAATCATAAGAATTAAATTTCAGTGGGAAATTGTTTGAACGAAATGGAATAGAATAGCTGAGTCCTTTTCTTTAAATTATATTGCGATAAGTTATAACGAAAGTATTGGAGGAACAGGGAAAATAAAAATAAGGGAAAATATCGATGGAGAAGCTTATTCGTTTTCCTTAACCTGAGATACATGCGTGAAGGCGGACTTTTACACGAACATGGACACCTTCTTCTGCAACTTAACAGACCTTACGTACAAAATGCTGGGCTTAACGGTGATATATGTACCTCGTGAGGGTAGCAACCTGACCGAAGAGGACTGCACCGATAAGGAGTTGGTCAAGAGGATGGAGAGTGTGGTAGCCTACTGGACCACCCAAATAAGGATAGCCCTCTCAGACCAGGAGCAAGCGACACCCAACGAATTGTTGTGTCTAAAAGACGAGTACGACTTTTGGATTTATCGATGTTAGTAATTTCATTTCGTAAATATTTCAGGAGTATGTATTTGCTTGTAAAGCATATTAGATCTGGGATTTCTGGGCAGTTCACTTTAATAAATCTCTGTACACTGATTATAAAATATTAAATTAATATTTTATAATCTGAACGTTCGAATTTGAATATTTCAATGTAAATTCTAATAAAATGTGTATAACTCCAGCTCCCAGAATCTAAGCTTCCGTTCCTTCTTCTAAACATATTTGTACCACAAAAAATTCTTTCTCTAACAGATGACAATCTCTGCGGTCTAAACCACCAGCTTCAGAACCCAACGGTGAAAATAATAGCAGAATTCCTATTAATAAGTCATTCGACTTATGCTCGCCAGTTCTTATCATTAATAGATGAGATCGAAGACGGCGTACAGGAAGCCAAATCTAACATCGAGTATCTTCGAATCTTGATAGATCCTTCTGCAGAATTAGAGAAATGCACTACACCATCAAGCATCGAGGAACATCTGATGTTAATCATACATCTGTTCAGAATAATCTGGTTGAATTCACCGTTCTATAACAGTCATGAGAGAATAGAGAATCTCTTCAAGGCTCTTAGTAATCAAATTATTATCCTGTGTCGAGATTACATCGACTTTAATGAAGTATTTTCTGAGAAGCCTAGAAGTTCCATGCAAAAGTTCAGAGAGTGTATAGACGCCTGTGAAAATTATAAAGCACTGTATGACAAGGTTAATATTCATTTTTCTCCGTATTGAGGCATTGAGAGCAAAAGTGAACTAACTCTGATATTCCATAAGTTGTATAATTCATTATAAGTAACACTTACTACATTTATATTTATGAAATATTCCCTATTATACTTTCATATTCCTTATTTCATTTCCGACATCTTATATTCTCAGCCCCATATCTCGTGAACTCATGATAATGTGTAAATTTCTATATTTCACGTTTCCCATTCCTTACTCCATTTCTCAAATTCTGTGCATCATACCAAATATGCACAATCTAATACATACATCTAATGTTCCCTACCCTACATCACTACTCCATTCTTTACATTCCCTACCGGTCATTGTATTTACTCCTTATTTCATTTTCCCTATCCTAGTTCAATGATTTCACCCTTCTAATTTCGACGAAGAGTATGTTTCCTACAAAAGATAAAATGTATCGCACAAGCAGCGCGTAAGAAACCGTCACCTTCCCCAAAAGAAATTTGCTATCACATAAAATGAAGTTCATTTCTTATAAATTTCACACAAAACCCACAAATGATGGACACTTTCCACAAAACGAAGTTCATTGTCCCACAAAATGAAATTCCTTTTCCACGAACGAAATTCACTAACCCACGAGATGAAATTCTTTTCCCACAAAATGGAATTTTTCCCAACGAATTTCCCACAAACCGCGTCAAGGGCCGGCACTTCCCATACTTGAAATTCGTGATCGCTAACATAGATTTAGGAAATTTGTTAGTTTGATTTGGAATATAGGGAAAAGTAGAGTGCAGGATTTGGAATACAGAGAAGAATACACCGGGTATGGGCATAGAAGGTAGAAAAAGGGCATGTGGAAAACGTATGATAGGATAAAGGATATGGAAATATAAAATATGAGACGTCGGATGGAGATATGTGCTGTGGGAATAAGAATGGAAGATATGTTTCAGGGATACTGGATATGGGACACAGAAGAGGAAATAGGACATATGAAACGTTAAATGTAGGAAGAATAGATGTATATGCTACAAAAGCAAGGATAAAAGATATTTCCTAGTGATACGGGATGTGGGATATAGAGTACCAAAAAAAAATATGAAATGAAGTGTGAGAAGTAAGGTGAAAGATACGGATATATGTTAGGAATACTAATAGTTGTGGAATATAGGGTATGAGATAAGCTATATGAAATATGGAATGTGGGATGGAAATATGGATTGTGGAATAGCTTTGGGATTGTAAGTATTAGATGTTGAATGTAAAATACAGAGTATGTCAATAGTATGGAAAGTGAGGTAGAAATCGTGGAACCTAATATGTAACTTTAGAGATGTTAGGTATAGAAAATGGTTGCGTGATACATAACATAAGATGTGGGATATGAGATATAAGATATAGAAGATGGAATAGGATACAGGATTTGGGATATGTGATCTTGATAGAATCATGATCTAAATATAATTACAATTTGATTTTATTCGTAATATTATAATTAAAATAGATCTTGTTAAAAATAAACAAGTGTCTGAAAAAGTATCTTAACAATAATATATAAACTTATGTACTTCATAAAAATGTAGTAGAATCCATTTTTGCTCTAAATGCCTGATATTTCGTTGATGGTTCGATATTTGCTTTTACTTTTTGAATACATATAATGCTTTCGAAAGACTGTTTGAATGTTCACCGTGTTATCGCGTACAAATTCAGTCGACGGTCGGTGCATTAAGGGACTATTAAACGACGTGTGCGGAGTTACTTTGGATACTTAGGAAAGAGCCGTTAGGCAAAGTGAGGAGTTCCCGCGTTAAGCGGAAGTCACGGTAATTGTACCCACCCTTTGGCCGGTTCACAATGATCCCCGTGAACGCGGGAACACGCTCCCATCCCTGTTAAAATAATATTCGTCGAGGCGAGCGGCTCGAGCCTGCAATTAATCTTATCTTCCTTTAATCGCGACGGATCGTGGTAAAACAACACGCGAGCACCCGTGCTACGTGCAAATGAACGTAAAAGTATTGCTAAGCCCACTGCGCGACTGATAATTTTAATATCGTCACAAATTAAACGAAAAACTCAGTTGAAAAAATACGATAAGTAAACTGTACATGTTTATACATTTGTATTTAAAAATTTACAAACTGGACACAATATTCAAAAACATAAAAATTATTCAAAGTACCGGGGCATTGGTTATAATGTTTCGAAATTTCTATTTGAGTCCTGTTAGTTTATCTACATTCATAAAAATATGAATTAGCATAACATCGCAGTCTAATCATGAATATTTATCTAATCTATTTTCGTCGATATTTCGATTTTGATACTACTTGGTGTACTTGATGACTGAGACAAATTTATAAAATTAAGAAAGAAAGCAAATCACATCTTAAACTGTCATCAAACAACCTCGTAACAGAAAAGGCTGCAAAAAGGGAAACGTTTAAAGATAATTCGTCAATCTCAAAATTAACATTTTATCCTGCGCAACGAGGGTGACGTGTTGTCGCCGAAGGAAGGGTTGCCTCTGGAACCGGGTCAAGTTTTCGCGTTAAACGGAAGTCACAGTAACCTCGACTTAGGCGTTTCCCGTGTGGCTAGATAAGCGTCGACAGGGATTAGAATTGCCATGGGCTACGTATCGCATCGTGATTATTCTCGCGAACTGAGGGCGCAGAAATCGTAGTCAAAAAGTCTGAAATTCTCGATTTTTCCGTGAAAAATCTCAATGATCATACTATGAGTCATTGATAGAGAGTGAAACAACGTTTCTTAGGGGATCACAAAGAGTTCTGACGACGAATTGAGGCTGGCAAACGATACTTTTTATTCTTTGTAAATGTTAAAGCATCGTAATGTTAAAAGCTATGCAAATTAGAAAAGATTTTGTACATCTAATTAGCAGATTTCTGATGATAACGCATTTATGAGAAATTTAAAAGCGTGCAAATATACAGAATGCGCAATATAGTGCGAAAACAATCTCAACTCAAATTATTAAAAAACAGGCGCCACAGCGAAAAAAATAGTACGATAGCAATGGAGCAACGAAATAATATTGCAATTTCGATATTCCGATTGTTTATGAAGCTCTCGAAAAGCGATCAAGTGCGTCCCTTTCGAAAATGAATCGCGATCCCGCGATTGATCGTCCAAATATAAACGGGAAAAATATAAAAATGAAAGAAAGCCAGCCTGATTGTTGACAAGATACGAAATGACGTAACAACGTCATGCACTCGAACGCTTTGAAATTGAATCGTCTGGTGTGTCAATGGCGTTCCTAGAATGATGTTTGACAAGAGAAAATTCTCGTGCACCCTGTAACAATGCGACACGATTTTATATAGAAAAGTCTATAGCCCGCATGGTATTTCGAGGAATCATAAAAGCTTCTTCAATACTTCATATCTAGAAGATATCTACTTTTAAAGTATCACTTTCACTAAAATGAACAAAATGAAATATATACCATGATATAGAGGTAATATATAGAAAATATAGAATATTTATTTATATGTGATAGAAACGAATAAAAGAATAATATAAATAGACATAATAGAGATAATAGTATAGAGATAAGAACATACCATGAATGGAATATACTTATTGTCAGAATTCAAAGGACTAACAGCTTGATAGTAAAATGACGAATTGACGAAGAATTAATTCTTTATACTCAAAGTTTCTGATATGAATAATACAATCTTTCAACTTTTATCCACAGGGAGATAAAAATAGAAAAAAATATTTATGCGTATGTAATGTACGTAATATGTAGAATAAAAATAGTATTAATAATTCATACGATAAAGCATTAACGCGAGATAAACTAGTTGATGGCGCTAAAAGGGGATAGTAGAAACGAATTATGACACATTCCCTGTTCATTCACCCCTGATAGACTGAAAAGAATGTATACACCATCCCGTGGAGATGGTGGCGAACTGTTTTCACTGGCAGAACAGCCGATAATACAGAATAAAATGGGATAAGCGTATAGAGGGTGAAACAAAAGCTCATTTAACGGCTTAAAGTCACATTCTCCATCGCGGATCGATTTGAATGCGTCACTAGGCCGGATATTAAACGAGTGACTCGATCGTGCGTAATATTTTCACGAGACAATTCTTTCTAATAACAGTCATCTCTGTGTGTTTGTCTTGCAGATAGCGCAAGCCCATAATAACCTAACGGACATACCATGGGATTTAGACAGGGACAATATATTCCAGCATATTGATATTTTCATTAGCAGGTGCCACGACATGATTGAGATCTGTCAGGCGATGATCGATTTTGCCAGGTAATCAGTCTGCACCTCTTCACGCCCGTCGACCAACGATTTGATCAGGGATTAACCCATTGGCATACTAAGCACAGAATAGACGAAACAACGGAAATAATGAGACCGCTGTTCGGTGGAACGAAGGGAGAAGAGCGCGAAAGGGTGTGTCAAAAAATCGAAAGATTATTTCACGAGGCACTGCAGAAGATCGAGCAGGAGTCCGACAGAATCCTCGATGTTCATTACGGCATGTGGCACGATGACATGTTTACCTTTCGCAACGAAATGAAAGATCTAGAAGTCATCATCGAAAACCTAGTCACGTCAATTTTCGCACGCTTGAACAGCGTACAGGAAGCAGTAGAGGATTTTCAGAGTTTCTACACTTACATGAATCGCGAGAAACTGAAAGCTCTGTTCGATGCTAAAACGATCGAGGTACGAAGCTAGTAAAATCTCAAATTTTCAAAATTAAATAAGATGTCTTATAAAAATTATATCGAAGCGAAAATTTAAGGTAAGAGAGATAAAAGAAAGATTTCGTTTCCTCCATAGATATGGAAACTCTTCAGCGAAGATATCCAACGAACGAAGCAGGAGATACTGGACGAAAAGGAGGAGTATCCTTCGATGACTCCATATTATGCAGGCAGGGCATTGAACCTACGACTGAAAGGTGCTCGTTTGCAATCAACAAGAGAGGCGCTCGAGGAGGCCATGTGGATGCCCTTTTGCGGTCTTAGCGAGGATATCTACAATCAGCACGATCTGCTAAAGAAATCGATCGAGGATTTTGTTATCGATATATACATGAAATGGATACACGAGGTTGGCGAGAATCCACGTGTCAAGCTTGATCGTTTCCTTATGCGACGCAGCGACTCGTCTGCTGGATTACTATGCTGCAACATCAACCCGGACATTTTGAATTTATGCCGCGAAACCGCCTATTGGATTACTCTCAAATTCACTATCCCTGTTCAGGTTCAAATCGTTTACGATAAATGGGAAACTCTGAACTTCGTTTACGAGAGCGTTCTTGCTGTAGTTATTGGCTACAATAAGGTGATTAA
Organism: Bombus vancouverensis nearcticus; assembly: GCF_051014615.1. Lineage (NCBI taxonomy): Eukaryota > Metazoa > Arthropoda > Insecta > Hymenoptera > Apidae > Bombus > Bombus vancouverensis. The sequence goes on from NC_134925.1 coordinate 4,231,106, forward strand.
AGGTTAGTTGGTTGCAATATTAAACTATTAACAAGCTTCTAACAATACGCCAAAGATGCATTAATACCACACTGGGAATTTTACATGTAATTTCGGAATTTTCTACTAAATTTTTTCCAACCTCGATCGTCTACTATCTCCTCGATTATTCTAATATTTCGAACTCGATCAGAAATTACAGCGGTCATGGGAATTTCATATGTATATGAATTAATGCAGATTGTAGAATAAAACGGACCTCGAGGTCTTTAAGTGATATTAAACGATATTGTAAATGAAATATCGTTATGTTTCTATGTTCCGCAATTTCTTAATTTTCTTCTTCCTTTCATCGATGCCGAATACTTCGATTACGGAACTCGTGGCGCGTGATTAATTAAAACTCACTAAATTGCTTCTTCCAAACTCACTAACTGACGTTCTCCACGTCATGGCAAATTCTATTAAACGTATATACATTTTCTGATGCATCAAACCCTGTGAATACGTCGAGTTACGAAGCAATAATTAGTGGCATGGCGCAAATTCCGGTTGGACCTTCATTTTCCAAAGACCGTGGCGTGTCCGCTATTTATCACGATGGGTTGACACTTCCACCAATTGATAAATATTTCAAAATCGATGAAAATACACTGGCTGACGAAAGTATTTGAACACATCTACTTTATTCTTATCTGGAATGTTATTCATCTACTTTTTTCTTTTTTGATGTTTCTTCTTCATCATTTGTATAAATCTGAACAACTCGTAGACACGTGTTGGAACAAATTCTAGCAGATGTTTCGAAGTTTCAAACGTTGTGGTGTGCACGAACTTTCCGTTTGTATTTCGAGTTCTGGAGATTGCGAAATAGTTGGTCAAGTACATTTCCCTCAGAAATACCTGGCGCGTCTTTCGGCTCGCTGTTAACACGCCACTACGTGTTATTATCGACTAGAGAATCCCGGCCATGATTAGAAAATATCAAGATGGTGGCTACAAAGTTTATGAACAAGAACACGCTAGATTATCCTAGTTAATTAAAACGGTGCACCTCGCTCTCCTCGAAATTCCTCTGAAAATCGGTCCCCGATAAATTAATTTCCTTCTGAGGAATCGTCGATAAATTTAACGAGTTCGGAACGCAATCTACGAATAAAAAGTTCAATAAAGAGTTTCATTGAAACTTCATTCATCTATACCGTATTATCTATATTACGAAGACTATATCATAAGAGCGGAGAGTAACATAAAAGTGGAAATCGGTTTGTTCGTTGTCAGCCAAGTAGCTCGAACCAACAGCGTCGTAACCATATAATTTCATCGTACATCGTTACATCGTAACCTTGTATCTCTGAAAAGCCTGCGCGCTACTTTAAAAAATCCTCGAATAGGACTACGTTTCAACGAGAATTTTGAATTGATACATCAAATGGTAATCGAACGATCGAATGTACGCTAGAACGAACAGATTCGGATAATCGCGTTTCTGCTGCGGTGAACTGTGTCGAGTGGACACATGCGCGCATAAACGAGTACATATACGTATTAATGTACATATAGCATATTGTGTTTTTCAGCGTTGTCGATGACAGAACGCGATCTGTTCCGCGAACTAATTCGCCACGTAGACAGGAAGATCAATCCCGGCTTAAACAGGCTGACATGGAACACTGAATACGTGGACGCATACATCGAGGATTGCTTTAACCAAACGGCAAATGTACGCTTCGTTCTATCCCTCCTCCGTTTCTGGTTACCGTCGCTATCGTCCTCTTCGTCCAACCTAAATCGGTCGGAAAGGGCGACGCCTATATTATGCGCTGCAGAAATTTATGCAACGAGTCCGGCTCTGTCCTGGCGAAATTAAATTTTGACCCAGCCAAGTGGGATCTGTCCGTAGCCTTTGTTTGTTTAATTAAGCAAGAAGAGCGCGTGCTGGCGAAACGGAATAACAATAGCGGATATCCGAGGCCGCGTTTGCGGTCATTCGTTACCCTGTTCAAATCGACGGAATTTGGTCGAAGGACAAAGCCGGACACTTCATTGCCTTTTGCTAAACGGTGCGAAATTCACCCGTTTTCGGTATGGTGTCTTGTTCGACCTTATTCGCTTCCTTGCCTTGGTCTGGAATCTTACTGAATGAATGTTGATAAGTAAATGTATAGACACTTATATCTCGTTCGAACATTTCGCAAAATTTTTAAATATACCGACACACAGCAGGTGTCAAGGTTGTCAAAGATTCCTCTCGTACATGTCGTCGTACAGCTTTTTCGATGTACGAGAAGTGGAAAGGTCGATTTCAATCGCACGCATTCTCTTGCAGCTTCAAGAGTTCATTGACGTTTACAAAGAATCGAATCAAGGTATCATGAGACTATGTGAGAAGATTTGCGATACGCCGATGATCAAAATCAGGCAGAATTACACTTACGCTTTGGAGGATTTACAGCAAGAGTTACTGAAAACCAGGTACGATTTGAATAGATCTAAAATGAGTATAGTAAATTTTGAAGGTAAAGAATGAATCATTGGATACGTATAATGAATTATTTAAGAGACGAAACTTTCGAAGTTCTACTGGGCTATCACAGAACCATCTTTCAGTATATATTGGTTATTTTGGATGGATTTAAGGATGTTCTTGAAGACGTAAGTGTTCAAAAGATTGTTAAATATCTTTTTTATCCGATTATTTTATATATTTATTCCTACAGTTTATAAGACTAAAGCTTATAATACTCAATTTGAATCACTCGTTGTCGAAAGCCAAACTGACCGTCCTCGTAAAAAGCAATCTTGATAACATAAATCGCCATAGAGGGAGAATGTTCGCGTAGATGCGAACTTTTATGGCGACATAAAATCTCTCCAGGCATTCAGTGTCCAAGTATTCGGAATATTTAGCATCCTTTCGTGTGTCTACACGGCCAAGTGTCTGTCCACTAGGAAAAAATATATATCATACGAAATATTTTATTAAAATGTCTCTTTATACTTTAAACGGTGAACATAGAAGAGAAACGTTGCTGAACACGATGAAATAACAGCGAGACACGGCGTCGTTCTGTCCCGACATTTTCATTCTCACCCAGAACTGCTCGTTTCTTCCTTGCATCGACAACAAATGCGGCCATTCACAGAGTAAGATCCGCACGAAACATTCTAGCGTTATCCCTGTAGGCTATACGGTGCAATTCTTACGACACTCCGACGCGAAAACCCTGACCAGACCGATTCGCGTAACGATATATCGCTGCGTGAAGCGATTGCCGTGAGGAACACACGTACTCGTTAATCCGGAATTGCTGTTACACGCGTTATTTCCATTGTGATATGAAGATACACCAGGAAACATGGGTAAGTCAGTTTTTCTCGATGGACAATTATATAATATCGCGGAAAAACCATTTGAGAAAAACCCAATGAACTACAGTACAGCAAAAAGCGTAAGTGCTGACGCGCCGGGAAGGATGGGAAATCCCAATGGTCCATGTGACCCAGCAATATACCCGTGGCCTTTTTCAATTACCTATTATTGTAAAGGTGTACGTGACCATCTTGGGTCATTAACAGCTATGATACATGTGTGCGTGGTAGGGGTACTAAAACTGGTATAAAAGGACATTTTGGTAGAGAGAGTTAGTTAATGGTAAGTCGATTGTTGAGAGTTGGTCATAAGTTGTGAGTTGTGAGTTGTCACTCAGAAGTTAATTAGTTGTACCAATTTAGTTATTTTAGTTGTGTTACATTACTACATTAAGAAATAGCTCTAATCAAATAACTATCGTCTTCCTGTTTCAATCGCTTTAAATAAATCTGTCAAATATCAAATAAATAAAGTCATTATAATTAATTCTGAATTTTATAACAATTGACAGTTATTAATTTTATTGTTAGTTTATGACAATTATTAGTATTCCATAAAAATCTGTTAACAGTCATTGCAAGAGTGGAAGGTTTACTTAAGCAGGATGGACCTGCTCATAGGCGAGGCTTTCAAAATGTGCTTGGTCGCATCTCTCGAGGTCATGTACGTTGCTCTTCATGGTGATGGTACTACGCCACCATCGCCGCTCATTTTGATACACGTAGAGCTAATCGACAACAAGGTAGTTGTACGATATTCTTTTACTATTATTATCCTATTTGAAATAGAAATTAAAACGGGAAGAGTCAGGATTGGAGGAAGAGATTGTGATTCTTCTATGTCTAGATAAAATTCCTGCCGGACCTGGCAAACATCGCCATGGAAGTTGCAGTGATCTTTGACAATCTTTTAGAGCCCTTGAAAAGAATAACTCGACTGATAGACAAATTCAAGTTCGATTTTCAAATTCCACCATTCTGGAAAATATACGAGAAAGATCCAGAATTGCTCGATCTTCAACAAAAACTCAACGACGGTTGTATTCTTCCCTTCGTTCATACTTGTTCTTTTCCTTCGGAATGACCTTTATTGTAATTTCTATATTAAGTACAATAATTATTAATACAAATTTTCAGAGGTGAATGCCTGCTTCGTTCAGATGCAAAATTACATGAAAAATTGGGAACCGTTCCATGAAATTTGGGAAATAAATAGAGACATGTATCTTCAGAGGTATTTACAAAATTTCACAAATATTCACCTATGTCGTTGACCACTGTGAAAGCTATATGAATTTATAAAATCCATGGTTAGATACGAAAAATTGAAGCCTACCGCGGAAACGTTCGACTCGGATATCAGTAGATACACGATCATCGCCAATAACGTTCAGATGCAAGAAACAGTGATGACTGTGCACTTCCTTGACGTGAATGCCGATCGACTAAAAGGTGCCATCATCGAAGAATGCTCGATTTGGCAACAGAAGTTAATTGAACTTCTATTACGGCAAACCCAAAATATGGTTCATCACGTGTATCACTATATCGCGGACAATTCTAAGAAGTTAGTACCACATAAATTTACCACATAATAATAACAAAAATCTTTACGAGGCTGAAAATCTCCATGGAGTTTCCTAAATTTCACCCGGTACTATTAATCGTCTTTATATTAATCAAAATGTGAACGCATAGCCAAAATAGACATTCTGAGACCATTAATGATCCATAACATAATCAAGCCGATATAATTGAATACAATGAAATTTATGGCGGCTCTGTGTAGCTCTTGTCCATGGGTTCGCTATGCCCAAAGGACTCACGCAAGCGGGATTCAGCCGCGAAACCGCGGACTGTGTCCCGGCGATCCTCCCTGCGGGAAGATATAACCAAGTCCGAATCAAATCTAGAACGAGTCTAAATCAAACTTATCCCAAACCCAATTCGAAGTTATCTCAATTGCGCGACCTATGCTGTATGCAGTCGATTTACAAAATTTCTCCATAAATCATGCAACTCGATATCTTCCAAATCTTTAATATCTCTTATGTCCTTTAAATAATTACAATAAATTCCTGCGCAGATTTTTACTACATTTAGCAACTAGTCGGAACTGTAAATTTATTCATTCGCAGAATAACGAAAGAGCCGACGGATCTTATCAGCATGCAATACACGATGCAGTTGTTTGAGAAGCTGAACGCCGATATTCCTCGAGAAGAAAGCGAATTCCCAAAGATCCGTTATCAATACGAAACTTTGGGTAAACCTCCAAACAATTCTTAATTTTCTTGTGCAAAAGGGCAGTGGCGAGACCGATAGCCCGTGAGATCAACAGTGTTCTTCTTATCGAGGAACGCCCAATAGGCTTAATTGTTACGTGTTGTTCTTTTTCCCTTGCAATTTCTATTCGTTCCGTTTTCTCGATCTAGAGAAGTACGAAGTGAGCTTCACGTACGACTTCATGCGGAAACTGCATGACATACAGCCTTCCTGGGCCGCCTATTTAGCTCTTCTTGAGGAATGCAGAGAGACATTGAAGGCAAAGAAGGCAAGTATTCGTCTATAAATTATTTTAAGATTTATAAATTTACAAATGTTTACAAATTTCCATAAATATCTGCATATTCTATTTATATATATATTAAACTCTTACGGTATAGTTATTTATTTTAGGAGGAATTCAAACAGATCCTATTGCAAGATGCCCTCATGTTCGAAGACGAAGTATTAGCTCAAGTGGCGAAATTTTTCGATACTGGGCCATTCACGTCTGCTTGGACGACGCAAGGTGAACGTATTCGTAACTTGGACAGTTATCTGAATTAGTAATCTAAATAAACCTCGCATATTCGTCATCATATATCTTTCGCGTAATTTTTAATTGTGTTTAACTCCATCTTAATTCTAATTTCGAAAATACAGATGCGTTCGCCTGGATAAGTTATACGGAACGGGAAATTTCGGCACTGAAAAAGAGAGAATCCAAGCTGAAAACGCAGCTTTTAGTGTTCGACATCAATCAACCAGATTCCCTCAAACTGATACAATTAGAGCAGGTAAAATGATAAACGTTCGCCATTCTTTCCGTATAAACGCACGAAAATTATTTTAATAGGACATGAACGCCATCCAATTGGTATGGGAGATCACTAGCGAATGGAACGATGCTTGGGAAAAATACAGGACGCAGAATTTCTGGAAGATTGAAATGGAAGATATGGAGAACACCGCGAATATTCTTTTCCGGAAGCTGAATCGTCTTAGCAGGGAGCTCAAAGAAAAGAACTGGGAGATCGTGGAACACTCGAGGCAACAATAGAAATTATCCTGTTCTATTCTGTCATTTTCTGCTTCTCTTGAAATCACATTTTCATTAATGATATAAAATTTTGAAGACCGCTGTTTCTTGACATCTTACTCTGATAACAAAATGTGTGGAATAACAAATTTTTTAGGGGAAGAGTGGATAGATTCAGGCGTACCCTTCCATTAATTACTAATCTAAAGAATCCAGCGATGAGGCCTAGGCACTGGACGAAAGTCAAAGAAATTGTAGATCGTGATTTCGACGAAACATCTGAGGATTTCACTCTCGATACCATCGCGGAGATGGAGCTGCAAAATTATGCAGACCAAATTGACGATATCTCAAACTCTGCTACTATGGAATTAGCTATCGAAATCGTAAGCGTAACAAGTTGAAAAAGGTATATTAGATGTAAGAAAGTAAAAGTTAGGCAAATATACAAATATTTAATCGATCATAAATTGAATACACCTTTATCTCGAATAACATATCGTAAAAGAAAAATTCAGGAATGTCTAAGTAGATAAAGGGATCCCGTCTCATGTTCATCAGGGCCTGAAAAATATTTCCGAGATCTGGAAAAACATACCTTTAGAGATGATTCCTTACAAAGACAGCGGGATATTCAGGATAAAGTCTGTCGACGAAATAATGCAATCTTTGGAGGATCATCAAATTCAATTATCAGCCATGAAGGCAACGAGGTTTGATAAACTGACGTGCTATAAGGGAAACTCGATGGGATACTATGTGTAAGTGTTACAGGTTCGTTGAACCGTTTGCCGAGGAAGTTGATTACTGGGAGAGAACCCTTTCGACCATCGGGGAGGTTCTCGAAACGACCCTGTTAATTCAGCGCGGTTACATGTACATGGACAACATATTCACCACGGAAGACATCCGAAAACAGCTCCCTAAGGAAACCAGCGAATACGACAAACTGACAAGACAGTGGATCGCAATTACTTCGCGGATGGCATCCTACGGTTTGGCATTAGAAGCCACTCATAATCCACGTATGTATTGTGAGAAAACGAGCATACGGTGAGTGACGAAAGTCTACATACACCTATCGAATTTTGCGTATCCGACTTAACGATAAAATTAAAAACGCACTTTGTTGTAAATTATTTATATTTACTTATTTTAATGTATTTCTGAAAGGAATTGGGAGGGTTAAAAAAATTAACTCACGAAAATCATGGAACAAAATTAAAGAAAAATTTCTTAAGCGGCTGTAAGAAAGAACATAAGCGAAAGAAAAACAAAGTAGGCGTATCCAATAAAATCGTCCAAACATAAGACGCGCGTAATGCATTGTAATTCGAACAGGCTGTTCGGAATATTCAGGCGAATTGAACAAGCGCAAGGAAAGAAAAAGGAGAATGAAAAATGTACGACACGTCGTCATCGTCGTCGTCGTCGTCGTCGTCTGTTGGAACGTGAAAAGGAAAAAAGGGAGGCAAAGTCGCGTACCAACACGAAGACCGCGCTATAAAATAATATAAATCTGGTCCACCGGAAGCATTTGCATTTTTCCTCCGACTCGGCTCACCTAATTTCTCTCTTGTCTTCGTAGCTGGTCTACTGGAACTTCTGAATAAACTCAATGACAAGCTCGAATCGATGCAACGTGCTCTGGAACAGTACTTGGAAACCAAACGACACGTGTTTCCAAGATTTTACTTCATTTCTAACGACGATCTACTGGAGATCCTTGCGAATGCGAGGAGGCCCGAACTGATACAACAACATATTAAGAAGCTCTTCGAGAATATTAAATTTCTGACCACAACTAAGGTAAATTTAACTTGTTAGTTGAATTTATATTCATTGCTAAAAAAAAAAAAATATATATGGATATTTATCTGTCGAATTACACGTGTTTCTCATTAAAAATGTCTTCGTTGTAAGTATTGGACTGTTTGAAAAATTCATAACGTTTCTCGTACATTCTAGTAGATTTATTTTATTACGTTGTATATTATAATATACCTAATGATATTTCGTGTGACTTTGTAGTCCATAATTGGAAAGAATTTGGCTATTGCGATGAACTCTAACGAAGGAGAATGTATCGATTTTAACGCGCCCGTTGTTCTGGAGGGTCAGGTCGAGAAATGGCTCTGCGACGTTGGTAAGATGTTTCTCTTATGATAGATAAATGTTTCAATAAAAATCAGTTTGAAAAAATACTGATAAACTAAAGCTCAGTTTCAAAATTATCTCCATTAATATCTTAACGATGGGAACTATGACGCAGCAACTTTACGTACAATCAAACTGTATGGAAGTAAAAAGACCCAAACATCTATCATCCATCTCATTCGAAAATCAAATTTGGCACTGTACGAGTGCATCCGGCGATGAAAAAAAAAGGTCAGCCTGGTATCGTTCGGGGCGCTTTTATCCGGCGTTTTCAAGGGGCCATTTGGCAACAATTTTTCATGAAAGGCACGCAATTTGTACGGGATGGAAAGGCATAGCGCGGGAACGACAGCGGTAGGGGTAGATCGTGCAATGGAACGACGGGGAAAAAGGGCATAGAAATGAAAGAAAAAATAAAATGGCGATTTCGCAGAGACCGCGATGAGGACCAGTCTGCGCGAGGTGCTGAAGCAGTGTCGTAGCGCGCTGCGAAAAATGTCCGCGAAACGCGACAGGTGGGTGAAAGAGTGGCCAAGCCAGCCTGGAATTACGTCCACTCAGATCCAGTGGACGACCGACTGCACCCGTACCCTTCAACACTGCAAGTGAGCCTCACACATGCTGCTCTGGATGAAAATTTAGCGACGACGTTGGTTACAGCAGTCTGTAACCAGAACGATGAACCTGAAATTGACGGGGTGGTGGGTATGGTTGAAAAGAGAGGAAAAGGGGTGATAAAGATAAAGGGATAGAACAGAAGGAAAACCAAATCTAACGGCTTCAAGGCTGCCTCTGCTCTGTTGGAGACAGACTAAACGAGGGAAGAACGGAGAACGAAGACGCGGACAGAGGGAAAGTGAAAGATACGGGGGTTGGATTCGCGAATAAAGGGACACGGTTACTCTAATAAGGGGAATTTTGCATATTCCGGCTCCCGTGTTACGATCCACGGTCACACCGACCTAGCTGAACACCCTTCCTCCCTCGTTTGCATATACTAGCCGTACTGCGAATAATTTAACCCACACCCAACGGTGGAGAAGGAAATCCCTACGTCCCGGGACCCTGTTCCAACGTTCGTCCGCGGGTAGAACAGCTATCCAGGTCTGGGTGCACCCAGAACCTTCTCGTTGGCCACGGGGATGTTACTCTCGTTGAAAGAAATAAAGGGATACAAAGGTGTCGGACAAAGAGGCTGATTATGCCGCTTGCGAGGGGAAAAAATTTCCTTCAGCTACGACGCTTTACTGGTAGAAGGCTAAATGTAGATGCGGAGAGGTGATACTGTCTGACGAGGATAATTAATGACTCTTTTCTTTTTTGGATAGTCTGAGTTTTTTTTACGAACGATTTTATGGGTTGCGTAGAACGAACGTTAGATAGATTAGAAGTATGCGATGTTGTAACGATAAGAGAAAAAGGGTTTCGCTTGAATTTACTAATAACGGGTAATAAACGTATTTCAAGGATGGTGGACTCGAGAAGGCCGCTGAAAAAGCTACGAAAACGACAGAACCAGGCATTAAGCAAGTATACGGAAGCGATCAGAGGCGAACTGACCCATCTTCAACGATTAAAGTTCAAGGCGATCGCGGTGATTGAGATCCACGCGAGAGACGTTATCGAGAAAATGTACCGAGCTAGTAAGTGATCTATCCAATTTCCAATCCAGTCAGCTTCCAATCTAACCAAATCTTGTATCCTTTTCGCTTTCTTGTTGTCCTTGGTCAAACTCTTCTTAAAAACAGCATATCACAAACAGCTATATCACACAATATCAGAATAATATTTTAACAAACGTTCCCTTTTGCTGTATAGCTTAAGACTTTTTCACGATGTCATATTCGCATTAGAACATTAGAACGACAACGCGGTTTTCAACGAATGGTCGTCTGTCCCCCAGAATCTCGTAAATTCATTGGGCTGTATCGAGTCGAAAATAGATGAATAGCCAGATAGATTGGAGCGCGTATTATCCTTGTATCCCTGGAAACAATTTAGCCCGTGCCATCGGCAAATATTGCTAAGTGAACAGGTGCAACGTTTGTCCAATGTATTCCGTAAATTCGCGCGTCAACGATTTGTCCGGGGAAGCGTCGCCAATTAATGCGATTTCGTGAATTAAACTAATATACGAGGGGTCGACTGATTTCGATGTTTCATCACGCACGACGCGATTCGAACAGGATTGTCGAAAATACGTTTTCGTTGCAAAGCCGATTTTCGACCTCGTTTACAGACTGCAGAGACGTGTCCGCCTTCGAATGGCTGTCACAGCTGAGATTCTACTGGGACAAAGATATCGACGATTGTATCGTCTGGCAGACGAACACGTATTTTGTCTACGGATACGAGTATCTTGGAAACACGGGACGTTTGGTGATAACGCCGCTCACCGATAGGTAAGATATTCAATTTCCTGCGATTTATGGTAAAAAAAAAGAATAGCATTGGATAAAGAAACGAATCGTTTGGGAAAAGAAAATAAGTATTTAACAAATCGGTGTTACTATGCTGAAAATCTAAATCATATAATAATAGTCTTAAGTCTAGTACCTACAACAGAATTTATTTATTTTAACTTTCTATAAAAACAAGATATGCATATTATCGATATATCAAAATTCGACCCTAATTTAACACAAAACGCATCAGTTCAAATACCGCTCCTAAAAACAACCCTTTTCTCGAGGCGGAAACTTACAAGCTACTCGTCATCACGATTGGCAACAGGAAACAGGATCACGCGTGAAAGCGATTACGAATGCGTGAACCATTCGAGAGGCTATTACACGCGAGTCGGTGCTATAATATGGGATAATTACGTCAGAAGTCGCGACGATTACCGATGGCGTGCGAGCTTACAATTACGCGCAATCTCGCGGTAACTCGCACTCTATTACCCTCGTCCTCGAAATATTAACTTCGTTAGACGTAATGAAACAAAGCATACATGACACCGACTGCAATTCGGGACTAAATTGCTTGAAACTTCAACTACTCGCAATATGAGGTTTGGTTCACCTGAAGTCGCCATTGATCTCTATCTCAAACTATTAAACGGAGAAGAGTTGCTAACTAATCAGATTGACAATCTCGTGGATATAGTAATTTCTTTGTCCAAGGAAATTCTCTAAAAATTCATCCCACCAATATGTGGAATACGCAAAGTCATTCACTTCGTCCTGTTCCACTGATTCTACAATACTTAAAATAAGGATCGCTAAATGAAGATATTTAAACAATCTGAAAGCCTCGTGCAATAAAATTTCGTTACTATTATCGTCTATTAGGAGGAAAATTAACGAAACTATGGAGACAAGCGTCTTCGACTCGTTGAAGGTAATTCGTTTTTAGTGACTGTTTCGCATGTGTCGTTCTCTGATCGAACGCTGACATCCGAGTTTTCTCTCATAATTGATGAACTTACATTAAAATCCAAAGAGCTCGTCTCTTCTCTTCTACGGGGTTGCGAGAATCTCGTTGATTAACGTTAATTACATCTCCGCTGATGTTCCCCCGGTGAAAATTTGTCGCTTGAACGTTTCTTCGCGAATGTCCACGAAGTTTCGCGAACTTTCGAGGATCATACTCGTCGTCTTGAGTCCAAGAACCATCGTTGATTAATGTTGATTACACCCTTTCGAGAACGTTTCGCAACTTAAACCACCCTCCTTACCCTCTCGACAAACATCAAAACGATCATTGACTTTTTAACAAATTCGTGTCCTTTCCGCCGTTTTCGACATCGATTGTATTAATATGTTGCTATCGTTTATTCTCATTGTTTATTTCTCGTAGTTGATCGAATACTGTGATCGTTCAAGGTTGGTTAGCGTTTGCACGTAGTGCGCCGATTAATAAAACTAATTAGCTCGAAGAACAATCCACCACTGTGAGAAATAACCGTTAAAACGATTGCTAAAAACTAGAAATGACAAGTAAGTAAAAAGTAAAAATGGTAGAATTTTTAAAAGCTTGTGCTAGAAGATGTGCGTTGAATTAGGTTGAAATGTTTGACAAAACAACATATGATCTCAACGATTTTACATGTAGTATATGAATTATATCTGGAGTCTATCGTTGCCAGACGAAAAGTAGAGAAAACGACAAAATCCTACGGATCTCCAAACGCAATTTCCTTGGTCCAGCAATGCGGACATAAGCTCAGCTTGTGTACAGAACCGCGTAATATACGTCAGTTAGGACAGGATGCGATACAATCTCTCATGGTGGTTGTTATCGAGAGGGAAGAGCAGTTTGCACGACAAGGGACATCAAAGGAAACGGATCGAGGGGTTTGGAGGACAGCAACGCCAGCTCAGAGAGGATACTTAACGCGGTATCGATTTAATCGCGATAAAAGGGTTCGAGCCGCTCGGCTCTAATTTATGGACAGGGCCGGCCGTCCCGATACATTTGTTCTCCGGTTCCGAGAATTTGTCTTGCGGAAAGAAGAACGCAACGCGCCCTCCGAGAAGCACGATTCCTCGTAGTAGTACGTCGCGTCCCACCCTTGCAGCCGTCGTCGACTCGCCCCTTACTCTAGAAACGGATTAAACGATGAATCGCTGCATGTTCGAATTTGTAGAAACGTTCAACGAGAGATCGGAGATGCTATAATGTCTGGAATTTTTGGCTCATTTTGCCGAATATTTATTATAAATTCTTCAATTATCTTATTTCACGCTAGATTGTAAAACTGTAAAAACGAAGAGGCTACTAAGGTATACAGATTATACTCTGTTTAATGTTAAAGCAAGTTTAATGTTGTATGCGCCATGCTTAATATGGTTATAATGTGAAACATGATACGATTTGAATTATCGACTCGATCTAATAACTGTCATAATAAATTAATAGCAACCCTTTGAGAATAATTCTATTTCGATGGTAGGTGCTACATAACTCTCACCACAGCTCTACATTTGTATCGTGGCGGCAGCCCCAAGGGACCGGCTGGTACAGGGAAAACCGAGACCGTGAAGGATCTAGGAAAAGCACTGGGATTCAATGTGATCGTGCAGAACTGCTCCGAAGGGCTGGATTACAAAAGCATGGGCAGATTATTCTCTGGACTGGCTCAGACCGGCGCATGGGGTTGCTTCGATGAATTTAATCGGTAAACGAGAAAGATCATCCAGTTTCTTTATATTTCCTATGCCCTCTCGTTATATCCACGCAATACTATGTCATCTTGAAAATAGTTGTGTTTTCGAAACATTGACTTTGCCAAAACTACATTTCGCTGGTTTCGATGTTGTTTGGCCTTCGTGCAATGACACTTGATGGCCACTACAATTGAATTCGTTTTCTCCACGATAGCATAAACATCGAGGTGTTATCGGTGGTTGCACAACAGATACTCTCGATTCTCTCTGCACTCTCGCAGAAACTCACCAGGTTCGTGTTCGAAGGCTATGAAATATCGCTGGTGCACACCTGCGGCGTCTTCATCACGATGAATCCAGGTTACGCAGGTCGCACTGAACTGCCTGATAATCTGAAATCCATGTTCAGGCCAATTTCAATGATGGTGCCTGACAGCGGCATGATCGCCGAGATCAATTTGTTCTGCGAGGGTTTCGAACAGACGCGAATTCTCGCCAAGAAGGTTCGTACAGTCCTTCAGTAAAATATATCCTTTTATGAGACTCGAATTAATCCATTTTCCTTTTTCTACTTTCTTCTTTGTAGGTTTTCACGTTATATACGCTAGCTCAGCAACAATTAAGCAAACAATTTCATTACGACTTTGGTTTGAGGGGAATAGTGACTTTAACGAGATACGCAGGAAAAAAGAAGAGGCTTTATCCGAATCTGCCGGACGAGGAAGTAAGATTGCAGAGAATACGTGTTTTGATGAATAATTTGCATATATAATTCAATAACAATTGAAATTCTTATTAGTATATGTATGTATTTTAATCTTCAGATGCTTCATTCGTTAGAGTTCGTCAGAACACGAAACCACTGTAACGATAGCTTAACCATTCCCTTTTTTCGTTCTTTTCTTTACAACAACAAAACCACATAAGGACAGAAAAATCCAATTTTCCATCGCCTCAGCCTTTCATCGTTTTACGCTACAGTCAATCCCCGCCGCTTATATCTTTACTTTGCCATTTTTCTCTCGATTACCACTTTGTTTACACTCCTCTCTCTCTAAAACAGTTTCTACTCTGTCGCCACACACCGTGTTCGAGATAGATTCGAGACTTACGCGACTACGTTTATCCGGTCGCTTTACCGCGATAAACGTGGCGCGATCGTTCGATCCGGCATTAGACGTTACGTGATCGGTAAAACGAGGGAACGATGAAAATATATGGTGAATCATTCGCGCAGGTGATCATTCTTGCCATGAAGGATATGAACATTGCTAAACTCACCTCGGACGACTTACCGTTGTTCCTTGGTATCACCAGCGATCTCTTCCCCGATGCGGAGATACCAGCGGTGGATTACAGCGAAATTATCGGTTACATAATCAAGGAGGCCATCAAACTGAAGCTCCAGGTAATCTCGAACATCTCGGCCCCTTACATCGAACGCAGAACGACGTGCTGATCTTTACAGGCGTTTATTTTTTAATAAAAGAACCTTCGATCGAGGAAATATTACCATGTTCGTCAAAATAGTAATCTTTAGTACTTGCATATTGCACGCTAACAATCAGAATCCATAGATTCGAGCTGAGAATAATGTACTCTATAAATTACAAAACTGCTCCATACATCCTTACAGATATCGATTTTTTCATTGCACGTTAACTTTTAAAAACGAATTTTATCGTGTCATAAAATTCTATAGCAGCTATAACAAGGAACACGATCAACGCGCCTGTATATATGCATTCATTCCTCCTCAATTTAATTTTAAAAATATACTTCACGCTAAAGGTTCGATTACCCTTAATTGGACTGTCAAAGCGGGCGAAAATCAACTGGTATTTCAATTCGGTCCCGAATTTCAGTCGATCGTCTTCAGACGCCATTAACGTCGCAATCTAGGAGGCTGCGTGAACTTCTGGAAGTGCACGCGCGCCAGTTTGCACAGCTAACATTGTTTACAGCCTATTCCCCTGATACTGACGAAAGTTATCGAGTTGTACGAGACGATGAATTCGAGGCACTCGACGATGATAGTGGGCGAGTCGAACACAGCGAAGACGGTTACATGGAAGGTGTTACAGCACGCGATGACGAGCATGAAGAACGACAAGAAACCAGGATACACCGCCGTTCATGTCTATCCCATTAATCCAAAGGCGTTGAGCCTCGCTGAACTTTACGGCGAATACAATCTCACCACTGGCGAATGGCACGATGGCGTTATATCGTCGATCATGCGAAAAACCTGTTCCGGTACACAGAATTCTTTATATTTTTTGGCTACCACGGTTTGGTCGCGGCAAATTGGACAAAGTCGACAGAGTCTCGTTACTTTTGACAGACGATAGCCCTGACACGAAATGGATCCTCTTTGACGGTCCAGTGGACGCTGACTGGATCGAGAACATGAACAGCGTAATGGACGATAACAAGGTACGCGTCCTGAAAGCTTTACTCTCTCCAAAAATCCAGATATTATTTAGAGAATTTCTCTTAGTTAATAACCTTCGAATAGAAGAAAATTTATATTTAAAGGGAAGGGTCTAGAAGTTTATAATTCTGTTTTTTTAAACTTACAAATAATAAGTTAACAATTATTACTAAATTGTATAAGTTATTACGAAATAAACGTGTCTATAGGTTTTAACTCTTATAAATAACGATCGAATCACTTTGCCGAATCAAGTATTGCTATTATTCGAGGTCCAAGACCTCGCTGTCGCCTCTCCAGCGACGGTTTCGCGGGCTGGAATGGTATATAACGATTACAAAGACCTTGGTTGGACACCTTACATGCACAGCTGGCTTCAGAAGTTTCAACGACAGATAGAATTCGTGGAAGAAGTAAGTCGCCTAGTCTTATTACAAACTTTGATAGAAAAAGTCAAATTAGAGATGTGAAATCGATACGACAACTAAAGTGAAATATATACTGCAGATGAAAAAATTGTTCAGTGCCCACGTGAACGATACTTTAGAATTTAAACGACGGAAATGCGAGGATCTTGTCCCAGTTCCCGAACTAAACGCCGTTCAATCATTATGCAAGCTTCTAGAAGTGCTTGCCACCGCTGAAAATGGGGTTGAGTTCACGGGAGACGTAGACATGTTTGCCAATATTTGCAGAATGTGGTTCTTCTTCTGGTATAATTTTTCAAAAAAGATCTCACATCCAGAAGACGCAATTTTTAGATCTAATTTTACAGAGACTTGATTTTGTGTTAGTTTGATATGGTCTATTTGTGCGTCGGTTAACGAGGAGGGTAGATTTAAGGTGGATAATTTCATACGAGAGATTGAAGGCACGTTCCCACTGCGAGACACTGTATACGAATACTTTGTAGACTCTCGACTACGATCGTTCGTTTCCTGGGAAGAAAGATTGCCTCCGGTATGGAGAATCCAGTCAAGGTAATTTTAAACAATTTACATTTTATTATCTTTCCAAGACTTTATTGGTTCTTCTAAGACTTTCCAACGAAAGTGTATGTTTCTATTTGTGCCCCTGTATTACACTATCGTATACCAAAAAAATTTTATTTCTCTGAAAAAGAAAATTAAAATCACCGTATATTTTTCGAAATAAAGATATTAAAGTAAAACGAATAAAATAACTATGAATAATTCGACATACCAGGATGCCGTTCTACAAGATAGTAGTGCCGACCGTAGACACAGTTCGATACGAGTTCATCGTGAACTCGCTGCTAAAGAACCAATTCCCAGTTCTTATAGTAGGTCCGGTAGGCACGGGAAAGACGTCGATACTCCAGTCGGTATTAAACTTCCTAGACGAGGAGAAATACAGCGTGCTGACTCTGAACATGTCCGCCCAGACGAATTCGAAAAACGTACAGGTAAACCCGCGATTTCCTACGAAAGATTCGCTCGTTAAGGAATGCAAACGATGTATTTGCATCGGAACAAGTTGGCGAAGTTTCGCGCGTTTTAGGACACAATTGAGAGCAGACTCGAGAAACGGACCATACGTGTGTACATTCCTGCAGGCGGTAAAACTCTGATCACCTTTATGGACGACTTTAACATGCCTATGAAAGAGATATACGGCTCGCAGCCGCCATTGGAATTAATTCGGCAGTGGATAGGATACGGTTTCTGGTACAATCTCGTTAATTTTAACAATTGAGCTCATAATATTTCATTACATAATATTATTTGATGAATGTGTCAAGGTACGATCGAGAGAAACAAACACAGAAATTTATACAGAAATTACAATTAATGGCGGCCATGGGTCCCCCCGGTGGAGGTCGGAACGTTATTACGAATCGCTTATTGACAAAGTTTAATGTAATTAATATGACGTTCCCGGTCGAGAAGCAAATCATCAGAATATATGGGTCGATGTTGAATCAACATTTTGGTGAATTCCATGCAGAAGTGAAGGGAATATGTTAGTAGACGTATCATTTCGTCTTATGATGTCCTTATTGAAAAAGATGTTCCATTTTTAATTTAAAACTACCGTAAGTAAGGAATTAAACAAAGAGTGTTTCTCTTAATCAGCCAACGAAATAACACTTTCCACCATCGGCTTGTATAACAAAGTGATCAGCAAGATGTTGCCCACGCCAGCGAAGATACACTATCTGTTCAATCTAAGGGACATATCGAAGGTAGAAGCGTTACTTTGGGTCCTGTATTTTCTCGGTGACTCAACCTTCGATATTTTTGCCAAACAGGTTTTCCAAGGTCTGCTACGAAGTCATAAGGATTACCAATTTTCCAGACAAACCTTCCTTCGTCTATGGGTGCATGAGACGTTCAGAGTCTTCTCCGATCGATTGATCGACGAAAAGTAAGCGAATCTCAAAAAATCCTCCCAAACACTTTCTCGCAGAAACGAATCTTTTTCTTCTTCAGAGACAGAGAATGGTTCGTAGATCAAATTGGCGAACAACTTGGGAAACACTTTGAATTGACTTTCCAGAATATCTGCCCCGAAAAACGATGTCCCTTATTTGGTAAGTTGAATTGACCCATCAAGGGCCAAACGATAGTTTATTTAATAAGAGAGGTATTATGGGAATCCTTGGAATTTCCTCTCACAGGCACAATGTTAAAAAATAGAACTTGATTCTTGAATGTAAATTGATTGTAAAAAAAAGTTGCAAATGAAATGTTGTGTTAGTGCGGTGTGATCCTTAATGAATTCTGAAGAAAGATACCGAAGTATTCCTAAGTTGAACTTAATCTGGCCACTATTTAACCCTAGCTCCGTGTAATCCAGGTCTAACTTGGGTTAAACCTAAGTCAGTTTATTCGAATGTAACTCGAATCTAATCCAGACTTAATCCACGACACTCGCAGGTAGTTTCATGAACGTTTGGGACATATACGAGGACCTTACGAACCTTACTGCCGTAAGGACGTATATAGAGAATCAAATGGACGAATATAACGCTTCCAGTGGCGTGGTTCGCATGAATTTAGTTCTTTTCCATGACGCGATTGAACACATCTGCCGTATAGTTCGCGTGAT
Source organism: Bombus vancouverensis nearcticus (assembly GCF_051014615.1). Lineage (NCBI taxonomy): Eukaryota > Metazoa > Arthropoda > Insecta > Hymenoptera > Apidae > Bombus > Bombus vancouverensis. The sequence continues at coordinate 4,250,535 of NC_134925.1, forward strand.
CTCTCAAGTCAGTAACGATTCTTATAAATCTAGAATAATAAAACTAGTTAAGCTAATTAAAAAAATGCATTAGGTCACGTGGAAATCGATTTGATTAAATTCGTGATACGAATGATTATTTTCAAAAATAAAGGATAACAATGAAATTATCACGATAGAAAATGATATGAAATATCCTTCGACAGCCCCGTGGTAACATGCTGCTAATAGGGATCGGCGGAAGCGGAAGACAATCTTTATCCCGAATCGCGAGCTACATATGCGAACTGGCCACCTTCCAGATCTGTGTTACAAAAAACTACAAACTACCCGAATTCCGCGAAGACCTGAAGGTCCTATACTCAAAAACAGGCGTGGAAGAGAAACCCACGACGTTCCTCTTCAACGACACGCAAGTGACCGAGGAGCAATTTCTAGAAGTAATAAACAGTATACTGAGCACGGGAGAAGTGGCCAATCTCTACAAGAGTGATGAGATAGAAGAAGTATGTTTCCTGCCGATACTAAATTTCATCCACTTCCTATTCCTTCCTATCGAATTTCATTTGCGATATCTATTTTCCATAATGAAATTCTTGATTATGGATCTAAAACGAATCGAAAGACTTGTACATGCATTCCTGTCCTTCTGTGCGATAGATTAAAAAGAAACTGACAAAGGAAGTAATACGTGCTGGGCGAGTACCAACGACAGAAGCGATCTATTCGTTGTTGATCGAGCGGGCGCGTGCCAATATGCACTTGGTGGTATGCATGAGCCCGATCGGAGACGCGTTCAGAAACAGATTACGCCAGTACCCGAGCCTGATCAACTGCACGACCATCGATTGGTTCCTGGAATGGCCAAGGGAAGCCCTCCTCGAAGTTGGCAACAAGTTCCTCATGAATCTCAATCTGACGCTCACTATCACCGGCGAAAATAAAGCGGTTGGTCTTCGACTGCGCCTTCTACCGCTCCTTTCCGGCCGATCGATTCCATTCGATTCCGATTTCTCCGGAATCGAGACACCGCCTCTAAAGAGAAAGAGAGAAGGAAGGGTGAACCACATTCACGTCCTCTCCATTTCGTGGAATCCGATTATTTTCCTCTCGACAACTCACCCTCACCCCGTCTGGCAAACTTCCTTCCGAAATGCAATCGTCCAAGCGTTTCCGGCAACCAGGCGCTTAATATTTTTGAATTTGCCTCGATCATGTATCCTCCTTCGAGTGTTCGAGCATGGAACACCGGCGACAGGAATCCCAGATTTCTCTTACTCTTTGTTCTTATCTTCTAGTTGTAATTTGCTTGCTTGGTAGTTTTTAAGTCTCTTTCAAGTTAAATATTTATCAAATTATTTGTATATTTATTTTTAAACATTATTTATTATTAATTATTTTAAACATTATATTTATTTTTAAACATTTCGCTTTAAAGATTCTGTCTTTCTGTCCTCGCTCTTTTTTCTTTATTTGTATGTTGTTCCTTGGTATCGTGTGTTTTTTTAGGCATATTAAGCATATGAGCATAGTTATGAGGTTAAATAGAAATTTGATGAATTGTACGATCAATGTTAGAGCTTACATCGTAAAACCAAAATGTTCTACAGGAACCTCGACAATCGGCGACAGCGATTCCTTTGCCACCGCTTCAAGAGCGAATGCGGGATGGAATCGCGGCTATTTTCTCTCTGATCCATAAGACCGTGTCAGAGTTTTCCAGCAGAATGGCTGCTGAGATGAAGCGCTACAATTACGTGACACCAGTGAATTTCCTCGAACTAGTTGCTGGCTATAAAACGTGAGTCTCTGCCACGCTAGCCAACAAAATCTCTTTAACAAGGGTTTTCGTTGAAAAATTCACGAATCTCCTTGGAAAGTGAGACCACAAAAATCTTTGGTAAAGTTCTGTAATTTTCTGCGTAGTAAACACTCGTAGATATTATTTGAAATATTCTTCTTCTCGTCGCAATTATTTAAAAATATTTTTTGAGGATGCACGTGATTTAATAAAACTTGTATAAAAATGGAAAATAACTTGAAAACGGAAGGCAGCAAGGTAAACGACACGTCATGTCAGTTGGATGACCCTCGGTTTCAGAATGCTGGCGGAGAAGAGAGAGGACTTGGCGATCCAGGCGAACAAACTTCGCAACGGTCTCTCGAAGATCGACGACACCCGCGTTAAAGTGAACGAAATGGCTACGGAACTGGAAGTCACACAGGAGCAGGTTCATAAATCTACCAGGGAATGCGAAGAGTTTCTGGTAACGATCGGTACGTGTCATCCTCTCAACGCTGATGTATCGTCATTAAGTGCAATTAGATCAATCCAAGGAAAATTCGCGTGATCTTGACTTACGTAATAATTCACTCGTGCTAATCTTCCTTTCAGAAACATAAAACCTTAACACTATATATATTGTGATTTAATAATAAAAATTCCATCACTTAAAATATTTAAAATACTCAGAATATACTTAAAGCTGGGAAATCCGTCTCTGTTCCAATTATCACGTGATTTAATAGTGAATCAGCGTCGCGACGCGGACGAGACACAGAAGACAGTAGCCGCGCGATCGCAGCGGATCGGTGAAGAACAAAAGGAGTGCAAAAAGCTCGAAGAAATCGCTCGAGCTGATCTCGCAACTGTTGAACCAGCTCTGAACGAGGCCATGAAGGTACCTTCCCCAACATTAATTCTTCTATCGTCTCGGTAATATCGTTCCGGTTCGTTTGCTACTGGTGATTAAGCAGCGCGCTACTTCGCCGTGAATCGAACGGTGTTACGCCTCGAATATTCGGTAAAATGGTGAATTCGATGGCGGACCCCGGTATACGTCCTTATTATTTGCAGCCGTCGCGTCCGACTTTTCCCTGCTCGCGACGACCGCTCGGTTCCTTCAACTTCGCGTTTTATGCACGCCGTCCGAAAAAGTTTCTCGCCAAAGTTCGTCGGTACGTTTTATAGACGACAGTAACACCGGACGTGTTACATAAATTCGTTCCATGGACTGCTTTGTTAAGAAAAATCCTGGAGGATGTATGGCGGCGACGCAGCTCTCGGCTTCGTCGTTCGATCGATCATCGATCGTGACCCGTATAACAGTATTTCAATTAGTTGAGGGAAAATTGGAAACTTCAATTCGATTAGAGATGGAATTTCCAAACATATATTAGTCAAATGTAGTAATTAAACTGTAGTAAGAATAATTTCGCCGGCTGTTGTACACGCTGTACAAAGTAAAATTTCGATTGTTCCCATTCGAATCCCTTATCACAATACGTACGAGTTCTGCCTTCGAAATCGCATTCATCCATATGTATAGTCGAATTTATCGGTACGATACTGGCCTCGTATCTCACCCTATCAATTGTTATCCGTAACACAGGCCTTGGACGCGCTGAGCAAGAAGGATATCGCGGAGATAAGATCTTTCACGCGTCCGCCGCCGAAAGTGGAGATGGTAATGGAAGCGGTAATGATCCTGAAAACCTCGGAACCGAGTTGGACGGAGTCGAAGCGTCAACTAGCCGACGTGAACTTCCTCAACACGGTAAGGAAAAGCACACAGACCAACGATCCTCTTCCTACTCTTTCTATTCCAAACAAAATTTCACGGAATATTCTGCGTTTGCATATTAATTTTTAGCTGCGAGATTTCGACAAAGACAACATCTCCGACAGGACACTTCGACAAATTAGCAGGTACACGTCAAACCCGGAATTTGAGCCAGAAAAAGTAGGTTTGGTGTCTGTGGCAGCCAAATCACTCTGCATATGGGTCATCGCCATGGAAGAATATGGGAAACTTTACAGGTAATCTATCTCTCTTGAAGATTAATATTTCGAATGGGAATAGAACAGTGGCTCTCAACTAGTGATACGCGTATCGTGAAGGGTAGCTGATAATAGATAGATATATTTCGGAGAATATACGGGAAATTCACGATGAATAAAATTTTCTATCTTTCGTGGAGCAGCAATTTATTAAAATCGAGCATACTTTGTTTGGTTTGGATTACTTGGTATGCCCGTATATGCGCGTTTTGATGTCCTCGTAAATAGCACGCATTTGCAAAGAGGTTAAGAAGCGCGGAAACAGAAGAAGCTCTAAAACACAGAGTTCCTTCTTCTATTCTCAGTTCGAAGGAAATGAAAGAAATTGCGATAGACTAGATAAAAATACGCCATTGAAATCGCAGAATCGTAGCACCGAAGAGGGAAAAATTGCAGGCTGCGTTGAAATCTCTCAAAGAGAAGGAACAAGCGTTAGAAGAAGCGATGCAACAGTTGCAGAAATTGCAAGAGAAGCTGAAGAAACTGCAGGAGATGTACGACGCAAAGATGAAGGAGAAAGAAGAGTTAATTAAGCTGGCGAGTAGCTGAATAATCGTCTCGATTTGAATCCCCATCTCGAAACTGAAACTACATGAACGTCTAGTGGCCTCGGCTGTGCCTCTCCCATATAGTTTTATTTGCACGGATTTGCGCTTTGGCAGAAAGTTTCGTTTGCTCGCTATTTAAAGACCAGATATCATCAGCATCGCGTATTTGCACGGACTGCGTTCAGCGCGAATTTTCGAATTACTTTTTGGTCCTGACCCGAGAAAGTCCCTCCACTGATATTTGTCTTACATGTTTGCGGCTCTTTCGCGGTTCAAAATTTCTTTCGATATCTTGCGATAACGAATCATATCGTAGTTAAAGGTTGACTGGCAAAATGAAAGCTTTGTAATATTACATATCTGCTTTAAATTTCATTCGCGCTATTCTATTTCTTTCTAATTCGGTAAGAATTCAATTTACTTCTTCGATCCTATTTTAAATATATTTTCCAACGAAATAACTCCGCGGCTCTTTCAGCTCTGACCAGAATTCCACAACGAAAGTCGAATCGATAGGGTGTACTCGAACGATCACAGCTGATCTGGTGGTCTTATTTCGCGAACGAGCCAACGACTAAATTTCAACTATGCTGACTCGATTCTACTTTCAGTTCCGCGTGTTTTCAGGCGGAACTACTGAAGTTGAAACTGGAGCGAGCCGCGATGCTAGTCGACGGTCTCTCAGGCGAGCGAATTCGATGGGAGAACACGGTTGCTTCGCTGGCCGAGTTTTTTGACTGGTTGCCAGGTGATTGCCTAATATCCACCGCCTTTGTGTCCTATTTGGGCCCGTTCGTATCCAATTACAGAGAGGAACTGATAAGCATCTGGATGAAAGAGGTGAGTTAAGTGATTCCATCGTAATGGTCGAAAGTAATCGTCATAATTCGCGAATGTGTCCAAGAGGGCAGAAAACCTTCCGCGTCCGTTTAAATCCAAGATGGTTAGATATTGTGTATCATATATGTTGCCGTGCAGTTGTGAAAATAACCATACCAGCTCTTTTAATATAAAGTTTTATTTAGATATGATTATCATTCTTCCAGAAGGATGATTGCAAAATAGTTTTATTCTGAGATTTCCGACAGCGGGGTGATCGTCCAACATTCTTCTGGAAAAATGACCACTTTTTTGAAAAGTAGTCGGCAGTGATATAAAATTTAATAAACAAAATGTATCGATGTTTTTGTTCTCTAATTTCCAATGGTGTCCGCAAACGAACTCGAAGGTGCAAGAAAAAGAAGTTCCAACGTCACCCCAGCTCGATGTGAAACAATTCCTGGCCGACCCTGCGGTCATCAGAGACTGGAACATGCAAGGATTACCATCCGATGATTTTAGTACTGAGAACGGTATCATTGTGGTCAGAGGTACAAGGTGGCCATTAGTAATCGATCCACAATGCCAAGCAGTGAAATGGCTGAAAAATATGGAGGCCAAGAACGTAAGTATCTGCGACCCAATCTAGGAAACAAACAAATTACAAAAGAATCTTAATTACACAAACATTCTTAAGCGAAATCTCTTCGATCTTTTCGCGGTCGTAGTCTCTAAAAGTGATCGATTTCGGCCAACCAGACTTCGTCAGAGTATTAGAATACGCGATCCAATATGGTAAACCAGTTCTACTAGAAAATATCGGTGAAACGATCGATCCGGTATTGAACCCGATCCTTGAACGAGCAATAGTGAAAATAGGTATGTAAAAGTATCATGAAATTATTGGAGTTCAATAGCAATTCAAATGGAAGAAGCATCAAAGACTCATTGTCAGTCAATGCAGTTAAACGTAAATTCAATAAAAACGCTGCGCTCTGTGTATAATGGCTGTATTCAGAATCGTTTTCGTCTTATAGAGAAGATTTAAATTCTGCAATGATAATTTACAAATAAATATTCTGTTTATAACCTTTTATTAAATCCGTATATATGATATTAATCCCTATTACTTTTTTCTTAGTAAATTAATAACAGCTTCCGTATTAATGAAAGTTGCTGTATGATCGTCAAAAATTAATACGTATACTTTAGAGAGCAACAGGAAGAGATAATTCCGAATTGAAAGTCCTTATCCCTCTAAAGGCCTCTCCAATTGCATATTTTGGCACTCGAAACGTGTAAACTTTACCTTCCAACGCTAAATCGCGTCCATCTACAGTACGTGTTCTCTGACTGTACAGAGAACCAGATGATGATCAAGTTCAACGAAAAGATGATCAGCTACCACGACAAGTTCCGGCTCTTCATCACGACGAAACTCGCGAACCCCCATTACGCCCCGGAGATATCCACTAAAACGACGTTATGTAACTTCGCCATTAAGGAACAGGGTAACTAATTGTCTTATCGTGCGTCAGTTGGAAAAGGGTAGATAATAGAGAGCGAAAAAGATGGACACAGAGAGAAGGATGAACGGGAGGCGAACTAGATCGAGAGGGCGGTAGAGGAAGAGGTAGCCAGAGGAGACAAAGTCTAGAACCTTATTATCCTGTGCGCAGGACTGGAAGACCAGCTCTTGGGAATCGTGGTCAGAAAAGAGAAGCCGCAGCTCGAAGAACAGAAGGACAATCTGGTCTTCACGATCTCGTCCAATAAACGAACTCTCAAAGAACTCGAAGACAAAATACTCCAGTAAGATATCCTTTGCTTCTTTTGATCCCTTCCTCTGTAACATGATAATAATACGTTGGAAATAAAGCGCACGTAACACGAGAGTTAACCCTGTGGAAGTTGCAGAACTAACAGTTGGGTCAAAGATCACGGTATACTTGAAAAAATGTTTTTAAATCTATATCTTTATATCGCAGCATCGATCTTTGCGAATGGATACATGATACTATTGAGAAGCATTACCAAACACTTGCTCGTTTTTAACAAGATATGTTTCAATTACAGAATTACGGATACATCTAACTACAATGATCAGAATTAACAGTGTAACAGGATATTACGACTGTCTTTGTGGTCTTCATACGACAGCTGTTCTTTGTCAGCAACTTTTACGATATATCTATCTAAGGACATAAAAAGATTTCACAACTTCCAAAGAGTTAAGGAAGCATAAGGTATTTATATGTGCCGTGATTTCATACAGTCTACTGAACGTGGCCGGAGACACTCTACTGGACGACCTGGATTTACTGAGCACGTTGCAATCGTCAAAGGCGACCTCGACCTCTATCGAGGAATCGTTGGTAGTGTCTGAACAAACAGAGAAGGAGATAGACCTTGCCAGAGAAGAATACAGGTCCTGTGCACATCGTGCCGCGATCCTCTTCTTCGTCTTGAACGACATGAGTTTTATTGATCCGATGTACCAATTCGCCTTGGACGCATATATTACCTTGTTTATGCTGTCGATCGACAAGAGTGCGAAAAGTATAAAGCTCCCTGAAAGAATCGAGAATCTAAACGAATATCACACTTATGCATTGTACAAGTACGTATAGCCCTATACAGAATGTCACGAAATATGTGAGTAACGTTCATAGGCTCGATCGCAAAAATCAAAACGATGAAATAAATTCATGTATAAAAATGTTGATTTTATATTGCGCTATTACCACTCAAAGACAACTCTCGTTGAATCAGGAACACGTGTCGAGGTCTCTTCGAACAACACAAATTACTCTTTTCCTTTAACATGTGTATGAAGATCTTGGACGCACAAGATAAGGTGATTCCTAACGAGTATGCGTTCTTGCTGCGTGGTGGAATCGTTCTGGACAGAGAGAATCAGCCAGATAAGCCGATTGGCTGGTTGCCCGATGAAACTTGGGATAATATCACAGAACTCGATAAGCTGGCTGGATTTCATGGAATTGTTTCTTCGTTTGAACAGTTCCCACGAGATTGGCATAATTGGTGCGTTTCCTGTAAATTGTTATATCAAACAGTCCGATTTATTATTTTTGTGAAATATTAATTATAATTTTATTTAATATTATAAAATGTTATAATAATTTTATAAATTGAATAATATTTAGGTATATTAATACGAAACCACATGATTGGTAAATCGTCTAAAAGTCACCATTTAAAAATTTACTATTTTTATAAAATAAAAATCAAATAATATTTAGGTACGTTAACACGGAACCAGAAAACACACCCCTAGTAGCAGAGTGGGAGACGAATTGCAACGTGTTTCAGAAGATGCTAGTAATACGTAGCTGCCGTCCTGACAGAATTTCCTTCTGTATCGCGAACTTCATCGTGCTAAATCTCGGTCAAAGGTTCGTCGAGCCACCGGTACTCGACCTGAAGGCAGTGCTCGACGATTCCGTAGCACAGACTCCGCTTATATTCGTCCTCTCGCCCGGCGTGGATCCTACGAGCACCCTGATGCAACTAGTCGACAGCCAGGAAATGACTAACCACTTTATGACTCTGTCTCTGGGTCAAGGACAGGCGCCCATTGCCACTAGGTCGGTTTTATACAAAAGAAAGTAGAATTTTAGACTTTTAAGGAACATGTCATTCTGTAGATTAATGTACTTGAAAAAAAAATCCGAATTAATCGAACGATATTATATTTCAGGAATAATAGGAATTTAACTATCGTATTCATAAGAAATAAAATTTTATAAAGCATGAATATATAGAAGAAGACTCATTTCTTACATGATTTCCACTTTGTTTTCTTTGATACAAGTTTTATACTTTAAACTTAGTAACAATATCAATTTTAATACTAAATTTAATAATAGTATCATTTAATAATAAAAAATTTCACAAAAATCTACTTGCAGAATGATAGAAGTAGGTGCAAAAGAGGGGGCTTGGGTGTTCCTAGCGAATTGTCACTTATCGCTAAGTTGGATGCCGAAATTGGACAAGATTGTGGAGACTTTAGGGGCCAGTAAAACCATAATACACCCGCAATTCAGGTTCGCGTTTGATCGCAAGTGTCGCTTGAGTTGATAATGAAAGGGTCTCGAATCGATTGCAGATTGTGGCTTAGCTCGAGCCCAAGTCCCCAATTCCCTATATCGATCCTGCAGGCGGGTATAAAGATGACCACGGAACCACCGAAAGGTTTAAAGGCAAACATGAAACGACTTTACAGCTTAATAACCGAGACCCAGTTCGAATTGTGCCAAACAAAGTCCAAATACAAGAAGCTTCTGTTCGCCCTAGTATTCTTCCACGCGATTCTCCTCGAGCGTAAAAAGTTCCAGCAATTGGGCTGGAATGTCATCTACAGCTTCAACGACTCCGACTTCGTGGTAATTTCATCGACTGGTTCGCGATTGGACCATCGACAAGATTGAAATATTCTACTAACACTGTTACTAAAATCTGATTTTTCTCATTTGTTCGATTTCTTAGTTACAGACGTTTCTGTTTTTGAAATTACTTGACAATTTTATTTATTAAATCGCTATTCTATAAGAGTTAATCCAGTATCGAGAGCCTAAAATTATAATAGCGTAAATCGGTCTACTGCCAGTTTTTATAAAATAATTTGATATTTTTAAAAGTACTTGATACTTTTGAAATTCTCAAAATCTTGTCTTACATCACTTTGATTTTAAGTCCATTGTATAAGTACTTTGTTCAATAATATACAAATATAGACTTGATCGTTAAAACTTCTTAACCAGATCATGATAATGAAATAAAAATTCAATCTAAAGACGTGTGTAATCTGCAATTAAGAACTACGACCAAAATATCGATCTGATTCTATTTCCTACAACTAAACATCAAAACAATAAAATAATTTTATTCGAATGTTTTTTAAATTCAATTATAATGATATATAGAAACAAGATATAATATGAGAAAAATTATAAGGTGGAAAATAGTAGCTGTGCGATTGATTTTTCGTTTTAAACATAGGTATCGGAAAATCTCTTGCAAGTGTATCTTGATGAATACCCAGTGACGCCATGGGAATCATTGAAGTATCTCATAGCAGGTGTTTGTTACGGTGGACACGTGACCGACGACTGGGACCGTCGTTTGCTAATGACGTACATTCAACAATATTTCACCGAGGAGGCCCTGACTGTGCCCTATTATCGTTTATCATCGCTACCAACCTATTACATACCGAGGGATGGTTCGTTGGCATCCTATCACGATTTCATCACGGTCCTACCGACCATCGACAAACCGGAAGCGTTCGGTCAACACCCGAACGCAGATATTACCTGTTTAATCATGGAAACCAGAAATATGTTCGAGACTCTGATGGGACTTCAGGTCCAGGCAGTTGCCAAAGAAGAAACTACTAAGGAGGAAAAGGTTTGTAAAAACTGACAATAGAAAATTTCAATTATCTAAACTCTCTAGGAACAAACAGTTTACATAGCATTTCTTTTACTAGATTCGCTAGATTTTTACTGCTAGAAATAAGATAAAATAAAACATAGCAGCTCTGTCACTAATTGTTACTGGAGGTCTACAAACTAGATCGAGCAATAACTCAAATTTCGTTCCGCTATAAAAAATTTAACAGACATAAAAATCAACATCAACTTCTCATTTCTTAAGGTTACTCATTTAACCATGGACATACTATCGAGAATACCAAACGACATCGATTACGAAACAGCTCAGAAATTAATAGGTCCAAAGAAATCACCATTGGATGTGGTATTGCTTCAAGAAATACAACGTTACAACATTCTGCTGCAAAAGACTCGCAGTAGCTTAAAAGATCTTCAACTCGCGATCCAAGGTTTGGTGTTGATGTCATCAAACCTTGAGGAAATCTTTACCTGTGTACACGAAGGTCGAGTCCCTTCGATTTGGCTGACAATGTATCCGTCGTTGAAACTGTTGGGTGCTTGGACAAGGGATTTAGTCAGCAGGGTGGAACACTTCAATGAATGGGCTCGAACTACTCATCCGCCGCTGCTGTTCTGGCTGGCCGCATTCACGTTCCCAACCGGCTTCCTTACCGCTGTATTGCAGACATCCGCCAGGCTCTGGAACGTCTCTATCGATTCCCTGTCCTGGGAATTCAGTGTTTTTACCATTGACGAGTCGGCCATAATCGAACCACCGATGGTAATTTCATATTAAATACATCTTGTTATATCCGTCCTAACTTCAATCGACTTCATATTTTAAACTTTGAAAAGAAATTTTAAAAATCAAAAAGAACATAAGCAAAACACATCAAACATGCGGAAAATCAATTTAATTATTCTGATTTTCGGTCGCCGTTTGAGCGTTCCTTCGATGAAAGAAGAAACCTACCGCGGAAAAATAGATGGGATAAAAAATTCATCGTAGTGATATAGCTAGGAAAGTGGCGGCGTGTGTGCATGCTTCTAACCGTGTGTACATTCCATTACAGGACGGCGTGTACATACGCTCTATCTTTCTGGAAGGCGCTGGCTGGGACAAGAGGAACAGTGTCCTCGTCGAACCGTCCCCTATGCAACTTGTTTGCAACATGCCGGTGATTCACTTCCGACCCGCGGAAGAGCTTAAAAAGAGAACCAGAGGTAACAACGACGACAACGATATAAAAATTATTCGAAAAAAAATTGTTCGCCACATTGATGAAAAGAATTTTCGTTTGAAATTACGATTTTCTAATTAATTCAAGTAATTACATACTTTCTTTCGATTTCTCTGCACAGGACTCTACACATGTCCCTGTTATTATTACCCCCAAAGAAGCGGGGATCAAGGAAGACCATCGTTCGTAGTAGCGGTCGATTTAAACGCAGGTCCAGGGGGATCGGACTTCTGGGTAAAAAGAGGCACTGCCCTGTTATTAAGTCTCGCCACGTAGATTCATATTAATTATTATTATCATTGTTGTTGTTGTTAATTAATTGGGATTAATGCTTCAAGCGCAATCATTGAAAAGGTACGTCAGTTCCAATGACACTCTCACTTTCCTTTTGATTCCTTCCTCCTATACTTATCTCTTTGTTAGTGTGTAATAAAAGTTAATTTCTATAAATAATAGAATATATACAACAAGCATAATAAAAAATAGTAGTAATTTCTTTACATGCGAATTTGAAGCCTTGATACCACAGTGAACACATGGAGCGAACTCGCAAGACAAGGAACAATCAACCAATTCGTAAGATTTTTAGGATTATCTGATGATGATGATTCTGGTTTAGCGGCACTAATCATCAGTGCTGCGTGTTTCTGGCTGTCGATGCCTTCTAAAGCATCTGAAATTGTTTTATTTATTCGTAAAGCGTATTGAATCCATTTTGTGGACGGAGTCAAGCCTGAATTCACTGGTGGTTCAAGATCAGACAACTTGTCTTTAGCTTCGAACAAAATCCTCGTCACATTCCCTGTTTGTAGCTGAGCTTCTTTCTTTAAACTATCCACTAGATCCTTCACTGTAAAATTCAACTTCGTTTGGAAGCTAATCCAATCAGCTGCGGTTTTGTTATTATAAGTATCCTTGACCAAACTCCTCAGAGCTGATATTTCGTTCTTCAGATCGGTGAAAGATTCGTTGAACATTTCGTGGAGGTCATCAAAGTTACATCTATCTGTTGTATTCGCAGTATTAAGAATATTCATCACAGTATTGTTAATTTGTTTCTTAAAGTCGACCCATTCATCAGGAGGAATGACTGGTTTAATAAATTTAATATAATCAGACCTAGACGAGTCTTCAGATTTGTTAAACTTAGCTTGGAGATTCGAAAAATTTTTATTTGGTAGTAATTTGCTCATTTCTGCAATCCATTCAGCTTTCATACTTCCAATTTCATCTTTTAACTTTGCGAAATCAGACTTAGTTGAATCTTTGAAAACAGCCCAAGCAATAGGATCAATCTCTGTTGGTTCCTTGCTCTGAATGTCCTGGATCACTTTACTTAAGGAATCGTTGACTTGAGCTCTAAATTGTAACCAATCGTCAGTCAAATTAGATAATTCCATATTACTAAATTTGTCTGCTGAAGAAGTTCCTAGATATTCACGTTGAGAAATTTTATTTATGGTGGATAATGTTGCGAGTTCTATACGTGCTGGAGTGCTCTCGAAAGCAGAGAAACTTTTCATAATCTCATCCCTGTACATAGCCCATGCTGGATCAGCTGGTGGTGGCATTTCGTTCTTAATCTTATTCACAGCATCGTTTACAGTCTTAATTATATCAGGTTTATTATTTATCCAATCGTCATTAGTATCTGATTTCCCCATGGCTAATTCAGTAGGAACTGTAGTAGATCTCCGACTATCGATCTTGTCCCTAAAAGCAAAAAGTCGGTCTTTAATATCATCTCCTAAAGTAGCCCAAGCTGGATCACTAGGGGCGGGCATATTGTCGCCTATATTCATAATACTATCATCTAAAGAGGATATAATATTATCCTTAAAGTTTTTCCAATCAAAAATTGCTGAAATCTTCTTGATACTCGAAGTCCCTATTAATTTATTCTTATTCATCAAAGCTTGTTCTTGCTCTTTCTTCTTCGTCTCTAATTCCGGAGTAATATCTGCCTTCAAAGACGAGATCCGGTTCTTTAAATCAGCGAATTGATCGATAACATTCTGTTTAAAGGCTATCCATTTGGTCACTGCAGCTGGTCCACCGCCCATCGTCTGTATAGAATCATTCAATGACATTACCAGGTTATTTTTAAATGTGATCCAATCTTGATACATATTTGGTGATCGTGGTGCTCTTAAAATAAAACTATCAGAATCCATTGATAATTTTTCCATGGACGTAGGATCATCTACCTCCAGGGGATGCAAACCAGATAGTTGGTTTTGAAGATCAAAGAATGTATCGTTTATGTAATTCTTGAAGGCTAACCAGTCAGTGTCCATCATAGTCCTAGAACTGTTGATATAGGTCACGATATCTCTGATTGTGTCATTAATATTGTTCTTTAATAGCGTCCAATTGACTAGCATGAAAGGAACTTGTAATTTGGGGGATGTTGAGTTGTATTCCCTCCATGGTTCAAAGGATGGCCCTGGGATGTCTTCACAGGACATCATGGGGTTCTCTGCACTTATTGCTCGCATCACTTCCACCTGAGTTTGTATTACACCGTCGGAACAGTCACAGATCAACCTCGCCAATGAGGTTTTACGTAATTCTGTAAGCTGGTCTGAAAAAAGAAGAAGAATGGAAACGCATGAATAAATATTGCAATACAACATAAATTTATTATACATTGTGAAATTGCATGTGACAATCTTATCTAATCTTGCCTAAAAGTTTGGGAAAGTTTTATTGAAAAATGGAAAATAACAAAAAATTCAGTTATAAATTCCAGTCAAGTTTAAGGTACTTTGTTTTTTATTCAATAACTGTTCTAACCGATTAGTAATTGATAAAAAAATCTCTTCTTTTTAAAAATAATTCGATTCTAAAAAGATTAAGAACTTCCTCAGACATCTTAGTACTCAGAATATAAATTTTAGGTATAATCAACAATTATCTTACCTTCTGTGAATGAATGTGGTTGTCCAGGCATTTCATACCAAAACCTATCCCCTTTCTGCAACCTAACAAATTGATCAGCGATCAGACACGTAAAAGTGGGACCAACGATACCACCAGCCCTAGGTAATTCAGCCAAAGCTCCAGTATATAAATCAATATCATAAATCGACCCATACAATGAGGAAATCTCTTGAAGGGCCTGCGGATCCAGGTGTCCTTCCAAATCAGAGAAACTTTTTATTTTCCCCAATCCACAATATTCCCTCCATTTAATGTAACCAGGAAGTCCATGATCTCTCCCTCGCTGAATATTCAACGATACCAAATCCAAGCCACAGGGAACAGTAACATTAGCAATAGGATCTTCGAACAAGTGATTGGTCAATTGAGAAGTGACATGGGTAGATGACATCTGAATCATATTTCTCGTAGCTGAGGTGACTGAACTCTTCACTCCACCCTCTGCGTACAAACTATATGGATTGAACAACATTCTGTGCAGTTCTACATAAGAGGAGGTTCCTTCTTGTTCGTCAGTCATTTTCATTAAGCCAGGTAACAAAGTATGAGCAAACCTAAAGGCAGCTGCTGCAAAACTATTAGCTATACTTGGGTCAGTATTAGAATCATCTACGGTCCACTGTCTATAGCCGGACCTGAGAGGCTTCAAATCACGTAGATTCGTTTCTTGCTCTCCTAAGATGATAGGTATGAATTCCTGATAGGTAATATGTTGCAGTTGAGCACCCACTATACGTCGAGACTCTTCGTATAGCGTTTCGTCATTCCAAGAAGGGTTGACCTTAGTCAACTGCTCGGTGATTCTATTGTGCTGTCGCGCCCAGAGCAGATGCATCGTCGTCAAGTGCAGGTTCTCGTTTGCCCTGGCGTCGCCTGCTGCGAAGCAGTACCTGCCCCTCAACTTCTCAGTTTCACGATTACAGCCGTCGTTAGGATTCATACTAGGTGGTAAGAGAGTTCGATTGTCCGGAGTCAACTGCATCCTCAGTCGACCGCCAGAAAATTCTCGCAACTTACGAGCTGTATCCTGATCAGATCCATAGATTGCTGAGCCATCAATAAACGCAGTCGCCTGTGCAAAATAATATATATTCACTTTGAAATATGAAAGGTTTGACTTTTTGGAATCAAAGAGAAACGAACAAGTATATTTAACAGTGTAATTTTGTTCCCATTGTCTAGATCACTATTGTGCGATATCATTATTACGGAGATAACGAATACGTAATTACGATCAAAACTCGCCTCATCGATGCGACGATAATCGAGTTAATTAACAACGCGACGCGCCTATCGCGCATTGTTCCAAGGGAATTTTTCATCCATCCCGATAGCAATTTCTCGTCGCCCTGTATCACGACTGACACCGTCCTTCGAATGGAATCTCATTATACGTCAAGAATTAATGCTCATAGCGTTAAAATGTCGATTTATGCGGACCAGCATTAAACTTTGAAACAACGGAAGTACACACCTGATTCAACTGTTGCCTGGGGCCCAGTTTGCACTGGGGTGCGGGTGCAGATCTGACGAAATCCATACACGTTCTCCCAGCTACATCGAAAACAGGATCTCCAGAAGATACAGGAACAGGAAAACACTCAGGATGACCAACAGATGGTGGACAACAAGAAATAGAAGTACCATTGATACCCTGACTAATCGCAGTAGCGGTGATATCATGATCCAAAAATTGTCCATAAACAGCTAACATCACTGTGAAATGAGGATTGCTACTTGGTGAAGGCTTGTGAACCTTCAAACTAACTTCCCTTGCTGAGGGTAACTCGGCTCCTGTAACTGCTCTGCGAGGAGCTTCGACACCATCGGCATAGTTAGGCGCTAGAACTCTTCTGAATGGTGTCATGGTGGCTCCCCATTGCATTGGTCTATTGCAACTTCCATCGAAGGTTCTATATTTACTAGATGGACATTCTGGGGTGGTGAATTGCTTGCAAATACCCAGAAACTGCCAGCCTGCGTCGAAGAAGCTTCCAATAGCAGAGGATGCTCCAAAGATTGTCCTTGAACTTTCGATTCTTTTAGTCGCTGCAAGTTCTGCTACAGCCGCTAAAGCTAGTGTTCCAACACTCGTGCAAGTGCTTACTGCGTAACGATGCCTCATTTCAGGCGATGGTGAGGGTAATGGAGACATCAACGCAGTAACGTCTGCAAAAAGTCGCTCATTTACTGCTTGGCGACCTGCTTCCAGCCCTATCTTTATCTCATCGTCTGTTAATTTTGGCGTAGCAGTATCTTTTGTGTTTTTGTCAGACACAAAGATAGAATTAGAAGGTGGGACGATGGAAGGATTGCTGAAGAGGGTGTAGGACCCAGATCCAGGAGCAATGCCCAATTTTAAAGTGCTTGTGAGATTCATGGTAGACTCAGAGGAAGAGGTGGTGAAGTTTGGACCGACGTCTATCATATCGTGGCTCACGGAGTAGCTTACTGTCACTATAAGGGCCATAGTGAAGATCGCTCTGAAACAAAAGTGCAACAAGAGCTTAAAGAGCTATATTTTGATAATTAGATATATATTTTTTTATCCTTCATAGGCAAACTGGATTGTTTACATCCAAAGGTAAATTTTGTACTGTTCTAGAGCTTCTAAAACATGTAAAAAGCTTCTGTGATATCGATGACTTTATTGAATTATACAATTCATTCGTTAAGTCAATTGCCTATAACTTTTTTCAATAAAAATAAAAATTCGCTTCGAAGAAAAAGGATGAAATTTCGTCACTTTGCCTACAAAATGTTTAATTTATCAAAAGTGCATAGAAATTAAGATAGTCATCCTTCGATAATTCCTCGACAATTAAGATAGTTATTTTTCGATAAATTGTATAATAACAAAAGGCTATTAAAACAAACTTTCGTTTTAAGAATGACGTTCAATACATAAATCAGACGAATCGTAAAAGTGAATTTATCGAAGAAGCATCGATTTAAATACCACCAGGATGAAATAAGAGCTGTTTGAAAAGTTGTAACAGTGGCCAACCGTATTGTCACCGTACAATCGCGCATGTAATCAAGGCCAGCATCACGTAACGCTAATCAGCCTATGCGCAAGACGCCGAGTTCCATACAAGACTGTTTGTACCTCGTAAACGAATTGCAAGGTGTTTTACTCTGCAAATGAGATATGAGATAAGGACGAGCTGTTGTTCTTAATGCTCGTTTGTGTCACGGAAAATCTCCAAACAACGGAAGTTTCTACACGTATAATCCACTGTCTTATTGTCTGAGGCTATTTAAGTGAATATATTGAAATTTGAAAGCTTGTAAAATGAAACAGAGTGGATGATTTCTAATAAGCAAGACAGAATTGCCCCATGATGAACCTGTCGTAAACCCGTCTCACGTGTTCGAGTTACGCCCAGACGAAACCGCAGCATAGAAACCGCGGTTTCGTTGTTGCACGGATCAACTTTACTGCGATATAATCTGAAAACTCTCCAAAACGTTAGAATCGAATCAGATACATAGACTGCAGCTAATCATTTTACAAATGTTATTCGTCGAAAGTACCAACAATCTACGAATAGTCAAATGAACCGAAATCGAAAAACATAACAGAAACGCAAGATGAAAGGTGTCAAATTAACATCGCACGAAACAAGACGACGTCGTTCTCCTACGACAAAAATACCGTACATATAATCGACGAGTAATCAAAATTTGAATCTCGATCAAAAGATAAAAGATGAGACTACATCAAACCAAACCGAACTATATTATTTTCTATATGATTCTAAATATTATTTTTCATTTCTACTCATTTGATAAAAATCACAAGGTGCGCGAGATTCAAACTGGAAGCGCAAGAACACAAATAAGGACAACAGGATAGAAGCAAAGACGATGGAAATGTGACTCACACCGCGATCGTGTACGTGAAACATCGTAGCTGCAGCCGTTGCCTCCTGTGATGGGAATAAAATGGCAACGCGTCATGCACGTAGTACACCCTGGCTGGCTTGTCGCCGGTTAACGAGGTCTTCTCCGTGGAAAGCATTCCTGGTTGCACGCGTTCCAAGACCGAACTGAAACGATCGGCCGGTCAGGCGGTGGTTCGAGGTGAGCGATGATTTTACGTAAGTATCCGCTTACGGTGGGGACTCGATGCACAATGGTTTTTTTCCCTACACGAAGTGACGATGGTAATGGTCGGTGTACTAGTGAACTCGTACAGCGTTCCTTTATGTGGATTCCGAATCGAAAAGTCGTCTCAACCGTCCCGGACAAAAGGGTTAACTTGGAAAATTCAATTATCTCGGTATCGTGCGGTATCATAAAAAATTGATGAATTCCTGATTGTTGTTCCCTTCGTTTTATTATCGAATAGAACTCTCTTGCGCAATAATTTGCCAGTTAATACTATTAGTAAATTGACAAACTACTGGTTGTAAATTATAGTGCTCCTTTTTATAATTTTAAAGTTTTACGTCGAAAAAGGTAATCAATTAATTGGTAATTTGTAAGATTTGTTTGTAAAGTTTTATTTGATTTCTAAATTTGTTGCTATTATAGAAGAAAATGTATTATTACTGGTAATTTTTGATTCGTGATTTGTATAATTTCATTAATAATATTGGTTTAATTGTGCAATTTTAATTAATTATACGAATATTTTTAAGTAAAAGGTTTTTATATTGTTTATTTGATTGTGATTGATTATGTATGCCTCATCCGCATGTTATTTGTTTAAACGACTGGTTACATCGCATCACGCATGCAAGGCAGCCTTCTCTTGTAATTATATAAACACGCTTAATTACAGACGCAAATTCTTAATGCTTTCGAACGCTGGATTGGCATCGTCCAGTTGCAAATCGCATCTCATAATACATGCAAAGCATCGAACATTCCAGCGACAGGCAATAATACGCTTATCATCCCTACTGGAAAACTATTACAAATCCAATCTGATATAAAAAGATACACTCTGATAAATAAAAAATTGTTTATGACAATTTTTATTAAAATTGCATGAATAAGGAAATACGAAGAATAAGAAGATCCAATAGATCACATAAATAAAGGAGTGTTCATGTTTTCTTTCCAAGAAAATGATAAAAATTAAGTCACACTAACAAAGGAATGTTAAACGATAAAAAGAATGAAGATAGTTTACACTCACAGTCCAACCTTTCTATAATTTTAACAGGTTTTTTTATCTTTTTAAAGAAAGAAATAAAGAAATATGGGAATATTAAGAAATACCTTCGCTAGAGGGAACTTGTCCCCGTACTTCAATTTTCAGATATTTTCAACGACCATCCCCATCTCTTTAAAGAGAAGGATAAAGAAATAAGAAAATATTAAAAAACAGAGAATTCCTTCTCATACTTCTTTCGATCTCTCAGTATTTCCAACATCTCTCCACATCTTTTTAAGAAGAAAAAGATAAAGAAATATAAGACAAGCAAGGTCTCTTTTTCTGGAGAATATAGGAAGACTTACATTACAGCGGCGCAGATGCAGCACTGAAACTGTCTGATTCGAGTCTTCCGGGTCCTCAGCAGGCTCGCGAATTCCACGTAGTCCGGGGAATCCAGAGGTCTCGTAAGCGACGTCCTTTCATTAACTCCTCTATCCGCGTACATGGTCCGAACGACAATATCTCACTGGCGAACGACAAAAAGAAATCTCGAGGAAAATACTCGTAGTGTGTTGATGATCACAATGACGAACAAAAGTGAACTGGCGTGGCCAACTGGCGAGTTTCGCAGCTCGACTCCGTTCGGTTCGAGTCGACTCGGTTTACCGCGGAGGAATCGACGCAAATCGGAACTTCCTGTCCTCTTGGGCACAGCAAGATGCTTTCTGTCGCTCTCTACGCTGCATCCCTTCGTCAGAAAGTTATTAATGCTATTTCTCATTGTTTGAGAACGTTGAAAAATATTATTACCTTTACCTTTAATTCTTTAATCATGAAAATGGAAGATATATTTGTGATATTTATTAATATATTATCATCGAATTCAAAGATTATAATAAGATCCATCTTGTATCAACATCAAGATTCGAGAAATTTAGAGATGAAAAAATATATGGAAAGTATATAATATGTAAAAATATGTAAAATATACCGAAAATAGAATACTTATGATGATATTTAGCAAGGGAAACGAACTTAACTACCATTTCTATAGTTGTGTTTACAAGAATCACATGACAGGATCGATGCTCACTTTTGGCCAAAAAATTGTAAAAACTACTGACGGATGAAGAATGGAATAGCAGTAAACAGGCTCCAACTCGATGGTGAAACGCGATACGAACGATACTGGTCTCGATATGGTGATGAAGTATCATATAAATTGCCAAACACCTGAACGTTTCAAAATCCACCACTATACGAAATCATTCTAACGCAATCAATCAAATTCTAAAATATTCGAAAATCACAAAAGCTCATTCCTAAACTTACTCGCACACCAAGAATTGGAAAAATTCGAATTGCTACGAATTAGGATCGTAAACGCGTGTATAATGTCGAAAGAAGGAAACGAACGCATAAAAGTTTCTAAATAGGCTATTAACGTAATACCAACGGGGGCAACGGTCGAAAATAAAGGCAATTAAATCGGGATTATTCTTATCATCCGCAAATCCTCACATTCAAGCAATTCAAGCAAGTGAGTCAAGCAAGTTCGAACGCCTTGACGGGCCACTGCTATCGAGATATCTATTATCCCGCGAGCGTTCTATGCTTAGCGCACTATACATTATACATACAGTGCACTAGCTATGCAAGTTGACCGATTCGTGTTACATAAGAAGAATCGAGGATCGACGGACTAGAATGAAATACAAGTCGCCTCGTCGCATTTTTATCCTGCGATGTCTATGGGTTGAAGTCGAGAAGCGGAACTTCGTTTTGAAAAAGATAATCGACATCTTTGCATCTTAAAATAGCGATAATCTACATTATAATAATTAAAAATGTAACTTAGGAAGACGTCAAAGAAATACACGACCAATTTCAAAACCGCTTATATCGTTAAAACTATCTATACTCACGTTTTCACGAGCATTGGTACATTTCCAGAAACGATTATTAGCAAAGCAACGCGATGAACACGAGTATTTCCGCAGTAGGTGAGGAAAAATCGATTTATCAGTGATAATCGTGGGAAATCCGATGGCCTGCTGTCACGTGTCGAATCGACGATCAACCCAAGCAACGGGCTCCCTGTTGATTATCCAACTCCTCTCTGCATAGCTAGGCAGTAATTATGAAAGCGGCTGAACTGGCACATCGATCGTCGTGCATCCACCGCTAATTACAATCTTCGACGCGTCGTAAACGTGACAGGGTGTAATTAACCGAGTCCTTCCGTCGATCAAATACGAAAATCAACGGACCAACGATAATCTAGACCGTTTCATCACGGTAGACTTAAAAAAAGCGTTGCGTTAGATTCTAAAGCAAAGACTCGACTAATTTCCAGCAGGCAGTCAATAGTCGACGTTCAGCTAATTAAATCTTATACAACGTATTGTCCCTTTTTATTTCGTAACGTATGGAGATGCGTAACTTAATACGTGACGCGCGAAGGTTTGCCGAAAGGTTTCCTTCCCGTTAACGGGCTTCGCAGACGCATAACTCGCTTGAATTCGCACCGGGGATCTTCCGGCTTTGTTGGAACAATACGCGCGCGGAATTAGCCTATATGCGTTACGTAATTCGTCCGTAACATTGCAGTTGCATCCAGATACTCGATATTCCTATTCAAGTTTAAATGACAAATGAAAGAGCAAGCGTGAAAAAATAACGAAGACAAACACAAAAACCTACTAAAACGACTAGAATAAGCTGATGAGACATCTATCTTTAAGTCGATTTAATAAAGATTATAGCAAGTTGATTTAGTTGATTAGTTATTATATTATTATAGTATAGTTGGTTTGGAAACGAGTAAGCTGGATCTAAATATTAAAATCTTATGATTATTTTCATATAATAAATTCGTTAAAATGTTTTGGTCATTCGGTGCAACAAAAGTTGTATCTTTTCGAGGCACGAAGCTCCAGCCATTGTTCCTGGTTGGGGACGTACATTTCCGCTGGCATGCGTTCCAATCCCGGGGATTCGGGCGATCCATGCTCGTTTGTTCTTCTGGCTGAAACATTAGATAGAGTAAAAGATCTTTTCTTACCATTTCGAATTCAAGTCGCCCTAATTTTATGATAATTCTATTTCGTACTGAGTCTTTTACGCATAGAAATAGCCTCGCCAGGATGTCGAAGGAGCAATCGACCCACTCCTTCACATCGTCGCAGCACTTCGTTTTTCAAAAGATGATCTCGTACATTCTGAGAAATAATCGGGCAATTTGTCACCCATTTCGATACGTATGCGAAGTCCGTAAGCAATTGCAACGCACCATATTCGCTAAAAGATATTTTTAAAAATGTAAAATCTAATTTATATCGTATCGTGTTTCTATTTCGCTTCTTCTTGTCACTTTTTTTTACCGGAAATAAAGATCAGGATCAGCTGACGATTTACCTGAATTTAATACGATGCAGATAGATGTAATCCAGCCATGCCTCGCACATAATTTTCAGAATCATATTCGACGTCTCGGGGTCTTCAATAACTTCTAACACCGGAAGCAATACTTTCTCTGCGGAATAGACAGCTTTAGAGAATCAAGCGTACGTGTAAGAGCGATTTGCTTACCGAAATACGACTCCACGTAAAGACTAGCAGTCACTGGAGCGACGTCGCTCCCTTTCCTCCAGTAACTTGACCGTGGAAAACACATGTGTAGATTCGCTAGGCTGACCACGCGGCAGATTTTTGCCAGAATTTCTACACACTTTCCGGTACACTTCTGTGGAAAAACAACAGGAAGTATATAAAAACAGAAACCTCAGCAGAGCTGCCGAACGCTTACAAATCATCGCTTACCTGGAGTAAATCTATGTTGACATTTACTTCAGACACGATTTTCGCTCTCATTTTCGCGCAAACATATACCTGAACACTGACAGAATCCGTTGACAATGTACTTGTATGATCAGCCAGCTGAAACATAGAAAATAATTTAACACAGTGTAAAAACTTTTAATGAAGAAAATTATACGTTAAAGAAGAATATTAAAAAATAACTAGTTGTTTAATGAGCCTAAGCTTTACCTTTAAATATGAAAGTTCTTCGAGACAGTTCACTATGTCACCTTTTACCAAAAGAAAGAACACGTCAAGTTCCCACGTATGAGCTATGATTTTCGCCTCCTGCACAATCCATAGTCTCGCTGTATGTACCGAATGATCTAATCGATGGAGGATGACGATCTGTTCCGATAGTGGTAGCTCTATCAATGGTGCTCCTATCACCCATTCACCGCCTGCCTCGCATTCGTTGCTCAACCTAACGAGCAGTTGGAACAATTCTACGAACATTTGGCCCGTGTCAGACACCTGGAAATTCACACAAACCCTTTTAAATCATTCTATGTGTTGGGATTAGAAAGGTATGGTATGTAGCATTTTAATTTGTAGAGTACCCGATCGCTAAACCTAAACACTATGTATAATCGCAATTTATTAATATTATTTTATTCTTTACTTGAGTATTTTTTTTAATAAAAAGAGAACTTACCTCCGTGAAGGAAGCTTTCGACTGACATTTAAAAGCTGATGTATAAGCCAGTCTAAAGAACTGATCCCATTCTGTAATCGTGGCGTGGTAACCAAGTGCATCACAAAGATTCTGTAACGCTGGTCTCACCGTCTGTGGTACTAAAATTTTAATAAATATACGTAATTGTTTGTATTACGTGAAACTTTTAAGTGTGTGTTTCATATTGATATTTCTTTTATACCATGATTCTTCTGGATGAATTGACTAAGCCAGTCTTTAAGCTGCTGTGCTCCATGATTATGACGAGTAGCCAGAGCCTCCGAAGACCACCAGAGAACCACGTGATCCAGAATACCTGATAGAGCGCCCCACGCAACTTCTTGATAATAATTCTTCACCTTCTTTATCGCACTGCTTCTCAATCTTGTCTCGCCTTTCACGACCGTGAATATTTTATAATGTTTCACGGGTTGGTAATTTCAATGTTGGTGGTTTCAATGTTAGACGGATTGGTAATTAAGAATGAAATTTAGTCCGCAAGCACAGGAGGCTAGGTCCGATTAATTCTGACACATACAGTCAGGGAGAATTCGACGAAATATTCGTCATTAATTACTATCTAGATTATATTTCTCTGTTACTATTCTATTAAACTGTATAAGCAATTTTATTTTTTAAGTGAATTTCATTATCACGTAAAGGTAAAAATTCTTTTTATTTAAACCTACGCTTTGTTACTGTAAAATAAAGTTCTAATTCATTCGATACACATGATAAAAATGGCCACACCTGCGCCAGGCAAGAGTTAAACAATGAAAAAGATTTTCTTGTTTACCTTTGCTAGTTTTTAACGCATCAGTGCCAAATAATTTCGGTGAAACATCTTGCACGACGTTTAACAGCCTCAGTACCTGTTCATTTTGAGTATTGACTAATGTCTGAATGCTCTCAATATTTGATACCTCCAACTCCGTTCTCGACGCGGAACTTTCGATCGGCGGCGTTAAATGTCTCGTAAGCGCTCTGCGAAACAATTTTTCGTGAAATACGCGACAAAAATAGAATAGTCTTTTATACTAATTTAATACTGGCTGCCCTGACCGATAAATCTCGATACTCGAATTTTCGGAAACGTCGGCGTCGCCAGATATTGTCGTAGAGGGATCGGTTTTCTCGCGGGGCTTGTAATTTGCTAAAAGGCAGTCAATGAGTTCGTGGCAAGATTCTTCCGCTCTATTTTTGGCCAGCATCTGGAATCAAGTCGTAGATCATTTATTGTTCGAACTTTGATCTAGAAAATCAATCGAACAATCTATCGACTTAGCTTTTAATATCATTCTATTCGTTTTGTCGAATTTGTGCCAAGAAATTCACGATTTCGTTCGTTGAAAATTTGAAACACTATAGGTTTCAGAAAGAAAAATTGAACGAACAAAATTTTCATAGTGATGTAGTACAATTTTGAGAAAAACTTTCACCTGCAATATTCGAGTAACGGATATCTTCTTCATTGGTTCCAGTATATAAGGACAATCATTACAGAATACGCTTGTTGAAGGACCAGAAACCTCGATATCCATGTCTAATACATCGTTATAAATGTTCACCAACCTAGAACCAATAGGTTTTTATTAGTCGAATGAAAATTCAACGTACGACCCTACGGTATTCACCTAAAAATAATCCTAAGCAACTCGTCACTCTTACAATCGACGATTTCGTTTATCAAATTAGAAGTGAACCTTACGAGTACGTTCAATTTTCGTTTTAATATCGTCAAGAAATGACGCATCTTATACTTGTAAATCAGATGTGTACTAAGACTCGTCGTACTGATCGATTTGTACCCTTTCGTTATCTCTTCTAGATCGTTTGCAACTCTCTTATATACCTGTATATAAAATACAAATAAAAATTCGTTCAATTCAATACAAAGATAATTTGACAATCATCATAATTATTTGTGAATATACTGCGGATATTTACACAATTTTATAAATTAATTTTGATTGACTAAAGAAATAAAACCTAAATAGAGAATCCAAATCGAATCTAAAATTCGGTTCATCTACTAGATGTTATAACATAAATTGGATGTTATATATATTTTTACATATTATATGCGTTCTGTGCATTTTTGAACCTTTAAATTTTCCATAAATGCATGAACATTTGCAGTCTATTCGTGAAGGAATAGAAGTACCTTTTTACCTAAATTATTCTTTATTTACGAAAAATTTCAAAGATCTTACGAAACCATCTTTATGAAACTTCATCTATACTAAAAATAATGATGCTATAAAATAATAGAAATTTTCTGAACGATATGAAAATAGAAAATGAAATTTCAATTCTTTCTTTTTGGATACAGAACAAAAAAAGCAGAGAACACTTTATTTAATTCGAGCAGCTTCCGTAGAAATATCTTTCATTCACGACACCAAAGGGCATATTGCAGGCTAATTTCATTAATCGTACGGTTCATAATGAGAAATTAAACTACGACCAGTACTTTACCATGGAAAAACATATAAGGACTCATGTTTCGCACCTCGAATTCACAGATCTGTGAATCTGTGATGTCCTGGATGATTAAGGCTATGGATTCAATAAGATTGTCTATGCTCTCTGTAACCATCGACGAGTTGAGAAACCATTTCTCGAGAACGTCGCCTGGAGGTGGTAGCCACTTGCCGATATTTGCTCTGTAATTGGTATCCATGTGGCTAAGCTTCCACTAGCGAAAATTTATATGTATCAACACCTCTTTCAATCGATCATTCGGAAAACCGTATCGTTTTTATCGCTCATCATACATGTACTATGTACTACAGTCGTTTTGACTCCTTTGGAATGCAAACACATTATTTTTTAAATCGTAGCCAAATGTAATAATTCCAAATCGAACGTCTTTTAGACGATGATGATTAAAAATTCATTGTAAATAATTCCTTAAGAAGCTGATTGAATTGTCCTAGTAATCTTTCAATTCCACCGAATCACAAAACTGTCTTGCGAACTATGAGATTATTCACAGATATTTCAGATAGAAAAACAATCAAAAATACTTAGACAAAGAATGTTGAAATGTTAAAGGATAGAAGTTGAACTAGGAAATCTTATCGCATGGCAAAGTAGTCGTATGTAATCTGAGTAGAGTTGCCAGGGGAACGCCTAACGACTGACAGTCTGTGTCCAAAAACCAATGCATCAACTATGCTAGCTCATTCTTCATGATCAAATCATGTGGGAATTACCACATGTTTAAATTTAAGCTCAAATGCACTCAGTTTTGTTTGAAAAACGAACATAATTTTTTTACTTCTATAAGATTAATACTGCATCGCAGCCTGGAAATATCTAATCTATTCTTACAGATAACTTATTTTTAATGGTAACATATCAGTTATAATAGTTTGCCAGGAAGTGTGTACATTTAATTATTTTCATACAGTATCTATAAATTATATTTATTCATATACGACAGTTTTTAACGAAATGAATTGCTGTAGGGGATTCCTCGCTTATTTGCCAATTAAAAAATCGCACCAACGGAATTGGTATAATCATCGAAGAGATCAAGCCAGTGACGGTATGATTGTAGAGGTTAAAAGTTGTAAAGAATTTTAAACACAGTCATTGCAATAATGGGTAACTATTTTCTATGTATAAATACGTAGTTTCTTTATATAATACATTTACTTTTAGGCAATTCACATAATAAAAATGTTTCGGCGGAAAGAACTACAAAGGTACCTTACGTTAAGCTACCTGCGCCATTTATGACGGAAGAGGAATTCTTCAAAAATTGGAACACTTGGAAAAATAATTTTCTTGCATTTAAAAGAGCGCAGAATAAAAACAATTCTGACAAGCAACAATGGGGAAACTTATTATTAAATTTAATGGGTCCAGTTGGACAAGATATTCATAATACATTTGTATTCAATTTTCCAAATGACAAAGAAAATGTAGATATATTAATAGAAAAATTTGATGAATATTACATATTTTCAGGAAGAAAGAAGATACCTTTAGAAAATGTTTATAAATATATAGATGACCTACAGGTAAAGACATTTAAAAATTTATAACAAAAATTGTTCTAAGTTGCATACATATGTATAGTAAATTTTTAAGCACTTTATAATTCTCTTTTCTAGTTGATAATCAAAGAAAAAAATATTGAAAATGAAGAAGAATTAATAAAAAAGAAAATTTTAACAGAAATTAATGAACATCAATTTACAAATGCTGCTAAACAATTAATTCCAATATTTATATTTTCTTCTGATTTCAACAAGTTAACATTAAAGGAAATCGCATTTATTTGGAAATTGTACACTGATATCATCAGTTGTTTATGTTGTGGTGGTAATCATTCTTCTGAAAAATGTCCAGCATTGGGAAAACAATGTGTAAAATGTAACAAATGGAATCATTTCCCAAGACGATGTCCAACGATTTTCATTTACAATTGCAATTATTGTGGAGGTGATCATATGCGTAAGAAGTGCCCAGCTTTTAATGAAATTTGCACAAAATGCCAGAAATTAAATCATTTTAAGTGGAAATGCCATCTTGTTCAAATTGCACAATGTCACTTTTGTGGTTTAAGCCATGCTGCATCTAGATCACTTTGTCCAGCAAAAGATTATGTTTGCTCTATTTGCAAACATATAGGGCATGTTCCTTCAAAATGTAATAAGAAATTTTATACACATAAACATTAAAATGGTAATACTCTTTCATATAATTGAATTGAAGAATGCTTTCTTATACTTAGTATGCATCAAAAATATTAACTAAATATTAAACACTAAAAGCACATTAATCAAAGTATCTGTTCATAACAATTTATTAACAATTTTATACATACTTTAATACATAAGAAAATATAATATACTTTTTATCGCAAGTATATATTTATGTATGTTCACAACTGATTTTGAAATAATATATTTTATCAAATGTTTATGTCTTTCTTTGTAACTCGTTTGTTTTCCTTTTTCATTTTATCCCATTGTAACTGTAACATATTACTTTGTCCTTTGGTACGGTAGTAGCTAAACATTAGTAACATTAGTAATGAGATAAGCATTAGTAATTATTTATTCTCATTTCTTATAGACAAGTATTCTTACTGGCGATATTCTGAACGTGCAATTATGCTTAATGACGCCATTAGATTCCATGTACCCACAACATCTTGTACTGGAACCAAATGAGAAGCCTCTAAAACATTTTCTAATCCCTCCTTCTTTAAAGTTCCATATATTTTAAATATACTGCATTTTTTCTGAAAAAAATTATTCGTGTTATAATTACATTACAAAAACAAGCAAGAGATAAATAATCCTTAAAAGTAAAAATCTTACCCATATTGGACAATATATATCATTTGAATCTTTAATGTATATATCTCCAACTTTTAAAATTTTGAGGCTAACAGAAAATGCAGAATTATTTCCAGGTGTCACAGATAAAAGTGTAGCAAACGTTTCAGTTTTTGGAATAAGTTTTCCTACTGTTTGTATTGTTTTAATCCCATTTGTCTCGTAATCTTCGAAAGAAATATGTATAAGAATATTCTCCACTAGCATAGGAACATACGGAGTACCATTATATATCACATTGTTTCGTGAGGATAAGGAAATTCTCCAATCTTCCAAATCATGTACCTCATCCATCTTATATTAACTTTTCTATTCAAAATTGTGACTCCAAATCCAAATACTTTTTGAGATTCTTCTACTGCTAACTTAACCTAAAACATAAATTAAATAAGATGAAACATAAGCTTGACCTAATAAATAATCATCTTTGACATTAATTGATATTCACAGAAAAATGATAATCACTAAGAAAACTATGTTTAATAATATATTATTCTATTCTCATTATATTTTAAAGCTATTTAAAGTTTATAGTAATTTGATTTAAATTTGTTACCAACATTAAAATTAATAAGTCAACTTAAAGCTTTTTATAATGTTGACACACATGATCAATCATTTTTTTTCAAGTCGTAAAGAAGGCACGCTTAAATAGGTAGGGAAATACCCTTCAGAAAAGGAATCATTGATACGACGAAGTCATATTGTAATAAGCTATAAAAGTGAGAGATTGTGTTCATGTGACACTGCGCAACACATTTTTGATAATCAGGTACGTAATTATATGTCTTTGATCATTATAAAATATAATATATGTAGAAAAAACTAATTTCTTATTGTATAATAATAAATTATATGTTACATAATTATAAAAATATATACAATATAACAAACATTACATATATAAAATAAATGTTAAATAAATTAATAATATTTTCAAATCTTTTCTGAGAAGGTATTCATAATTTTATAATATAATATGTCAAATAAAATAACTTAAATCATGATCGATCCGGAATTTTCCTGATAATTGACACCATCATATTGAATGATACACAGTAAAAATGCTAAAAACGTGTGGGAAGTTGTGCAAAACGGGAAAGCTGGAAAATTCGGGTTCGGTAAACAAATTGTAGGACCCTTTTACACTTTCACAAGTACCAATCACAATGACTGGTATTGGTATAAATAGCCATGATACAAAATTATTTTGATTTTAAGTAAATAAAAAAATACAATAAAATTCATTATATTATTCCTTTAATTGTCGTTGTAAAAGTCATTACATCATTGCAAATAAAGTACCAAGAAGTAGAAATTTTAAAATAAAATTGTAAAATCAGTCATTTTTACTGGTGTGTTAGTTCTAACGTTAACACTATTTATATAGTAATGTCATACTTAAAATGAAATTTTTTCAGTTTTGTGCTGATATTGTAGATAATAAATTACTATCAACATGGATATATATGCACGACCTCCAGAACCTTTATCTGATAATGGAGATATGGTTCAAAATTGGCAAAAATGGAGAAAAGATTTCATGATATTTATGAAAGCAAGTAATTCTATAAACAAAGAACGGGATTATCAAGCTTATCTTTTAAGGACTTACATAGGAAAGATTGGTCAAGATGTTATAGAAAAAATTGTTTCAAACCCTTTGAAAGAGGGAGATAACATGAATATATTATTAGCAAAACTTGATAAATACTTTCTTTCCCCTAAAAATGAAGTTATAGAAAGATATAACTTTTTTAAGTCACGCAAAAACTCCAATGTCTCTATTGAAAATTATATTGTTTATTTGAAAGTAAGTTAATTTTGAAAAACTATATATATTTTTTAATGCACTTTTTCTATGTATCTGTTAATTTCTAGAATAAAGCAAAAACTTGTAATTTTGGAAATATGACAGACAGCATAATTAGGGACAAATTAATTATTGAATTTGATAATAAACAAATGAGACAAAAGCTGTTTAATATAAAAAATCTTAATTTATCAGGATTTATATCAATTTTTAATGAACATAAATCTGCCATGCAAAAGAGGAAACAGGATACAAACCAAAATAGAAAACAGATAGATGACAATAATATTAAGATTGATAATGTATCTGCTAAGAATGTTACACATTCTGATAAAGAGACTAGTAATTCAAATAAGAATAAAGAATGGGTAAGAAGACAAAATAAAAAGAACTGTCGCAAATGTAATCAGAGGCATCCTATGCAAGCCTGTTCTGCTTGGGATCTTAAATGTGAAAAATGTTACAAATATAATCACAACACTAATTGTTGTCCAGTTCAGCCTACAGACACTGAAAAAATGGAAGTATGTATAAATCCATAATTTATTCTAATTAATATATGTATTAAACTTGTTTCTTCACTTTATTAACATAACATTTTTATTTTGATAAATTTAAAAAAGGAAACAAATATTCCTATTAATGTATATCTACAACAGAGAAGTAATGATGACAAATGAAAGAGTACTCTTTGTATCATTTATTTATGTCTAAATAAAAAAGTAATAAAAAATTCTTTTGTAGCATCCCACTGCTCCACCACTTTCTGATATTGACCACATGTTGTATCCAAAATTAGATCATGTCAAAACCTCTCAGGAGACACTGGTACGATTTAAAACAAAAAGAGAATGAATAAAAGTTAAATAATGATTTCTATTTTTAGAACACAAAGGAATGGTCATGGATGGAAAATGGGTCTAGAATATCAAATGAAAATTTGCAAAGAAGTCAGGCATCATCGGTGAGCAGTTTTTTGAAACAATTGTATCGTAATATCTAATTGAATCATTAAAATTGTTAAAATTTTCCTGTTTTCATGAAAGCCTTCAAGCACAAGACAAAAGACAATGGAAACTTCTAATGTCAAGGGAGATCAAATTCCTGCAGTATCTAAAGATAACTGCCGACTATCATAAGAAAACATATGGAGAAATTGTAATATTATTATAAAATAATTTCTTAAATTCTTTTAACTTTAATAAAAACCAGAATTGTCAATAAATGATAAATAAAGGATTTTATTATATCTAACAGTAAATAAATTTTAATTTTGACAATATACGTTATTACATTGGTCCCTAAATTAAATTTAAGTTAATCAATGTGAACACTAAGGAGAGTAAATGGCACGATAAATACGAATTATAATAAATTAACTTTCTCTTACATGATTATTAAAAAGTCAATTATAGCCAAATGTATAATTGTATAAATATATAATCGTAGTAATTTCTTGTTTACCATTAATTTGAAAAAAACGAATTTATTTGTTTTTGTTTTATGTGAATAATGCGTGATATAACATTTCTTAAATGACACATACAACCTATTAACAAAATAAATAAAGCACTAATCTCTTTGGTATGAGACTCACATAATCGCAATTTAAAAAATTGTATAATATTTTATAATCAAAGAAACGTTTGCTCTTTCTTACAAATTTGTTATACGTTTGCATGTCAAAAACAAAAACACAATAATCCTGTCGAATGATGTAGTGCTTTATAACAAATTTGTATAATTGTGTAAAAATACATAAAAATGTTTCATTATAAAATATTCTGTCATGATATATAAAAATGGAGTAAATAAACATGCTATAAACTCTATAGTATACTGATTGTGTACTGCATACAAAGTGACTTATTTTTTTATTTCAGGATTATATAAAATTAAGTCTTCATTGTTTTAAATAATTTAACATTTTAAACATCATCTTGTCAACTGATCCATAAGAACAAGCTTTTAATTTATATTAGTACATCACAATAAATTGGTAATGTTTAGGTAATAGTTAGGTATTAATAATACTATGGTATATATATAAAATCGAGTTTTCAAAGAAAACAGATATTAAAAAATTATTTTAGATTTTAAAACAGCTTTCTAAATTTTATCTATGTTAAAAAAGATTAGCAACAGTAACAGTGTTTGTTCAAAAATGTTATTACAGCGAAAATCCAATAAACACGTATTATAAAAATTTATAAAAATACGCAGTAAAAATTCTAATATCTGCTTCTTAATAAACATATTATGCATAACTTTTATATATATATATATCTTGTAATGAGTATAAAGTCTTCTATAAATGAAAGACTTTGATATCAATGGCATTAGTAAATATGCTCAATATGTTAATTAACATTTGTGAATACAGATATATTCCAAACTTATACTTCTATAAATGTATTTATAAAATATAAAGTGAAGAATTTATAATATATATGCATATATAAAGATGTTTTTCCATTTATAAGTATAAAATTATAAATTGTAAATTTTTTTTTAAATTGTTATACCTTTATCATATTTAATAGCAATATATTCAATTTATTCAAAAATTTCTCGATTGGATGGAATAAAGGTAAAAGTATAAAATTAAATCTAATTCTCAATACTTTTGTCATGTTACTGAAAATATGTTGAACTACTACTATTCTGTTATCTTTAACAGTGATAGATAGTTTTTTACTTTACAAAAAGAAAAGGTACATAATAAAATGTAAATGGTAACTTTTTAATTTCCTACTGTAACTAGAGCCTATATGTATAAACATTATATGTAATTTTCAGTATACTGGCAAGACACATAATCATCAAATAATTTGAATCAAGTTACGGATGGGTCTTGACTAAAATTATCTATATCTGAAGAAAGAATAAGTTTGTTTAAGCTATAAGGCGGCCTTTTTGGCTTCGGAGGTGGAGTGGGTGGCTTTGTTTGAATGTCAAGATCGTCTGTAGGGGTTGGAAGTTTGTTTTTTGACCATTGTCCTAAAGATCGATTAAAGTTATTTAGACTACCTGTTCCACAATGCTGAACAGGCAATTCTTCTGGAAGATTACAATAATCAGCCTCCCGTGTTTTCATAGGTAAGGGTGGTGGCGGGTCATCTTCAGACGCTGTACTGTCTGTAGTACCAATACTATCTCTATTTCCTTTCCCTAAACTACTTGAATCCATTCCATTGTTTATGTTCCTTAAATAATGTTGAGATTGCCCAGATAAACGATTACTTATTCTTCTTTCCTTTTCTACTTCCGACCTCAAAGGACGTTTAGGTGTTAGCTAAACAAGAATTATATTACTATTACTATTAT
The DNA here is from genome assembly GCF_051014615.1 of Bombus vancouverensis nearcticus. NCBI lineage: Eukaryota > Metazoa > Arthropoda > Insecta > Hymenoptera > Apidae > Bombus > Bombus vancouverensis. The sequence continues at coordinate 4,285,470 of NC_134925.1, forward strand.
TATCATCATAATCATCATTGTCATCATTATTATTATGATATAATGTTACCAACTGCCATTATACTGAAATATTACCTCTTGACGAAGTTCGAATATTGGAGTAGTAGGAAAACTGGACATTAATGGAGTGACAGGGGACGACGTAATTTGTGGTACATCTGCTGTAGTATACCACTGACTCGTCGGCTGATCACTTTTTGTTGATGCAACTGAATCACTCTTGCGTGAACTTCTTCGTTTTGAATCTTTCTTTTTATTTGTCCCTGGACTTGGACTTCCTAATGCCTTTTGTAGAGATGCAGTTGATAATATGTGTGAACGTATTGAACAATTCCTGCACAATAGAAATTTTTATTACAAATTTAATTTTATGAATATATATATCAAAGATATGTATTAATATAATTCTACTGTAATAACACATTATTTACCTATTTAGCATGATAATCGGTTGTGTTATAGAAGTTGTTTTACTCAAGGACATACATGGTAATACAACAAAAGTACAAAAAAATATCATGCAAATAAATAATAAATAGTAAAAGAGAAAGAAGAAGTAATATGTACAAATATAATTTTTTAAATATATATGTACATATGTGGTATTTCTTAAATGTTTTATACTTAATTTCTAAAAGCGTTTTTATAAAATTATAATTAATTTAACTAAATAATACTAAAGTAATTAAAATAATTGTAGAATAATAAGCTGATTAACATATATTAGGCAATAGGCAAAATATATATAAATATATAAAAAAATAAGTAGGATATAAATAAAAATTTGTACATATATATACACATGTACATATACAGAAACTGCTATGCGCGAAGGAAGGATAATAGGATATTGTGTTTATCAGGCCCAACAGCTAAATTCCTGAAATTACATATGTATGTGTTATTCTAATATTCATTCATAATATTGAAGATTAGATAAAATTATATAAGTATTTCTTAATTAATGTTTAACTATATTTCTCCTTTCAAACTAAATAATTGGTACATCATTCATTTATTTAATGATAATCGTGCTATCAACAAACAATTAGTATGAATATTTAATATATGATAGCGCTGATAAATCATATTGATGCTAGGTCTACAAATAGTTGATATAAAATAATAATAAATGAGATAATAATAAAAATGAGAGATGAAAAGACTTTCAGAAATTAATTAGTGCTATAATTATATTTACACATCACCATTCTAATATCTTTACCTTGACAAACTGACGTTTTGAGTACCAGATGAAGGTGTACTGTTGTTAAAATTGAATGAGGCGAGCGACTTGAATGTTGCAACTTGGGATCTTGTAAGAGAGGATACCCTGGAGTGAGTTCCACAGCTGAACGAGATAATTACATTACAATAAAAAAATATGGGGTAACTTACATAGGATATCTTTTTGCCTATTCTTATATGAAATATGTGTTACAAATTTCAGGGTATTTTCAGTTTTACATGCATATTAATCTTCACTAATGTAAATAGTATTTTAAAAAAAATGTGATCATAATCACATATCAAAGTTAACACCGTTTAATATCATAGTAATGAATCAGTGAAATTGTTAGTTACAAATAATAACAATATTTGCAGCAAATTACGCAAATAAGTGTATACATTACTTACTCTGAATTCATAATATGTGATTCAGATAATCGATTATTCTCGCCTCTCGAACTTTGATGTCTTCTCATCATAACAGGTTGAGTTAAGCTTTCAATTTGTAGATCGCATGTCTGCAATTCATGTATAATTAATTTTTTCAAAAAATTCCTTTTTATAAAATGATATCTAAATTTACCCTTTTCCCATATTTCGCCTCTACTTGATTCCGCATTGATGTAAAACATTGCTCCAAACGTTGATGAAACGGAGTCAATTCAGGCGGAGCACGTGCTTTATGTAATTGGACACCAACACTCAGTAATGGAATTTGTTCAGCGATTAACCCCTCTAGTTTCAAAAGATCGGAACTTTCTTCTGGATGAGCACTGCGATATTCAGAATTAAGGAACGCTTTCTCATAATTATCTATACCACCCATTACCGCTGGATCTAATATACCATTTAGTTTCATACTAAGCGGATTTAGCGGAATATTATTATCAGCTCTGTGTGCTAAGATTAAATCTCTTAATGTAGTATTTGTAGCTTCCATTGTTTCAATTGCATTGCGAAGAGGACTAACTAAATAGGTTTCACTAGATGTAACAGGAAAGCATCTAAGAATGCCTGGCAAAGGATGACTCGTAACGAGTACTGTTCTTTCTAACCATAGTGAAGCAAACTCGTTATTGGTAACAGTATTCGTTTCTTTATCACCAGAATTTGCAGTAGTAGAGGTTAAATCTTTCTTTGGTGCTGGTCTTGAAAATCGAAAACGTTGAACGTCGTTCACTCGATGATATCTTAAATGTGAGAAAGAAAACAGACCTTAAATTTCATGTTATAAGCTTACTGTATATTATTTAATCATATTTTACCTCAAAACTGCTTCTGCCGTTATAGGTTTCCCACTAAGACGATGCCTCTTTTCATCCATTAATGGATCTACCCTATTAATTTGGACGTATTGATGATTGGATTCTAGCATTTCCGAAGTAGGAGGAGACAATTTGTTCATTTGTTCTGCATTTGGTAACTGATTTAATGTTCGTGAACAAAAATCACTGAGACGCTCATACTCTTTTCCACGATAAATAAATACCTATGATTAATTATCGATAACTAATAATACTCAAATAATTAATTAAAAGGTACACAAATATTTCATGACATACCTTATTTTGTAAAAATGCCGGGTGACCACGTCCATAATACGCAACTCTAAAATATTCAGGCTCAGGCCTTAGTTGTTTTACTATTGAGTCGTAAAACTTTGCCATGCGCGTCAATAATACAGAAAGTTGTAAATAATCAAATGTCTCTTCTTCGTATTGTGTAACTAATTCTTTACATACTGCAAGTGCACATTCCCACATTTTACCTTTATCAAAGTATTCGATCATATCATTATATAATGCCTCTTTTAATTCACGATGCGTTTGACACGCTAAATATCTATGCGATCTTAAAAGTGGCGGTAATGGTTGATCACTCCAAGCTAGTAATTGGCTATGAAGTTTCAAAGAATATGCTGCTTCAGTGTAATTGTCACACTCCAAATGTAGCTCACAAAGCTTATTTACATATCTGTAAAATAAACATTTCATTTAGCATTTGTTTAATTTTTTAGAAACAATGTAATGAGTTTTAATTAAAAAAACTGTTAACTGCATATATACCTAATATACATTTCTTTTCTATTTATTTCAGAGTAAAATTCTAGTAAGTTTACAATACACAACATTCTATGTTCCTGAGACTCTGCATGTATGACATCACGATATTGTAATAGGCGTTCCATAAGTTTAGCTACTGTATCAACAAAGCGTAATCCTTGTTCTCGCATAGTTGAGTGCTTTTCACAAAGATTACCCATTACTTGAATCCAAAGCAAATGAAATTGTTCATCTCCCCTGCCTCCTTCAACCTATTGGAATGTACATAAAAAATGATAAATGAATGAATAAATTAAAAATATGTACATTATAACATACCAATATATCTAATTTTGCAATCATTTCATTTTCATATTCTGTGAAATTAGCTTTTATGTGAGCCGGATCACGTTTAGTATCACCATATCCTTCAACAATACGTGAACTATAAAATTCACATTGCATCATATCAAAAAATATAGGAATAGTAGCTTTTCTTAATTCAGTTTCTGGAATTAATGCCATTTCTAATATTGCTCCAACTAAACCCGGAACAAACAATATTTTATGCTGTCCTAAATTAAACCACATTGATCGTATTTCAAACGCTGTTTCTCTACAGAAGTAAAGGAAGATATTTTAATACTTGTTACACATTTGAAAAATAAACTAATTTAATATCCCAATCTATATTCATACCTTCGCATATCATTATAGCGCAAAACAATACGATTGCGTTTTGATGGCGTGAATGTTTCCAACTGTAAGGCTGGCTGAGTCAAAAACGCAATTGCACAATGAAAAAAATTGGACCAAGCTTGCTGTTCAAAATCAGTAAAAAAATAATCTCTAATAGTGCCCGAGAAATAACGCAATGACTTTAAAATTATACTATTTTGAAGCATAATCATTTCGCACCAATCTCCTGGAAATACACTTTTCGATACTAAATCTTTAAATACTAATAATATTTCCATGAGGAAATCAAGCAAATCAAATTTAGTTCCAAAGTGATTTATATAAATTTCGTAATGATGTTGTGTCATTTGTCTGAAATATATATTTAGTATTAAACACTCAGATCCTGTTCTTTTAAAAAAAATTTATATTTTTACGTTTTTAAATAAAAATTTTACTATTTTTACCTGAATATTGCTAACATAACTGAAACTAAATTTCCTACTAATGGATTTTCTCTATCCATTGATATAACTGTCTGTATAATGGTCCGTAGAGCAGTAAGCATAATTTCTTTCACATCCTGTATAGTGCTTCCTATATCTTTCCTAAATGTTAATTCCAGGATGTCAGATAAAATCTTAACACACAATTCTACCTACATAAACATAAAATAAAAACATGTTCCTCATCACTATTATAGATTATTTATAAATATTCTTGTAAAAACAATTAGGTACAACAAAAAAAAAGAAAAAAATTAAACAACACAACAATAAACACCATTCCTGAAAATCTAACATAAAATACTTATCATAAGTAGATCACTGTATCTTTCATGACATCATTAACCATCGTGCCAGTAATCCAAAATTTACTTGCAAGTAACGCGCTCGAGTTCACGATGTATATTTCAACAATTACCTCTTCAGAGTAGCCACGATGCTGGTTGAGTCGGTGTCGTTTTTCTCCGAGCAGCCTGGCTACCTTCGCCACGCTATTTCCAGGCGTACTTGACAGCCCCTTTTATAGGCCAATAACCAAAACCAAACCAAACACAAAAATGAAATAGCCCTATGTTAGTGAGAATATAATGCCAATTTATGCATAAAAAAATATAGTTACATCCTTAACATTGTCCATCACCTAAGGAAAATTGCATTATAAGACTGCATGCAAGAAGAATGCAGTGCCCCAAGCAATAGAACAGTTATGAAAGAGCTGAGAAACTACAACAAATACTAGAATTCCTATAAAGATACTTTGTTTAATGCTTTTCAAAGAGTTATTCAATTTCTTACTTTGAGAATATATGTTCTTATAATATCCAATCTGAACATGAATAAGATGAGAAGATAGACACAAAAGGAATAACTTACACTTTATGAATGCCTTTAGAGTAGCTGGAAATACTATTTTATGATTACATGCTATAACAGGAAATTTAATTTAATTCTCATGCTGTAGTAAAATTTTGTAGAGGATGTCTTTGATTTCATTATATTTCTTTCTGTTCTTTCAATTTCAAATTTACTATCTAATAGAATATTATTTTACAATATTATATGTCTAATATAATTAAATATATTACAAAAATAAAGACATCCTGGCTTAAAGAATAATACAAGATTGATGAAATTCACAGAAAGATGCGTGGCGGGAGGATGTCAGGCTGCACGGAAAGCACAAATAATGACACTATTCACAAATTGTGTGTAAGAATGTTTTAAATGCAAATCGAAAGCTCCGCTCACATTTTAGCTATATCAAATGTGCAACATATATTTGCTTTTTAAGCTTGATCACAATAATATTAATATGAACGAAGCTTTAACAAAGATGACGTTACTCAAAATAAATTTTACATTTAAGAAATCACCATGATACATTTAGGTGTAACAGCACTTTTAAATTATTTTATATGTACTTCAATAAATAATAATTCGCTCTTTTCACATTAAAGTTAATAAATCGTAATGATTAATGACATGACATATCTTACCTCTTCTTTAGCTTCCAATAAATCACGAACCAAAATAGTAATTCTAGGTAACAGAATTGCTCTGCATTCTGCACTTAAAAAAAGGGGGCTATGAACAATATCATTCACTGTCATCATTTTCTGTTTAGTTAATCTTCCTACTGGTAAAGTAACTAATAAGTCAGTCAAAATTGTGCTCAGCTGCTTGCCACTATATACTCGTAGCAAATGGGGTATAGTAGTTGGTAAATATTTCAAGCATGCTCCTTGAACTAATAAAGTACTATCTGTTTCGTGCCTCATGAGTTCAACTATAGATCTCAATAATTCTGTTAAAGTTTGAGAGAATTCCTCTTCATCTTGATTTAACCTGTTGTAAAATAAATAATATATATGATAACACATTTGTAGTAAATTTCTAGTATATGATAATGTATGAATATAATCGATATAATGTAAGAAAAGTAAAGCATACGCAGTAAATAAAAGACGGGATTCTACAACAAATCTCATGCAGTATTGAAGACTTTTCATTGTCTTGAGTAATATATCACGTTCTTGTCCATCATTATTAGTTGCATTATCTATACGTTTACGTAATACACTAATCAATTTTTTGTATGCGAGCGTTGCAGAGAAACTCTCAGAAATATACAAATCCATTACTGGTTGAAAATGTTGGTATTTTCTATCAGATACAAGCCCAATAATATATAATAAACATTCAAACACCATATCATCATAAACGTCACTATCTGAATTACTCATTAATATGTTAAACAAAGCATCTAAAACATCCTAAAAACAAATTTTTGTATAGTAATATTTATACTTTGTATTCATATATTACATAATATAGAAAATTAACTAACCTGTAGGAACTTCACTACTTCTTCACCATCAACTTTCATTAAAGCAATCAGAGATTCTCTTAAATTTGTATTGTGTGATGCCCAATTCAATAAACCTAATAAATCTACATTTTGCGTTAATTTTGTTGAACAAATATTAGTCGCTATCAGAAAACTGTCTTTACTACTTAAAGTAAGCGTTCCTAATGTCGGTTTTTTTTCTAAACTTAATTCAACCTATAATTAAGAATACATAAACTTTGTAATATATTTATGTGTAAAAACAGTTAAATTTTTTGCAATATTAGTTTTACCAATTCACCCCTTGTAGATGGCAATTTCAAATATGAAATATCAATTTCTTCATATTTCTTTTGGTCTAATTTATAAACTAGTAGCTCATGCTGTATATCTTGCAATGTTGTTCCATTACGCTGCATCAATTTCACATAACTTAAGGCAAAAGGTTTTTCAGATTTATCTTTTGCTTCATTTGAACTTCGATGTTTAAATGTAAATTTTAAATGTGCTTGTTTAAATTCTTCAATTGGAATAGCAATTTTAAATGTTTCACACCATCTAGGTTTATCTTCATGATAATAAATAACACTATGATATTCATCAATAGGTGAAGCTCCACCACCTAATGTCATAACTCCTGGTATTGGTACACCAAACTCATTGCATACTTTAACCTACCAAAAAATAAGTTAATAATATACTTGAAAATATCATTCATTTTTAAATAATACTAACTGTAACTTCAACATTTTTATCTGTAGACTTTGATCCTTTATTAAATTCACCACTAATCAATGTGAGGTACAAATCATTCCTCACATCACCTGGTAAAATAACTTCTGGAAATCCCATTTTTCTTGCAATAGCAACATTACCAAGTACTAGATGTGGATTTTCATCACGTACCTAATATTAAATTCTTCATAAATATTAAAATATATTTTCAAATCTCATTATTTATCAAGTAATTTTCTAGTTACTTGTTTTGGATCTCCCCTAAGCAACTTTAAGCTAGCCCATAAACCTTGACCACCAGCAGAGCTGCCACTATTGCCATTACTACTTTTTTGAATATTTATTTCTTTTTGGGAAAGAATTCTACGTAATGTACCATCCAAACTTTCTTTCTCACAACATCTGGAGCAATGAAAAGAAACCCAACAAAACGATCTATTTTAACTGTATTCATAAGAGGTTTCTTATGAAACAGTTTATTTATATTCAGAATATAAATCCTAACAAAATTTCATACTTACTGTACAAACGGAATAAAATGATGATGATCTGAATCACCCTCAAGTTTACCAGTAATGTATAAAGTAATATCCATTGCTGCTACACCAAATGGTCTTCTCATATTTTCAGTATTTTTGACTTTTTGATTAGTTTGTGCTACACTTGAACGTCGATGATCAGCATCTTTAGCTTCCATACCTCCTACTCTAATTACATAACAAACTAAGTAAACTTTATCTCTAGTTAAATCTCGAGAACCAAGGTCTGTAAATAAAACTCGAAGATTGTGTAATTGATCTATGTCTCTGGCAAGTCCTTCCTTGCTCCATGACACAACATAATTTTCAGTAATAGTTTTCATTTCTCTCCCATCGTACAAAGTTAATAACAATTCTACATCTTCTGCCATTTTACATACGAAGTTTCTTACACTAATAAAAAAGATATGTGAGTATACTGGTGCTTGTGGTTTTGAAGGTTTATGTTTTGTATCATTAGCTGCCTTTCTTATTCTTTCTGCAGCTGTTTCATGATGATAATATAACTGAATTGTACTTGTTTCTTCAGGACTAAGAACATTTCCTTGATCATCACGTACAACCATATCCATGCCCAATAATTGATTACCAGTATCAATTCTAGCTGTTGCTAATCTTTTCACATCCTTTAATTCATCTACTGTCAATGTGCCACTTAGAATTTTGCTTCTATATCCTATTAACTCCAAAATCTGTTGTTGCATTGTTCTGAAGTGCATAGAGTGAATCTATACATGACAAAAATTATGTTATATTAAACATAATTTTACTAATTAAATATTTTATTATTCTGTATATACTAACTACATATAGATGCTTCCAATGGTGTCCCCATTCTCGTAAAACATTAGTGATTTCATGTATTAAACAATCCATATTCACTGATTGTTGTAAAATGTGTATATAAGATTTTGGGAAAATTCCACATGTCCCTTTAAATTTACTACGTCCATAATACCAATCTCCATATTCTTCTAATATCTGTACCATTTCTCCAACAGTCAATTGCATTGCATAAGGAGTCCCATGTACAAAGTTATGTATGGCTACAATTAATAATAAACAGTTAAGAGCACTAGCAAGTGTTATTCTAAATATAATGTTTTAATATTTCAATTAATCAAAATATAACATTAATGTAATTTTCATTACAGATACAAGAAACAGAAAGATATTAAATAAAGATATTACATATTCAATTGACATGTACTTTCCATGTATATATATGTACATATATATCCATATATATATATACATACCATGTAGTTATTATATAAATGATAATGTCATGAACAATTATAGTTTCGGTAATATCCGCCATTTAATTAACTATTTTCAAAAAATCTAAGTAATATATTCACATTTAACATTTAGATACTTGTAATCAAAATAACCAGCGAAATTATTATAAATTAATATTTCGCGCGCAAACAGAAACTAAAATTTTATCTGATTGGGGCACCTCCCAGGATGTTAGATCTTACAAAGGCTAAATTAGCGATTTATTTCTTACCAACTCCTAAATGTTCTTTAACTTGCTTCCATGCCATTGTCATTTTAATTAAAAGCTTATTATAACAAGGTATGTACACTAATTACATTTCGATACGCACATTTGTTGTGCGAACAAAATACGACTTTTTTATCTTGACATCTAACACAACTATAATGCAAAACAAGATGACCAGTGCTTGGATGTTATCACGATGATGAGAACACGAAGACCACAAGTACACCACGAAATAGGTTCTACCTTATAGATATTCAAATGTACTGTATATTTTTTCACATCAGAAACCGCGAAAAATAGAGTTTCTTAAACTGACCCTACCACATTTGTAGTAATTTTCAATAAATTTATTCATATGATATTTGTAAGCATTGATTTTTATATTTACAAATTAAAACCCCATATGTAATTAAAGATATGCCATAAATTTGAATAAAAACGATGTATAATTATGTTACCAATAGATTATATATTATTGGAGATTAATTTAAAAACACGTGCTAATTTAAATATAATCGAAATACAAAGAATCAAAAATAAATTTATTTTATTGTAACAAAATAAATCTATTACGGTTTCTTTACTTCTAATTGATATATTAGATATATTTTTTTGATTTTACAACTTATAGTTTTATGTTCATTGTATTTGTTTGGTGTAGATTATTCATTGCACTTTAATATATGTACAAGTAATACTAGATATCGTGTAACGTCGTAGCATAAACTGTTTGAAATTCTCTTTGTCTACCTACATTTCTGGATTTTTACAATTGAATATTTTTCATCTAATTTATAAATCACGTTTATAAAATCTAATACACTTATAAATTTTTATAAATGTACCTATAATTGGTTAAGCAATATTAATAATAAAACGATGGCATTTCACGAAGTTGATAAATTGACAGAAAACAAATCGTCTAATGAGTAAGATTAAAATATTTTTAACAATTAACTTCGAAATCAATTATTTAAAATTTATTCAAACATTCTCCTATATTTTGTTTTTTTATTATATTATTATATTACTTACTTTTACATGATTATTATATGTCAGGTGTATACATTTTTAAACAATAATCAAATAATTTTTATTGATTTTGTAAATTCCTATATCTTTTTTACATATATAAACTGCAGAAATTTTGTTTTTAGCGGAGAATTTACGTTATATGTAAGTGACTTACCTGGAGAACTAAATAAAGTATGTAAAATTATTAATAACTTTTTTATTATTACTAGTATGTACAATTATTGATTTCTTACTGATTTAAATACTTTTAAGACTTTTGTCACATTTGCAAAAATTTTATTTAAAAATAATAATAAAATGTATATAATTTGTGTGAATATCTGGATATAAGATATCCTATAAATGGATTATAATATTTTAGCAAGGCTTATTAGAAATTTTCAACCATTATGGAGAAGTTAAAGGATATTTTTACCGCCCAAATGCTAATTGGGCTTATATTACTTATGGTGCATATCATAATGCTGAAAATGCTATAAAAGATTTACATAATGTACTACCACTACGTCTGAAGATATCATTTGCTAAAGAAAGAGCTAGGAATGATGTAGCAAATACAAAAACATTTTCTACTAAAGATGTTACAGAAGAATATGAAAATTATAATATAATGAATGTTACAGTAACAGATAAGCAATTGTAAGTATATATTTATAGTCATCGTTTTTGTCATAATTATGTAATATAAGTTATGTAATATTAATTTATAAATATGTGCAGGATACAAACAAGAGGACGAAGCAGGCCCTTAGATGTATTCAAAAATGTAGAACCGAATCCAGGATTACCAAAATATGCTTATACGGCAGATAATGATTTATTGTATCCATATCCTTCTGACCCATATACGTATAATCCATATGAAAATGCAGAGCCTTATGCAAGTACAAACACATTGTGGGCAAGGTACTGTTAAAGGTTAAGTAAAATGTACATACATCATATATTGTTATATGGATTAATAGTTATTGAAAATATTTTAGAGGACAATTAGCTATTACTCCAGATGGCAAGAGACGTGTTGCACTTGGTCGGGGTTATACAATGTATGAAATCCCAGATCCTGATCCTGAAATACACAATCACATTAATAAAGTATATGAGAAACGTATTTCTGTAAGTAGAGTAATATGAAAGATTAAGAAAAAATATTCTTTACAATAATAATTTAATAATGTACGATTTGATGTAATAGAGCCTATATGAATATGGCAAAGACATGTTTCAAGATGCAATTGGAACATGCAAAGTATGTTCAAAAAAGACAAAGTATACATGTGAAAGATGCAATACTTTTTATTGCAGTAGAACTTGCCAAGTGACTAATTGGTCAAAACATAAGCTTGAATGTGAAGCTATCCCGTATGTACTCTCTCATAGTATTACATGTTGATAGTTAAAAAATATATGATACAATTAGAAGGCAGAAATACTTCTGGACCTTTAAATTTTGGTATCTTATTTTTAGAGCTTTAGTAACGACTATCCGTTCTATGCCTGTACTACAATCAAATGACGAACAGCAAAATTCTCCCAGAAATGTTTCTAATATTCAATTACCTCTTCGGCGGCCAAAGACGAATGCAGTAACAAAATCAAATGAAATAGAAGAAACAAGAAACTCTACAGGAAATAAGTCCTCTTTACACAAACAACCAATTCGAGAAGAAATTTTCAACAATAAGGCTAAAAGTCCACAAAAAGTAAATGATCAGGAAAACAATAAAAAATGGCAAAATTTTAGTGCCAATGATATTCAAGTGATGGAGAATGATATATCATTCTCTAAAAATACATTTTTATCAAAAACTGAATTTCAAGATGTAACAATAATTATAAAACAAAATCGCGAATGTTTTGTTCAAAAAGTAGAAGATCAGGATGCTATTTCAAAGTTAATGACTGAGTTACAACATGAAGCACAAAAAGCACAAAAGGTGGGACCAATCGTTGGAAATATTTATGCTGTAGAATATGAAAATGTATGGCATAGAGGTATAGTTACATGTTTAGATCCAGTAAAAGTACACTATATAGATTATGGTAATGAAGAAATTGTTGAAACAAATGATTTTCGTAAAATTGATAAATATGAGAATATTCCAAGATTTTGTGCTAAAATTCGATTATCTCAAAAAGCTTATGAGAAATATAAAAATTTCAAATATGAGGATGTAATAAGTGTAAAAATGATATCAGTTGATTCCAACAAAGTAATTAATGTTGAAGTTCAAAATGAGAATGATATATCAACATCAGAAGTAATTGAGACAAATAATGATCAAAATCTAAATACCTCAACTGTTGCAAAAGTTGATGATGAAACTATGGTTTCTTCAGAAATATCCACTAGCAGTAAAGCATTATATTCTTTATGCAAAGAAAAAAGTATAGTGAATGTTCTAACTGTTGGAGAAATTGGTATTCTAGAAATTCATGCAGAAATAAAGAATAATGCTTATGGTATTACATTATTGCCTAATAATGCAGTACCTCATTATGAAAAATTAGTGGCCGAATTACCTACAATGTGCACGCAAGCGGCAGAATGTTCAAATCATAGGTAAACAATAGCGATATACTATACATTATTTCAACGAATTAAACGTTGATATAGTTTGTAAAATTATTAATTTTTAGACCAAATCTAGGAGATTTAATATGTGGTCAAAGAGCTGACGGAGATTGGCTTAGGGGATATATTTTATCTCTGCAACCATCTTTAAAAATGGCTATAATAGATGAAGCTAGAATAATGCCAATTAATAGGACTGTCACATGCGATAAAGTCTTTTCAGATATTTATGCATTTGGTGTAATATGTGAAGTAACTGGTGCTAAACATAAATTTAATGTAAGATTTATAATATCTAATATGCTATTAAATATAATATATGTTACTTCTTAATCTCCCAATTATAACTTCTAGGAAGGTGATATGTGTGAATTTAAAGTAATAGGACAAACAGTTAATAACGAGCAAGGTAAAATTGAAATAGAAATTTTTAAAGAAGAGGTTAAGATAAAAGCTGCTGTAAAGCCTTGGATACCAATGCCTGAACAAAAAGGATTACAATATGCTGAATTGAAAAATGAATCTGAGGTATGATTTTTGGTTTTAACTTAAATAAAAATAGTTATTATTTTACTATTATTTTATTTATTTCACTATTGCTTTTGGAAAAAGTATCATTTTTTTTATGAAAACCATTTTTTCAGGTATGCCTTACTTCTTATCGAAGTCATATACTTCTATTTGTTCGTTCCTTAGATACTGCAGGTTTGGAACACTATAACCATGTTATGCAAAATGTTGCAAAATGTGCTCAAACATGTACGTAAAATAGTTGATAGGATTTAGTAAAAATTAAACTAACTTTGTATAAACTTGTATAAAATAAAAATACCATTTTGTTTTTTCTTTCCTATAGCTTCATTTTTAAAAGAACTGCCAGTTGTGGGGCAAATGGTAATAGCTCAGTTTGCTGACGAAAATTATTATCGTGCAATTGTTACTAAGATACAAGATGATAAAATTACAGTTTCGTATGTTGATTTTGGTAATACAGAAGTTACAGATATAAAGAAACTTAAGATTTTATCTGACAATTTAAAGGAGGTGGGGTGTAATTTAATATATGTATGATAATATAGTTTAAAAGTATTTGTATCTATTTAATCTATTAATCTAATTTTTAAAAAAAGCTCCGATCTTGTACAACAAAAGTCGTACTAAAAGATGTTCCTAAAGATGTTCCTATGACGAAAGAAGTAAATGATTATCTAGCTCACTTAGTAGGAACTGAAGTTCCTCTGTTATGTACATTTGATGGTATACCTTCCAAAGATGGTGTATATCTGAAATTTCATGATGGAGAAGACATTAATAAGGTGATAAGTAAATTACTCGAGCCGATATCTAAGGAAGTTGCTGAAGCTGGTAATTATTAAGAAATGGATAACAAGTATTTTTAATAAATGATATCATTTAAATTAATATTAATTCCCCTTGCAGATAAAACCTGTTATATGGCGGAGAATGTAAATACTGTTGATTTGGGAAATGTTGGTGATATCATTGAAGCACTTGTACTGCATCCTATTGAAAATGGTTACAGATACGCAATATGTCTCTTAGATTATGATTTAATGACTCATGTTTTTGACATAATGCCAAAAAAGGTAATCTTCGATTTCATAAACTTATATTCTGGCTTAATATAAATTTATATATATGTGTAACGCTTTTAAAGATGGCTGCATATTGCGAAACAACTGATTACTATATTCCTCGCGATAATGAGTTATGTCTTGCACTTTATGATGATGGGTGGTATCGTGCTATATGTATAAATCGTAGTTACACACATACAACATGTGCCGTGTTTTTTGTCGATTTTGGAAATACGGAGTTCGTCAGTCATAAAGATTTACGGCTTATGCCCAAAGATTTTACAACTCCAGATACACTTGCAAATATTTGTAACATTATTAGTACGTACATTTTGACTATTGTGTATATTTCAATCATTATTATTTTACTGTTTAATCATTATACAGTTACAGTTTTTTTAACATGATTTCACAGATATCGCACCTACTGATAGCAATGGACGATATTCTTCCCAAATCGAAAAACGAATATCAGAGTTAGTTGTTCCAGATAGTTGTATTAAAATAAAAATTATTGAGCGTGATCTGGAGTGTGGAATGTACAATGTGGAATTACCATTAGTTAAAGCCAAATTAATTGAAGAAGGTTTAATATCACCTTGAAAAAAAACATGCATCTCATTATGCAAAAAAGGAGAACATATTAGTTCTAATGTTTGAAGCTAAAATTGAGATATTTTTAGTTAAAATAGTTAAAACATGATTTGTTTCTTGAAAGTATTTTAACATTTGTAGAAGACATTCCACTCTTTGATATTATTGTATCTTCTCAAATAGTATGTAAGATCAGTACTTTTTGAACACTTTTTTTATATTTGCTTTTGTCAGTATTATATTTTGTTTCGGTGAATCTCTATATTCAACATACTTTCTGCAAGACATGTATTTTGTGTACAATTTATAATAAATATGAAGTGAAAGCAAAGAGTACGTCCAATTCTATACTGAAAGATAAATTTGTCGACTGCGGCTGTAATCTTTTCACTAATAAAAATTATAAAAAGTTTATAATTTTATAATAGGCACCTTTTTGTGTGTTCAGTACCTAATTTGATTGAAGTTATAGCTGATTTGATGATTTATCATACTAATCTAGCTCACAATCAGCTTAATAACCTACTTGATGTGTCTGTTCAGATGACAAATCGCTGCAAGCAACTGTCCGATTTAAATGATAGGGGGCATTCAAGCAACAGAAATAATAAATGATGCATGTTCAGATAAGACACCCTTACGGGGGTCTACTACGTAAGAATACTAATGCCATGAAAGGATGGCATACTTATGACAGCGTTTATGCATCAATACAGGTGATATATATAATAATTAATTGTTATTAATAAGACCTTCATTATTAAAACGTAAATGTTTCAGTATAAGAAATACATTTATAACATTCTGTAAAAAAAGGTTTTTTTCAAATTTATAATCATATCAATGTTGAAGTAAAAGGAAAAGTTCAAAACTGCAATTCCCTCGAAGAATAAATGTTAAGGACACGAAATTAGATGAAGGTGCACAGGCAAGTGTTTTAACGTGTTTAGAGAACGGACTCCGTCAGTTTCATTATTGTATGGCCCTGGTAAAGATCATACATTTGCATATTCATAGCTTAAAAATTTAGATGAATGTAATTAATAGAAAGTCCCGCGAGAACTATGTCTGTTGCATCAATTTCGGAACGTTTAACTGAAGCTGCAGGTGGTAAGATTTGTATGACGGAAAACAGTGCGTCAGTCGATACAGCCTTTACGGGGGAAATATGTATAATATTAGAAAATATTAAGAAAAAAAAAAAAAAAACGAAAGCAATTGGTAAATCTTGCGGATTTCATTTAACAAAATCAAAGTAGGATCGTTATCCGTGGCTAAGCTGTATCGAAACCGGGTATCTTGACGATCATGCTGGACTTAGGTAAGAACAAGAAAAACAACGGAATAATCTGTTTTATTTTATATGTTAAATGTTACAGTTGGTGATTGTTTAATTATTATCGATGGAAAGGATTTAATAGGACTAAAAATAATACAAATGACGGCTTTAATCCACCATTATGAAGGATGTGATTTAAAATAATTTATCTGGAGATACATTAACAAAGGTGAAAAAAAATAAGTCATAGTTGTGAAAGCAGCACTGCCAGCAGTGGTCTTCAAACTTGCGAATGCAATAATTGGAGTGATGTGTATACTCCGATAATAGACAGTTCCTTTATTATTAAAGAATTGCTCTTTAAATGTTTCTAGATATACGTTACGATATTTTAGAAAAATAACTACTACATCCATTTAAACCCGGGTTCTAGAATGCCCATTTTGTCTGGAAAGCTCAATGCCACCAATTCCTCAGTGTGTTCATGGTGATATCATTTGTATTGGATGTAGATCGAAAACACGTCAAATCGGACGTTAATTCGTCAAACACGAGAAAACGTCTGCTCCGATACTATATGATAATCTGTGATTTATGTATTATCCAATAACACAAATAGTTATTAACTAATGCCAGTAAACGTTAATTTAATTGAAGTTTATGGTATTAAAAAACGTGCGATTTATATCTTCGAATTGTATGTTTTATGTATTGAAAATAAATACGAAACTTGAGAGTGATCACATTTATTCTTGATTAATAATTTTGACATTGAATCGATAAATTTCTTAAATAAACTTTGTTCATTGCCACGGCCGCGCTGCTGTATAGTTAAATTAGTCGCGGTAGCCTTTACCTTACTGTAGTACAAGGTATTTACGCTAGAGTGAGCCACAGACCTATGCTGGTTCACAATTTTCATATACTGGTCATGCATGTTTTTCAGATTCATAAGTAGGTGATAATATTTTGATGTTTTTTTTTCGATTCTTTCGCAAATTTTCAAAATAGGTTCGGAATAATTTAACTTAAAATTGATAAATACGAGAATATTCCAAGATTTTATGCTAAAATTCGATTATCACAAAGAGCTTGTGAGAAATATACAAATTTCAAATACGAAGATATAATAAGTGTAAAAATGACATCGATTGATTCCAGCAAAATAGCTGATGTTGAAGTTAAAAATGAGAATGATATATCAACATCAGAAGTAATGCAGACAAATAATGATCGAAATCTAAATATCTCAACTGTTGCAAAAGTTGATGAGGAAACTGTGGTTTCTTCAGAAATATCCACTAGCAATAAAGCATTATACTCTTTTTGCAAAGAAAAAAGTATAGTGAATGCTCTAACTGTTGGAGAAGTGGGTACTCTCGAAATTCAGACAGAAATAAAGAATAATGCATATGGTATTACATTATTACCTAATAGAGCAGAACTTGACTATGAAAAATTAGTAATCGATTTGCCTAGAATGTGCTCGCAAATGGCAAAATGTTCAACTCATAGGTAAATAATAGCAATATGCCGTACATTATTTCAACAAATTAAACGTTAATATAGTTTTTAAAATTATTAAGTTTTAGACCAAATGTAGGAGATTTAATATGTGGTCGAAGAGCTGATGGAGATTGGCTTAGGGGATATGTTGTATCTAACCAACCATCCATAAGAATGGCTATGATAGAGGAAGCTAAAATAGTGCCAATTAATAAGATTGCTACATGCGATAAACTCTTTTCAGATATTAATGCTTTTGGTGCAATTTGTGAAGTGACTAATGCTAAACATAAATTTGAAGTAAGATTTATAATAACTAATATGCTGTTAAATATAATGTATGTTACTTCTTAATTTCTCAATTATAACTACTAGGAAGGTGACATGTGTGAATTTGAAGTAACAGGCCAAACACATAATAAGGAACAAGGCGGATTTGAAATATTAATTCTTAAAAAAGAGATGAATGTCTATCTGAAGATAGAAGCTACCGTAAAGCCTTGGATACCAATGCCTGAACAAATAGGGTTACAGTATGCTGAATTGAAAAATGAATCTGAGGTACGATCCTTGATTTTAATTTAGATAAAAGTATTTATTATTTTACTATTATTTTATTTATTTTACCATTGCTTTTGTACAAAGTATCATTTTTTCAGGTATGCCTTACTTCTTATCGAAGTCATATACATCTATTTGTTCGTCCCTTAGATACTGCAGGTTTGGAACACTATAACCATGTTATGCAAAATGTTGCAAAATGTGCTCAAACATGTACGTAAAATAGTTGATAGGATTTAGTAAAAATTAAACTAACTTTGTATAAACTTGTATAAAATAAAAATACCATTTTGTTTTTTCTTTCCTATAGCTTCATTTTTAAAAGAACTGCCAGTTGTGGGGCAAATGGTAATAGCTCAGTTTGCTGACGAAAATTATTATCGTGCAGTTGTTATTAAGATACAAGATGATAAAATTACAGTTTCGTATGTTGATTTTGGTAATACAGAAGTTACAAATATAAAGAAACTTAAGATTTTATCTGATAATTTGAAGGAGGTGGGTTATAATTTAATATATGTATGATAATATAGTTTAAAGGTATTTGTATCTATTTAATCTGTTAATCTAATTTTTAAAAAAAGCTCCGTTCTTGTACAACAAAAGTCGTACTAAAAGATGTTCCTAAAAATGTCCGTGTGACGAAAGAAGTGAATGATTATCTAGCTCAAATAGTAGGAACAAAAGTTCCTCTGTTATGTACATTTGAAGGTATGCCTTCCAAAGATGGTGTTTATCTGAAATTTCGTGATGGAAAAAGCATTAATAAAATGATAAGTAAATTACTCGAGCCGATATCTAAGAAAGCTGCTGAATGAATAGAAAAATGAATCTCAGTATTAGTTGCTCCCGATAGTTGCATTAAAATAAAAATTATTGGCCGTATGCTCGAAATTGTAATGTATAATGTGGAATTACTATTGGACAAAGCCAAATTAATTGAAGATGGTTTAATATCAGCTCGGGAAAAAAAGTGCCTTGTTTTGCGAAAGCAGAACATCTTAATTCTAATACTTGAAGCTAGAATTGAGATATTTTTAGTTAAAATAGTTAAAACATGATTTGTTATTTGAAAGTATTTTAATATTTGTAGAAGACATTCCACACTTTGATATTATTGTATCTTCTGTTATTTAGCAATTCAAAAATTTGATATCTTAAATTAGAAATTGCAATATGTCAGTCAATTACTATGTAAGATCAGTACTTTTGAACACTTTTTTTATATTTGCTTTTGTCAATATTATGTTTTATTTCCGTGAATCTCTATATTCAGCATACTTTTTGCGAGACTTGTATTTTGTGTACAATTTATAATAAATATGAAGTGAAAATAAAGAGTACGCCCAGTGCAGTTAATTCTATACTGAAAGATAAATTTGTCGACTGTGGTAATCTTTTCACTAATAAAAAGTATGAACTTTTTATAATTTTATAATGGGCATTTTTTGCGTGTTCAGTACCTAATTTAAGTGAAATTATAGCTGATTTGACGATTTATCATTCTAACCTATCTCGCAATCAGCTGACTAACCTCCTTGATGTGTCTGTTCAGATGACAGATCGCTGTAAGCAACTGTTCAGTTTAAATAATACGAGGCTTCCAAACAATAGGAGTAATAAATGATGAATGTTCAAATAAGACACCCTTACGAGGGTCTATTACATAAATATACTAATGCCATGAAAGGATGGCAATATCGTTGGTTTATACTTAGACCAGAGACTGGAGAATTGCACTATTTTTTAAGCGAATCTGAACGAAATCAACGACCACGATGCTCGATATATTTAGCTGGTGCAGTGATTGCGCCGAGTGATGAAGATTCTAATACCTTCACCGTTAATTCTGCTACAGGTATTTAGAGCTTGTCATGTAATATAACGCCTCACCCTTTACAAGCTCGTGTAATATAGTAACCAAAGTATAACACTTATGATAACTTTTATGCATCAATATAGGTGATATGATAAAATTAAGAGCCACAGACGCCCGAGCTCGTCAAGAGTGGGTTGACAAACTGCGAGCTGTTACAGAAATGTATACTAGAGCAATAGCTAGTAGTCATCCTCCTTTACCTCCAAGAGAACATTCTGCCAATACCAACAGAAATCCAGTTGCCAAACTGGAAGTTTTAGACGCATTTGCTAATTGTCAAGAGCAATTAAGAAAAGTAGAAAAGCATAATCTTGCATTAGCCCAAACCATTGAGAACTCAAGTTTAAATTTAGATCCCGATTTGTTAGTACTTAAAGCAACTGCACATACTACTTTACATATATTAAATCAATGCCTCAATATATTATATCAGTAACTTATTAGAAATTTTGTTATCATTCATCAAAAACATGAAAGAATTATTTTATCAATTATTATCAAAATGTATCAAGTGCACTCCATTTAATTTGGGTAGGTTATATTTTTGATTTGTTATTGACGATCCAGTTGTGTGATCTTCCAAGTCAGCGACATGTGAAATATTGCTTTCTTATTAATTGCTAGATAAAAACAAATAATTACCACATTTCTAATATTTTTCAATATAAGGTCTTGCTATGGTGTGGCATTGTTTCAAACCTTTAAATCTATATATATAGATACTAATCGGATTGATATAGAATTAAACAAATGTTTGTAATTATTGTACGTAGACATATGAATAAAAAAATATACTCACATATATAATAATTAATTATTATTAACAAGGCCTTCGTTATTAAAACGTAAATGTTTCAGTATAAGAAATACATTTATAACATTCTGTAAAAAAAGGTTTTTTTCAAATTTATAATCATATCAATGTTGAAGTAAAAGGAA
Organism: Bombus vancouverensis nearcticus; assembly: GCF_051014615.1. NCBI lineage: Eukaryota > Metazoa > Arthropoda > Insecta > Hymenoptera > Apidae > Bombus > Bombus vancouverensis. The sequence goes on from NC_134925.1 coordinate 4,307,023, forward strand.
AAGTTCAAAACTGCAATTCCCTCGAAGAATAAATGTTAAGGACACGAAATTAGGTGAAGGTGCACAGGCAAGTGTTTTAACGTGTTTAGAGAACGGACTCCGTCAGTTTCATTATTGTATGGCCCTGGCAAAGATCATACATTTGCATATTCATAGCTTAAAAATTTAGATGAATGTAATTAATAGAAAGTCCCGCGAGAACTATGTCTGTTGCATCAATTTCGGAACGTTTAACTGAAGCTGCAGGTGGTAAGATTTGTATGACGGAAAACAGTGCGTCAGTCGATACAGCCTTTACGGGGGAAATATGTATAATATTAGAAAATATTAAGAAAAAAAAAAAAAAAACGAAAGCAATTGGTAAATCTTGCGGATTTCATTTAACAAAATCAAAGTAGGATCGTTATCCGTGGCTAAGCTGTATCGAAACCGGGTATCTTGACGATCATGCTGGACTTAGGTAAGAACAAGAAAAACAACGGAATAATCTGTTTTATTTTATATGTTAAATGTTACAGTTGGTGATTGTTTAATTATTATCGATGGAAAGGGTTTAATAGGACTAAAAATAATACAAATGACGGCTTTAATCCACCATTATGAAGGATGTGATTTAAAATAATTTATCTGGAGATACATTAACGAAGGAGTAAAAGAATTTGCGTAGCAGTGAAAGAACCATTGCCAGAAGTGGCCTGTAAACTTGCAGACGCTTTGCGATATTTTAGAAAATTGATTATTAAATTCATCTAGACCCGAGTTCTAGAATGCTCAGTTTTTCAGGAAATCTCACTGCCACCAAGTCCTTGGTTTGTTCATGGTCATATCGTTAGTGTTGGATGTAGATTGAAAACACGTCAAGTCGGACATCAAATCATCAAACACGAGAATACGTCTGCTAGGATTTTACATGATTGTTTATGATCTATTCATTATCCAATAACACGAATAGTTATTAACTAATGCCAGTAAACATTAATTTAATTGAAGTTTATGGTACTAAGAAACGTGCGATTTATATCTTCGAAATGTGTGTCTTCTGAATCAAAATGGAATACGAAATTTGAGAGCGATCACAGTTATTATTGACTAATAATTCCTACGTTTAATCAATAAACTTGTTAAATAAAGTTTGTTCATTTCCTCGGCCAGGCTGCTGTATAGTTAAATTAGCCGTAGTACAAGGTATTGTAGTACAAGGTATTTACGCTAGAGTGAGCCACAGGTCTATACTGTTTCAAAATGTGAATATAGTGATGATGTTCCAACCTATGTTATCCATTTTCGGATTCGTAAGTAACCGAAAACTGTTTTATGTTCTTTTTGGATCCTTTTGCTAATTTTCAGAATGGGTTTGGAATAATTTAATCTAAAATTGAGTAATACAAGTATATTCCAAGATTTTGTGTTAAAATTCGGTTATCTCGAAAAGCTCGTGAGAAATATACAAATTTCAAATACGAGGATATAATAAGTGTAAAAATGACATCGGTTGATTCCAGCAAAGTAGCTGATGTTGAAGTTAAAAATGAGAATGATGTATCAACATCGGAATTAATGCAGACAAATAATGATCAAAATCCAAATACCTCAACTATTGCAAAAGATGATGAGGAAACTGTGCTTCCTTCAGATTTATTCGCTTACGATCCAGCGAATTATTCTTTCTGCAAACAAAATAGTATAGTTAATACTCTAACTGTTGGAGAAGTGGGTACTCTCGAAATTGTTTCAGAAATAAGGGAGGGTGTATATGGTATTACATTGTGGCCTGAGAGAGATTATGATGACTTTTTCGAGCAAATGAGTTCAGTAATCCCGGAAACTACTGTATGGAAGAATCGTAGGTAAATAATAGCAATATCCCATACATTATTTAAACAAATTAATTAAACAAATTAAATGTTAATATATTTTGCAAAAATTATTAATTTTTAGACCAAACATAGGAGATTTTGTATTTGGTCTAAACTTTGATACACGTTGGATTAGGGGATATGTTGTATGTGTGATACCATACTTAAAAATGGCTATGGTAGACCAAGCTAAAATAGTGTTTGTTCTTCAGCTTGCTACATGCAAACCACCGCTTTTAGATATGCCTGCATTAGGTGGATTATGTGAATTAACTGATGCTACACATAAACTGAAGGTAAGATGTACAGTATCTAATATGCTGTTAAGTATATTGTATGTTACTTCTTAATTTCTCAACTATAACTTGTAGGAAGGTGAAGCGCTTGAATTTAAAGTAACAGGCCAAACAGATAATGAAGAACAAGACGGATTTGAAATATTGATTCTTAATGGAGATTATGAGTTAAAAGCTACTGTAAAGCCTTATATTCCAACGGTGGAGCAAGTGGGAATACTATGTGGTGATGTGACTAATGGACGTGAGGTATGATTTTTGATTTTAATTTAGATAAAAATAGTTATTATTTTACTATTATTTTATTTACTTTGCTATTGCTTTTCGTCAAAGTATCATTTCTTTATTACAACCATTTTTACAGGTATGCATTACTGGTTATCGAAATCATATACATCTATTTGTTCGTCCCTTAGATGCTCTAGGTGTGGCACGCTATAACTTTATTATGGAAACTGTTGGAAAATGCGCTGAAACATGTACGTAATATGGTTGATAACATTTTATAAGAATTAAACTTAAACACAAAGTTTTGTATAAACTTGTATAAAATAAAAAAGAACTATTTTTCTTTCTTTTCTAAAGCTCCATTTTTAAAGGATCCAAAAGTTGGTCAAACGGTATTAGCAATGAACACTGATGGAAAATACTGTCGTGCACGTATTCTTGAAGTACATGAAGTTGGAGTGGAAGTTATCTACCGTGATCTTGGTCGTAGAGAGTATGTAGATCCGGAGAAACTTAAGGTTCATCCTGATAGTTTGGAAGAGGTCGGTTATAATTTAATATATATTTGATAATATATTTTAAAAGTATTTATATTTATTTAATCTATTAATCTAATTTTTAAAATAGATTGGATATTTTATGTCAAAACTAAAACTACAAGGTGTTTATCCAGATATCCCACCACTACAAGACATAATTGATCTTCTGGACAACCTAGTGGATAATAAAGTTCCTCTGATATGTACATATGATGGTATACCTTCCATAGATGGTGTATATCTGAAATTTCGTGACGGAAAAACCCTTAATGATATGATATGTAAATGTATCGAGAAGAATTGTGAGATAACTTCTGAGTAAATAGAAAAATTAATCTCAGAATTAGTTGCTCCAGATAGCTGTATTAAAACAAAAATTATTGAGCGTGAACTTGTATCTGTGTGTCGTCTATAATGTGTAATTACCATTGGTTAAAGCCAAATTAATTGGTGAATGTTTAATATCACATCGGGGGCAAAAAAAAGAAACAAAAAAAAAACGTGCATCTCATTATGCAAAAGGAGAACATATTAGTTATAATGTTTGAAGCTAAAATTGAGATATTTTTAGTTAAAATAGTTAAAACATAATTTGTTTCTTGAAAGTATTTTAACATTTGTATAAGACATTCCACTCTTTGATATTATTGTATCTTCTCAAATAGTATGTAAGATCAGTATTTTTTGAACACTTTTTTTATATTTACTTTTGTCAGTACTATATTTTATTTCGGTGAATCTCTATATTCAACATACTTCCTGCGAGACTTGTATTTTGTGTACAATTTATAATAAATATGAAGCGAAAGCAAAGAGTACGTCCAATGCAGTTAATTCTATACTGAAAGATAAATTTGTCGACTGCGGAAATCTTTTCAGTAATAAAAATTATGAACTTTTCGTAATTTTATAATAGGTATTTTTTGTGTGTTCAGTACCTAATTTAATTGAAGTTATAGCTGATTGGATGATTTACCATCAAAACGTATCTCACAATCAGCTTACTAAGCTACTTGATGTGTCTGTTCAGATGACAGATCGCTGTAAGCAACTGTAACACCTCACCATTTACAAGCTCGTGTAATATAGTAACTAAAGTATAATACTTACGATAGCGTTTATGCATCAATACAGGTGATATATACAGGGTGGTTGGGAACTGGTGATACAAGCGGAAAGGGGGTGATGCTACGCGAAAAAAGAAGTCGAAAATATAGAATAAAAATTTTTCGTTTGGGGCTTTGTTTTCGAGGAAATCGACTTTGAATTTTCGCTGGGTACGCGTGCACTATATCACGTCTCGTTATAACGGATCTCACTGTAGATCGTTGCTCGATGGAAAAATTAAAAAAAAAAATTTTCATTCTATATTTCCGACTTCTTTTTTCGCGTAGAATCACCCCCTTTCCGCTTGTACCACCAGTTACCAACCAGCCAGTATAATAATTAATTATTATTAACAAGGCCTTCGTTATTAAAACGTAAATGTTTCAGTATAAGAAATACACTTATAACATTCTGTAAAAAAACGTTTTTTTCAAATTTATAATCAATGTTGAAGTAAAAGGAAAAGTTCAAAACTGCAATTCCCTCGAAGAATAAATGTTAAGGACACGAAATTAGGTGAAGGTGCACAGGCAAGTGTTTTAACGTGTTTAGAGAACGGACTCCGTCAGTTTCATTATTGTATGGCCCTGGCAAAGATCATACATTTGCATATTCATAGCTTAAAAATTTAGATGAATGTAATTAATAGAAAGTCCCGCGAGAACTATGTCTGTTGCATCAATTTCGGAACGTTTAACTGAAGCTGCAGGTGGTAAGATTTGTATGACGGAAAACAGTGCGTCAGTCGATACAGCCTTTACGGGGGAAATATGTATAATATTAGAAAATATTAAGAAAAAAAAAAAAAAAAAAACGAAAGCAATTGGTAAATCTTGCGGATTTCATTTAACAAAATCAAAGTAGGATCGTTATCCGTGGCTAAGCTGTATCGAAACCGGGTATCTTGACGATCATGCTGGACTTAGGTAAGAACAAGAAAAACAACGGAATAATCTGTTTTATTTTATATGTTAAATGTTACAGTTGGTGATTGTTTAATTATTATCGATGGAAAGGATTTAATAGGACTAAAAATAATACAAATGACGGCTTTAATCCACCATTATGAAGGATGTGATTTAAAATAATTTATCTGGAGATACATTAACGAAGGAGTAAAAGAATTTGCGTAGCAGTGAAAGAACCATTGCCAGAAGTGGCCTGTAAACTTGCAGACGCTTTGCGATATTTTAGAAAATTGATTATTAAATTCATCTAGACCCGAGTTCTAGAATGCTCAGTTTTTCAGGAAATCTCACTGCCACCAAGTCCTTGGTTTGTTCATGGTCATATCGTTTGTATTGGATGTAGATTGAAAACACGTCAAGTCGGACATCAAATCATCAAACACGAGAATACGTCTGCTAGGATTTTACATGATTGTTTATGATCTATTCATTATCCAATAACACGAATAGTTATTAACTAATGCCAGTAAACATTAATTTAATTGAAGTTTATGGTACTAAGAAACGTGCGATTTATATCTTCGAAATGTGTGTCTTATGAATCAAAATGGAATACGAAATTTGAGAGCGATCACAGTTATTATTGACTAATAATTCCTACGTTTAATCAATAAACTTGTTAAATAAAGTTTGTTCATTTCCTCGGCCAGGCTGCTGTATAGTTAAATTAGCCGTAGTAGCTTTTACCTTATTGTAGTACAAGGTATTTACGCTAGAGTGAGACCACAGGTCTATACTGTTTCAAAATGTGAATATAGTGATGATGTTCCAACCTATGTTATCCATTTTCGGATACGTAAGTAACAGAAAACTGTTTTATGTTCTTTTTGGATCCTTTTGCTAATTTTCTGAATGGGTTTGGAATAATTTAATCTAAAATTGAGTAATACAAGTATATTCCAAGATTTTGTGTTAAAATTCGGTTATCTCAAGAAGCTCGTGAGAAATATACAAATTTCACAGGCGCGGATATAATACGTGTAAAAATGGAATCAGGCGATTCGGGCGAAATAGTTCAAGTTCATGACGACGCGAATTTAATAACACACATAGTACTTCCGACGAATTGTGATAAAGATTCAGATACCTCAACTGCTGCAAGTGTTATTGAGAAAGCTGTGGTTTCTTCAGATTTATTCGCCTACGATCCTGCAAAATATTCTTTCTGCAAAGAAAAAAGTATCGTTAATACTCTAAATGTTGGAGGAACGGGTACGTTCCGCTTTGTGACAGAAATAAAGGAGGGTGTATATGGTATTGATATATGGCCTGAAGGTACAGATGCTGATTATGAGAGTTTCGTGGTTGAAACAGAATCATCGCTCCCGGAACGTACTCAATGGTCAAATCATAGGTAAATAATAGTAATATCCTATACATTATTTAAACAAGTTAATTAAACAAATTAAACGTTAATACACTTTGCAAAAATTATTAATTTTTAGACCAAATATAGGAGATTTTGTATTTGGTCAATTGGTGGATACCACTTGGGTTAGGGGATATGTTACATGTGTGCTACCATACTTAACACTGGCTATGATCGACGAAACTAGATTAGTGCGAGTTAGTCACCTTGCTACGTGCGAACCACCCCTTTCAGATATGTATGCATATACTGGAGTATGTGAATTAACTGATACTACATATAAATTGCAGGTAAGATGTACGGAATCTAATATGCTGTTAAATATAATGTATGTTAATTCTTAATTTCTCAACTACATCTTGTAGGAATATAAGGAATATCAATTTAGAGTAATAGGCCGAACAGATGATGAGAAACCAGACGAATTTGAAATATTAATTCTTAAAGGAGATTCTGAGTTAAAAGCTACTATAAAGCCTTGGATTCCAATGCCGGAACAATTGGGTATACCGTGTACTGATGTGGATCATGGAACTACGGTATGATTTTTGGTTTTAATTTAAATAAAGATAGTTATTATTTTACTATTATTTTATTTATTTTACTATTGCTTTTGGTCAAAGTATCATTTCTTTATTAAAACTATTTTTTCAGGTATGCCTTACTTCTTATCAAAGTCATATAATTATGTTCGTTCGTCCCTTAAATACTCTAGGTGTGGCACGCCATAACTTTATTATGGAAACTGTTGCAAAATGCGCTGAAACATGTACGTAATATGGTTGATAACATTTGATAAGAATTAAACTAACTTTGTATAAACTCGTATAAAACAAAAATAACATTTTTCTTTCTTTTTTAAAGCTAAATTTTTGGAACATCCACGTATTGGGCAAATGGCATTAGCACTGAGTCGTGATGGCAATTATTATCGTGGAAGCATTATTACTGTAAGGAAGGAACAAGTGGAACTTATTCTCTATGATCTTGGTTCTAGAGAATATGTAGATAGGAAGAAACTTAAGATCTATCCTAAGTTTTTGAAGCAGGTGGGTTATAATTTAATATATGTTTGATAATATATTTTAAAAGTATTTATATCTATTTAATCTATTTAATCTGTTAATCCAATTTTTACAATAGCTTGGACATTGTATATCAACAATCTTTCTACGAGGTATGCCTAAACATATCCCCCCGTTGACACCAATAATTAAACTTCTGGACAACCTAGTGGAAAATAAAGTCCCTCTGATATGTACATATGATGGTGTACCATGCACTGAAGGTGTAGTCCTGAAATATCCTGATGGAGAAAGCGTTAATAATATGATACATAAATGTATCGAGCCGTATCTTGTGAAACCTTCTTCTAAACAGAAAAATTAATCTAAGAATTAGTTGCTCCAGATAGCTGTATTAAAACAAAAATTATTGAGCGTGAACTTGTATCTGTGTGTCGTCTATAATGTGTAATTACCATTGGTTAAAGCCAAATTAATTGGTGAATGTTTCATATCAGATCGGGGGCAAAAAAAAGATACAAAAAAAAACATGCATCTCATTATACAAAAGGAGAACATATTAGCTATAATGTTTGAAGCTAAAATTGAGATATTTTTAGTTAAAATAGTTAAAACATGATTTGTTTCTTGAAAGTACTTTAACATTTGTAGAAGACATTCCACTCTATGATATTATTGTATCTTCTCAAATAGTATGTAAGATCAGTACTTTTTGAACACATTTTATATTTACTTTTGACAGTCCTATATTTTGTTTCGGTAAATCTCTATATTCAACATACTTCCTGCGAGACTTGTATTTTGTGTACAATTTATAATAAATATGAAGCGAAAGCAAGGAGTACGTCCAATGCAGTTAATTCTATACTGAAAGATAAATTTGTCGACTGCGGAAATCTTTTCAGTAATAAAAATTATGAACTTTTAAATCTATATATATAGATACTAATCGGATTGATATAGAATTAAACAAATGTTTGTGATTATTGTACGTAGACATATGAATAAAAAAATATAGTCACGTATATAATAATTAATTATTATTAACAAGGCCTTCGTTATTAAAACGTAAATGTTTCAGTATAAGAAATACACTTATAACATTCTGTAAAAAAACGTTTTTTTCAAATTTATAATCAATGTTGAAGTAAAAGGAAAAGTTCAAAACTGCAATTCCCTCGAAGAATAAATGTTAAGGACACGAAATTAGGTGAAGGTGCACAGGCAAGTGTTTTAACGTGTTTAGAGAACGGACTCCGTCAGTTTCATTATTGTATGGTCCTGGTAAAGATCATACATTTGCATATTCATAGCTTAAAAATTTAGATGAATGTAATTAATAGAAAGTCCCGCGAGAACTATGTCTGTTGCATCAATTTCGGAACGTTTAACTGAAGCTGCAGGTGGTAAGATTTGTATGACGGAAAACAGTGCGTCAGTCGATACAGCCTTTACGGGGGAAATATGTATAATATTAGAAAATATTAAGAAAAAAAAAAAAAACGAAAGCAATTGGTAAATCTTGCGGATTTCATTTAACAAAATCAAAGTAGGATCGTTATCCATGGCTAAGCTGTATCGAAACCGGGTATCTTGACGATCATGCTGGACTTAGGTAAGAACAAGAAAAACAACGGAATAATCTGTTTTATTTTATATGTTAAATGTTACAGTTGGTGATTGTTTAATTATTATCGATGGAAAGGATTTAATAGGACTAAAAATAATACAAATGACGGCTTTAATCCACCATTATGAAGGATGTGATTTAAAATAATTTATCTGGAGATACATTAACGAAGGAGTAAAAGAATTTGCGTAGCAGTGAAAGGACCATTGCCAGAAGTGGCCTGTAAACTTGCAGACGCTTTGCGATATTTTAGAAAATTGATTATTAAATTCATCTAGACTCGAGTTCTAGAATGCTCAGTTTTTCAGGAAATCTCACTGCCACCAAGTCCTTGGTTTGTTCATGGTCATATCGTTTGTGTTGGATGTAGATTGAACACACGTCAAGTCGGACATCAAATCATCAAACACGAGAATACGTCTGCTAGGATTTTACATGATTGTTTATGATCTATTCATTATCCAATAACACGAATAGTTATTAACTAATGCCAGTAAACATTAATTTAATTGAAGTTTATGGTACTAAGAAACGTGCGATTTATATCTTCGAAATGTGTGTCTTATGAATCAAAATGGAATACGAAATTTGAGAGCGATCACAGTTATTATTGACTAATAATTCCTACGTTTAATCAATAAACTTGTTAAATAAAGTTTGTTCATTTCCTCGGCCAGGCTGCTGTATAGTTAAATTAGCCGTAGTAGCTTTTACCTTATTGTAGTACAAGGTATTTACGCTAGAGTGAGCCACAGGTCTATACTGTTTCAAAATGTGAATATAGTGATGATGTTCCAACCTATGTTATCCATTTTCGGATACGTAAGTAACAGAAAACTGTTTTATGTTCTTTTTGGATCCTTTTGCTAATTTTCTGAATGGGTTTGGAATAATTTAATCTAAAATTGAGTAATACAAGTATATTCCAAGATTTTGTGTTAAAATTCGGTTATCTCAAGAAGCTCGTGAGAAATATACAAATTTCACAGGCGCGGATATAATACGTGTAAAAATGGAATCAGGCGATTCGGGCGAAATAGTTCAAGTTCATGACGACGCGAATTTAATAACACACATAGTACTTCCGACGAATTGTGATAAAGATTCAGATACCTCAACTGCTGCAAGTGTTATTGAGAAAGCTGTGGTTTCTTCAGATTTATTCGCCTACGATCCTGCAAAATATTCTTTCTGCAAAGAAAAAAGTATCGTTAATACTCTAAATGTTGGAGGAACGGGTACGTTCCGCTTTGTGACAGAAATAAAGGAGGGTGTATATGGTATTGATATATGGCCTGAAGGTACAGATGCTGATTATGAGAGTTTCGTGGTTGAAACAGAATCATCGCTCCCGGAACGTACTCAATGGTCAAATCATAGGTAAATAATAGTAATATCCTATACATTATTTAAACAAGTTAATTAAACAAATTAAACGTTAATACACTTTGCAAAAATTATTAATTTTTAGACCAAATATAGGAGATTTTGTATTTGGTCAATTGGTGGATACCACTTGGGTTAGGGGATATGTTACATGTGTGCTACCATACTTAACACTGGCTATGATCGACGAAACTAGATTAGTGCGAGTTAGTCACCTTGCTACGTGCGAACCACCCCTTTCAGATATGTATGCATATACTGGAGTATGTGAATTAACTGATACTACATATAAATTGCAGGTAAGATGTACGGAATCTAATATGCTGTTAAATATAATGTATGTTAATTCTTAATTTCTCAACTACATCTTGTAGGAATATAAGGAATATCAATTTAGAGTAATAGGCCGAACAGATGATGAGAAACCAGACGAATTTGAAATATTAATTCTTAAAGGAGATTCTGAGTTAAAAGCTACTATAAAGCCTTGGATTCCAATGCCGGAACAATTGGGTATACCGTGTACTGATGTGGATCATGGAACTACGGTATGATTTTTGGTTTTAATTTAAATAAAGATAGTTATTATTTTACTATTATTTTATTTATTTTACTATTGCTTTTGGTCAAAGTATCATTTCTTTATTAAAACTATTTTTTCAGGTATGCCTTACTTCTTATCAAAGTCATATAATTATGTTCGTTCGTCCCTTAAATACTCTAGGTGTGGCACGCCATAACTTTATTATGGAAACTGTTGCAAAATGCGCTGAAACATGTACGTAATATGGTTGATAACATTTGATAAGAATTAAACTAACTTTGTATAAACTCGTATAAAACAAAAATAACATTTTTCTTTCTTTTTTAAAGCTAAATTTTTGGAACATCCACGTATTGGGCAAATGGCATTAGCACTGAGTCGTGATGGCAATTATTATCGTGGAAGCATTATTACTGTAAGGAAGGAACAAGTGGAACTTATTCTCTATGATCTTGGTTCTAGAGAATATGTAGATAGGAAGAAACTTAAGATCTATCCTAAGTTTTTGAAGCAGGTGGGTTATAATTTAATATATGTTTGATAATATATTTTAAAAGTATTTATATCTATTTAATCTATTTAATCTGTTAATCCAATTTTTACAATAGCTTGGACATTGTATATCAACAATCTTTCTACGAGGTATGCCTAAACATATCCCCCCGTTGACACCAATAATTAAACTTCTGGACAACCTAGTGGAAAATAAAGTCCCTCTGATATGTACATATGATGGTGTACCATGCACTGAAGGTGTAGTCCTGAAATATCCTGATGGAGAAAGCGTTAATAATATGATACATAAATGTATCGAGCCGTATCTTGTGAAACCTTCTTCTAAACAGAAAAATTAATCTAAGAATTAGTTGCTCCAGATAGCTGTATTAAAACAAAAATTATTGAGCGTGAACTTGTATCTGTGTGTCGTCTATAATGTGTAATTACCATTGGTTAAAGCCAAATTAATTGGTGAATGTTTCATATCAGATCGGGGGCAAAAAAAAGATACAAAAAAAAACATGCATCTCATTATACAAAAGGAGAACATATTAGCTATAATGTTTGAAGCTAAAATTGAGATATTTTTAGTTAAAATAGTTAAAACATGATTTGTTTCTTGAAAGTACTTTAACATTTGTAGAAGACATTCCACTCTATGATATTATTGTATCTTCTCAAATAGTATGTAAGATCAGTACTTTTTGAACACTTTTTTTATATTTACTTTTGTCAGTACTATATTTTATTTCGGTAAATCTCTATATTCAACATACTTCCTGCGAGACTTGTATTTTGTGTACAATTTATAATAAATATGAAGCGAAAGCAAGGAGTACGTCCAATGCAGTTAATTCTATACTGAAAGATAAATTTGTCGACTGCGGAAATCTTTTCAGTAATAAAAATTATGAACTTTTAAATCTATATATATAGATACTAATCGGATTGATATAGAATTAAACAAATGTTTGTGATTATTGTACGTAGACATATGAATAAAAAAATATAGTCACATATATAATAATTAATTATTATTAACAAGGCCTTCGTTATTAAAACGTAAATGTTTCAGTATAAGAAATACACTTATAACATTCTGTAAAAAAACGTTTTTTTCAAATTTATAATCAATGTTGAAGTAAAAGGAAAAGTTCAAAACTGCAATTCCCTCGAAGAATAAATGTTAAGGACACGAAATTAGGTGAAGGTGCACAGGCAAGTGTTTTAACGTGTTTAGAGAACGGACTCCGTCAGTTTCATTATTGTATGGCCCTGGCAAAGATCATACATTTGCATATTCATAGCTTAAAAATTTAGATGAATGTAATTAATAGAAAGTCCCGCGAGAACTATGTCTGTTGCATCAATTTCGGAACGTTTAACTGAAGCTGCAGGTGGTAAGATTTGTATGACGGAAAACAGTGCGTCAGTCGATACAGCCTTTACGGGGGAAATATGTATAATATTAGGAAATATTAAGAAAAAAAAAAAAAAAAACGAAAGCAATTGGTAAATCTTGCGGATTTCATTTAACAAAATCAAAGTAGGATCGTTATCCGTGGCTAAGCTGTATCGAAACCGGGTATCTTGACGATCATGCTGGACTTAGGTAAGAACAAGAAAAACAACGGAATAATCTGTTTTATTTTATATGTTAAATGTTACAGTTGGTGATTGTTTAATTATTATCGATGGAAAGGATTTAATAGGACTAAAAATAATACAAATGACGGCTTTAATCCACCATTATGAAGGATGTGATTTAAAATAATTTATCTGGAGATACATTAACGAAGGAGTAAAAGAATTTGCGTAGCAGTGAAAGGACCATTGCCAGAAGTGGCCTGTAAACTTGCAGACGCTTTGCGATATTTTAGAAAATTAATTATTAAATTCATCTAGACCCGAGTTCTAGAATGCTCAGTTTTTCAGGAAATCTCACTGCCACCAAGTCCTTGGTTTGTTCATGGTCATATCGTTAGTGTTGGATGTAGATTGAAAACACGTCAAGTCGGACATCAAATCATCAAACACGAGAATACGTCTGCTAGGATTTTACATGATTGTTTATGATCTATTCATTATCCAATAACACGAATAGTTATTAACTAATGCCAGTAAACATTAATTTAATTGAAGTTTATGGTACTAAGAAACGTGCGATTTATATCTTCGAAATGTGTGTCTTATGAATCAAAATGGAATACGAAATTTGAGAGCGATCACAGTTATTATTGACTAATAATTCCTACGTTTAATCAATAAACTTGTTAAATAAAGTTTGTTCATTTCCTCGGCCAGGCTGCTGTATAGTTAAATTAGCCGTAGTAGCTTTTACCTTATTGTAGTACAAGGTATTTACGCTAGAGTGAGCCACAGGTCTATACTGTTTCAAAATGTGAATATAGTGATGATGTTCCAACCTATGTTATCCATTTTCGGATACGTAAGTAACAGAAAATTGTTTTATGTTCTTTTTGGATCCTTTTGCTAATTTTCTGAATGGGTTTGGAATAATTTAATCTAAAATTGAGTAATACAAGTATATTCCAAGATTTTGTGTTAAAATTCGGTTATCTCAAGAAGCTCGTGAGAAATATACAAATTTCACAGGCGCGGATATAATACGTGTAAAAATGGAATCAGGCGATTCGGGCGAAATAGTTCAAGTTCATGACGACGCGAATTTAATAACACACATAGTACTTCCGACGAATTGTGATAAAGATTCAGATACCTCAACTGCTGCAAGTGTTATTGAGAAAGCTGTGGTTTCTTCAGATTTATTCGCCTACGATCCTGCAAAATATTCTTTCTGCAAAGAAAAAAGTATCGTTAATACTCTAAATGTTGGAGGAACGGGTACGTTCCGCTTTGTGACAGAAATAAAGGAGGGTGTATATGGTATTGATATATGGCCTGAAGGTACAGATGCTGATTATGAGAGTTTCGTGGTTGAAACAGAATCATCGCTCCCGGAATGTACTCAATGGTCAAATCATAGGTAAATAATAGTAATATCCTATACATTATTTAAACAAGTTAATTAAACAAATTAAACGTTAATACACTTTGCAAAAATTATTAATTTTTAGACCAAATATAGGAGATTTTGTATTTGGTCAATTGGTGGATACCACTTGGGTTAGGGGATATGTTACATGTGTGCTACCATACTTAACACTGGCTATGATCGACGAAACTAGATTAGTGCGAGTTAGTCACCTTGCTACGTGCGAACCACCCCTTTCAGATATGTATGCATATACTGGAGTATGTGAATTAACTGATACTACATATAAATTGCAGGTAAGATGTACGGAATCTAATATGCTGTTAAATATAATGTATGTTAATTCTTAATTTCTCAACTACATCTTGTAGGAATATAAGGAATATCAATTTAGAGTAATAGGCCGAACAGATGATGAGAAACCAGACGAATTTGAAATATTAATTCTTAATGGAGATTCTGAGTTAAAAGCTACTATGAAGCCTTGGATTCCAATGCCGGAACAATTGGGTATACCGTGTACTGATGTGGATCATGGAACTACGGTATGATTTTTGGTTTTAATTTAAATAAAGATAGTTATTATTTTACTATTATTTTATTTATTTTACTATTGCTTTTGGTCAAAGTATCATTTCTTTATTAAAACTATTTTTTCAGGTATGCCTTACTTCTTATCAAAGTCATATAATTATGTTCGTTCGTCCCTTAAATACTCTAGGTGTGGCACGCCATAACTTTATTATGGAAACTGTTGCAAAATGCGCTGAAACATGTACGTAATATGGTTGATAACATTTGATAAGAATTAAACTAACTTTGTATAAACTCGTATAAAACAAAAATAACATTTTTCTTTCTTTTTTAAAGCTAAATTTTTGGAACATCCACGTATTGGGCAAATGGCATTAGCACTGAGTCGTGATGGCAATTATTATCGTGGAAGCATTATTACTGTAAGGAAGGAACAAGTGGAACTTATTCTCTATGATCTTGGTTCTAGAGAATATGTAGATAGGAAGAAACTTAAGATCTATCCTAAGTTTTTGAAGCAGGTGGGTTATAATTTAATATATGTTTGATAATATATTTTAAAAGTATTTATATCTATTTAATCTATTTAATCTGTTAATCCAATTTTTACAATAGCTTGGACATTGTATATCAACAATCTTTCTACGAGGTATGCCTAAACATATCCCCCCGTTGACACCAATAATTAAACTTCTGGACAACCTAGTGGAAAATAAAGTCCCTCTGATATGTACATATGATGGTGTACCATGCACTGAAGGTGTAGTCCTGAAATATCCTGATGGAGAAAGCGTTAATAATATGATACATAAATGTATCGAGCCGTATCTTGTGAAACCTTCTTCTAAACAGAAAAATTAATCTAAGAATTAGTTGCTCCAGATAGCTGTATTAAAACAAAAATTATTGAGCGTGAACTTGTATCTGTGTGTCGTCTATAATGTGTAATTACCATTGGTTAAAGCCAAATTAATTGGTGAATGTTTCATATCAGATCGGGGGCAAAAAAAAGATACAAAAAAAAACATGCATCTCATTATACAAAAGGAGAACATATTAGCTATAATGTTTGAAGCTAAAATTGAGATATTTTTAGTTAAAATAGTTAAAACATGATTTGTTTCTTGAAAGTACTTTAACATTTGTAGAAGACATTCCACTCTATGATATTATTGTATCTTCTCAAATAGTATGTAAGATCAGTACTTTTTGAACACATTTTATATTTACTTTTGACAGTCCTATATTTTGTTTCGGTAAATCTCTATATTCAACATACTTCCTGCGAGACTTGTATTTTGTGTACAATTTATAATAAATATGAAGCGAAAGCAAGGAGTACGTCCAATGCAGTTAATTCTATACTGAAAGATAAATTTGTCGACTGCGGAAATCTTTTCAGTAATAAAAATTATGAACTTTTAAATCTATATATATAGATACTAATCGGATTGATATAGAATTAAACAAATGTTTGTGATTATTGTACGTAGACATATGAATAAAAAAATATAGTCACGTATATAATAATTAATTATTATTAACAAGGCCTTCGTTATTAAAACGTAAATGTTTCAGTATAAGAAATACACTTATAACATTCTGTAAAAAAACGTTTTTTTCAAATTTATAATCAATGTTGAAGTAAAAGGAAAAGTTCAAAACTGCAATTCCCTCGAAGAATAAATGTTAAGGACACGAAATTAGGTGAAGGTGCACAGGCAAGTGTTTTAACGTGTTTAGAGAACGGACTCCGTCAGTTTCATTATTGTATGGTCCTGGTAAAGATCATACATTTGCATATTCATAGCTTAAAAATTTAGATGAATGTAATTAATAGAAAGTCCCGCGAGAACTATGTCTGTTGCATCAATTTCGGAACGTTTAACTGAAGCTGCAGGTGGTAAGATTTGTATGACGGAAAACAGTGCGTCAGTCGATACAGCCTTTACGGGGGAAATATGTATAATATTAGAAAATATTAAGAAAAAAAAAAAAAAAACGAAAGCAATTGGTAAATCTTGCGGATTTCATTTAACAAAATCAAAGTAGGATCGTTATCCGTGGCTAAGCTGTATCGAAACCGGGTATCTTGACGATCATGCTGGACTTAGGTAAGAACAAGAAAAACAACGGAATAATCTGTTTTATTTTATATGTTAAATGTTACAGTTGGTGATTGTTTAATTATTATCGATGGAAAGGATTTAATAGGATTAAAAATAATACAAATGACGGCTTTAATCCACCATTATGAAGGATGTGATTTAAAATAATTTATCTGGAGATACATTAACGAAGGAGTAAAAGAATTTGCGTAGCAGTGAAAGAACCATTGCCAGAAGTGGCCTGTAAACTTGCAGACGCTTTGCGATATTTTAGAAAATTGATTATTAAATTCATCTAGACCCGAGTTCTAGAATGCTCAGTTTTTCAGGAAATCTCACTGCCACCAAGTCCTTGGTTTGTTCATGGTCATATCGTTTGTGTTGGATGTAGATTGAAAACACGTCAAGTCGGACATCAAATCATCAAACACGAGAATACGTCTGCTAGGATTTTACATGATTGTTTATGATCTATTCATTATCCAATAACACGAATAGTTATTAACTAATGCCAGTAAACATCAATTTAATTGAAGTTTATGGTACTAAGAAACGTGCGATTTATATCTTCGAAATGTGTGTCTTATGAATCAAAATGGAATACGAAATTTGAGAGCGATCACAGTTATTATTGACTAATAATTCCTACGTTTAATCAATAAACTTGTTAAATAAAGTTTGTTCATTTCCTCGGCCAGGCTGCTGTATAGTTAAATTAGCCGTAGTAGCTTTTACCTTATTGTAGTACAAGGTATTTACGCTAGAGTGAGACCACAGGTCTATACTGTTTCAAAATGTGAATATAGTGATGATGTTCCAACCTATGTTATCTATTTTCGGATACGTAAGTAACAGAAAACTGTTTTATGTTCTTTTTGGATCCTTTTGCTAATTTTCTGAATGGGTTTGGAATAATTTAATCTAAAATTGAGTAATACAAGTATATTCCAAGATTTTGTGTTAAAATTCGGTTATCTCGAAAAGCTCGTGAGAAATATACAAATTTCAAATACGAGGATATAATAAGTGTAAAAATGACATCGGTTGATTCCAGCAAAGTAGCTGATGTTGAAGTTAAAAATGAGAATGATGTATCAACATCGGAATTAATGCAGACAAATAATGATCAAAATCCAAATACCTCAACTATTGCAAAAGATGATGAGGAAACTGTGCTTCCTTCAGATTTATTCGCTTACGATCCAGCGAATTATTCTTTCTGCAAACAAAATAGTATAGTTAATACTCTAACTGTTGGAGAAGTGGGTACTCTCGAAATTGTTTCTGAAATAAGGGAGGGTGTATATGGTATTACATTGTGGCCTGAGAGAGATTATGATGACTTTTTCGAGCAAATGTGTTCAGTAATCCCGGAAACTACTGAATGGGAGAATCGTAGGTAAATAATAGCAATATCCCATACATTATTTAAACGAATTAATTAAACAAATTAAATGTTAATATATTTTGCAAAAATTATTAATTTTTAGACCAAACATAGGAGATTTTGTATTTGGTCTAACCTTTGATACACGTTGGATTAGGGGATATGTTGTATGTGTGATACCATACTTAAAAATGGCTATGGTAGACCAAGCTAAAATAGAGTTTGTTCTTCAGCTTGCTACATGCAACCCACCGCTTTTAGATATGCCTGCGTTAGGTGGATTATGTGAATTAACTGATGCTACACATAAACTGAAGGTAAGATGTACAGTATCTAATATGCTGTTAAGTATATTGTATGTTACTTCTTAATTTCTCAACTATAACTTGTAGGAAGGTGAAGCGCTTGAATTTAAAGTAACAGGCCAAACAGATAATGAAGAACAAGACGGATTTGAAATATTGATTCTTAATGGAGATTATGAGTTAAAAGCTACTGTAAAGCCTTATATTCCAACGGTGGAGCAAGTGGGAATACTATGTGGTGATGTGACTAATGGACGTGAGGTATGATTTTTGATTTTAATTTAGATAAAAATAGTTATTATTTTACTATTATTTTATTTACTTTGCTATTGCTTTTCGTCAAAGTATCATTTCTTTATTACAACCATTTTTACAGGTATGCATTACTGGTTATCGAAATCATATACATCTATTTGTTCGTCCCTTAGATGCTCTAGGTGTGGCACGCTATAACTTTATTATGGAAACTGTTGGAAAATGCGCTGAAACATGTACGTAATATGGTTGATAACATTTTATAAGAATTAAACTTAAACACAAAGTTTTGTATAAACTCGTATAAAATAAAAAAGAACTATTTTTCTTTCTTTTCTAAAGCTCCATTTTTAAAGGATCCAAAAGTTGGTCAAACGGTATTAGCAATGAACACTGATGGAAAATACTGTCGTGCACGTATTCTTGAAGTACATGAAGTTGGAGTGGAAGTTATCTACCGTGATCTTGGTCGTAGAGAGTATGTAGATCCGGAGAAACTTAAGGTTCATCCTGATAGTTTGGAAGAGGTCGGTTATAATTTAATATATATTTGATAATATATTTTAAAAGTATTTATATCTATTTAATCTATTAATCTAATTTTTAAAATAGATTGGATATTTTATGTCAAAACTAAAACTACAAGGTGTTTATCCAAATATCCCACCACTACAAGACATAATTGATCTTCTGGACAACCTAGTGGATAATAAAGTTCCTCTGATATGTACATATGATGGTATACCTTCCGTAGATGGTGTATATCTGAAATTTCGTGACGGAAAAACCCTTAATGATATGATATGTAAATGTATCGAGACGAATTGTCAGATAACTTCTGAGTAAATAGAAAAATTAATCTAAGAATTAGTTGCTCCAGATAGCTGTATTAAAACAAAAATTATTGAGCGTGAACTTGTATCTGTGTGTCGTCTATAATGTGTAATTACCATTGGTTAAAGGCAAATTAATTGGTGAATGTTTAATATCAGATCGGGGGCAAAAAAAAGGCACAAAAAAAAACATGCATCCCATTATGCAAAAGGAGAACATGTTAGTTATAATGTTTGAAGCTAAAATTGTGATATTTTTAGTTAAAATAGTTAAAACATGATTTGTTTCTTGAAAGTATTTTAACATTTGTATAAGACATTCCACTCTTTGATATTATTGTATCTTCTCAAATAGTATGTAAGATCAGTACTTTTTGAACACTTTTTTTATATTTACTTTTGTCTGTACTATATTTTATTTCGGTGAGTCTCTATATTCAACATACTTCCTGCGAGACTTGTATTTTGTGTACAATTTATAATAAATATGAAGCGAAAGCAAAGAGTACGTCCAATGCAGTTAATTCTATACTGAAAGATAAATTTGTCGACTGCGGAAATCTTTTCAGTAATAAAAATTATGAACTTTTCATAATTTTATAATAGGCATTTTTTGTGTGTTCAGTACCTAATTTAATTGAAGTTATAGCTGATTGGATGATTTATCATCAAAACGTATCTCACAATCAGCTTACTAAGCTACTTGATGTGTCTGTTCAGATGACAGATCGCTGTAAGCAACTGTAACACCTCACCATTTACAAGCTCGTGTAATATAGTAACTAAAGTATAATACTTACGATAGCGTTTATGCATCAATACAGGTGATATATACAGGGTGGTTGGGAACTGGTGATACAAGCGGAAAGGGGGTGATTCTACGCGAAAAAAGAAGTCGAAAATATAGAATAAAAATTTTTCGTTTGGGGCTTTGTTTTCGAGGAAATCGACTTTGAATTTTCGCTGGGTACGCGTGCACTATATCACGTCTCGTTATAACGGATCTCACTGTAGATCGTTGCTCGATGGAAAAATTAAAAAAAAAAATTTTCATTCTATATTTTCGACTTCTTTTTTCGCGTAGAATCACCCCCTTTCCGCTTGTACCACCAGTTACCAACCAGCCTGTATAATAATTAATTATTATTAACAAGGCCTTCGTTATTAAAACGTAAATGTTTCAGTATAAGAAATACACTTATAACATTCTGTAAAAAAACGTTTTTTTCAAATTTATAATCAATGTTGAAGTAAAAGGAAAAGTTCAAAACTGCAATTCCCTCGAAGAATAAATGTTAAGGACACGAAATTAGGTGAAGGTGCACAGGCAAGTGTTTTAACGTGTTTAGAGAACGGACTCCGTCAGTTTCATTATTGTATGGCCCTGGCAAAGATCATACATTTGCATATTCATAGCTTAAAAATTTAGATGAATGTAATTAATAGAAAGTCCCGCGAGAACTATGTCTGTTGCATCAATTTCGGAACGTTTAACTGAAGCTGCAGGTGGTAAGATTTGTATGACGGAAAACAGTGCGTCAGTCGATACAGCCTTTACGGGGGAAATATGTATAATATTAGAAAATATTAAGAAAAAAAAAAAAAAAAAGAAAGCAATTGGTAAATCTTGCGGATTTCATTTAACAAAATCAAAGTAGGATCGTTATCCGTGGCTAAGCTGTATCGAAACCGGGTATCTTGACGATCATGCTGGACTTAGGTAAGAACAAGAAAAACAACGGAATAATCTGTTTTATTTTATATGTTAAATGTTACAGTTGGTGATTGTTTAATTATTATCGATGGAAAGGATTTAATAGGACTAAAAATAATACAAATGACGGCTTTAATCCACCATTATGAAGGATGTGATTTAAAATAATTTATCTGGAGATACATTAACGAAGGAGTAAAAGAATTTGCGTAGCAGTGAAAGGACCATTGCCAGAAGTGGCCTGTAAACTTGCAGACGCTTTGCGATATTTTAGAAAATTAATTATTAAATTCATCTAGACCCGAGTTCTAGAATGCTCAGTTTTTCAGGCAATCTCACTGCCACCAAGTCCTTGGTTTGTTCATGGTCATATCGTTTGTGTTGGATGTAGATTGAAAACACGTCAAGTCGGACATCAAATCATCAAACACGAGAATACGTCTGCTAGGATTTTACATGATTGTTTATGATCTATTCATTATCCAATAACACGAATAGTTATTAACTAATGCCAGTAAACATTAATTTCATTGAAGTTTATGGTATTAAGAAACGTGCGATTTATATCTTCGAAATGTGTGTCTTATGAATCAAAATGGAATACGAAATTTGAGAGCGATCACTGTTATTATTGACTAATAATTCCTACGTTTAATCAATAAACTTGTTAAATAAAGTTTGTTCATTTCCTCGGCCAGGCTGCTGTATAGTTAAATTAGCCGTAGTAGCTTTTACCTTATTGTAGTACAAGGTATTTACGCTAGAGTGAGCCACAGGTCTATATTGTTTCAAAATGTGAATATAGTGATGATGTTCCAACCTATGTTATCCATTTTCGGATTCGTATGTAACCGAAAACTGTTTTATGTTCTTTTTGGATCCTTTTGCTAATTTTCAGAATGGGTTTGGAATAATTTAATCTAAAATTGAGTAATACAAGTATATTCCAAGATTTTGTGTTAAAATTCGGTTATCTCAAGAAGCTCGTGAGAAATATACAAATTTCACAGGCGCGGATATAATACGTGTAAAAATGGAATCAGGTGATTCGGGCGAAATACTTCAAGTTCATGACGAGGCGAATTTAATAACATACATAGTACTTCCGACGCCTTGTGATGAAGATTCAAATACCTCAACTGCTTCAAGTGTTATTGAGAAAGCTGTGGTTTCTTCAGATTTATTCGCCTACGATCCAGCAAAATATTCTTTCTGCAAAGAAAAAAGTATCGTTAATACTCTAAATGTTGGAGGAACGGGTGCGTTCCGCTTTATGACAGAAATAAAGGAGGGTGTATATGGTATTGCAATATGGCCTGACGGTACAGATGCTGATTATGAGAGTTTAGTGGATGAAATAGAAGCAGCGATCCCGGAATGTACTCAATGGTCAAATCATAGGTAAATAATAGTAATATCCTATACATTATTTAAACAAGTTAATTAAACAAATTAAACGTTAATACACTTCGCAAAAATTATTAATTTTTAGACCAAATATAGGAGATTTTGTATTTGGTCAAAGGACGGACAACACTTGGGTTAGGGGATATGTTATATGTGTGCTACCATACTTAAAATTGGCTATGATCGACGAAACTAAATTAGTGCGAGTTGGTCACCTTGCTACGTGCGAACCACCCCTTTCAGATATGTATGCATATACTGGAGTATGTGAATTAACTGATACTACATATAAATTGGAGGTAAGATGTACGGAATCTAATATGCTGTTAAATATAATGTATGTTAATTCTTAATTTCTCAACTACAACTTGTAGGAATATGAGGATTATCAATTTAGAGTAATAGGCCGAACAGATGATGAGAAACCAGACGAATTTGAAATATTAATTCTTAAAGGAGATTCTGAGTTAAAAGCTAATATAAAGCCTTGGATTCCAACGCCGGAACAATTGGGTGTACCGTGTACTGATCTGGATCATGGAACTACGGTATGATTTTTGGTTTTAATTTAAATAAAGATAGTTATTATTTTACTATTATTTTATTTATTTTACTATTGCTTTTGGTCAAAGTATCATTTCTTTATTAAAACTATTTTCTCAGGTATGCGTTACTGCTTATCGAAGTCATATAGTTATGTACGTTCGTCCCTTAGATACTCTAGGTTTGGCACGCTATAACTTTATTATGGAAACTGTTGGAAAATGCGCTGAAACATGTACGTAATATGGTTGATAACATTTGATAAGAATTAAACTAACTTTGTATAAACTCGTATAAAACAAAAATAACATTTTTCTTTCTTTTTTAAAGCTGAATTTTTGGAAGATCCACATATTGGGCAACTGGCATTAGCACTGCGTGGTGATGGCAATTATTATCGTGGATGCATTATTACTGTACAGAAAGAAAGAGTGGAACTTCTGTTCGATGATCTTGGTTGTAGAGAATATATAGATAGGAAGAAAATTAAGATCTATCCTGAATATTTGAGGAAGGTGGGTTATAATTTAATATATGTTTGATAATATATTTTAAAAGTATTTATATCTATTTAATCTATTTAATCTGTTAATCCAATTTTTACAATAGCTTGGACATTGTATATCAAAAATCTTTCTACAAGATGTTCCTAAAAATATCCCCCCGATACAACCAATAATTAAAATTCTGGAGAACCTAGTGGAAAATAAAGTCCCTCTGATATGTACGTATGATGGTATACCAAGCACTGAAGGTGTATACCTGAAATATCCTGATGGAGAAAGCGTTAATAATATGATATGTAAATGTATCGAGCCGTATCGTGTGATACCTTCTGAGTAAATAGAAAAATTAATCTAAGAATTAGTTGCTCCAGATAGCTGTATTAAAACAAAAATTATTGAGCGTGAACTTGTATCTGTGTGTCGTCTATAATGTGTAATTACCATTGGTTAAAGGCAAATTAATTGGTGAATGTTTAATATCAGATCGGGGGCAAAAAAAAGGCACAAAAAAAAAACATGCATCCCATTATGCAAAAGGAGAACATATTAGTTATAATGTTTGAAGCTAAAATTGTGATATTTTTAGTTAAAATAGTTAAAACATGATTTGTTTCTTGAAAGTATTTTAACATTTGTATAAGACATTCCACTCTTTGATATTATTGTATCTTCTCAAATAGTATGTAAGATCAGTACTTTTTGAACACTTTTTTTATATTTACTTTTGTCAGTACTATATTTTATTTCGGTGAATCTCTATATTCAACATACTTCCTGCGAGACTTGTATTTTGTGTACAATTTATAATAAATATGAAGCGAAAGCAAAGAGTACGTCCAATGCAGTTAATTCTATACTGAAAGATAAATTTGTCGACTGCGGAAATCTTTTCAGTAATAAAAATTATGAACTTTTCATAATTTTATAATAGGCATTTTTTGTGTGTTCAGTACCTAATTTAATTGAAGTTATAGCTGATTGGATGATTTATCATCAAAACGTATCTCACAATCAGCTTACTAAGCTACTTGATGTGTCTGTTCAGATGACAGATCGCTGTAAGCAACTGTAACACCTCACCATTTACAAGCTCGTGTAATATAGTAACTAAAGTATAATACTTACGATAGCGTTTATGCATCAATACAGGTGATATATACAGGGTGGTTGGGAACTGGTGATACAAGCGGAAAGGGGGTGATTCTACGCGAAAAAAGAAGTCGAAAATATAGAATAAAAATTTTTCGTTTGGGGCTTTGTTTTCGAGGAAATCGACTTTGAATTTTCGCTGGGTACGCGTGCACTATATCACGTCTCGTTATAACGGATCTCACTGTAGATCGTTGCTCGATGGAAAAATTAAAAAAAAAAAATTTTCATTCTATATTTTCGACTTCTTTTTTCGCGTAGAATCACCCCCTTTCCGCTTGTACCACCAGTTACCAACCAGCCTGTATAATAATTAATTATTATTAACAAGGCCTTCGTTATTAAAACGTAAATGTTTCAGTATAAGAAATACACTTATAACATTCTGTAAAAAAACGTTTTTTTCAAATTTATAATCAATGTTGAAGTAAAAGGAAAAGTTCAAAACTGCAATTCCCTCGAAGAATAAATGTTAAGGACACGAAATTAGGTGAAGGTGCACAGGCAAGTGTTTTAACGTGTTTAGAGAACGGACTCCGTCAGTTTCATTATTGTATGGCCCTGGCAAAGATCATACATTTGCATATTCATAGCTTAAAAATTTAGATGAATGTAATTAATAGAAAGTCCCGCGAGAACTATGTCTGTTGCATCAATTTCGGAACGTTTAACTGAAGCTGCAGGTGGTAAGATTTGTATGACGGAAAACAGTGCGTCAGTCGATACAGCCTTTACGGGGGAAATATGTATAATATTAGAAAATATTAAGAAAAAAAAAAAAAAAAAGAAAGCAATTGGTAAATCTTGCGGATTTCATTTAACAAAATCAAAGTAGGATCGTTATCCGTGGCTAAGCTGTATCGAAACCGGGTATCTTGACGATCATGCTGGACTTAGGTAAGAACAAGAAAAACAACGGAATAATCTGTTTTATTTTATATGTTAAATGTTACAGTTGGTGATTGTTTAATTATTATCGATGGAAAGGATTTAATAGGACTAAAAATAATACAAATGACGGCTTTAATCCACCATTATGAAGGATGTGATTTAAAATAATTTATCTGGAGATACATTAACGAAGGAGTAAAAGAATTTGCGTAGCAGTGAAAGGACCATTGCCAGAAGTGGCCTGTAAACTTGCAGACGCTTTGCGATATTTTAGAAAATTAATTATTAAATTCATCTAGACCCGAGTTCTAGAATGCTCAGTTTTTCAGGAAATCTCACTGCCACCAAGTCCTTGGTTTGTTCATGGTCATATCGTTTGTGTTGGATGTAGATTGAAAACACGTCAAGTCGGACATCAAATCATCAAACACGAGAATACGTCTGCTAGGATTTTACATGATTGTTTATGATCTATTCATTATCCAATAACACGAATAGTTATTAACTAATGCCAGTAAACATTAATTTCATTGAAGTTTATGGTATTAAGAAACGTGCGATTTATATCTTCGAAATGTGTGTCTTATGAATCAAAATGGAATACGAAATTTGAGAGCGATCACTGTTATTATTGACTAATAATTCCTACGTTTAATCAATAAACTTGTTAAATAAAGTTTGTTCATTTCCTCGGCCAGGCTGCTGTATAGTTAAATTAGCCGTAGTAGCTTTTACCTTATTGTAGTACAAGGTATTTACGCTAGAGTGAGCCACAGGTCTATATTGTTTCAAAATGTGAATATAGTGATGATGTTCCAACCTATGTTATCCATTTTCGGATTCGTATGTAACCGAAAACTGTTTTATGTTCTTTTTGGATCCTTTTGCTAATTTTCAGAATGGGTTTGGAATAATTTAATCTAAAATTGAGTAATACAAGTATATTCCAAGATTTTGTGTTAAAATTCGGTTATCTCAAGAAGCTCGTGAGAAATATACAAATTTCACAGGCGCGGATATAGTATGTGTAAAAATGACATCGATTGAATCCAACAAAGTAACTAATGTGGAAGTTCAAAACGGGACGAATACGTCAACATCCCAAGTAATTACGACAAATAATGATCAAAATCCAAATACCTCAACTATTGCAAAAGTTGATGGGGAAACTGTTGTTTCTTCAGATTTATTCGCTTACGATCCAGCGAAATATTCTTTCTGCAGAGAAAAGAGTATAGTTAATATTCTAAAAGTTGGCGAATTGGGTACCCTCGAATTTCTGGAAGAAATAAGGAAGGATGTATATGCTATTGCAATATGGCCTACGAGTGCAGCCTCTGATTATGAGGAATTATTGGATCAATTAGATATAGTGATCCCTGAAGCTACTCAATGGAAAAATCGTAGGTAAATAATAGCAATATCTTATACATTACTTAAACAAGTTAATTAAACAAATTAAATGTTAATACACTTTGCAAAAATTATTAATTTTTAGACCAAATATAGGAGATTTTGTATTTGGTCAAAGATTGGACGGAGATTGGGTTAGGGGATATGTTATATGTGTGCTACCATTCTTAAAACTAGCTATGGTCGACGAAACTAAATTAGTGCTAGTTAGTAACCTTGCTACATGCGAAAAACCCCTTTCAGATATGTATGCATTTAGTGGAGTATGTGAATTAACTGATGCTACACATAAATTTAAGGTAAGATATACAGTATCTAATATGCTGTTAAGTGTATTGTATGTTACTTCTTATTTTCTGAACTATAACTTGTAGGAAGGTCAAGATTATCGGTTTAAAGTTACAGGCCGAACAGATAAGGAGAAACCAGACAAATTTGAAATATTAATTCTTAAAGGACATTTTGAGTTAAAAGCTACTGTAAAGCCTTGGATTCCAACGCCGGAACAATTGGGAGTACCATGTGGTCATGTGAATTATGGAACTACAGTATGATTTTTGGTTTTAATCTAAATAAAAATAATTATTATTTTACTATTATTTTATTTATTTTACTATTGCTTTTGGTCAAAGTATCATTTCTTTATTAAAACTATTTCTTCAGGTATGCGTTACTGGTTATCGAAATCATATACATATGTACGTTCGTCCCTTAGATACTCTAGGTTTGGCACGCTATAACTTTATTATGGAAACTGTTGCAAAATGCGCTGAAACATGTACGTAATATGGTTGATAACATCTTATAAGAATTAAGCTTAAATACAAAGTATTGTATAAACTCGTATGAAATAAAAATACCATTTTTCTTTCTTTCCTAAAGCTCCATTTTTGAAAGAACCAAATATTGGGCAATCAGTATTAGCACTGTCTGCTGATGGCAATTATTATCGCGCATTTATTACTAAGGTACAGGAAGATAGGGCGCATGTTATGTACCATGACCTTGGTCGTAGAGAATATGTAGATAGGAAGAAACTTAGGATTTTTCCCGATTATTTGAAGAAGGTTAGTTATAATTTAATATACGTTTGATAACATATTTTAAAAGTATTTATATCTATTTAATCTATTTAATCTATATAATCTATTTAATCTGTTAATCTAATTTTTAAAATAGCTTGGGTATTGTATATCAAAAATCCTTCTACAAGGTATTCCTAAAGATATCCCTCCGTTAATATCAATAATTGAAATTCTGGACAGCCTAGTGGAAAATAAAGTTCCTCTGATATGTACATATGATGGTATACCTTCCACAGAAGGTGTATATCTGAAATATCCTGATGGAGAAAGCGTTAATAATATGATATGTAAATGTATCGAGCCGTATCGTGTGAAACCTCCTGAGTAAATAGAAAAATTAATCTAAGAATTAGTTGCTCCAGATAGCTGTATTAAAACAAAAATTATTGAGCGTGAACTTGTATCTGTGTGTCGTCTATACTGTGTAATTACCATTGGTTAAAGCCAAATTAATTGGTGAATGTTTAATATCAGATCGGGGGCAAAAAAAAGGAACAAAAAAAAAACATGCATCTCATTATGCAAAAGGAGAACATATTAGTTATAATGTTTGAAGCTAAAATTGAGATATTTTTAGTTAAAATAGTTAAAACATGATTTGTTTCTTGAAGGTATTTTAACATTTGTAGAAGACATTCCACTCTTTGATATTATTGTATCTTCTCAAATAGTATGTAAGATCAGTACTTTTTGGACACTTTTTTTATATTTACTTTTGTCAGTATTATATTTTATTTCGGTGAATCTCTATATTCAACATACTTTCTGCAAGACATGTATTTTGTGTACAATTTATAATAAATATGAAGCGAAAGCAAAGAGTACGTCCAATGCAGTTAATTCTATACTGAAAGATAAATTTGTCGACTGCGGCTGTAATCTTTTCACTAATAAAAATTATAAAAAGTTTATAATTTTATAATAGGCACCTTTTTGTGTGTTCAGTACCTAATTTGATCGAAGTTATAGCTGATTTGATGATTTATCATACTAATCTAGCTCACAATCAGCTTAATAACCTACTTGATGTGTCTGTTCAGATGACAAATCGCTGCAAGCAACTGTCCGATTTAAATGATAGGGGGCATTCAAGCAACAGAAATAATAAATGATGCATGTTCAGATAAGACACCCTTACGGGGGTCTACTACGTAAGAATACTAATGCCATGAAAGGATGGCATACTTATGACAGCGTTTATGCATCAATACAGGTGATATATATACCAACATAATAATTATTATTAATAAGGCCTTCATTATTAAAATGTAAATGTTTCAGTATAAGAAATACATTTATAACATTCTGTAAAAAAACGTTTTTTTCAAATTTATAATCAATGTTGAAGTAAAAGGAAAAGTTCAAAACTGCAATTCCCTCGAAGAATAAATGTTAAGGACACGAAATTAGGTGAAGGTGCACAGGCAAGTGTTTTAACGTGTTTAGAGAACGGACTCCGTCAGTTTCATTATTGTATGGCCCTGGTAAAGATCATACATTTGCATATTCATAGCTTAAAAATTTAGATGAATGTAATTAATAGAAAGTCCCGCGAGAACTATGTCTGTTGCATCAATTTCGGAACGTTTAACTGAAGCTGCAGGTGGTAAGATTTGTATGACGGAAAACAGTGCGTCAGTCGATACAGCCTTTACGGGGGAAATATGTATAATATTAGAAAATATTAAGAAAAAAAAAAAAACGAAAGCAATTGGTAAATCTTGCGGATTTCATTTAACAAAATCAAAGTAGGATCGTTATCCGTGGCTAAGCTGTATCGAAACCGGGTATCTTGACGATCATGCTGGACTTAGGTAAGAATAAGAAAAACAACGGAATAATCTGTTTTATTTTATATGTTAAATGTTACAGTTGGTGATTGTTTAATTATTATCGATGGAAAGGATTTAATAGGACTAAAAATAATACAAATGACGGCTTTAATCCACCATTATGAAGGATGTGATTTAAAATAATTTATCTGGAGATACATTAATGAAGGAGTAAAAGAATTTGCGTAGCAGTGAAAGAACCATTGCCAGAAGTGGCCTGTAAACTTGCAGACGCTTTGCGATATTTTAGAAAATTGATTATTAAATTCATCTAGACCCGAGTTCTAGAATGCTCAGTTTTTCAGGAAATCTCACTGCCACCAAGTCCTTGGTTTGTTCATGGTCATATCGTTTGTGTTGGACGTAGATTGAAAACACGTCAAGTCGGACATCAAATCATCAAACACGAGAATACGTCTGCTAGGATTTTACATGATTGTTTATGATCTATTCATTATCCAATAACACGAATAGTTATTAACTAATGCCACTAAACATTAATTTAATTGAAGTTTATGGTATTAAGAAACGTGCGATTTATATCTTCGAAATGTGTGTCTTATGAATCAAAATCGAATACGAAATTTGAGAGTGATCACATTTATTCTTGATTAATAATTTTGACATTGAATCGATAAATTTCTTAAATAAACTTTGTTCATTGCCACGGCCGCGCTGCTGTATAGTTAAATTAGTCGCGGTAGCCTTTACCTTACTGTAGTACAAGGTATTTACGCTAGAGTGAGCCACAGACCTATGCTGGTTCACAATTTTCATATACTGGTCATGCATGTTTTTCAGATTCATAAGTAGGTGATAATATTTTGATGTTTTTTTTTCGATTCTTTCGCAAATTTTCAAAATAGGTTCGGAATAATTTAACTTAAAATTGATAAATACGAGAATATTCCAAGATTTTGTGCTAAAATTCGATTATCACAAAGAGCTTGTGAGAAATATACAAATTTCAAATACGAGGATATAAGAAGTGTAAAAATGACATCGGTTGATTCCAGCAAAGTAGCTGATGTTGAAGTTATAAATGAGAATGATATATCAACATCAAAAGTAACGCAGACAGGTAATGATCAAAGTCCAAATACCTTAACTATTGCAAAAGTTGAAGAGGAAACTGTGGTTACTTCAGAAATATCCACTTGCAATAAAGCATTATACTCTTTCTGCAAAGAAAAAAGTATAGTGAATGCTCTAACTGTTGGAGAAGTGGGTACTCTCGAAGTTCGTGCCGTACTAAAGAATAACACATACGGTATTACATTATTGCCTAATAATGCAGAACATCAATTTGATAAAGTAATGGCCTCATTAGCTGCAGTCCCGAAAGATTTTGAACGTACAATAAATAAGTAAATAATAGCAATGTGCTACACATTATTTCAACAAATTAAACGTTAATATAGTTTGTAAAATTATTAATTTTTAGTCTAAATATAGAAGATATGTTCTATGGTCAACAAGTGGACAAAGAGTGGGTTAGAGGATATATTGTATCTGAGCTACCATTCTTAAAAATTGCTAATATAGACGAAGCTAAAGTAGAGACAATTAAAAATATTACTACATGCGAACAAATCGCTTTAGATACTTATGCATTTAGTGCACTATGTGAAATAACTGATGATAGGCATAAATTGGATGTAAGATCTGTAATATCGAATATGTTGTTAAATATAATGTATGTTAATTCTTAATTTCTCAATTATAAATCCTAGGATGGTGATATATGTGAGTATGAAGTACTAGGCCGAACACGTATTAAGGAACAAGACGGATATGAAATATTAATTTATACAGATGATTCTAAGATGAAAGCTACTGTAAAGCCTTGGATTCCAACGCTTCAACAATTGGGAACACAGTGTGCTGAAGTGAATAATGAAACTGAGGTATGATTTTTGGTTTTAATCTAAATAAAAATAATTATTATTTTACTATTATTTTATTTATTTTACTATTGCTTTTGGACAAAGTATCATTTCTTTATGAAAACCGTTTTTCCAGGTATGCGTTACTGGTTATCGAGATCATATACATATGTACGTTCGTCCCATAAATACTGTAGGTTTGGAACATTATAACCATGTTATGCAAACTATTGCGAAATGCGCTGAAACATGTACGTAATATAGTTGATAACATTTAATAAGAATTAAGCTAACTCTGTATAAGTTCGTATAAAATAAAAATACCATTTTCTTTTTCTTTTCTTGAAGCTCCATTTTTAAGAAAACCACCAAATGTTGGGGATGTGGTAATAGTTCAGTCTGCTGACGAAAATTATTATCGTGCATTTGTTACTAGGGTACAAGATGATAGAATTACAATTTTATATCTTGATCTTGGTAGAAAAGAAGTTATTACAGATATGAAGAAACTTAAGATTTTACCTGATAATTTGAAGAAGGTGGGTTATAATTTAATATATGTATGATAATATAGTTTAGAAGTATTTATATCTATTTAATCTACTAATCCAATTTTTAAAAAAGGTCCGCTTTTCTATGACAAAGCTCTTACTAAAAGATGTCCCTAGAGATATTCCTCTGATAAAAGAAGTAGATGATTATCTGGCTCACATAGTAGCAACTAAAGTTCCCCTGTTATGTACATATGATGGTATACCTTCCCTAGACGGTGTATATCTGAAATTTCATGATGGAGAAACCCTTAATAATATGATATGTAAATGTATCGAGTCGACTTTTGAGGAACTTTCTGAGTAAATAGAAGAATGAATCTCAGAATCAGTTGCTTCGGATAGCTATATTAAAACAAAAATTATTGAGCGTGAACTTGTATCTGTGTCGTCTATAATGTGTAATTACCATTGGTTAAAGACAAATTAATTGGTGAATGTTGAATATCAGATCGGGGGAAAAAAAAGAAACACAAAAAAACATGCATCTCATTATGCAAAAGGAGAACATATTAGTTATAATGTTTGAAGCTAAAATTGAGATATTTTTAGTTAAAATAGTTAAAACATGATTTGTTTCTTGAAGGTATTTTAACATTTGTAGAAGACATTCCACTCTTTGATATTATTGTATCTTCTCAAATAGTATGTAAGATCAGTACTTTTTGGACACTTTTTTTATATTTACTTTTGTCAGTATTATATTTTATTTCGGTGAATCTCTATATTCAACATACTTTCTGCGAGACTTGTATTTTGTGTACAATTTATAATAAATATGAAGCGAAAGCAAAGAGTACGTCCAATGCAGTTAATTCTATACTGAAAGATAAATTTGTCGACTGCGGAAATCTTTTCAGTAATAAAAATTATGAACTTTTCATAATTTTATAATAGGCATTTTTTGTGTGTTCAGTACCTAATTTAATTGAAGTTATAGCTGATTGGATGATTTATCATCAAAACGTATCTCACAATCAGCTTACTAACGTACTTGATGTGTCTCTTCAGACGACAGATCGCTGTAAGCAACTGTCCGATTTAAATGATACCGGGCGTTCAAGCAATAGAAATAATAAATGATGCATGTTCAGATAAGACACCCTTACAGGGGTCTACTACGTAAGAATACTAATGCCATGAAAGGATGGCATACTTATGACAGCGTTTATGCATCAATACAGGTGATATATATGTCGGAGAAGAGCCAGGAACAGGGTTGTGGGCGTTTGATAGACCTCCCTTGGAGTTGGCCATCGTTGTGTTATAACGAAGATACGGCCTGATACTACGAGTATGGACACTACCGATTCGACAATCAACAGCGGTGGTTGGGCATGTTAGTGGGCTTGCGATGTTAGTGACGTTGGTCTTAGGTTCGACGACGAATCCACGGTGAACGGGATGAAAGATATACTTGCTCTAACTCAAACGTGTACTTCTCACGGATCGTACGGCGCTAGTCCCTTCGTCGATGAGATCTCCAGAAAGAATGGATTTTCGTCCCAATGATGCCACAGAGGAAAACTATGATGGGGTGTGTCTAAGGACACGAGATCATCGGATTCGTCGGGTATAGCCCTCGTTCCGAAAGTAAGGAAAATTGACGTCGCTGTCAATTGGTCAATTTGGGACAAAGACTGTCTGTCCGTTTGGAAAATCTTAATTACCAAAAACCCAGGTTTTATAGCGGGTCCTCAGGCTAACTGGACTTGTGCTGCGTAAGTGCCTCAACATCTGGTATTCGTTGTCCGAAGGAACCGTTGGAATGTTTTACTGTCAAGTACCTGTATGGGTATTTCTTTTAATGAGGGTCATACTATAACTCCACACCTTTGTTAGACGAAGCGTCCGTCCCGTTGACCGCGGCTACGTTCAGCTACTGATGGTCGCCTTGAGCACAAGTTTATTATCATAAATCGCAAACAAGTACAATTAGGCAGAATGACGGCAAATTGTTTAGTTACGACTGTAAGCTTTAATTACAATCTTACGGATTTTCCCGAAGTTTCAGAGGGAAGGCTCCGGTGTCCTTTCATCTCCGACATATATAACAATTAATTATTATTAATAAGGCCTTCATTATTAAAACATACATGTTTCAATATAAGAAATACATTTATAACATTCTGTAAAAAAGCATTTCCTTTAGATTTATATTTATTTCAATGTCGAAGTAAAAGGAAAAGGTCAACACTGGAATTCCCTCGGAGAATAAATGTCAAGGACACGAAAGTAGGTGAAGGTGCACAAGCAAGACTTTTAACGTGCTTAGAGAACAGATTCGATCAGTTTTATTATTGCGTGGCCCTCGTGAAGATCATAACATTTACATGTTAAATAATAATAAAAATTTAAATGAGCGTAATTAATAGAAAATCTCGGGAAAACTATGTCTGTTGCATCTATTTCAGAACGTTTAACTGAATCTGCAGGCGTTAAGATTTATATGGCGGAAAACAGTACGTCAATCGATACAGCCTTTACGGGGGAAATTTGTATAATATTAGAAAATATAAAAAAAACGAAAGCAATTGGTAAATCTTGCGGATTTCATTTAACAAAATCAAAGTGGGACCCTTATCCGTGGATAAGCCATATCGAAACCGGGAGTATTGCTGATCATGCTGGACTTAGGTAAGAATAAGAGAAACAACGAAATAATCTGTTTTATTTTGTTTGTTAAATTTTAGAGCTGGAGATTGTTTAATTAGTATCGATGGAAAGGATTTAATAGGATTAAAAGTAAAACAAATAGCGGCTATAGTCCATCATTATGAAGGATGTGATTTAAAATTATTTATTTGGAGATGCATTAACAAAGGAGAAAAAGAAACCGGAATAGCTGTGAAAGGACCACTGCCAGATGTGGCCTGTAAACTTGCAAATGCAGTAGCTGGAGTGGTCTGTATACTCTGATATTAGATAGTTCCTTTATTATTAAAGAATTATTCTTTAAATTTGTCTAGATACACTTTACGATATTTTAGAAAAGTAATTATTAAATTCATTTAGACACGAGCTCTAGAATGCCCAGTTTGTCTGGAAAGCTCCCTGCCTCCAGTTTCGCAATGTGTTCATGGTCATATCATTTGTGTTGGATGTAGATCGAAAACACATCGTTGTCCGATTTGTAGAGTTAGACTGGGTCAAGGAAGGTGTTTGCTCGCGGATAAACTTCATAAGTTATTTCAGGACATTTTTGACATAAAAGGCAATGTAAATAACAATGCAGAATGTCACACGCGAAATCTTCAAGACCGGCTTTTTGGTAAAAACAAGAGGAAAGAACTAAAACAAACAGCGGAGAAACATGATTTTACAAATACGAAAACACGTCAATTATTATTAAGCAGGTTATTTCGCGGTGGATTGGAAAAAGCTGCTTCAGTGGATAATTTAACAATAGTTTCCAATGAAAAGCCAAATGCAAATACTGCACCTGTAGATTTAAACCCTGATGAACATGCAAGTTTGTATGATCGAACGAAATCTGCAAGTACTGGAGAATTGTCAAAAGAGACTATGAAAGACGTTGACAATCATTTGCAATCTGATGCAACTGTTACCTTAATATCAAGTAGTAATAGTTTAATGTCCAATGTATCTCCCACACTAATTTGGGGAGGCTCTATAGATTCTATAACCTGTACCCAAATCATGTGTCCTCTTTCAAGGCAAAATGGATGTAAAGATATTATTACACCTGTTACGGTATTGGAACATTTGAGCGGAATTCATGAACTACCACAAGTTCATTTTTATTCTATTTGTGTTAAACTTCCAGTACCTCTTCCATTTGGTTCAGAAGCTGTTTACATATTGCACTGTGGTGAAGATCTCTTTTTCTTTCAGGTATATTTCTTAAGCTTGATACAGTTATTTATTTCGTATACAAAATAATGTTATCAATCATAAATATACAGTGTGAAGATGAAATTGTTTGGATCAGTAGTACCAGAGGGGGAAAAATACCATGGGAATGGACTTTATATGGTAAAGGGCAGAATGGTACTGAGATAAGAATGCGTAGAAGTGTTGCAAGTCTTACAAATCCCATGATGTTAACATCCCAACATATTGCCCCCTTACCAAATGCTTTGTTATTGTACACATTGGACATTCAACTAATAGAATGTCATTCAAATGAACAGTTAGAGATATAGAATATACATAAAAGCTATTAAAAATTATAAAATACATTGTATTCTAGTGTAAAAGATGTATAGTATCACAATATTAATATATATATATATATATATATATATATATACTACTAAGTAGTATTATGATGCATTATAGAATCCACTATAAAAGAGGATAGTCATCTATTAAGATCAACGTGCAATAACAGATGGAATTATTAAAATATACATTATTAGCTTTGTAAAATATATAAATAGATAGCACATTATAAAACCATGTTCCTTGTTTTTTTTAAACATATATGTGAAAGACATAACATTCATGCAAATATGCATTTAAGGAGTTTTACGCAATATATCATCCATGTACGGTTTAAAAAAATCAAGCTGACCAGTTTTTA
The DNA here is from genome assembly GCF_051014615.1 of Bombus vancouverensis nearcticus. Taxonomy (NCBI): domain Eukaryota; kingdom Metazoa; phylum Arthropoda; class Insecta; order Hymenoptera; family Apidae; genus Bombus; species Bombus vancouverensis. The sequence goes on from NC_134925.1 coordinate 4,344,430, forward strand.
TTGCTTGACCCGCCATGATGTCATATGCATACTTTAATACAGCCAAGTAGTTTTCTTTTCCAACAATATTTAATTGAACATTGAAGACATGTGTATCACAGGAAGGCATCATTTTTTTCCCAACTGGTATACAAAGTTTTCTTTTTTTTATATCAGGTTGTGCATCTGTTACTTCAGCTTCTTCTTTCTTCTTATCTCTTTTAGGACAACTACAAACTCTAACAGGAAGTCTTTGTCGACCCAAAATTCTTCTATTACAATTTTCCAAAGTAAAAATTAGTTCTGTTGGTCTGCGATTCATTCCAGATGGGCAACTATTTTTACATAAAAATTTGAAGCACACTGGAACATATTGAGAACCAGGTTGTGGTCTATTAAGGGGTACCACTATAGACAGATGTTCACTTCTTTCTTCATACATGGTAAGATGGTGTGTACAACGAACAACATGTTTAATCACTCTGGGGGCTACATCTCTATTACTTGGATTATTTGGTGCCATGTGATTATGACATCTTCTAACTGGATCACTAGCATACTGATCTAAACTAAAAACCATGGCGGTACGTAAAAGAAGACCATCTTCAGGTGGTTCCCACTTAAAACGTAATGGCAGTGTTTCTTCCATGTTGATAAATACTTTTTTTAATACTTGTGAATACTATATAAGATGAATAAACTTAAATTACATATTTAAGACATTATTGTATGTAATTAATAACAGTTTAATTATATACTTACTACCCAATTCTTACTAGAATCCAGATTACCCAGTGAAACCTGAAAATTATAACGACCAGGAAACTCTTCTTTTATTGGAATGGCAGGATCAAGTTCTTGAAAATACTCTTCATCTTGTTCTTCTTCTTCATCTTTCATTTGCTTTTTAGATTCCAAATATTGTTGTGGCAAATCGTACTTTTCCTCCATTTCCTCTGTTATACTTTGCATCCAAGATCCACTAAATCCACTAAATAAAGCAACATAACATGTAATATATTTAATACAAGCGAAAAATAAAATATCGATATCGATGAGAATGTAATATAATAATTATATATCAACACTTCTTACATATCCTTTACTAGTGCCTTATATTCTTCTTCACCTAATATATCAGACTCTTGCGAGTCTGAAAACCCATTTGCAGTAGTCATATTCCATCAAATATTTGCTAGATTTGTCACAACAAACCCACATATAAATATAAATCACGTTGCGGTGAAAAAGACGCCATTTATATCCGCGGGAAAATCATTCGTTGAAATAATGGTTGATTCTCAATTATTTTAAAAATCGCACCATCAGTTGGAGTCCAAGTAATAATGTATTTTATATCTGAAGGGCTTCCAGGGCAAAGAAATAAACTCATTAACTCGTTAACTCATTTCAAAATAAGTTATACCTATAATAAATAAAATAGTAATATTGTATAACCGGCGCTTGTAAGGGTATGCGTATTAGGAATGCTAAAGATAATACCCTTTAACAACAACAAAAAAAAAAAAAAAATAATTGTTCTTTCTCTTCTTAATTTATATTTTTTATACATGTTCATTTGACTTTTACCTTATTAATAAAAATCTATCTATATCTAATCCTAATGGGGTTACTAAATTCTGTCGACCAATTAAAAAGTATCAAGCTATAATCGAAGACGCTTACATGCGGATACTTCATTCGAAATCGTATAATTTCCAATACATCGGTAACAGACAACGTTGATTTATTAGATATTCACGTTAGCCTCTTCCGATCGTATAAAGAAACGAGCAAGATGGGTCAGTGGTCGATGTTAAAATTACATTGTTCTTAAAAGTGTAAATCTGAAATTGATAAATATGTGTTGTTCTCATCGACTGTTGAATTTGTTTTAACTATAGTTTCATTAAATGTTTAGTAGAAGATTTTGAAATAATAAAATGAAGATGAAATGTATTAAATAAAAATGATACATAACCTAACTTTTTGATTTACAGGTAAACCTCGTGGTCTTCGTACTGCGCGTAAGCATGTAAACCACAGACGCGATCAACGATGGAATGATAAAGACTACAAAAAAGCTCACTTGGGAACGCGGTGGAAAGCCAATCCATTCGGTGGTGCTTCTCATGCTAAGGGTATTGTTTTAGAAAAAGTGTATGTATATTTATATTATTCGTCTCTTATTATATCATATTTATATTAATCTCTTCGAATTAGAATAAATTTCTATATGAAATTTTAATTCAACGATCATATGTTTTCAGTGGTGTAGAAGCCAAACAACCAAACTCTGCTATTCGTAAATGCGTACGAGTGCAACTTATCAAAAATGGCAAGAAAATTACTGCTTTTGTACCTAGGGATGGTTGTTTAAACAATATCGAGGAGAATGACGAAGTTTTGGTAGCAGGTTTTGGTCGTAAAGGTCATGCAGTGGGTGATATTCCAGGAGTTCGATTCAAAGTAGTGAAAGTTGCTAATGTTTCGTTACTTGCACTTTATAAAGAAAAGAAAGAACGACCTAGATCATAAAATCATTGTCATGTATTTCTAACAAATCTGTAAAAGATTTTTAAATCAATTAATATTTTATTAATTAACTGTTTTAATTAATTACTAATTTACCCGTACCTGTAGAAGCTTTTACTTTTACAAAAGTACAAAAATACAAACGTAAAGACCGATGTTTTAAAAAACAGTTAAAGGAGAATTAGCATTACAAATCAATAAGTATGGAAATACGCATTCTTAACTTTTACAATATATGTAATAATAACATTTTTAGTAATTTCATTCAATGAAGTATTTGACTTTCCTATTGTGGTACATTGGCGTTCAATATTTCCCTTTTTGCTTGTAGAAACTGAACGTTAAATAATTTTAATTTATATAAATTAATATTAATTGTATTAAATATAAGCAAGTATATAGAAATATACAAAATCTGCCTTAATGATGAAAAGTTTGAATTTATATTATTAATATCAGCATTCCTGGAGTATAATGTATTCTTGATACTTTTTGCATTAAATGTGACCATGAATCAATGGATTAATGCGCGCGCCTCCATACAATTTCTTTCCTCTTCATTAAGTAACAAATCTCAACCATTTTCATTAGTTGGTACAATCAGTAAAGGAACGATTCTATATGACAAATGAACTGAAAAAGTAAAGCTTTTTCATTTCTGGTTCATTTTTAGAAATATACTTTCTTATAAGGAACCATTCTTTTTGTAGTTGTAGAATTAATTATAGGCAACTTTATATACATTTTTTAATGACATTATTTTTTAAACCTGTTCTATTACATTGTTGCGTGATCTTTAAAAGATTCTGAGGATTTTGGCAAGGTTGCAGCCTGTGGAGTGCTGAGGCACTCTACTTGTGTTAGCCAGGTCAGTAAGGAGCATATACAAGCAACCACCATTATCGTACAGACTAACAGCAACCAACTGCAGTTGCCAGCAGTATACGTACCGCCGCGTCACAAAATTACAACGCAAATGTGGGAAGAGTACTTCCGACACTTAGGTGACAAGTATATTGCAGCGGGAGACTATAACTCAAAGCACACACTATGGGGATCAAGAATCGCCACACCTCGAGGCAGAACCTTGGAAAAATACATTAGAAATAATAACCTCAATATATTATCCACAGGAAGACCGACATACTGGCCGACAGACCTGAGCAAAATACCTGACCTGCTAGACCTTGCAGTTACAAAGGGACTAAACGCAAATAAACTAAACATAGCACCCAGCCTTGATCTTACCTCCGACCATACGCCCATAATAATTACATACAGAAACAAACCAATACTTTACAGCAGCACAGAGAAGCTATGCAATAAAACCACCAAATGGCAAATATTCAAAGAAATAATAGAGAGCAAAATCAGCCGCAATATCCCACTGAAAACACCTGAACACATCGATCAAGCAGTAACAACATTCACAGAAACTATCCAAGAAGCAGCAATGGCAACCACTATACCTGAAACAACCAACAGACAAACAAAAACAGTTCCACTAGACATCCTCGAAAAAATTAGAGAAAAAACAAAAGCGAAAGCAAAATGGCAAAAACACAGAACAAAAGAAAACAAAAAACACCTAAACAAACTCACAAAAGAAATAAAAAACAAAATAAAAGAGCACAACAACAACGAGTTCACAAAGTTCATCGAGTCACTATCTGCCCACGAGAACTACAACTACTCCCTATGGAAAGCCACAAAGAAAATAAAGAAGACAATAAAAATGGTACCAGCAATCAGAAGAGCAGACAACACATGGGCAAGAAGCAACGAAGAGCAAGCTGAAGAATTCTCCAACCACCTATGCAACACATTCATCCCACATAACATCAACAACAGCAACCACAATAGTCATACGGACGAGGATGCGCTAACTACTAGTACACCAACTGACAATCACTACACCATACCCAAAGCAACAGCACAAGAAATCAGGAACATAATTGAGAAAACAAAAAATAATAAAGCACCAGGAATCGACCTAATTAACGGCAAAATTTTGAAAAACCTTCCGCCAAAAGCGATAAGACAAATCACAATAATAGTTAACGCAATACTAAGAATACAATACTTTCCAAAAACTTGGAAACTGGCACAAATCATAACGATACCCAAACCAGGCAAGGACCCACACGAAACCAAATCCTACCGACCAATCTCACTACTTCCGGTGTTCTCTAAGATACTAGAGAAAATAATTTACGACCGGATAAAACCCATAATAGAGAAGAATCAACTAATACCGGATCACCAATTCGGATTCAGAAACAAATACTCCAGAATAGAACAAACGCACAGACTCGTCAATGAAATCTTACAGGTGCTGGAAACAAAACAATACTGCACCATACTTAAGCAGCAGAAGCTTCATAGTAAAAATCAAAGACACATACTCTGAAGTCTAAAGAAATCAAGGCAGGAGTTCCGCAAGGAAGCGTCCTAGGACCAATTTTATACATATTATACACGGCCAACATACCAACAACTAACAATAGCAAAATACTGACGTTCGCGGATGACACAGCTGTACTAGTCAGGCACACTAACCCTGTAACAGCAGTTACATTACTACAAGAACATATCACAAAAATAGAAAAGTGGCTTCAAGCAAAACAAATTAAAGCAAACCCCGATAAATGCAAACACATTACATTCACACTGCGAAAACAGAAACCACCAAACATTGTACTAAACGGCACACACATAATACAAACAAGGCAAGTCAAATACCTAGGACTCCACTTACATACACGACTCACATGGAAACAGCATATTAAAGCAACAATAGACAAAATACAGATGGCAAGGAGACAAATGTACTGGCTAACAAGTCGAAAATCCAAACTAAGCATAGAAAACAAACTAAAAATATATAAAATGGTCATAAAACCAATCTGGACGTACGGAATAGCACTATGGGGAACAGCAGCAACGAGCCATATAACCAAAATAGAGGCAACGCAATCTAAAATACTCAGAACAATAGTAAACGCGCCATGGTACGTTAGAAACGAGGACATTCGGAAAGACCTGGGAATATCAACGGTCAAGGAGGAGATTAACAGAAGTGCAAGAAGGTACAGAGAAAGAATAGCAACGCACTCAAACCGGCTGGCAGCGGAAACGGTCGACACATCAAGCATATAAAGAAGATTAAAAAGGAAACACCCAACAGATCTCACAAGGACATAACCTAACAAACACGATGATGGTACCCCGCTGGGGGTAGCCACCCACATGTTATATTAGTATACCGCTATAATATTTTACCAAATGTCCTACTGGACAAATTGTAAAATTCAAATAAATAAATAAATAAATAAAAAAAAAGCTCTACTTGTGTTTTAACTTCAAACAATTCGGAAAACTAATTCGACGTTTAATTGAAGAATCACACGGTAAGAAAAATGAACTTAAACGATAACTCATATTTAAAATTGAATTATAATAGATTAAGTACTTTAAAAAAAGTTTTGCCCTTTAATGAAATTTATTTAGACTCTGAGCTCAGCGTGACGGTCCTAATGATTCTACGATTCAACGATTCGAACTTTTTAGGTCGCACAGCAACCTATTTCTCTGCTTGGATTTTACATGACAATCTACGTTTTATTTATTATCCAATAACACAAATAGTTATTAACTAATGCCTGTAAACGTTAATTTAATTGAAGTTTATAGTATTAAAAAACGTGCGATTTATATCTTCGAAATGTATGTCTTATGTAACGAAAGTAAATACGAAATTTGAGAGTGATCACAGTTATTATTCATTAACAATTCTAACGTTTAATCGATAAATTTGTTAAATAAACTTTGTTTATTGCCCCAGCCACGCTGATGTATAGTTAAATTCGCCGCGGTAGCTTTTACCCTACTGTAGTACAATATATTTGTGCTAGAGTGAGCCACAGGCTTATACTGGTTCACAATGTTCATATACTGGTCAGACATGTTCTCCCTTCTTCAAATTCACAAATAGGTGATAATGTTTGATCCTTTAGATCATAGATGCTCATTTAGATCCTTTCGTAAATTTTCAAAATCTGAAACTTCGGGAAAATCCGTAAGATTGTAATTAAAGCTTACAGTTGTAACTAAACAATTTGCCATCATTCTGCCCAATTGTACTTGTTGGCGATTGGTGATAATAAACTTGGGCTCAAGGCGACCATCAGCCGCCGAACGTAGCCGTGGTCAACGGGACGGGCGCTTCATCTAATAAAGGTATGGAGCGATAGTATGACTCTCATTAAAAGAATATCCATAGAGGTACCTGACAGTAAAACATGCCAATGGTTCCTTCGGACAACGAATACCAGATGTTGAGGCACTTACATAGCACAAGTCCAGTTAGCCCGAGGATCCGCTATAAAACCTGGGTTTTTTCGGTAATTAAGATTCTTCAAACGGACCTGCAGTCTTTGTCCCAAATTGACCAATTGACAGCGACGTCAATTTCCTTTACTTTCGGAACGAGGGCTATACTCGACGAATCCGACGATCTCGTGTCCTTAGACACACCCCATCATAGTTTTCCTCGGTGGCATCATCGGGACGAAAATTCATTCTTTCTTGAGATCTGATCGACGAAGGGAGTAGTGCCTTACGATCAAAGAGTGGTACACGTTTGAGTTAGAGCAAGGATATCTATCCTCCCGTTGACCGTGGATTCGTTATTGAGCTTGAGACCATCGTCACTAGTGTCGCGTGCGTGTGTCCGCCGTGAGTTCGCGTCTGTTTACATCCTTAATTGTGACAATAAAAGTACCTTACGTGCGGTAAGACTATGGAGGACTTCAATGACGAATTGTGGACTCGGACTCGGATTGTGACTCGATATATACATTTAATATATCATAAATAGATCAATGTCCATCTACAATTTGCATGCTGTATGGATATACATTACTTTATGGCGGGAACATGGCGGGAATAACATGTGGCGCACCACGGTAATGTACGTCAAATGTACGAAACAAACGACTCCAATATGGCGAATGTGAGGGACAGTGATACGTCGTTGTGGCTTCATAACAAGCTTGGAACGTCAAATGATAGCTGGACTGGAAGCTCAATTTGTTCACAACTGAACGCAGAAGTACTGCGGAATATTAAAGACTGTTTTCCAGATCTTCAAACGCAAGTTAAACTTAAATTACTTCTTTCATTTTTCCACATTCCAAGACGGAATGTCGAGGAGGTAAGACACAGTTTGTTTGTTACAAATATCTAAGGCACGAAAAAGTGCAGCAATTTGTTCTTAAAATACGCGTAAAAATATTTATAACGATGGCTTCAATACGTTGAATATTGAATAATCCATAAAATAAATTTATGAATTTTAATTATTTATACTTTAAAAAAATATGTAATGTATTCCTTCATTTTTAATGTAATTGATATTTGATATTTGATATTTTAAGCTTAATTTATATGTATAAATATAATTAATAATATAATTATAATAATATAATTATTATAAAATATAATTAATAATAAGCTTAATTTATATGTATAAAATAATAAATATGTATAAAATAATAAATTACAAACATACATATATATATATATATATATATATATATATATGTATGTTTGTAATTTATTATTTTATTAAACTGTGCAGTGGCGTGTTGAACTGGAAGAAATCATTGAAGTGGCATCATTGGACAGCGAATTGTGGGTATCAATGTTATCCGAAGCGATGAAGACATTTCCATCAACAGGTTCTTTGAACACAGATATTACTGATTTAGATGAACATAGGCCTATTTTTGGAGAATTAGTTAATGATCTTCGGAAACTTTTGAAAAAACAAAATGATCCAGCAATGCTTCCATTGGAATGTCATTATCTTAATAAGACTGCTCTTACTTCTGTGGTTGGTCAACAGCCTACCCCAGTCAAGCATTTTACTCTAAAAAGAAAACCAAAAAGTGCTGCATTAAGAGCAGAGTTGCTTCAAAAGAGTACTGATGCTGCGAGTAATTTGAAAAAGAGTACTGCTCCTACAGTGCCTGTGAGGAGCAGAGGAATGCCTAGAAAAATGACTGACACAAGTAAGCTTATATATGTAGTTCTAACTAGGATTACCTTGAAAAAATAAAGAGAATATGAAAATATAAAATAATATATTATTTGCAGCACCTCTGAAAGGCATTCCTAGTAGAGTCCCTCCAAGTGGTTTTCGCTCTCCCTCACTTACGAGCTCTTCAATGTCTAATAGGACACCTCTCAGTAATAGGATGCGCAAAGATGGTGGCATTAAGTTATTAGATATTAATGAGCAACCACTTGGCTATGCTCAAGCAAAGAAACGAAAGAGAATGATAGAATTAGAAGAACAACAGAAGAAAGTTGCAGAAGCTCAAGCAGTGGCAGCTGCCGCAGCATCAACAGCTACGACTACAACAGAAACATCAACGACGCCAGAGTATGCTCAGGGTTTAAGTTCGATTAATCCACCTGCTACTCCAATTACTCCTGTAGCATCTATACAATCTTATACAACATCTACTCCTCCAAGTGGAGCACCGGCAGTAACCACGCCGCAAACTCGTATGTTTTTGTATATAGTTACATATGATGAACAGAAAATAATTCATTTCTTTTTTTAATACAGCTACAACACCAGGTACGCCTTCAACACCGAGTACAGGTGTACCTGTTGTGACACCAACAGTTATTACACCAGTGGAAAGTACACCTGTCGGAGTACAAACGGTTAGACCAGCTCAGACAGTTACACAAATTCGTATACAAACTACTGCACAACCTGCCAATGCAGCAGCAAACACAAGAAAAGGCTTGTCTCTCACGGTACGTAGAAATATTTACAATATAGGATTCATACTTCTATAAGATCGTTAATTTATTTTGTGTATTTGTAGCGAGAACAAATGTTGGAGGCGCAAGAAATGTTTAGAACAGCTAACAAAGTAACCCGACCAGAAAAAGCCCTTATTCTAGGTTTTATGGCTGGCTCAAGGGGTATGCGCCTGTTTGTTACAATCTCAAATATCTTTTAATATAAACACTCTTATCTATGATCTTTTATTGCTTAGATAATCCTTGTCCGAAATTGGGTAATATAGTCACAGTAATGCTCTCGGAAAATATAGAAGAAGTGACGCAACCGGATGGTACAAGTTTACCTATGTTAGTCGAGACACATTTTCAAATGAATTACACGAATGGTGAATGGAAAAGGATAAAAAAAAATCGACGAATCGTTACAGAAGAATCAACGTCCGCTACAACCCCTGCTTCCAATGCAACTGCAACGGCTTCCAATTAAACAAAAAACAAAAAAAAAACAAAAAACGAAAAAGAAAACAAAAAAAGAACGAAAAAAGAGATCTTTTTCGGATCGCGATTATATAAATCAATGACATTGCCGTTGCTTGGATGACTGTTTTTAAAGAAGCTCTGTTGTATAGATAGCTAAAGAATTTGAGTGCAGAAGGCAAGATGTGGCCTCTGTAAGCAGACCTGTATATCATGTTTTAGTAGTAAGGCTTCAAAGTGCGGTGTATATTTTAAAGTTATAAGAGAAGAACTTGTGTTACTTCAAAAAGATAATATGTAATAATCAAGAAATACATCGTTTCCATTTTTCAAAATAGAGGATGAGTCAAATGGCCAATGCATTTTTTATTGGACACAACGTATATAACGTATGAATGTAATTTTCAACAAATTTCAAATCCTATCTGAAATAAAAATCTCTATTTTTAATGCGCATCTGGTTTCACCGACAATGAACAAATTATCATGAATCATCGGTTAATTATAAAGTTAAATATTATTTATCAACGGACAGTGTGATATATCCCATTGTAGGAGAAACCAAACGTTATTAATTTATATGCTACGATTATCGTTTATATATATATATAAAATATACATATAAAATATATGTTTCCCCACTGAATAAGAATGAACATAAAACTTATAATATTGTTATTTGAATAAAATATGGTTATATTGATAAATATTTAATTTTATTAATAGTTATACCTTATCAATCAATCGAGTACGACCGATTATATTGTTCGGGAATAATTCAAGTATCGAGTTGGATATCGAAATATTGGCGATTCCATAGATCAGTTTTGAATTTTAATCCTACGTTTGTCGCCCTCTAACATTTTACTGTAGGGGTATCCTGATTTCTGAAGAGAATATTTCGTAAGAGATTAAACAATTATTTTTATAATAATTTGCAAGTGAATAAATCTGTATGTAATTGAAATAAATGTAATACAGTGATCTTTCGTAATTATTTCTTATTAAAATGCGCTATTCACAAGAAAAGTGAGTTATATAACCTCTTTAAGAACTACAAACTATCAAACGTTCGGAGAGTAAGCTTTGAATAAGTATTATTTTGTGAAGTAGCCTCGTGTTCGTTTAAATACTTCTCCATCCACGTAACCGATAATTTATATATTAATAATGCTTCGATTGTTAGCATCTTTACATTCCCAAACATGTAAAGCGGTAAGTCGATTAACTTGATAGAGATATCAATCATTTAATTCATTTAAGTTCTGAAGTTTATTTTAATATGCAACGTAATATATACATTTACAGGTATTTGTTGCAACATCAAATTTGATGTTTAAAACTCGACAGCCGACGTTAGTGCAATACGCTCGAAGTCTTTGCGTTAGTAGCAATCTTTTTTCCTGTCAGCTTCAGATTCAGAAACCTGCACCTGAGTTTTCTGGAACTGCCGTGGTTGATGGTGATTTCAAGGAAATCAACCTAAGTGATTACAGGGGAAAATATGTTGTGCTTTTCTTTTATCCTTTAGACTTGTAAGTTTTAACGATAGAGAACGACCAGAGAAAACCAAATATTTTCTCTAAAATAAATACAAGACTTTATTTTTAGCACATTTGTGTGTCCCACTGAGTTGATAGCATTCAGTGAGAAAATTTCAGAGTTTAAAGCTCTGAATACGCAAGTGATTGGAGTTTCTACAGACTCGCATTTTAGTCATTTAGCATGGACTAATACGCCAAGAAAACAGGGAGGCCTGGGTGGCAATTTGGGTTATCCTCTTCTCAGTGATTTTAACAAGGAAATATCGGTTAAATATAATGTCCTTCTCCCGGATTCTGGAGTTGCTTTAAGAGGCCTTTTCATCATAGATAAAGAAGGAATATTGAGGCAGCTTAGCGTAAATGATTTACCAGTGGGTAGAAGCGTAGATGAAACATTGAGGCTCATCAAGGCATTTCAGTTTGTTGAAAAACATGGAGAAGTCTGTCCTGCCAACTGGCAGCCAGATTCTAAAACTATTAAACCAAACCCAAAAGATAGTAAACAATACTTTGAATCCGTTAATTGAACATTGCGAACGAACCGTTTTCATAAACGTATAACGTATAATGTATTGTAATATGGAGTAGTAAAAATAAAATATTAATATATACTTGCAAATATCACGAAGACGAGATAATCTTACTTCTATAATCTTACATAATTTTTAAAAATTATTCTTTATTTTAATTTCTTTCTTTTTTTTCCAAGCTGTGAAAAATACGAACGATAATATGCGCGTTTATGTAATCGGGCCGCTCTTAGACGGAACTTTTTCAGCTATAAAATGGAGGGTATGTATGTTCAGACTCTTGTATCAGAAGCAAAGGCCATGAGGGGACTGCTTGCGGTGCTTGAATTGAAAGTAAGAAGGGGGAGAAAAAGGTCCGTGAACAGTCTCGTACATACGCGCGTGATACAGAGGATTCAAGGGTCGAATTTGGAGTGTCAGTATAGAAGGAGAACAGCAATCTTGTATTGGTCAATTTTATTCTTTGTGGCGATGAAAGTAATGACGATAGGACAAATCTCTGAAAGTCTGTTTCTCCCCAAATTTGTGTAAGAAAGGAGTAACGATGGAAAAGTATAAGACAGATTATTATCATAGCTTAAATGATTACGGGATAATTTCATTTAGAAATCGCTTAATATCCTCTACTAATATAGAGATATTTATTTTATCGAATCGATGTATTTTTTTCAATTAATCAATCAATAGAAAGTTTTACATTTAGATTGATATTGATCGTTATCAAAGAGGTTTGAGTGGCCAAAGAGGTCGATCTAGAGAATCGGCTGGACCGCATTAGCGATGAATTTAAAAGAGAGAGCTTATTATTTCATAAAGAAGATACCGACGCCGGTAACGCCCCCGAAAGAAGGGATAAAGTAAACAAAGAAGAGGGATTGGAAGACGAACGATGTATAAGATAGACCGAGAAGCAGGGAAAAACTGAAAGGCGACGCCAGAGATAAACGGCTCATCCTTTTTCGCCCTATAAAATCCAATCCTGCCTTTTGCGAACCGAAATCTCAAGATTAAAAATATTCCGTCTCCTCGAGTCCTGTCGAGTCGTCGCGCATCGATAAGGGATATTGCTCACGTTCATCGAACAAAATCTATTCGACATCTATCAAATTATTAAAATATTGAAATATTTATTTTTTTCATTTACAAAAAAAACCAAAAACAGTTTTTTATCTTTCATTCGGAAACGTAAGTATGCCTTTATCACAGAAACGCTGAAAATAAAGAGATTTCATTTTTACGTGTTCACGCGCACCGTTGCTACAACGTGCTTCATGTCGCAATAGTTTTTTTTTGTAGAGAAAAGTAGAAATATCGATGGACAAAGAGGTCAGACAAATGCTGAATAATCGGTTGAAATCGTGGCACGCACGCTTAAAAGTACCAGAAAGGAACTTATGAATTCAATCGTTGCCACGATAGCAAAATGGATTTTTTCGTCGACTCGCGCCTCCGTCTCTTAGAAAGTTTGCGAAATCGAATTACATTCTGTTCTCTTTCTTTCCTTCATTCTACTTCCCCGTGATTGTTTCGCCGTAACGATTATCGAACCACATTTTTACGCTCGCCAATTCCGTCGTAATGTCTGTCCGATTAAGAGTGAACGTGGATTATGTCGTCGGCAGGCGAACGCGGATTTTCCTCCTCTAATCGACTTTCTAGTCGCCTATCGTCGTCGGTTTGTTCCGCCCTCGCGATTGTTGGGGCTGCGATCATACGGCTTCTTGTTCTAATTGCTCCTTTTGTTGCCCGTAACGAACGCTTAACCGACCTTAACATTTATCCTTAACGTCACTGTTCACTCTAGTCTGGTTGTTAATCCTTCATACCGAACTTGATCCATTAATTTCGAAATATAAAACGGATGGTGTTTAGACACTTTAGATTAATGCATTAATTTCGAGATGAAAATGTAGACGGAATTTGGGATAGATTTGTTAGAAATATTATGTCATTCTACGTATAACTAATACGATTTTTTTGGGAGTTGAATTTAAAACGATTAAAACTGTTGCTATGAAGGTTTTATAAAGTTGGAATGGAAAGATTAAAAAAAAAAAAAAAGAAAAATAAACAATTGATCGAACACAGGTAATCTTTTATTTTCATCTAATATATGAAAAAAAATCGTACTACTTATGGGGTGATGACCTGATATAATTATAAAAGAAGATATTAGATCATTTTCGCGATAAAAATTACGACAAAAATCATGCTGAAAGTAAATCTCAAACACTTCAACGCTCTGCTCGTAATCCCCGTAAATTCATAGGTGCCAAAGATCTCACGCTACATTCTGTCACATGGATAACAATAAGCGGCAAATCGCTTAACTTTGTTAGCATCGTCTTCACCGCGATTATAGTCTATAGTCGTGGCGCTGGTTGTGAGCGCGTGGACAAGTTGTAAAAGGAGAGGAAGGAAGAAAGCGAGTCGACTGACGAACCGGCCGGTTGTTGTCGAGCGGAGCCGATCGAAGCGAGCGAACGCGCGCGTCAAAGAGCATCCTCTATCGTTTTCTCGTGAAATAGAACTCGCTGGTCGTTTGAGTCTCCCTTTCTCGTCCTTCCCCTTGCTCTCCTGTCAGCCACTCGTTTTTTTCCTGCCAGGGATAGGAGCCGTCTAATAACCTCCCGGCTGAGGAGTACTGAGAAGCGAAAAAGGAACATTTTCTTAAAGGAGCATTCAGAGCGCGGCTTGATAGGTGGATATTATAGTAGCTGGTGGTAACCCTCGCTGGCTAGGCCCGGTCGGTGGCGAGGAAGCAAGGCAAGGAGGGAAAACGTGGCGCGGCCACGAAAACGAGACACAGAGAGGAAGATAGAGAGAAATGGAGCGGCGGGGTTGTACCCAGTGGAGGCAGGGGAATGCATCCATCCATATCCATCCCGGGGTGGCTACTGGGGCTTTGATTACTTGTTTTAATCTTCCGGCTGCCGACTGGGCGAGCATCTGTCACTCAAAATCCGTAATTGCACCCGCTACCGCGGCGGTGTACTCTTCCACCCCCTCCAACCAGTCGTTGATTCGTGGTAGAAAGCCCGCCCATGTTGCTTTCGAAAGGGGCTGGCTTTTTGCTTTGAACACACTGTCATTACTTTCTTATTGCTCGTTTAGCACTTTCACACTGGCTTTCCGGTTACGAGGCGCATTCGGAGGTGATCGGCTAATCGGATTACCCTGCTGCAGCCGCTCCACGAATTCCTCCTCCTTGACTGCTATCCCCGTTCGACTGCATCGGTGTTCTCATCTCTCTTCAGATGGATCGTCACCGTTCCAAATGGGACACGTTGGCAACGTTTCACGGTTAGATTCTCTCCGTTGCACAAAATCGCGAAGAGACTTTGAAAGAGACCCTGGTCTATTGAGAAGCTTCGATCTAGAAGCATTAGGGAAAGAATCGATCACGTTAGACTCACGTTAATCTGGCAGTTAGTATTTGGACCGTTTATCCGATTCTCGTTCTTGTCTGATCTTCACCAATTAAGTAGTTCGTTTCGTTTCCCTCGTAAACGTCGTATTCGAGTCGTTTGGAAACCGCATCGATCCGTTCCGTAACTCGAAAAGTATAGAAAAGCGATGATATGTTATATACGTTTCTGTTTAATACGTTGTGTAAATTTACCTTAGAACGGATGAACTTATGCAAATGAACTATTTGTTTCTTGAGAATCGAGTGTCGTTCATGTATTTATGTAGTTGAACTAAGAAATGAATAAAAACTCAGTTGGATCAATTCAGCTTCCGACAGGTTCGTCTAGTGGTTACCGGAGGAAGCGGAAAGTAGAGGAAGGAGAGAGAGAGAGAAAGAGAAAGAGAAAGAGAAAGAGAGAGAGAGAGAGAGAGAGAGAAATAAGATTAGACAAACAAAAAAGAGGGAAATGGCGGAGAAGAAAAAAAGCGGCAAGTATTAAATGAACGACTCCCTTATGTAGGCAAGCTGTGTTCGACAAGGTACCACTGGCAGTCCACTCTATCCACTTACCGCACGAATGGACGAGGTGGTCATCAGATCGATGAAAAGAGATTCGCGACACGCCACCGGTACATCGTTGCACGCTAAAACTGGCCTGGTATCGCGTTGGCTTACAACGAAGCCAATCCGGGTCCCCTCTGGCTCGATAGGGGGTCGAAACTATAGCGCCGGCAGCGTGATCTAATTGTACCCACTCAAACCGGATCAAAACAATGCGGCACGCGGGCTCGCGCCTTGCATTTAACTAAATGTGTCTTTTGTCATGGCCATTGCCCATCCACCGTGTTCCTGAATTAGACGACAAAGATCGGTCTCTCGTTGTTTACGTTGCCTGGCCATTGTATCAGGGTTAACTCTCCGCGCTCGTCAAAGCCCGCTTAATGGCGCATTTAATTACAAGTGACCCATTGGTCTTTCTATCTCTTGATTTCTTCTTTCCATTCGAGGAGGTGGTTTGGTTCCGATGGAATCTTCTATTTGATTTTCCGAGAGATCGAGAATCAATAGGAAGGTATCGAGCTTTTATCATTATTTGTTAATACGAGTAATTGAAGCAAACTTTGCGTAACATATCTTTGTTATTTTAATTTTTAATAATTAGTTTACGCGTGTCATGAGACGGAAAAGGATGGAAATCGTTGCTTTATCCTACAGGCAGGTACTTCAATTCCAGCACTAATCGTCGATCCAAGAGAAATTCAAAAGAGATTCTAATTCTTTGGTCCGCGGCAGCGAGTACCAGCCCCTGATTCGCATTATTTCCGTCCAGACAGGACGTAATCGTTCCTCCGACCGATTTAATCTGACCGATTCCACCCCATAGCAGGCAGGCGCAATCTCCGCGGATCGCGTGAGCAAGAAAAGAAGAAGCTCGTAAAAGCGCTTCGCCGGGATTTCTGCTCTCTAATTGTCGGAGTCATTCGTTCCTTTCACGAACAACGGAACAGATGCACCGATTTTGTATTCGGGAGGCTGCGTCCGGGGAACCAAGGGGGTCCTGTGTCTCTTGGGGTTATTTTCAGTCGATTATCCGGCCGAGCGTGGGGTCAATACCGTGATAGTTTCGCCTGACAAGTAAAAGAGTACACGAGGACGACTCTATTAGTAGGTTGGAATAGAATCATGGGGGTGGGGAGAATAATCGGGCGGACGACTTAATTTTTCGTCTTTGCCCGCATCGACCAACCTTCGCGAATCATCCACGCGTCGCCCTAGAATCGGCTCGATCCGATTGTTTCGCTAGTGCTTCGTCGACCAATCGCCGACACGCGACGATTCTTTTGTACTCGCGAGAAAGCAGCTTTGGTGGAACAATCGGTTGGTTTTAGGGGTGAAAAAACTAATAAAATGAAATTGTCCGACATATAAAGATACGAACGAAGAATTTCATTTATTTTGTCTTTGAGATAGGATCAGGAGTAGAGGAAATTAAATTATTCGATCAATTTATTTAATACTATCTAAACATTTGGATTCGCTTTTCCAAATGTACGGATGTCCGTTAAAGTTCCATTCATTCATATTTCCGAGATACACACATCTATCGATAAATTGGAGAAAAATTTATGCGTTAAAAGTTTAAACGAAGTAAACTATGAAGTGAAACGTATTGAGAATAAACCATCGTATTTTTAAGTGGCGGCACATGCTTGTGATTCTCCTCTTTCTATAACTTTAATTATTATCTTGCACAGCTCGTTGTCCTCGGCCGTGTTCCGCGGTGAAAAGCGTCGGGAAAGAGATCGCATGCAGCAAGTAAATGGATGGATAAACCGGGGCGAAAAAGGGTGCCTTTGAGCCGAAGCGAGTCCGTTGCTGCCAGATTAATTAACGAAGCGCTCGCCCGGGGTCCGGAAAAGGATCAACAACTCCGATACCGGGATACCCGGAGCTAATAGACAGGTGGCTCTATCTACTTAACCATCGTTTCGCCTGGATCGATCGTTCGATGCTGTGGTAATCGCGAATCAATCGTCTCCGACCCTCCGAGTCGCGGTTTTCTCTATCGAGGGATAAGTATCTGTCTTTTGAACTGCCTTATAAAATATGAAAACCGCGCAAAGTTATTTTTAATGTTTTAGGTTGTCACACAAGTCAATTATTACAATCCTAATGTAAGATCAAAGTAAATGAAAAATTTCGTAGAAAATAAATTTAGAAAGTTTGGAAGGATGTTCTCGATTAGTTTCATGTACGTTTGTTCAATTTCCTAAGTCCTTCGGCTCTTGAATTTGGTTGAAACAAAACAAGATTATAATAAGCGTCGTACAATTCCTTTAA
Organism: Bombus vancouverensis nearcticus; assembly: GCF_051014615.1. NCBI lineage: Eukaryota > Metazoa > Arthropoda > Insecta > Hymenoptera > Apidae > Bombus > Bombus vancouverensis. Next base: position 4,362,573 of record NC_134925.1, read on the forward strand.
TTTATTTGCTTTTGATTCACATCGAAACATAGAAACGATCATCCTTTTTAACTGTTCTAGAAATTTCGATTCATCATCCGCGTAATAGCACACAAAAATATACGAAACACGTTGCTTTTCTGCAATTTATCGTCAATCCATCGGCAATTTCTAAAACGCTTATTCTGCATTGTAAATTCGCATACAGGGAATTGAACAATGTAATTTGACGAAGAGAGGGAAAGGCAGGGGCGAATTAAGAGATATTTTCACTCGTCTATATACCAGAATATCAGGCGTAACTGAAACTTCGATAGCTTTGCTTGTACAATATTAATTACACGCTCGTTCTCGGTTTCGTATTATTTTCTTTCTCGTCGCATTTCGACGCGCCAATCGCTCGACTAATTGCTCAACCCGTGGCAATCGCAATTACCATTCGTCCTCTCTATCTGGATGGCAACTTTCATTTAACATGAAAGTCGTCGTCGTTGCGGCGCGCGCGACGATCGATCAATGAAAAATTCATCGAACGGAATAAATGATCGGCTCGACCATTATCAATCGTTCTAATGCTCGTCCCTGTTTTCGTTTTTCTTTTTTCATCGGAAAGAAACGTATGAATAAAAAAAGAAAAAAAAAAGGAAGAGGAACAAGAACAAAAATAGGATCGAAGCGTTGAAAATTGAAGATAAACTCGAGGTAATTAACTAGGGGAATGAAATTGAACGAATTCTTAAAACTGAGTATATACGATACGAGTTTTATTTGCCGCGTTGAATCGGGGGCTCGTGTCAAAGGTTCGTCCATCTAAGTAATTACCGGAGCTTAGGAGCGTCACAGTTGGGTTCAACGATGCCGATTAAATGCGAGATAAGATACAACTGCTCCACCTTTGCACGGTTCGTGCGTCCCAGAGTAGTCTATTCCTTTTCACAATGCTCCCTTAATCGGACGGTACGTTTACTTGAAATGCTATAAAATTATCTCTCGACGATTATCGTTTATATCTCGAACACCGGTACTAAACTATAAACGACTACCACCGAAGAAATCAAAGTGAAAAATATACATGCAAGAGGTAAAGCAAGCTTTTATTCGTATATGCGTTACAAAAAAATCATTCCAGTCCCTCAGAATGCATTGTTTATTGAATCGATCGTTTCGATCAGTTTACTAGTGTATAGCGTTCAAAGTGAGAAATTACAAATTTCTGACAACGAACTAAATTCTTTTGAAATAGAAAAATTTCATTTCACCTGGCAAGTCTAAAAATTTGCAGATCCTTGTGAACGATCCTCCACGCGATTTAATTAACCGAATATGAATAAAACAAAGCGGCGATATTTAGCGCTATCGGGTGAAACCGCAAGTATGCCGATTGAAATTTCGTCAAAAGGGTTGATTACTGCCGCTTTCGGTATTAGTTTCTGGCCGCCGGTTTATCGTGAATGGTAATACGATCACGAGGTATTGTATATGCTCAACATATGCGGCCTGGTACAGGCTCGCGCTCATCGTGCACGCCGTCGTGTGTATGCAAGTGAAAAACCGGTGAACGAAGAGCGATGCACTTTTCGGAGAAAGGAACAGAAAGCAAGCCGCGTGTTATTTCGAACAATGGTCTCGGCCGATTTAACCTCGGTCTCGCGACGACACGCCCGAGGAATATACCGGAGCCAGCAAACATTTGCGCTGCAATTGGTCTAAAACGTTATTCTGTGAGCAGCGTTTTAAAATATGCCAATTTGTAAGGAGAAACAGTACTTGGAAAATGGAGAAAATTGTTTTTTCGTGTAAAATGCTAGATGAATTCTACAATTTGAATATTTCTGGAACTCTGACAATTCGAAGAAGTCGAGAATTTGCAAATTTATAAATTCGAACGCTCCAAGATCGAAGGTGTCAAAAATTTAATAATTCCACAACTTGTAAAACCATTCGGGTACGACAAATCGAGTAAGTAGAAGCGGCAAGTAATAGAATCGCTGTTGGTCACGGAGTAGAAAGTCTGAGTGATACTACTGGTCCGGGCCCTCCGTTACACAGAAGAGAGCCGCTCTGACACGACGACAAAGCGTATAAAGAGGGACGATGACAGACAGCTCGGGCAACAGAGTAAAGAGAGGGAGTCAATGGGTATAAGCACTAAGCACGTAACTATGAAAGAAGCAGGGGGTTGCGAATCGTCGCTAGATTAAAAAGAGGCTCCCTTTTTCGCTTGCTCTTTTATGCCTATGCGCCGAGCCCCACACGCATCATGTGCCTCCCATGTTCATACGTGTATCTGTGCACTGTGCGTGCTGACTCACACATATCCACGCGAATCCGTACACGCAACGAACGTCTTCTCATGCATGCGTGTACAACAAACGTGTACGAGTATACACACGACCACGCGTTCGATATCTCGCGACCGTCCGCTGTAAAAAGCAATTCGATCTGGCAGCGCGGTCTATAAGCTAAGCCCCCCTTTCACCCCTCTCGTCTCTTTTGGTGGCAGTCTTGCGAATGCGTCAATCTTCCTGCGGGATTCGACTTTTGGTGTCTGTGTTCTGGAATGAAAATCGACCGATTTCGTTGGTTACTATCTCGCCAGCGAAACAGAGTATTCCGTTTAAAATTAAACGGCGCTTCCAACCAACGCTTATTTAAACCCGCAAAGCACGCGTGTAGATCCGCAGTTATCCTATGTACAAATCTATCCTGATATAGAATGTTCGATACGATCAGAACCTTAGAATCAACTTTTCGCCATTACATCTCTCCTCAAGTTTCTTTATTTTTATATCATCCACGTCACCTTCTTCCAAATCACCAAATAAAGAACTTGTTTCGTTGCTTTGTGACTAAACGAGGTTCCAATTGGAGTGACGTGCAAAGGGTGTGGCCGCTGTAACCATTCCATGCTGGAAGGTCTCGATAGATTTTCCAAAAAATTATTCCATTAGAGTAATTGTCGAGCTGCTGCGGAGGCAGGTAATAATAGTCACGGAAGGATCGCGTCCGCGATAATGGCCGCTATAAATTGGCCGTGTTGCTCGTACGGCGAAGCAGAAAACGCGGGGCGCAAGGAAGGAGACGCAGGATTCAGGCGTCATCTGCACGGCCTGTCCCTTTTTTTCCCTGTTTTTCTATCCAACACAGCTGTTGCGAAGTCGTCCGCGCATTATCAGCCTGATAATTAACTCGATTAGCCGGACGATGAAGCTTTATACAAATGAGCCTCCTTTTACGGCTACAGCAATTAAGCCGCGTTATCGATTGTGTTTCATCGCGAATCACGTGAATTACGCGCACTCGCGTGGACGTTCGACCGCTGCGTGTGCTTAAACAGACGTTGGATCACGCGATTTCCACCGTTGATCATCAAGGACCGCGTTTAATTTACTAACGACCATCGTAGTTGTTGTCGTCGTCGTCGTCGTCGTCGTCGTCGTCGCGATCCCTTGTCCGCTCGTCCATTAGGAATTGCTGATTTTTTGTTCTGCTCTGGTCTCTCGATCACAGTGACAAAGGCAAAAGTGGGTGTAATACCGCAGGTGGTCTATAGGACCCCCATGGTTCTGGAAACTCTGGTATTCTCCCGAGGAATGAGTTTTGCTTGATGTTTTGATGGCACACTCGAATCGATCACGAGATTTGTCGGCGGACAGCGACAGGATGGATTTTAGACGGATAACTGGCGGTTAGGGGAGCCTGAAATCGGTAATGGTATATATCCACGAAATATTCGATGGTTTCACGGGTCATGGGATTTATTCCATCGTTCAATCGCGCAATTCTATTCGGCGCTGTTCTGCACAGATTCTGTAATTCGTCGGTGAATCGTAGATTATTTCGTTCCCAAGATCGGCTTTGGTCCACTCGCACACAATTATCGTCGCGTTCTCATTAATTTGTCTGGAATTCGAATGCCGTCACGGTTACATTCAATTTAAGATAACGTATAGAACTTAAACCTAAACTCTAACGAGCAATGAACCGACTTACATCATCGTTATGATCTTTACGTTGCATCGTATATGATAACATGTTATCGAAGCAAAGAAACATTGTACAGAAAAATAATTTCAAAAACAAACTTCGCGACAAATATCGCCAGAAAAAAAATTTCATTACGCCTACGGTAATAATTTCCACCTTTTACCACCACGTCTCCATTGAAAAATTCGAAAAAGGTCTGGGTATCAGGGCAGAAGTAATGAGACCAATCATTGGGAGGGTGGTCGAAGAATAGATTCTTCGAAAGATTTCGTGAGTTTGCCGGTGTAACACGATCGTCACTTATACGAGACCCCGTAGGACACGGGCTTCGAGACCGTCGTCATCCCCTTACGTGTTAAATTACCCCAGGATGGGGCGCATAGAAGTATTGGGAGAGGGGAAGGTTGCAATTCGACTCTAGATTGCAGCCGACAATGAGTTGGTGAATTTTCGATCCCAGGGACAAACAGGATCCTAATACAATTTTTTTTGAATCCTGGGCTAGCTCGATTCAAAAGTATCAGGGGTGGGGGGTTAATTGATAGGACGGAGAGGATTTTCGAAAGGTGCGAAGATCCATGCGCTCGATTTTAAAACGGCCATAGAAAGCTTAGTGGTGAAAGAGTAGAAGCAACGTGTTGTTTAACAGGCAGCTAGTTTGCGAAACATATATCGGGTATCGCGAGTGTTTTTGTTAAAAAAATCGAGAATTTTACAACTCTTTTTTTTTTTTTTAACACACAGAGAGATTCGTGGAGTGGTAGTAAAATTATTTCAGAGGAAGTATCTCTAGTTTCTTGAATTTCGAATACACCAATTCCCATTATTTGTATATTTATACAAATTTATTTCGACTGGTTCACGAGGGGTATTCCGTCGAGGTTACGATTCTGATGTTAAAGCAGTCTCATTAAATCGAAAAAAATTTCCTGTCATTTGACGACGCAGCATCCAATGGGAAGAAATAGTTTTTTTCCGAGTCCGACTCCTCCTCCTCCTCCTCGTCCAGCTTTTTCCCTCTTCTTTTTTTCATCCGAACTCCAGAAGCGATATCGACGAACGGCTGAATTTTCCGATCGGCTTGTTAGCGATAGGGAAACGTTGTTCCGCAACGGAGGTAACGACGGAACAAAAAGGAACGAAATTGAAATCGATCGATCAACGCTCCTCGCGGGCTACGTCGTTTCATCGCAATTACCGAGTTAATGAGTCGCTTTAAATATTCAATGCCATCGCTTATTAACGCCAATATAAATCGTGTTTAATCAATCGAACTGCATTTAATCCATCGGCGACGGTTCTCGGCCATGCGGAGCTAATATCTTCGACGTCGTTGCGTCACGAATACCATTCGCTCGAATTCTTCAACGTGCTTCCATCGATGTTTCTCTAAACGACCATTTTTCCGATGCATTTGCGTACCAAACAGACGTAGTCCGCTACAATCTTTTCTTTCAAAACAAAATTCTGCTTATAGATTCTTAAGTCGATAAAACTAAAAATGAGTATCAGAACTCGTCGAGTTTAAATTATACTACATGTACGATCCAAGCTTCAACGCCCATCCAAAGAACTTCTCCGAGAATTGGCCAAACAACCGTTTCGCTATATCGCCCAATTCTCATAGAGATAGTTGAACACGTCGAAAGGACACTTACCAAACAGCTTGGTAGTGGAAACTCAAACGAGACCGCAGACAAACCTGCGAATTCGGACACCTCGATACGATCGAGTCCTTCCTTCCACTCAACGTGTTGCTCCTAACCAATTTACTTACCGAACCGATACCCTCGTGAAAATCATATGAATAGATCGCCGATATTTATGCAAATTCGTATCTCTACAAATATAAATTAAAAACGTACAACTTACATATAAAAATGTTTTACCCACTGAATACTATAACGAGTATTATACTTTCGACATTCTATACGCAAGATTTGTCCACCTTTAAACTTCCTACAAATGCATAAACATCGGCGATCTACTTGTAAAACGATTTATCATTCGTGGAACACATCTTCGGGAGGATGCTGGTGGAGAGGGGAGGTTGGAGACAGGAATCGCAAGGATGCAGATCGAGATACGCAGACAGTAGCCTCGATATAATCGAGTCCCTGGTTGGTTTGAGGCGCGAAAGGACACCGGGTATCGCAGAAAGGAAAACGGTAAACGTCGGGTAAAGAGGGCGCGGAGCAGAGAAAAGGGCAACGTGTGCAAGCGGAATAAAACTAAAACGAGGGACACGGAGGCCGTTTGGGAGGTTGGAGGAGGTTGGAGGTGGGGGATGTAATCGTTCGGTGGATGAAAGGTTCTCGCAGAGAAAGAGAGATCAGAGGCGAAAAAGAGGCGAAGGCGCGATGGCGCGCGACGGCCTGTGAGAACGATGATTGAAGTGCACGTACTTACGTGCGCGTACTTACTCTGGATGCTGTGCGGTGTGTGCAGATGCAGAGAAACACGGCGGTACGAACGCATTGTCGTTCCTGCTCCCTCGTGGTCGACATCCACCAATGGCGCCTCGACGTTTTCTCCTCGAAAGCGACGATGAATCGGCTGAACGTGCCTGTGAACCACCTGACACAGCATCGCCATTCTACACAGCGCTAAAACTGTGTCGCCCGTTCGCCGGATATCCTCGCGAAACCGCCCTGTTCCGCCCCTCTATACTCTTTGATCGTGTTTGCGCGAACGGTCTGGGTTTATCTGTCTTTGGAGACGATCGCGGGATGGAGACATTGATCGGGAGGAATTGTTGGGAATATCTGAGGGATGTCTGGTTAACCCTCTTTCATATTCCCGTTTCCATTGTGGTATTTTTTAGTGGCTATACATACTCATCAGGATTACTTTTACATCGGGATGTGTGTAACTTGAAATTAAATTCACGATCCCAGTTGGAATTTTTATGTTTCCAAACACGAGAAGGAAATGAAATTACGTCTAGTAAAAGCGTAACCATGAAACTTTTTTCTCGTCTGTAGCCTACGAAACTTTCTGGTCTCCACTCCGGGAACAGTCTCACTGAACGAAGTCGCGCATTTCACAACTACTTCTGGCTTTCAGGAAATTCGAAATCAACGCATTTCAGAATGTTCAACAAGAACGCAGGAAACGATTAAACGATAGAACACAGAGTACAATACGAACCAGGTACGGCGGTGACAATCGACGAGGGTCTATCGAGCACTTTCCACTTCACGACGACTCGGTTACATAGGCATTCTAGTGGGAAAACGTCGGTTGACTTTGCCGAGAAGCGACATGTTCCACGGTGTGTTAAGTCGTCCACGGGATCATGAATATTCGCGGTCTTATTCGAAGATATTTCGTTGATCGTTCGATATTTTTTTAACTTTTCATCTTTGTTGGTACATCCGAAGTATCGTCGATTTTCGCTCGAAGCGTTGAACGATGGATAGCTGATTTTTTCTACCCTTGAAATTTGATTATTTTTTGATGTCTGCAACTCAATATTTGTAAGATTCAGGACAAAAACACGCGTGGAAAGGGACGATGATGCGTGAGAGATGGGATGTTGAACGACGTGGACTGTTACGTTATGGTTCAACGATCATTATTAGCGATTACGAAACGATCAGCTGTACAATAGTCTGCGTGAATCTCAGATCACAAACGTCCGTACAAAACACGACGCGACAAGCGGTGTGCTTTGCTTTCCATTTTCCTTAATTGACGTCTATAGATTAGGTGGAGAGATATACAATGCGAAGGAGAGGAGAGAGCCGGTATTTCGTAACTATACCGTTCGTTTAATAAAATTAATCGTTTAAATACTTATCACAACAGGTAGAATGATGTCGTAGGAACCCTGCCTGTGTCTTACGGTGTATCTAACAATTAGTTACAATCTCATAGCGGTTACATTTACATTTTTCTTTGAGATTCCTCGTTTCGTGTTTGCAACGTTCCCGATTAGAAAGAAGACTAAGGAAAAGAAAGAAATTAAAATTTGTGTTAACGGTAGAAACAAGTTTCGTGTCACGTATTTAGAAAAGCGTATAAACGAAACGATAGAAAGACATAAAGTGAGCCAGACAGCTATAGAAACAGAGGGAAGGACAGAACTGTGTTTGTCCTGCGCTCATCGACAAAATATTCTTAATAATCGTTCCACGAGCAGTTTCTTATCGACAAGTTGACAGACTAGATACATACTTATATTACAATTGTTCGACTTGCCGGAAGTCGCCAGTCGCGTTGAACCGCGGCGAAAAATCCAACCTCCGACACCGTGACGATCCTGTCCTCTTGCGTTTCGATGCATCGTCGCTTGGAACGGAACGCGGATGCTAGTACACGGGCTTGGAACGTGCAATTGAAAGACGTGGCGCGACGAACGTGGATAAAACGAGATCGTTTCGTTGCTGAAACGGAGACTCGAGAGCCATCGATCGTGCCGGAATTTAACGAGCCAAACCCGCGATTCCAGCGATGTTGAAAAGCTTTCGGATAGCTTGAACAAGCCAGATCGTGTTTCGGTTAAACCTCTCTCTGTTTTTTTAAAATCGTCCGGCTATTTTGTTGGCGAATTCTTTTACTTTAAATTCTATCATTTTGCATTAACTCTCGGTGATCGTTTTGTTCCTTCCTTTTCTAAAGATCCGAGTGATATTCTTTTGTATAGTTCAAATAACTGTTTTTCTCAGTTACAATTTCCCATGTAGCGTTTTTTCATTTTTTAAGATATGTTGTAATATTTGAAGTTTCTCGTGTTCTTTTTCTTCTAAGTAAAGTTATATCGTATAGAGTGTTACGTAATTGTGATTAAATATTTTAAACCGAATAAGGAGAAACAAAGATGGTAGAAAATATATGATAAAATTTTGTCAAGTTTCTCCTCTCGTCGGTAAGATCTGATCGTGATAAAATATCGAATCACAGATATTCTCTAATCTACCGACTTCCAGTAAACTTTTAAAACAAGACTGATGCCAGAATACTGAAAAATTAGTGTAATTGACGAAAAAGGAAACGTTGAAAAGAAGAGACTCTACCTGGCTCGATCAAGCTCGCACGATCGACGATCCAAGATGACCGAAACGGCAGAAGAAAACGTTTATCCGGACAAGGCGATCGAGGCGAGTCGCGAGAGGGAGACCGCGGTGTCGGCGGTGGTTGGTTGCAGCGGGCCGACGGTCTCGTGAGCCGGACGGTGTTATTGCGAAGAGGATTGGGGTGGTTGGCCGTTAGGCGGCGGCGGCGGGGGTGGCGGCGGTTGTGGGTGTACCTGGTGGGGCAGGAGAGTGTGCGCCTGCACGTGAGCCGGGTGATGATGGTGGTGCTGATGGTGATGGGAGTAGAAGATCGACTGGGCGGTGGTAGGGGGGCAGGAGGTGCCGACGCCGACACCGACGCCGACTCCTACACCGACCGAGTGGGAGAGCGCCGACGTGGCGACCGACGCTGGCGCAGCGGCGACCGGCGGCGCAGCGACCGACACCGAGACACTGCCGGACGTTCCGCTTCCGGCGGACGCCTCGTGATACAGTATCGGCACCCTGACTAGTCTCTGCGCCGCGTGCGCCATGTTTGCTGCCTCCAATTCGGCAGCGAGTTGTCTTTTCCACTTGTTACGACGATTCTGGAACCAGATCTTCACCTGAGTCTCGGTCAGCCGTAACGTTGCAGCGAGACCGGCGCGTTCAGAAGACGAAAGGTAGCGTTTCATGTCGAACGTGCTTTCTAATTGAAACACCTGCGACCGCGAGAACACAGTTCGCGTCTTCTTCTTTCGTTTCATGCTGCTGGAGTCGCGACCATCTACGCCAACTTGCACGCTGTTCTGCCCACCGCCACCACCGCCTCCACCACCTCCACTATTCCCTGTGCCACCGCCGCTACCACCGTGAAGACTCGTCGAGTTTGTGGATTCCCCTTCGCCATCCGCCTCCGGGCAGTCGTCCTGCTCACCCAGATCGTCGTGTCCTTCGTCGCCCGTCGACGGACTCCGTGTCCGGTGCAGACGCTCCTCCCCGTTCTCGTCGTCCAGGTCGTCTGCAGGAAAATGATATATGATTGCTTGAAAATTGTTAGCCTTCCTTGGTCTGTCGAAAATTGGTAGCCTTCGGACAGTTATATACACTGCCGACCGTAAGTATTATATAAGGACACCTACTCGTTACATTTACTGGAAAACTGGGACAAAATTTTCCTTTATTCGATATTTCCAATTACAAGACGAAAATTTGTAGTAAACTGAATGGAAACAGAAGCAGCGAAAGACACTCGGTTTGTATCGAATATCGGTAGGCGATAGCGTACATTGTAAGAATTTGATTTTGAGTAATAAGATAAGAGGAACCCAATTCCAAAGTTTCCGAGTAAAATTGAAATCGTCGTTCTATAATCGAGAATCGATTCCGTCGTAAAGGGGAAGCTGTAAAAGCGGACGCTTGAATATCTTGTCGTCTAGAATGGACGATAATCGATGCAAAGTAGCGACAGGATAAGATAATGCGTTGGCTTTTGGTAGCCGCAGGAGGTTGCTCATCGATACCGATTAACGCCTCAATTTTCCCGATAGGCGGCCACGCATGTCGTAATAGAAACATATGCTTCCAATGTCAGTGATGATCGGTAGTTCGTTGTCATTGTGGCGAATGCAAGAGTCTAAATGGATACTATGGCCAACGACCGCGCTATAAATTGTCCTGCGCTTCCGACGGAAGTTATGAAACAGTTTTAGTTGCGATTTAATATTAAAATTACCAATATCTAATTATACCTAAATATATCGTACATCGATTATTACAATTAAAACGGTATGAAGGAAGCAGTTTAGTACATTAATACCGTCATTTATAAAAGCTTTTGTATAGTTCATGAAGAGGTCATTTTTACTAAAATATAATGTTACAAAATTCCCCTGCGAAGTTAGTATGTTCTGTGGTAAGACAAGCAAGAGCTGTTTTACGTATATTGAGAAATAAATATGTCGTGACACATCGTGTATTTAAATAAAAAAACGGTGTTTTTATGGGACGTACGGAGATCCTTGTAAGTGACTGTATTTTAGCGAAAGAAAGCATTATTTTTGTTAAAAGTGTTGGCATAATTTTAGTAACGCTGAAAATAAAATTTAGTAGCCACGGTGTTAACTAATTGGTAGACTGCTTGGGAAATTTAAACGTGCAGAAATATACACAACATGCATGATGTGCAAAAATACGACGAAATATCCAAAGTAAAGAACTCGTTATATCATTTAGAGGATGAAACAAATTTCTATTTAGCCCTGCTCATAAAAATATGAATTTGCATAAGCATCCGCAATCTACTAATTTATCATAGACCTAAAAAAATTCAAATCAACAAGTATGTACAGTACTATGTGTAGAGTGGTTGATCGTGAGATTCATTAGACGAGATTGTTCGTTGTTGAAACCATCAAGTATACTTAAAATGTTAAATAAATAAGTACAGAAGGACGCTTGTACTAATGGATTCGTCAAGACAGTGTATAATCGCTAAATATAATCGCTGATAACTCGTTGATAACTCTGATATTGATTCGCGCGACTAACTGATAACTGGTTGATAACTGTCTTCCTTACGATCGCGTCCATTTATTTACACTGGTCGGGGGAGAGTCGGAAAATTCAAATTCGTCTTTGTTCGACGATTGCACGTGGAGGCGACATTGTTTTGACGGGAGTTTATTTATTCTTACATTACGTGTATCTTAACGATATTGATACTCCGAGGCAAAACAACAACATGATTTGAATTGTCCTGCAGCTCGTGTGCCGCTACAAGTATTTTCGCAAATGATAATGTTGAAAATTGTGGATCTTTGAAGCCGAAATAATGTTATAGAAACACTAAATTTATACTGAGGATTAATATTAAAATAATGAAATATTTATTTCATGAACGATTCCTTATATATTCATCGATACACACTTGACGCATCTCAGCACTTTCTTCTATACCCGACTGTTAACCGACTCTTAACCGTCTCTTAACTGATTGAAGAGTTTACATTCCTTTGTTTTCGAGACGCTGCAGCCACACATACTTCCACACACCGACACTCACATACAAGTATCTCTACTACGTATTTAACCTAGTCCAGCACAGAAAATTATACATATCTCAACAGATAAAAATCGAAGATTCATTGGAAAGAATCCAAAGTGTTTTCATAGTCTAAATTCGTTTGATTTAATTTCACGATAAAGGGGCTATTATATAATAACGATGAAATTAGCATATTAGAGTAGGAAACGGTGTCTGCAGTTTAATCTTCGTTTTACGGTTTCAACTGGGTAATTATGGAACGCGATATTACTAGCATGATGGCGAGTGACGAATCCACGCGCGCCAGCATAATTTCACAAATCGTCCTATTTATTCGGACGATCATTGAATGTTGGTGAAAACGGTTTGGCATATGCTAAACGCGTTAATTAACCGATCCTTTAAAGCGTTTTCGTCGTTGGCATCGGTCGAAACAGAATCGCAGAGATATCCCTTTCGGTATCGTCGATCAACCGAGCCGAGAATATGTGTCTATAAATTGTCTTTGGCCAATGAATTCGATAAATCAATTGGAGCTATTCATCTCGGCCGGCCGTTGCATTTAATATTTAGTCGATTGATAATCCGCTAATTAATATTCTATTTATCCATTTTGATATAATTGCCTCAGATATCGGGAGTAGCCGTGTTTCACCGCTCTAATGAAATATTTGTCGTTTCTGCATCGGTCCTTCGCGCCTTCCATGCGAAACTCGACTCATCGAGTTGGTTGTACCGCGATCTCGCAAATCCATCGTAAACATCTCGTGTTTCGCGCCTCCATTCTATCAGTTAACTCAGAAAACCTACAGTTTCCTCGACTGTTCCAGTTTACCTCAAATTTACACATCTTCCATGTAAAAGATTATCATTTTTCTGTGATTTACACACGAAGAATATCTTGTGTAGATCAAGCATGTTTTATAAAAGACTTAGAAATTTTTCTCATAAATCTCGATCTCTATGTAAATCTTGACCTATTGTCCTTTTCTATTTCTTTGTCAAGATGCTAAGAACAGAATTTAAGGTATTTTAGAATGTCAACTGTTACATGTTACGCGTTACGTGAAATGTTTTCTAGAATAACGATCGAAGAATGTGAAAGCGACGAGGTATTTACGAAACTATCAGCGGCAGGTCTCGCCGTAGGTGCAAACGGTCGTCATCTAGCAGGCTGCCAAGTATTTTGGCGAAGTGGCAGGAGTAAAACGATCGGCGGGTAAGGCGATCGACGTTGGTTTGTCGTGGTGGAAGCCGTGGAAGCCGTACTCGTCGACGTCCACGCTCGCGTTTATACACTTACGTACAACGCGTACGAGCCCTCGTCTTGCCCTTTTCTCTTTTTCTTATACCGTTTCCAGTTTCTTTTACGATACTCGCGAATTCTCATCTTCCCAAGTGTATTTCATTGCGGATCAATTTCTCTCGTAAAACATCCCTTATTTATACTTCCTTGCAACCAAACAGTACGTCACTTTTGTGCCCTCTACCTCGCATAAAAATCGACGATTTAGTCAGAAGCTACAGGAAGAGGATTGTTTCTTTCAACCGTGATAATTGAGTTTTGTCGGTGTACAAACAGGCCGTTTGCAAGAAATTATGTCAATCAATCGATCACGTTCTCTCCGCGCAATTTGGGATTGATGTGCAACGATAGATGCATCGTTGATGTCCACGTTCATTCAACGGTCTATTTGCAGGTAGAGCGAGCGCACGATTTTCAATCAACGAGTTGTTCCGCACGAGAATGTTTACAAGCCTCTATCACGCACGAGTAGCCTAAATTTATGATTCAACAAGTCGACACGATTTCACGCATAATCATACTACTAGAATGTTTGTAGAATATTTGTACGAGTATATGTATATTCGATACAAGTAGATTTCTGGTTAAATGGTTCCTAATCGGATCATTTATTATGTCATCTATGGGTGAATGTATCAAGGATAAACGAGTATGCCCTTGTCCTGTTACATCGATTTCGATTCGAGAATCGAATATAGAATACAAACTGAGATAACGTTATTTGTTTTAAAAGTAAACTAATACTCTAAAATTAATCAATTTAATCCGAACTATCGTCCATCACCTATCGCTTAGTGACACTAAGAAGGGTACCTTGAATTGTTGGTTCAACTTCAAGAATTACTTTCAGTTTCCTAATTAAAGACTATATCCAAATTTTTGCCTAGTGGTAGAATTCTTGATTCTTGGCATTGGAAACTCACCCCTTTGCGGAAAGGACGCGGAAGCAGGACTAACGCGGCTCAAGTTGCCGACGACGTCGCTCGGCGACGGATGTTCTAGCGTCTGCAGACCGTGCGTCGGCCTCCATGGAAACGGCCAACCGGCGCCACCGGGTAGAACGCCACGGATGCCGTCGGCATCGACGATATCCGATTGGCCGGTGACCTGAACGGCATTGCTCAAGGCCGACGAAGCGGCTGCCAACCGCGAGTGATGTTGGTGTTGCTGTTGTTGGTGAAGGTGTTGCAACGTCGACGGAAAGAACACGCCGCCGACGCCAATTCCGACCGGATATCGGCCCGCTATCAACGACGACATCAGGCCCAATCTGAAAACGGAAGATTCGATAAAGTTCAAACATCGCATCAAAAGACGCAAAGATACAGTGGCTAAAACTGTGTCGATCATTTTTCTTCGAATATTTTCTAGTATCGTGTATCTCGTATAGTTAATAAATGTGTTTCAAGCGACTATCACTGAAAGATAAAAAACAATTCTCTCTTCCTCTGGTTATAAGAAGTTCGTCCATGAAGGAATTAATTGTGATTTAAGAGACATGCGATTTTTCAACGATCGCTTCTTCCTTTAATTAGTTTTTGGTGCTATAAATGTCACGAGGATCGCGTAATTGTTTTTCACGGATTGTACAAAGTCTGTGATCGAGATTGATTTACTTATTTTCGAGAAAGATTCAATTTATTTTTCGTAATACGCTGCTTGTTTAAAAAGAAAATAGCAAAGAGGATTTTAGTTGTATCGCCAGTCATAATTAGCAGAGTAATCTTAACATTTCGGGATTGACATCGTCCAGTGACGCCGTGCTACTATAAAGATCGCACGAGTCTCATCCTATCAGAATTTACAAAAAAGTCCTCGAATCTCGTATCCTTCATGCGCAAAACATTTCTGAAGACATTTACTCCGCAGAACGGAAAAAATCGAAGAATTTGGGATTAAAGGGTGGTTGTGATGGGTTCGATTAACCCGGAAGCATTCGCGTAGGATCGGTCACGTTTCACCGAGAGTTAGCTCTGCCGGATCATTTCGGGGCGCAGCGGCGTAAAAGTGAAACCGTTAGCGAAATGTTTGCGCCGGTTGCGAGCCGTTTAAAGCCGCGCTCTAAATAAAACAACGCTAAAAAAAAAGAGGGAAACAGCGGGATTAAAACACAGCGGCCGCGTTTCCAGCGGGTTGAAGCGTGGTTGAATGCGAGCGTTGCGAGGCTTTACACAGTCGGAACGTGGCCGTGTCCGAGGCGTCGGCCACGATTCAACCTGGTCCTCTCTCCCTTCGTTTCCGCGCTCGAAAAACCGGCAAACGGTTCCAAACCCATTTATCCGGTCCACGGCCGTTTCGTCGAAAACGAGCTCCATTCTCTTTCTTGTTGCGTTACTCGCGAAAAAGGACCAAACCATTCTCTTCGTGCAACCGATTCATCGCGATCTTCCGAAAGCCATTAACGTCTGCTCGATCTTTGCTACGAAGCAAAGGAATTTTTCGAGAGTTATGCCCATTAAGGGCGACGCGAGCCGTGCCCAACAATGACACCAGCCATGGCTCGCTGTTTGTACAGCCTCGTTATTAACGGTGAAAATCCGCTTACGGGATTCCGATGAATCGGTTTACCTTCGTCGAGGATTCTTTTATTCGTTGCCTGTGATCGGAAGTCGAGAGCGTGAATGGAGAATTGGGCATAATAGATCTCGCGAATGAAATAGATGATCGATGGAATCGTAGGTTGTGACTAATTGAAGATTGTTCAGCGATCGAGTGGTTGGATGTACGTGACTTTTACAGAGTAAAAAGAAACGACGTGTAGAACGGAGTAGAATCGTGAAGATGATAACTCGTTAGGGTGGATCGTATTTGGATGATGGTTTCGGACGAAGGTTTGAGCGCAGAGCGAATATCCGCCGTTTGCTAGTTTTCTGGTAAATAGAGCTCTTTGTTACCGGGTTCTTGGAGGTGCTCTTAATTGTAGATTAAGGTAAATGGAGCTCGTAGTGATACCTAAACCTATCTAAACCAGGGGCAAATCCCCAAATCCGGATATTTGTAAATGGAAGGTTACGTTCTCCTAAGTGCTGATCTCGGCGACGATATTCACGGCTGGAGCACAGCCGCTCTACAGCTTTCGCTTTTCAATGTACACGCAACCGAATTGCTCCTTGAGTTTTGGGTTCGTGAGCTGCAACTCGAGCTGCCGACGCATGCGAGGTCTCAACTACAATTAGAACTCCATTCTATAGATTATCTCGACTAAACTTTCATCGAGAGCGTCGAACTCTTCCATTCTTCGTACATCCACGCGGTTTGATTATTTTCACTTTCCATATTAGTTGAACTACGAAAAATTTCCAGTAGCTCAATGGAAATTTACTAAGACAAAGGACTAGCAAAGCTGCTGCCACTTCAAACTTCCCAACGTTAGTGTCTATCCTCGAATAATAACAGCGATACTTTTCAATGGTACTCAAGTAGAAGTTTCTAATTAGATCTTACCGCAAACAGAGCTGCCAACGTCTAACTATCTCAGGGCGGATCCCTGCTCCCGAAACAGAGAGCTCTCAATTATACCGGCCATTTTGCCGGGTCGTGTGTAACAGCCCGGCGATCGTTATTCCTGATCAGCGTTAAGTGCAGCTGCGAACGCTTGACGTTGCGCTCGGATCGAAAGAGAAACAGAGATAGAGAGATCGAGATAGAAAGAGAGAGAGAGAGAGAGAGAGAGAGAAAGAGAGAGAGAGGGAGAGAGAGAACTTAACGCTCTAGCGGCGATTTGCGGCCGGCGATTTAGTTGGTCATCAGAAATGTAGGTTCGAACACATCGTCGGGAGCCGGTACGGCAAGAAGCCCACCGATTCGGAAGCCATACCAGCTCCCCCGTTGTTCATGACTCGTTCGTTCCCTCTCAGTCCGGCCACGAGCTACGATCTCTGATCGCCGAATCGATGCACTTTTCCTCCGGCTTGGTTTATGCTCGTCGACGATCGCCGACCGATCCTCCGACGGTCGAAGCTTGTCGAGTCGACACGCTGCTTGCGGTGGGATTCCTTAATCGTTCGGAGTTGTCGAGAACTGTTCAGGGACACTCGTTTCTCATTTGACGTTCCCGATGTTTGTTCGAATATAGTTGAAATTGATTTTAACGAGAGTCTCGTCGTCACTGTGCGTGGAAATGTTTGCAGAGCTTGGGTTATATACTTAGACTGCGGATATTTATGCGTTTATAAGAAATTTCAACGCAAAGATCAACTCTGCTTGCAAGTAATTACTACACGAACGTTCTCGACGAATCCCGAAGAAAGTCACAGTGAGAGAAACACGCAATTCCAGTTGTCTCGCATCGATAACTGATAGGGTGGTCGACGCGGCTAGTCGCGGTATAAGAAAAAGAAAACGCAAAAGAGGAGTAGCTGCCGGGGGCATCGGCCATACAGATGCCCCGGGAAAGATAAAAGAAATCTGACAACCGCCTGTTTGTAAGCATCTACTTGGAGGGAGGCCGTTTTCTAAGGAGCCAGGTATAAACACCAAACACTCTCGGCCGTTCGAGGAGCATGCTCCACCTTTTTCTGCCTAATTCTTGCGCGGCTTACGTCTTCTTAGGTAGCCAGCGGAATGAATGGCCGTGAGCAGAGGCTTTCTTCTCTCCTTTCTACGGGCGCGACTCCTCTTGCTCCGGCTTCTTCCTTCGCTCGATCGATTCAACGAGGGTCCTCGACTTCCTTCGATTCTACTTTATCAGCACAACTTCAATACGGCATATCCCTTTCTTTCTTCTCGGCATCCACTTCTTCTTCTTCTTCTTCTTCGATCTCTTTCTCTTTCTCCGACTTGATCTTTCCCGTTGGTCGGTCGGTGATCTTATTGGCTCGATCGAATGTCCACAGAAAGAAACTCGTTGATTACGAGTCACACCGGCATAATCGGATACGGACGGCTTCGATGAAACGCGACGATGAATATAATCGGAATCGAACGTCAAACCGACGATATTCTCTGTATCGATTCAACAGCCGGTCGATGGTCAAGCTTTGATTCTTCGATGTGCAGATCCTCCACCAATTTGTCCGTTAAACTTCACTCTCCCCTATACAGCCATAGTTCAATGGATATATTATCCCTTTTTCTGTATTGATTATTATCCCACCTTTTTACTCGGTCATATCGCCCGCTTGCTCGTACGATTGTACGCTGGTACTCGCGCGCGCGCGCGTTCTAGGGCGAGCGTGCGCCTAGTAAGTGGCATTCTCGAATATAAACTCTTTATGCCGTGGTTAACGATCGCCCGTAACCCGATACGTTTTTGTCGTGTACCGTTACACTAGGGGAGGTAGTTTTCGGTGCGTAGTCCGAAGAAGGAGAAGTCGATTACGCACGATGGCGGCCAATCGTTCCCGCACAGCTTTACACCGCCTCGAAACTTCGCCGATTTCCGCGGCGCAAGGGTTTCACAGCCTCGTTGGTAATTAAGAGCTCTCTGCTCGGAGACCGATCGTTCACGCCTCTCATCTTTCTTCTTTTTTTTTCTCTTTTTTTCGTCTCCAGGCTTTGTGCTAATTCGTCGTCGCCGCTGGTGGTTAAACGAGAACGAAGGGTTTTCGTGAAGGGTAGTGAATTGGCCTGAAATGCCAGAACGTTCGAAATAAAATCGTACGAATCTTTTGTTCTCCATAATTTGAAAGGAATTTGCATTTTTCAATGGAAGTTTCTTTTCAATTTTATTGGCGGAACATATGCAAAAATATTGCGCGAATCTTGATATTGACAAGGGGAGCGTGCTCTATTCTTATTGAAAAAAAAAGAAGATCGCGTCTTTGCTTAGTATCGATAAGGGAGCGAGTTTTGTTTTTTATCGATTTGCCTAACAGCGTTCATGGTTACGTACTGACTTATAAAGTGTCATTACGATGACCCAACAATGAGTTATTGGCTTTCAAAGTACTCGGCTAAATCCGCTACTTGGCTTCATTCCGCTGGCTGCCTGTTACAGGCCAAGTGGAGGATTTATGCTTGTGCTTACACAGGAGACAACTTCATTTCACTGGATTTCAAGGAAACAACTTAATTGCTTTAACGCGACGCTTGCAGGCTTTAGAAACCCAGACCAGGATACATTCGCGGATTAAACCCTTTCCTCGCCAGGGGGAATTAATTACGCCAGACGCCGCTAAGATTTCTTCTCCCATTAAAAACTTGCCCGTTTCCGGTATGTACGGTTTAACCCTCGAACGGGACGTCTCGTACCCTCCAGGATACGTATTTCACTTGTAATGTTAAGGAAATTTCACCAACGTAAGTTTCCCAAAAATATTATAATATTCGCGTAACGATGACAAAGCGAAGAAACGAAGAATCGGATAAAAATTGTTCGATTCTAAACAAACGGTATTGCTTGTGGTGTACAAACGGAATAAATAACGGTAGACTGATCGTTTAAATAGCATTTTATACCGGAGTGGTTGCATATCCGTGCTTTCGAAATCAATTTCCATGAAAACATGGAATAGCGCCGACAGCTACTGCTCTGCAATTTTGGCTCGTTTTTCGACACTCGAAAATTCATCTTACGCGATTAACAGCTCTCGTATTTATACCAAAGTTACGCTACATACACAATTAAGATTATTTACGTATAATTTCTATATAACATACATACAATTTACGTATTAACATACACAATTTTGTTGTTCCTGATTGTACCACGAATTTAAGTTTACGCTGCATATATATAGGATTATTCGACCTGTTAAATCATGCATCGTGGATACTAACAAAAGTAACTTTCAGAAATTGAACGTTTCGCAATCATCCCCATAAAAGACCAGACTCGCGAAATATTCCAAAGTACATGCTTCCCCGGTTTCAGTCAGGATTTTCGATTTCGGCGAGAGAACGGAGGCGTCATCAGCGTCAACGGTAGAATAAAAGGGACGAGAGCCCGAAAGAGTAGAGAGAGGAACGAATCGAAACGACACACGTACGTACAGAGAGGAGAACCGAGGAGGGGAAAACGAGAGGGAGAAACGTGAAAAAAGGGGGTAGAACGGGAAAAGGCGGAGGAGGAAAAAGGAGGAGGAAAAAGAAGGAGAGATAGATGGAAGGAAAGAAGGAGAGAAACTGTGTTTCGACGCGATTATTATTCGTGGTCTATTCCCAGCTACCGTTCATTCCACATTTGTTTCCGACGCTGTAATTTACGGGCGATCATACAGAATGGGCTTTATCGTACCTTCCTTTGAAACTTGCAGCACGATCCCACGCTAATTAACGAATCATTCATCGGCGCTGTAATTAACGAGGCCGACTCTGTCGCGGATTATCCCGGCCAGATCTTTTGCGCATAGACGTCATATGCCTGCGGTTACGTTACTGAATATTGTTGCTCCCTTGCAAAGGAGCCCGCGCGACTTTTGCACCATTGCTAAAAGAGTAGACGAGTAGGCGAGAGGGAGAAAATAAATATATATAGCGCATATATAATATAGTATGCACATAGACATATACAGATATACATCCTTACGACGCTTCCTGTATCTGTAGCCAGTTTTCAATGCCGTGTTCGTGCGAGATTTTTTCTCCTTCTCTCTTCGTCTATCCATCTTCTTCTATTATTTTCTTTTTGATGGTTTTTCCTTTCTTTTTCCTCTTTTTAAACGGAATACTGTTACATTTGTTGCGCTTCGTTTCCCGGGATAAACACGCGGTAATTAGATTGGACTGCGAGGAAAATGTTGAAGATAAACGAGAAACGCGTTTCTGTTACGCGTCGTCCTTCTGATTAATTTACAGACTCTGACGACGCTCGCACACACGAGCTTCTACCTCTCATCACTGGGATATTATCAATTTTAATACGGCTTTGTCTCGCGCACCTACCGCCTCGCCCCCTCCCCTGCCACTCTTTAAACCTGATAGCTTCGCGCTACACGACAACTCGATACAACTTGAATTATTTTCGACCTTGCTACTCCTTTCTGTGGATTTTTGTTGCCTTGGAGCAGGATAAGAGTCTGTCTAATTGTTCTTTAAGCGATAAGGATCTTGTTATAGAGGCAGGAGAAATCGTGGGATACGTTTCAGTTGCGTCCATAAAAATATTCTGCATAAGCATTCGCGATCTAGTTATTTCATAGCGGTAAAAAAGCTTTCTAGACTCGTTATTTTTACAGTTATAAAATAAAATATTCGTCGCTCGCAAACAATCAACCAATTTCCACCGAAGACGTGTTAATTAATAAACCGACTCTCGTTCCTATTGTTAATTTTCACGACTTTCAGATCGCGGCGCAGATATCGATACAAAATCATTTTCAGACACGTCATATTTTTTAATTGATCCCTTAAAACGGAGAACGGTTTAGATCGAAGGGTCTAGCGGCAGGGGGTTAACTGTTAACGCGCTTCTGCAACCCCCTATACGCGTATATATGCAAAAATGTGGCGAAAAGGAGAAGGATGCGAGGTAAATTCACGGACCGGCTAATTCAGGTAATATTCTACACGGGAATCCTTTCTGCTGAAATCTCTTCCTCCCTGGAAATGCTATTATCGTATCAGTTCAGCAAAGGGAGAGAGAGAAAGAGAGAAAGAGAGAGAGAGAGGGTTGCACGTTAAGCGTCGAGATGGTCGGGGGAAGATTTCACGGTGCAAGCTTTTCGTCTACTTAGCCGACCTTGGTGAGGCCAAGACTCGGATGCCGTAGGCAGCGATTTAATAATAAATCAAACCAAGAAGTGTGTTCGCTTGCGTGTGTTGCTCTCGCTTCCTCCGCGCGGAAGACGCTCGCTGGGGTGGCCGAAACGGGACGGGATAGGTGGCCGTTTCTCCCGGGAGCCTTAGGCTCCTTAACTTCCACTACGCGCTGCCGTCTCATCCGCTGATGTATTATGCACCCGTTGCCTAATTGATTCTTTTCTACTTTCCGCGCCTACGTTGATATTCGATCTTCCATGGCGTAGACTCTACGGAACGGGGTGCAATTAGTTTTTGTCTAATGGTCTTCTAGAATGGACTTCGTTGAACATATACCGCAAACGTGTATCTCAAACAATGTCGCAACACGAGATAATTTAATCTCGCGTTAAAAAGACATGAAAACCATCAGAGGGGTATTTCAAGGATGTTCTTTGTATCCTACTGATCGTTCAAAAGATAATTCTTCGATCGTTTGTCGAATTTTATAGATTTATCGATTATCGGAGACATTGAAAATATTTGTAGATCTACCGAATTGTCCGAGCGATATCAAAATCAAGAAATTCTCGTGTGTTCTTCGCGCGTGATATGTATTCTAACATTTCACAGGAGCAGTTTCGAAGATCGAGGACCACAGCAATGGTCGTTTAACGCGCCACTATTTTACCCATCTGGAAAATTATCGAGTGACACGCCATCGAAGTACACCCCCTTGTGGTGACAAGCTCGTGCCCCGGAATAATCTTTTCTCTCGATCGAAGTGGCGGGTCCCGATGCACCGTTGGTTCGAGTGCAACTTAATCAAATGGTAAACGGGTGGAAAACAAGCAATTGGAGGCATCGAACCGTTACAAGAGCGAGTAAGCAAGCAAGTAAGCAAGCAGCCGGTTATATAGCGGGGACTCGTCAATCGGAAGGGGGTGTAAATCTGATAAAATCATCTCGAACCCTCCCTCGTCTCTGGCAGCCCCTTGTGGCTGAGCTTGGCCCGGCTCGAGTTCCTTGCCGAGATATATCCGATACAGAGCCGGACGGCCCTAAGTAACGTAAGTAATGTAAGAGGGTGGTTGTTGCTACGGTTGTTATTAAATGAGACAGCCTAATAGGCCCATTACGGACCCCTCGGTCCATTCCCACATAATATAATCCGAAGCTGCAGCCACGCGTTTCTCTTTCCGCTACTTTATCACTCCCTTACCACCTCCAACCACTCTGTCCTTCGACCAAAGTCCACATATATATATACCATTCATACGACCTGTGTATGTTCACCAAAAGAGCATTCACTCTGAAAGAAAATTTCATTTGTGGCTGAAAATCTTTCGTTTGATTCTTGCGCATCGTCCAATATCGTCTTCTGATTTTGGATCACGGATGCTCGGATACTCGGTTCTCGGTTGGATGTTTCAGATCATTTTTAATGGTGTTATTATTCGAAGAACTGTATTTTGAATTGTGGCATCCTAAATAGAGATAATGGTCCTCTGTCGAACATCCTCGAACAGTAGAAGAATGCAGTTGACCGAGATCTTTTTAACGGGTCTGTCTTGCCTTTCACGTGCAAAACGGTAGCTGGCTTTTTCCCTCGATGAATTTTGAGAAAATAAGGTAAACCAGAGAACAGCATTGCGGATGGTTTCGACGCCACTTTGGGAAAGTTATTCGAATAATTTCGTTTCCATTTATTGCGTCACGAACAGGGATAATAGCACTATACACAATGCCTCGAAAAAAAAAAGTTGAATTGATCAAGATCTTTCTTCCGAATTTCTTTCGCGTTTCACGTTTGATCGGTTGTTGACGTTCCCCTCCGTGAAATCTGGGGAAAATAAGGGAGAGACGAGAATAATATCGACACTCTTTCGATAAGATAATCGAAAAGCAGGATTTTAAAAGTAAATAGCGTTATTGGAGAAAAAAGTTGGCATACACGTATCGATTGCGTTGATTGTGGCCAATCGACGTTAATCGTATGCGGCGACGCGCGATCGTCGATGAAATAGTTATCGCGCTGGCAGTCGCCGCAGATATAAAATTGATGGCGCGCACTAATTCCTTATTAGTAAACATTGATACCTAACAGCATTTAATGGCGTTGACGTATTAACACGGAATGATAGTTCCACTGGTATAAACTATATTCGACATCGGTGCAACGAATAGATGCTACCGTCGCGTACCCGCCATTCGTTCGACGAACGTGTTAAATTATTCTTGGACGAGATGCGAGGCAGAACTATCGGTAAATAGTCGATTGTTGCGCGTTTCGAGGCTGTTTACATTTCGACGATGACGGCTGGATTTACGATCCTTGCAATTTAGAAATCATTAGTCAGATATAGCATTATTTAGGTAGAATAAAAGGTCGCTTGGTCCATTTCGTACGATAAAATATCACGGGACGAATGATTGCAGAGAGATTAAACGGATTTTGTAACACCTTGCGTACACGAAAACTTTTACTGAACTCAAATTCTTTTTATTGACCTATTATAATACGCGGTACTGTCAAACACAGCTGAAGCTATTGTTTGATAATCGTTTCACGATTGCAAAACTCAGCCGCACAAACAACACGATGAAACGCAAAGCATCCATCAAACCACGGGACCGTTCAGTTCGGTGGACCACGAAAAATTGGTATACTGAAAACTACGAAACTAACCACGCTGAAACCGCACAATATTCAACGTTCAGCGTTCAACGGCATGAAGTTTCATTGAATACATTGACATATATTGTGAAAAAAGAAACAGATCGATAGAGAGGAAAACATACCTCGACAGCATCGCCAAGTCGGCCGACGCTTGGTGACCGAGCAGAGGGTTCGTAGAGGCGTCGCTGGGTGGAGAGAAAGTGGACGCCGGGCTGGTAGCACTGGTAGCACATACGATCCCCATGTTAGTAGCATTGTTTCTGTTGTCTGTCGTGTGACCGACCGACGAGACACCCCTTTGATTGTTGGAAAATCTCAAGGACGTAGGCGAGGACAAACCCCTTGCAGGGCTGTCGCAGGAGGATCCGATTCTTTGGGAATTCTGAGCGTTCGTCGTTGGCAATGGCGAGCCTCTGTCGACATCCGACGATTGCCTTTCAGCGGACACCGTCGATGTAGAGTCTATAGGTGGTGACTCGGGTCTTCCAAGGATGCTAGAGATGCTGAAGGACGTGTACTGAGGGTTACACGCGGGCCTGAGTGCCGGTTTGCCTACGTCGAAACTGAAGGAATGGTGATTGTTCAATCCACAACCAGATTTTCCGTTTTTCTCTTGTAGAAGCAACTCCGCCGGTGTCGAGCTGCTCCTCGAAGCTTCCAGTTCCAAATCCTCTTCGGACACTACGGATACCTCGATCTCCGTTTCACCAGACATCGTTGACTCGCGTCCAAAGAGTCCGTTCCAGCGACGTTCACGGTTCCCCGAACGGAACGCGTCAGTCTCGAGTTCTGTTTCCCCTGGAATGGCACACGATTCGAGCAAACAGTCACCCGTTCCACTGAACACGGCTCGTTGTACGCGTTCGTCCCGTCAGAAGAGCATCGGATGCTCCTCCGCCGACGGTCCGACGGCAGAACACGGTCTATCCGACACGCGGAGCGGTTCGAATCGCGGCTCGCGTCGCATATCAAGCGGAGAGCGTAACACGATGATAATGGTAAACTGTACGGTGTAGACTAGCGGGTTCGTCGCAACGCCTTCGATGGCAGAACGTCCCTGGTCGTGCTGGATCGGAGACGGATCGCTCGATCGCGCGACATTCGTAAGCGATACCCTGGACGACAGGATGATAGGAGACAAGACACTTGGAAGGCCCACCCTTTCCAGAGCCACCCTCTTTCGCCCCTCTCGTCCTTCAACCACCTCTGTCCACCACCACCACCACCTTCCGACTTTATTCGCGCGTCACAGTGTGCGTTACACTGTGCGTATATACAGGCGAATGTATTTGTGTGAGTGTGTATGTGTGTGTGTAATTGTGCGCTTGTGGTAGCACCTCCTCCCACCACCGCCTACCAACCTGACACGTAGCCGTTTCTCCTCTCTTCCTCACCCCAAACCGATCTTCTCTTCCCCTCTTCGACCCGCTAGTTTATTCGCGAGACGTTGCCGTACGTGTAAAACCGCGAAGAGCAACACGGAGTCACTTCCTCGAGTCACTTTCTCTTCCACTGATCGTTAATCACTCGTTCGCCGGTGTTCCGCTTGTTTTTTTTTCCCCACGCAAGATCGATGGATCGCATTCCTTTGTTTCTTTTAATATTTACCACTGGATCGGATCGGATCATCGTTACACGATTTACGAACCATGGTCAAGTACTCTTGCACGAAGATGCACGGTGAATCGCACAACAGGGTGAACGTTTGGAAGAATCGGTAGGAACAACACGGTGACATCCACTCGCGGAAATTGTCGGCCGTGAGCACGAGCAACGAGGTGAAAGTAGCCAAGAATCGCGAATGCGTATCGTGGCGAATGATGGACTGCGGATGGGCACTGTGCTCGCACTAAGGGTAGGAAAACGCCGGAGAAACCACAGGTCACACGAACGAGGGCCTTACTCGAACATTCGCGCACGCAGCCGGAGCGCGCGGAGCGATGTAGGGAAAGCGAAGCGGAGACGGAGAGTGCGAGCGAGAAATAGCGACGAAGAAGGAGAGAGAGAGAGAGAGAGAGGGAGAGAGAGAGAGAGAGAAGAAGCATAGGCAGGGTGGAGAAAGAGAAAGAGGAGGAGAAGATGGAGACGGAGGAGGGTAAAGAAGGATAGAACGTGGAGTCACGCTCCGAGACTCACGGGGTGGTAGTGTTGCGCGTCGGGTAGATAGACGACTACCGAAGGACAGACGAACGGGCCGAAGGGATGGTTGAAACGAGAGGGATGAAACACGAACGAAGATAGAAGGGTGGCGAACGCGTTGGAGGGGAGCAGAGAGGATGGCTAAGCTGCAAGTTGCCAGAAGGGGTGTCGTTGTTGGAGGGGCAGGGGGCGGGGCGGAGCAAATGGCTTACCGTGGGGGATGGATGTCGCGATTTCTCATAGGGTGGAGGCGCGATCGATGACTCGTGGCAGAGTGTATCCGGCACGGGGGTAGCCGTAGGTGCGGGCCAATCGCGTGAGCCGCGTCGTCCTTAACTCGAAAGATACTCGCCCTCGACGATCCTGCGGATCGCGGAATGGGGGTGGTAGCGCTGCCTCACCGAACCTACCTACTCTGCCAGAGCCAACCAAGGGGTGGGGATAACACACAACTCCGCTGGCTGGTGGCCGTGCCTCGCCGTGTTACTTATCCATTATAACACTCCAAGATCTTGATTTAAGCCTGCAGCCAGCGGTGAGCTTTTAACCAATTAGCCTTTATAGCCTACCCCCCTCGACACCCCGTTCACTCTACTACCCCGTGCTTCCCTCTGTCCTTCCCTGCTCGCCACCCTTCTCACCCCTCGGCTCGCGTTCCTCAGTCATCCCCCTCTCCAACCGCCCATTTTAGCTTGCCTCGTCGACTACTCGCTCGCTCTCTCTTCCTAACCGGTGTGCCACACGATGGTAGTTCTCGTACACCTATATCTGCTATTCTATACCAACGTCCTCGCCGCAGTCGCGCGATGTACCCACCTAATCTACTGCTTCTCTCCCTTCCACCGCCACCCTCTAGTTACCTCTATCCGTTAGCTCCCTCTTTTTCTTCACCGTTCTGGCCCTCCTTTCTCGCTCTCTATAACCACATGCATTATGCGCGTCGGTGTATCAGAGCCGCGTATTCGCGCGTGCAAATACCCCGAGAGCACGTAGCCGGCCGCGCGGGGGTGAGTTTCTCGTTCCGAGTCAGGAACCCTCGTCGTCCTCTCGTCCCTATCCATGCCTCGCTGTCGTCTTCCGGCTCTCTCGCTCTTTCGCGATACTCCCTCCGGGTTAAATAAGCGCCAGGCGACGGAAATTAAGAGTGGACCGCGCGATTCCATCATGATACCGATATCGTGCTGTCGCTTTTTCTTCGCTCTTCCGCTGCCTTTGTCCACGTCATCCTTATCTTCGTCCCACAAGAGAGACGCGACCGAGATAGAAATTCCGAGCAAACCATTTTAACGAGCAATTTTCCCCGATAAATAAATTTTTTCATGTAATTTACGCGACAAAGGGAGCAAGTATCGCTTCGGATCTCATCTCGCACCTCTTTCTGCGGAAGAATCACCGAAGGCACGGCCGACTAACGAGTCCGGAGGGCTCCTTTAACGACCCTTTCATCCCCAAGTTAACAAAACGCGCGCGTTGCGTGGCATAATGGGCCGGTCCTCCCGCGGATCCAGCCGGAAGGGCACAAAAGCGATTCGAGCATCCGCGTGAAAGCGCGGCCTGCCTCTCGAAAGTAGGAGAGAATGATTACACGGCCAGCGGCGTAGGCGAGCGCCACGGAAGGAAAGCGGTCCCCGGTAAAAAGGGTCAAACGCGTACGTTCTCGTCTCGCGAGCAACTCCGTCTAAAGCACGACAAAGCGAACCAACGACCGTTTGTGTGTCGTCGTTCACGTGTCTGTTACCCCACGGAGGTCCTCCGCCTACATAGGTAACGAGAAACCGTTGACCAACCTCCGGAGGGACGAACGGAAAGAACCAAAGGAATGACTCTAGTTTCACCGTACTATAACGAGGTTATATCGAGAGGTACATTCGTTCTAATCGTATCAGCGTTTCGTGAAAGCGACGCTTTACGTAGAAAATTGTCGATGAAATAGTTTATTCGACACGTAATTTGCAAGCTTAATTTTTCCTAGCCAATGTTGATCGGGTAGTTTTATCTATCGTCTATAGTCTATAGTAATGCATTTCTCGCTACTAGAACATTTTGTCCTGCGATGCTAGAAATTCGATATAAAACTGATTATAAAGGACAATTAAAAAAGTCGTGAATCCGTATAAGAATTACCAAATGATCGAAAATCTTCTAAATTATTTTGTAATTTGTAATCGTAACGATTTATTTCAATTCTCCTCTCGACAGAAGAATGTAATATATATAGATAATAAATGTATCGTGAAAAAGGTTAAAAAGTTAAGAGCCTCACGGATTTACAAATTTAGCGCGTCGATTTCCGAAATCGACCATGCCATTCTCCAAAAAATAGTCTTTCGTGTAACCGGCAAGGCCGGAACACGATGCGACGGAGCGGACCGCCTTGTGTTGTCCGTATTTTACTTTGTGCTCGGTGCGTAAGAGGATTATATACTTTCCGCATGGAGACGGAGATAGGTGTTCGTAAACGTAGGCGAAAAGAGAAAGAGACTCGCGGGAACGATCTGAGAGGGCGAGCGTTTACCGAGAGACATAGAACGAGACAGCCATCCGGTATACGAAAGACGCCGCAAGATAGAAGATAGAGAGGGGTGGTGGTTGAACAGGGAGGTAAGTGGTGAGTATGCTTCACTTTTCACGGGGGCGCCATTGTTCCCTATTATCCGGCGTGATTAGTCGATGATGCAGGTAAGCTACCACGGGGGGTC
This sequence comes from Bombus vancouverensis nearcticus, assembly GCF_051014615.1. Taxonomy (NCBI): domain Eukaryota; kingdom Metazoa; phylum Arthropoda; class Insecta; order Hymenoptera; family Apidae; genus Bombus; species Bombus vancouverensis. The sequence continues at coordinate 4,392,025 of NC_134925.1, forward strand.
CTATTATACTGCCGGCAGAACTACTCAGTCATCCGCGAACTGCGTGAGTTTCGCCTGGAATATTGCGACCATCCTCTAGCAACGTGTCCTCTGTCCCTCCTCTTCTGTTCCTCGCATTCTACCTTCGTCTTTCAACCAGTTAGACGGATCGGTATTCTTTTTCGCAATGGTCCTTCAATGGCCACCGATGCTTCTTTCTCGTCTGTTTCGGAGCCTGCCACCGAAATCGGTCGCCCCGCCGACCTGCTGTGAAATTTATACTCTTACCATGGGCCGCAACAATGATCGTGGCCTCTGCCGGCCGTTTTTGCACGGCCGATTTGTATTATCGTGCCGAAGCCGCCCTTTATCCCCGAAACGCGAATCTGCTTTGCCGAGTAATTAGACCGTGCGCCGACCGTATCATCGTTCTCTTTCTCTCTCGCTCTCTCGTTCGCTCTGGACAACGTGCACCTGGAAGATCGATCGGGAGGATCGATCGACGACCACGTTTAGCGGGCGACGAGATCGTGGCCGATCTCTGCCGTGGATACGGAAGAGGCTGGTTTTTAGCAGAGACGCTAATTGCGCTGGGAATTTGGTGCAATTGATGAAGCTCGTTTCTCAAATTATCGGAGATTATATTCCACTTATGAATACGTAAAGAGATGATTTTCGTAAATAGCTGCATAGGTATTATACGCGAGAACGAGTTGATTCGAGTTGTTACACCGCGATTGTTCCTTCCGGTTGGATGGCTGTTGTTTCAGTGGGAAACTTAATCGCGTGATCGAACACTCATAACACACGACACCCCCGCGCGTGCATCACAATGGCGGAACGAGACGGAAGAACGTGGCAAGGCGGCGCTCGACAGAGATCGATCAGAGTCGAACAACCGTGACATAATACCTTTAACGAGGGATACACGCAGCTGACAGGTAAAGAAGCAAAAAGAGGTTGGGAGGACGGAGGGAGGGGTGGAGGGAGGAGAAAGATTTCAAGAGCAGCGGTTAGATAACAAGCGATTAACGGCCGGTCACACAGCTTGAAACCTGGTGGATGGGGTAGGGGAGGGACATAATGGCGACGGAGGTAAACGAGGAGCTACCGAAGGTCGTGGAACAAGGCAACGAGAAGAAAAGCCACGGTTCGCCTGCCGGCTCTAATACCTTACATTAAATCCGGAGAGAGAGTAAGCGACTAATTACTTGACGCCGTTCACAGTAAACGCGAATTAAAAAGGAACCGGTGGCTCATTTTTGCGAGCAAGAGGAGAGGAGACGTTGCTTTTGTCTTGTTCGAGATGGAGCGGTGTTGGTGTCCCTCTACTGGTTCCGCGCTACTTTCGCCGAGCTAATCTCCGTGCGAAGACCGATCGAAGCGGACGTCCAGATCCGCCGGAAAAAGGAACTAGCTCGGGGCTCGCCGGCCTGTGCTCGATCTCTCGTGAAAGAACCGACGCAAGAGAGAGATCCTCTCGTCGTCCCGGCCAAACGACCGCTCACTCGAAGAAAATTAAACGGCCGGACACTCGATCGATTCGTTTACCTAGGAATTATTCAAATAAGAGGATATTCTAACTTCGGGAATTTCTAATCTATCGTACAAGGAGGAGGAATTCAAGTCTTGGGAACAGTTGAGGGATTTAATATTATAGAAGCTATATCGGTATTGAATATTAAATGTTCCTAGACGCCTGTTGCACGGCTATCGACACTACCGCTCGATTTTCAATGTTTTTAACGTGTTTGCGTTCGATATGCAAATCGAAGGCTGCGACATTTCATAAAACTGTGGAATGTACGCAAAAGAAACAATTTAGAAAAATATTAAGCGAATCCTTGGAATTCTCTTTTACAAGCACGACGTTAAAAACGCAGGATTTTCATAACATGTACCGATTTATCGATTAAATCGTTAATATTATCTCGTCACTTATGAACGAGAATCGTGTACAACGAAGTATATTTCCAAGAGGAATAGTCAAAAATCGCAATCTTTCTGAATGACATAAACATGCACCCTTCATTAGCCCTAATCTAGCATCGGTGATTACGTTATCATCTGACAAAATCATCGTCGACCACATCATCGCAGGACGAAGGGTGACCAACTAACGTAAGAGATAATTTTTAATTCGGCGACCAGACTAAATTAAAATTGTGAGGACGATACAACGAGAGGGGTGACGAAATGTTGTGGTCAATAATGGCGTTTTCACGTTTTGACCGTCGACGCGGGGGATGCGATCTAAATTTCCGGGACGAACATCGGGGGTAGTGTTAATGGACGAGGGCTAGCGTATTCCCTAAGGACAATCGTGCCGGTCAAATTAGGTAACTTTCGTAAATAGCCCGGGTGTATGGTTTTCTGGTAGGGACGGCACGCCAAGAATTAAAGGTTGCTCATCCGTGCCAACTTTTTTCTTTTCCCGAGGTGTTTCTGTGGCCTCCCAATAATTGGAGTAATTACCGGTATTCTCGATACGCGAGAAACCTAAGAAACGTAGGAAAAGAACGAGGCGTATATCGCTCAACAACACTCACATGCTTAAGTCGATTTGCAGTAATCGTGTGTGTCGCATATTTCTTTCATATTGCATGATTTTCCCGATTGCATATTTAAATTCGATCAAAGTGTAGAAATTAACGACGAATTAATAATTCGAAGCAGCATTTGATATCTTTTTATGGACGCATCATCTGTAAATTTAATTCATCCATTAGTGAACGTAGCAAAATGATATTTTACTAGAAATATTGGTATATCTCGCAAGAATGTTGGTGTTGTTTATATAAATCTCACTTACAACATTGGTGATTAGACGTACAGGTGAATAATTCGTTATAAAGCACGCAAACACGAGCTTTTATATTCGGCTTGATTACCAGCCGAGCAAAAATTATGGGATAAATGAGCGATCAGATGAAAAAGAGGCATCGTTATTTCGTCGGGGGGAACAATGCAAATGGACTTGTTTGCCGGCCGGTGCATTATGATTATTTTAATAAAGGAACATTCACCGTGTGTTCGATGAAAAAAGGGAATTTAACGAAAAATTCACGGACGAGCGCGATTATGATGGTACAATTACGTAAACAATACCTGTGCGCGAAAATAAGGCTGCGGCTCGTTACGATGGCTGCATAAATGTAATATTAATACAAAGGGAACAAAAATTGCCGGACATTTTACGAACGGGGATATCATTTTGCGCGAAAGCGAGTCGATCCATCAAAATGTTCCGATACCCGATTTCATTTAAAACAGCAAACGCACCTCCTCCCCCCGCCTGTTCTCCTTATTACAGCATCATAAATGAACAACAATTATTCGCGATCTCGTGGCGAATACATCTCGCGATTAATTAAAAAAGTTTCCTGCCTGTGTGCGGGGAAAAGTCTCTGCTCTTGCAGCACTAGTCAAGCGAAATAAAGAAAACCAAAAAAAAGAAGACAAAAAAGGAGAGAAAAGGGAGGAAGGGGATAGGAGAAAAAAAAACGGAAGAAACGAATACATATCACGGCGTTGGTTTTTCGAAAAACTCAATCTTCGATATTCGTTTCACGAGAAGGGGAAACATTACGCTGTATCCATAATAGAACGCGTGCATTTCACAAAACCAATAAAAACGTGGCGAATAAAAGCAACCGAAGGTTCTCGCGGTATTTCGAATCGTATCTGATTCGAACGCGAAACTTCCTTTTAACTCTTTGTGTCTGTACGTTACCGTTCCCTATTCAATACCAGATTATTATTTGAATAAATTCGTAGGAAAAACGATTCATAACACGCTCTGCAGTTCTCATTAAATTTGTATAGAATGCGATAACAATGCTTTTAATGGTAGATAAGGTGCGTTTAGATAATGATAGGAAGGAACGATATATATATAAAAGGGACCGATATCACGTGAAAAATTATTCCCATCGATCTAACTTCCGTCGAAACCGCGACGACTGCGAAGTTCCTGCACATTCCCGTTGCCTTTTTCCGCGTACATTTTCCAGATGTATTTCAGACGGTTCCTCAACAGGATCGGAAGGAAGCCGGAAAAATTCCTCGGACCGAGCGTTTGCCCATCCGAGTCCACGAAAAGTCGTAGTTTCGACCCTCGAGACTTAAGGCTTACACGCACACCCCTGTTAAAATGCGTGTTCGGCATGTACAAACTGTGCAACAAATTTTTGCCAAACGGATTCGCGAATTTGATACAATTCACGTGGAAATTTTTCGGACGATTGAAATCAAGTCGAGATCGGACGATTGTGATGATTAAATTGCGTGTTTAATGGAAATACGTTTAATCACGTGTCGGAAGAGGACTTTGGCCCTTGGCATACCTTATCGATCGGATCTGCACGTAATGCGGCATGAAAAACTAGAGGAGTTCTAAGAGGCCTCAGGGGAACATTAAAGTTAATTGATCTCCTAATTTGAGAAATTTCCACCAGTCCATAAACTCTCAACAGTCGCGTCGACTTTAACGCAACTTTTCGCGTAACCAACTATACGATCATCTTATGATCTTTAACCAATTTCATGTTATCGTAAACGTCGATTGGTATAGTATAAAATGTATCCCTGAACATCGTACTTCCTGCAAAAATTTCAACTATTATTAGAAGACTTGTATCTCTGAACCTAACGCGAATCGGGTTATAATAACTCATTTAAATTGATACTAAATACGATACAGCAAGAGTATGCTACTTATGTACCATTTGATCAAAAGATACGTGCAATTCGAAATTCACCATCTTTGTAAAAATCTATAAACATTCGTAGAACACGGCAGAATTAACAAGGGTAATTCACCAGTATCACGAAAAATCGACCGATGGATTTCAAAATTTCAACAAGCAAAAATCGCTTTGGTTACGAATTTCCTAACAAACATGTCCGTACTGGAGTGACGATTCATCGACGGCGATAACCCGCGCGACAACTCCCCCAAGTATCGTTTCCATTTCGGCCAAGCGCGTTTCGTGGCCGTCTCGCTTTATCCGGCGTTGAGCGGCGGCGGCGGCGGCGACGGCGGCGGCGGCTCAAGCGATGGCGTCCGTTCCCCATTAATCCCGCGAACCGTTCAGAAAACTTTTGAACGCGGCACGCGCGCGTGTGTGCGCGTTGTGCAAAGGCGAAAAGAAGACGGTCCGCGGGTTGGGATTTGCGTTTCGGGCCGTTTCTGGCAAACCGAGCGCGCGGGAGCAACGAGAGGCAAGCACAAGGAGGACAAGGGAGAGGAATGAGACGCGGAGAGACAGACTTTCTTTGCGAAACGCTGAAATGGAAGTCTTGCGCGCGCTCGCGATGATTACGCGCGCGAAAGAAAGAAAGAGTTGGAACAAAGAGAAAGAAGGGAAGAAAGGAAGGTGGAGACGGTACGAGAGGAGCGAAAAAGATAGTACACTACGACCTGGGTCTCCGTGATATTGCCGCCCGGCTAAATGAAACCGCACGTGAAAAAACTCCGGGAGAAAGGTGCAAGAGCGCTCCGTCGACGCTCCGGCGAATCGTCATCCCGACGCCTACTCGTTCGATTTTCTCTGTCGCCCACCTCTATCTCGTCCCATCCCAGCAGCCGCCTGCCACCCTCTCGATTCGGAAAATTCCAACCTTGAGCTGGAACGCGTCGCGAATGTTAAATCGAGCTCGACTCGGAGACGGGCATCGACTTCTATTATCGACCGGCGGATTAATCAACGCTCTTCAGATCGTTCCCGGATTGATTGGTTTACCGAACTGCAAGTGGTTGAATTGGCAAAGGTTTGGTTTGGTTTCAGAACGAGTTTCGTATTGGTCTTGAGTATTTCTTGGGGAACATGCGAATTTTCTGCGCAGAATGTGAGAACGTTGAGTCATTCTATAAGAACGTGGTTTCAAAGGCCATGGAAAATTTCATATTTGCGAATTTTGCTTCGATATTATCATCGGCATTGTATCGTATTCTCTATTCCCCGAGAGGGACTACCAATTTCTTTGATGGTAAAATGTCTTTTATAGCGTTTAACGTGCTCGATTATTTTCTCGGCTAATCGATAAGAAACATGATTATTATCGAGATAATTATTTGAGAAGATAATCTTCGGACCATAGAAACGATCGTATAAACATTTCATGATCTTGTCCGTTCGGGAAGGAGTAACAGGTTCTGGATGGTGAAACGTTTACGTTACCATCTAATGGGATAAATAAAATGGTAATTAATGGGGGATGAATAGATCGATTGTGCATTGAGGCACTCTGGAATGAAAAGAATGTCTGATGAAGTTAGAAGCGTCTCCCTTCCGGTGTCCCTCGGCATAATACCCTTTCGAGTTCCCTTGATGGTATCTCCGAAAGGGGTGGTTTATGACTGCATTATTTGGCGCATGGTTGAGTTCATACGAATGTTATCTCGGCTTCTTGTTGTGAGAAGTAAGCCGACTTTCGTTCTTCGTCCCAGATATAATCTCGAAACCTGGCAAACTTACATCGACAATAAGAAAACCTGTAGCTATTGTAGCAGGAAAATTAACCAAGCGATATTCACCATATGCGGAACTTTGCAATGAAAAATTTCCCAAGCAACAAAAAAAAAAAAAAAAACAAAAGGAAGACATAAAGGGCAGGAAACATAACACAGTGGCGAATACAAAAGGAAAACAAAATGCATCTTGGTATCGGGCATTTTTATCCGCTCGCGGCGTTAAAAGACTCGCGATCAAATTTTCCTTCTTTTCCCAGGGCCAGAGGAGAGCCGGCGTCGGGTTGCTGTGCGAGATAAAGACATTCGTGGAAAGCCAGAGCCCTGGCCGGCAAACAGGCCGCTCCATTCTCTGGCCGTCCAAGCGCGGTTGACCGTTGCCAAAGGATCGTTCATCGCGGAAACGAAAACGCGAATCGTTGAACGCGCGCTAGTAAAAAACGAGCCGCGCACACGCTCCTCCACACAACCGAGTAACGAGAAGAACGAGAGAGGGTGAAAGAGGTGGTTTAGGAGGGGGATGAAGAGACATACGAATGGAGAGATGAGGCGCGACAGAGAAACGAAAAGAGATCGAGAGAAGGGGAGTGAGTCGTTGGTTGGTACGAGGGGGGAGGGTGGTTGGTGGCGTTGGTGTGAGTGAGGGAGGGTCGGAGGGTGTGTGAGGGGCGGGGGCGGGCGGGTGGCGCGATCGATCGGATGGCTCTGGTTGCCTCCGGTTCAAAGAAAAGCCGGCGCGCGGAATCGGGTGCGGTAGGTAAAGCGTGTATACGCGCGACATCCGGCTAATCAGAAAATGTAGGAGTGCGGGAGACTAATAGAGAGTGAAAAGGCATCGAATAAACAAACAGCGTGCGGTGAGGATCGGGAAGCACGGGCAGAGAAACGGGAAGACAAGATGAGAAGGAGAGAATGGTGGGTGTGGGACGAGGGGATGATTCGTCGTGCGGAGAAAACGAAGGGAGGAAAGGACGAATTCCTGGCGGAGAAGCAGCTGGTAAGAACCGAGGGTACGAGCGAGAAGAATCGCGCGAGGGAAACGAGACGAGAAGAAAATCGGAAAGAGAAAAGAGGAACGACGAAAGAAGATGGGGGCCGAAGAAGAAGGAAGAGACGGTGCAGGCGAAAATTACTGGAAGAGTGAAGAAAGACGATAGACGAGGCGAGGATGCTCGAGGAGAAACGAAGCGAAGCGAGAGAGACGAGGGCGAGATAGGGCTATTAGGGTTGGGTATAGGCGCCGCCCCGGCTATTAGAGGGTTGTTTCACCCCTACCTCCCTCGACGGTGAAACGCCGCGGTACACGCAGACAGCCGACATATATACACATACAAATGGAGCACGCGTGTCCCCCTGTATACACAGCTACGTGTACTCGCCTCGTCGTTGTCCTCCTCCCTCTCCTTTCGCCGTTGTTTGTTCCTCCCTGTCGGTTTCCTCGACGTGTGATCACACTCACACACGTTAGGCCGCCTCCACGTGTCTAGGCACACGGTCGCGTTATATCGTGTGCACACGTTTGCACGCAGGCGGGGGCGTTTTGTACACGTACACGCGTGGTCGAGTCAGGTTTCCACGGCAACCGGCCGCTGCTTGCGGGAGAGATGCCTTTAATAAGTATCTTCCGTAGAGCGGAGATGGACCAGCCGGCTTTCCCTGTATAAGTGCGCTCACCGCTGCGAGCTTGTGCGCGATCACTCGCGATGCTGAACGTATACGTAAGCGCGCGCGTGTATGGACCAAGTCGTCCGACCGCCGCCGTGCCACTATAACGCACCACCTTTCGACGGTGAAGGGTGGTTGGTGCGTTAAACCATCTCTCCTCTCGCTGACTGGACTGGCTCCGCCAGCGTTGATCCTCTCCGCGTCTCTCTTTTTCTACCATTTACCACGCTCCGCCGCTAATAGAAGGTGGTGAAGTCACTGCTGCGGTTCTTCGTGTGTGCGTTTTCTACCGCTGTCGGAGCACGAGGCGAGTCTCGAAGGGGCAGCAGGGGCAGGGCTAGAGAGGAGGAGTGGGTACAGGACGTTGAAGTTGGGTTGAAGAGAGAAGAAGAGCGGCAGGGGGAGGAGGAGGAGGAGGAAAAGCAAGGCCCGTACCGCGGTTCGTGTGTGCGTATACACACGTGCAGATTTCGAGGGCCGGAGGGTGGAATGCGCGGGGATGGTGATACATCGGTATGCATTTCAGCGGCGGAGCCACCGCTGGAAAAGAGGGAAAGAGGACGCGGGAAAAAGGGCGGAGAAGCGAGCACGAGGAAAGTAGGGGAACCGACACACAGAAGAGATAAAGAGGGTGAGAAGAGCGAGGCGGCGGAGGGACGGCTGGCAGAAATGGGTGGTCAGGGGGTGGAGAAGAGGCGAACGACGCCGGCGACAGCTCGTCTAAATGCTAATAGCTTTATCGACTGGATCTCAAAGTCCCCGAGTTTCGATTCTTGCTCCACCTTCTCTCGCGCGTAGCACAATCCGCATTCCCATCTGCGCCACATTTCCACGCTCTTTACACCAACCGACGGTGTAAGGGAAGAAAGAAAACGACACACAGAACCTTTCCTTTTTCTTCTCTCGGTCATCTTCCTCTTTTTACCATCGTTGCTTCCCTTTTTTCCACTCACCGTTCCTTGCTCGTTTTCCACCCTTTGCTCTTTTCCTCCTTTTGTTCAGTCGGCGTTACCAGTGATATCCGCGATTTTTTGGATGAACATGGTCCACCTCCTCCTCCTCCTCCTCCTTCTCGTTGCCCGTTTGTTCTCCCGTACGCCTTCCGGGTCACCACCCTACATCATCTCTCTGTTTCTCTTCCCTTTCTTTAAACTTCGTTCCTACCAAACTCTTTGGCCCGGATAAACGCTTTCGTCCGGTTTCCTTGTCGCTGAATCGAAAGGGAGGAAAAAGGAAGAAAGGTAAAAAGAACGACGCGGAGAGGAAAGAAAAAAAAATATCGACCGGAAGCATGCGGTATCCGCGTGATGCTGCAACGTTGGAACGCAATCGCGATAAGTGCATCCGAGACGGCTATTAGGAAGCAGGCCTATTAAGGGTGCACCGGAGAGGCCAGATAGAGGGAGGGAACACTTTGGAATTTTTTTCGCTTTGACTTGTCGTCTCGCGTCGACAAGCGGGCAAAAGTCGGAGCCACGCGGCTTTTCTGCCTTAAACTCGCGGCCCCGATAACTAGTTAGCCTGATATCGGATCGGTGCAAGGTTTCTCTAGCTACTATCAGAGAGATTGGCTGGCGCATTGTGACCGGGCCGCTGCATCCAGTGGAACGTTAATATTCGTAGCCAGGGTACACGTTCTGATCGCAATGGCAAGTAATACCGATGCGGAACGCGGGCCACAATGGAGCAACCAATCCTTTTGATAGATTCTGATCAAAGACTCGTTGCTGCTGCTCAAAGTATTCCTCCCCTTTGCGGCAGCCCCACCCGTACTCCCGATAACATAACACATCGAGCGTATTCCTCGTTGGAAAAGAAGAGAGTGGCGTAATGCGATTCGCGAACCCGCGAGCTTCCATGCCGAAAACCCACCACAACGGACGATGCTTTTCTCTTCGACTCGCGGTCTCCAACAGAATGCAATGTATGTTTCCGCTTTGGAATAATATTTATTCCGAGGAAACATCACGCCAGAGATTGTCCCGATGAATTTCGAATTTTTAAAACGAGGATTAGTTTGTTCGGGGTACTTTAAAGGATAGGAAATACCGTACGGTAACGCTGTAAGGTAATCCTGTAAGGCAATACTGCAAGGTAATTTGCGAAATGTTGTGTTTTCTTAAGGGAAGATTCGAAGATAAAGAGGAAAATTAGGGGAAATCGAGGGAAGATTGTGTTCGTTTTTGAGCAAATCGACGACCCCTAATTCGAGGTAATTCTAGATTGTCAGGGGCGGAATTATCGAGCTAATTTTCCAAGTAAGAAGGCAGCAGTAAATACTTTATCTTAGGTATCCGTGCTCGGGTATACAGAAAATCAATGATGAATAATCGCAAAGAGTTTTAACAAGGTTTAGACAATCGCGAGGTAACGGAGCGGAAGATTCTTGGATATTCTGTCGGAGGAGCTTTAATCTCAAATATTAACGTGTTTCCTTTGAAAACAGAATTTTATGACTAATGTATTGTATCTATTCCACAAACTCTGCACATCGCTCAGCACGGTCCGTCCTTTGTACTGCGATGCCTTTCCAAAGCAAAGAACCATATTGGCTTACCATAACCGAGAGACCAGCAGCCACGGACACAAAATCTGAACCAAACCTTTGGATACTTTGTAAATCCGAATCAGAAATCAAATTTCAGCCATCCCCTACGCTTTTAAAAGAAACAAAAAGGAAACAATCATCGTCTCCCCGACGTAGAGGCAAACAAATCATGACCATCTCCAATTAACGCGACTCACGAGATAACAGTTCGGTGGGCAGATATTCCAGTAGAAATTCCCTTCGTCGAATTAGCGAAGTTGTTACCGATCGCGTGGCTCACCGGCTCGCTCTCATCGGGTTGAAATGGTCGCGTGGCCACGAGGGTACTTCTAATTACCGATAATAGCGGTAAAGAAGTGCTACGGGGGTTTGGTGGTGGTAAAAGCGGTAGAACGAGGAACGAGACGGAGAAGGATAAAGAGGATCGCGATTCGCAAGCAGGAAGAAGAGAGTACTATTGGACGGGGGTGGTGTTTCGATGGGCCCCATCGAAGAACCCTTCGGTTATTCGAAACAACAAAGACCCGCCGGCACCCTCTCTACCGTATCCGCTTCCCCGGCAATCATTTACTCTTGCTGGAGGCCATCGCTCGTCACAATGGCCAAGTTATCCATCCACTCCGGCTACTTGCCCGGGAAACGACCATCGCCCGGGGCTGGCACTCGTCTTCTCCATCGCCTCCGCTAGCTCGCTTTCCGCACGCCACCCGACAGAGGAAAACAAACACACACCTACACCCCTCTCGATCTGTACACCTATCCGCCTCGCGGCTTATGCACAACACCGACGTATACCTTCTGCGAGAGTTACTTTGCGCCGCGAGATTGTTCCGAGCCACTCGCTAAACGTTCCCGATCCTCCGCCGCGCTTTCTAACGATCGTCCGCTGTGTCGTCCTTTTCTTCAAGCCGTTCCCATTCAGCCTCCTTGCCAGTGCGATCGTCTCTTCTACACGGTGTTCTATGCTTCGTTACGAGTCGGTCCGACATTTTGGAATAGATATCTTAATCTATGAAACAAGTATCGATAATTGCGTTGCGTACGATGACGTCCATGATGTTGCTACTATGGCGCTATATTCTGCGAATCGTATGGAGCTCAACGTATATAGTCATGAAAGGAGTCACAGGGTAAATCATAAAGTTAAACAAGTTCGATCGCAAACTGTTTTTCAGGGAATAGTTTCACGATGGAAACTCGTAAGATTTCGGAACTAACTGTACGGTATTTGCCGCTAATAAATTTAGAAAGTAGGAGAAACAAAGGCTTCGTCTCGTTTTGCGCGTCTCAATTAGCCCCCTGACTTGCTTGCTTAGAACAGCTTTCATAAGTAATTTGCTTATCTACGAAGATATACGCTGTTACTTCGTAAGCGTTATATTCACAGTGTTTCGCTTCTAAAACTTTTCCACCCTTCGGTGAAATTACTGGCTGGCTCGAGGAGTAAATTTTTGCCGCGCAGCTATCGCATTATGAAGCTATCAAGGTTTCAAAGTAGCAAGCTACGATCCAAGCGTTCCACTAAATCTCCCGTGTTCTCAGCCAAAAGAACTATCGTGAAAATTATAATATAAACAGGAAAACAAGCATGTTTTTTTCTAAGGCAGTTCGAGGAACAATGGGCGGCGCGTCGGGCGCGCGCGGGGGATGAAAAATGAAACGTCGCCGCGTCGCAACGCGAACTGATTACTCCGCGGTCGACCGGTCGCAACATTTTTATGCGCATTTGCGTGGATTATTTATTCAGTCGGTGGATGTGTTCGTTAAACGCAGAACAGAGAGTGTGGCAGGTTCGCGAAACCTGATGCCGACGTCGGCGTTGTCGGTTCGCGATAACTGTTTGCGTGTTTAAACACAACGCGGCCAGTTTTCCTTCTACTCTGTTCGATGTTAGAAACCTTACACGCTCCCAAAGCTTCTTGGAACAGACTAATTACACCTCGCGATTGTCCTTCGAAACAAATGGACATTGATCCTAATTACTTTGACGGATCTTGTATCGTTTCTACCCGCTTTTCAATGGAAAGCAAAGTGTACAGAGTCGGATCATAGTGGTAAAAATAGTGGAGTTTGATTTTGTTTGTAAAAAACTTGCTTCTGTTCGTCGGTTATATTCGATTTGTCGAGTGATAAAGTTGCACTCGCTTGCCATATTTCTCTCAGAAATGCTTCGTTCGTAGAACCACGTTTGCTCTAATAACGTCGAAATGTATTTCGTTTAACGCGTTATGATCTATGAAACTAAAAAATAAACTAAAAGATAAATACCAGAAGGAAGCCAATGCTGCCAAATGAACATATTTCAACCGATGCTCTAGCCAAAATCTACAGCTATCGTCGTACTTTCAATCCTTCAAATAACTATCCATTCGAACTATCTAAACGATTTTCGATAACTCTTTCGCCGATTTAACCCCGCGAAGACATTCTTAATTTCCGTGATCCAGCAAAATCGGTCTGTCGGGAATATTACTTAAAAATTCAACATCGACCACCGCGGCAATTTCATCCTCCTATCGAACCGGGTATCCTTAACAAGCAAATGGAAACAAGGAAAAAAGCATCTAGCAAAGAAGAGAGCAGATGCACGGGTGGGTTCTGTACATTCAGAGATACATTTTAGTCAAACTATTTCCTCTTTGGTAAAGGCAGCCTCTCTCTCTCTCTCTCTCTACCTTTTCACTCCTTTTTGCACGAGAGATGCACTTATTAGACGGTGGTTGTATAAAGCTTGAAACGCAGTTTACAGTCGGCAAGAGGGAAAGAAGGAGAGACGGAGAGAGAGAGAGAGAGTGTGTGTGTGTGTGTGTGTGTGAGAGAGAGAGAGAAAGAGGAGGTTGGAGGCCAGTTTAGTTGGCAACAAGAACAGCCGAAACCACACGTACTTACACACCGCTTCGATGTGGGCGATATGTAGTGTGGCGCGGAGAGAGCGGTTAGCTTCAGCGTGAAACTGACCTCTCTCTGTGCAACGGCCAGACTGTTGCAGCGGTAAACTGCACTTTAGTACTATGGGCCAGCTTAAGCGATATTGAAGCGAAACCCTTTATACACTTAAAATATTTAGCGTCATTATGAGGCGATCGTTCACGCACCGACGCCGTCGACGGCTCCGATAATACCCGTCCGGAATCGCTAGCCGATTTTGCGGACCAGCTTTTCCGCGCGGATCGATCTTCGCCACGATTGAACCCGCCGCGCTATACTCCATACGTGATTCCATTTTGAAAAATGTATCGACGTGTTTATCTCCATCAACGCGCGATATTCGCGCTGCGTTAATCTAAATACAGGTTATAGACCGTTTACACGAGCGAAGTAACAATGGAACGATATTGGGATTGATTTTTACTCGAGTTACGATTGGACGAAGCAAAGGGAACCAGTGTGCAGATATTGCGGGTGAAAGAGGTATGGTGAAATTGTGCAATCGGCTAGGTGTTCGATTTATATGTTTACTTATATCGGTTCGTGAAAGTATTTCACTTTCGCAATAATAATAAGTTGGATGAGATAACTCGAATGTGGTTTTGCAAATAAATTCTAGGAACAATGAGTTATCCGATTGTCCTGTTCGACGAAAATCGACGAAATCGTAAGATAGACAAGTGTATAGCGTACAACCTGTAACTCGTCAATTTATTAATATCGTTTGCTGCTAAACTATCGTGCAAGAAATACAAAAATTCTGATAGAGAGACACAAAGATTGATTTTTACTCGCGTTACCGATAACACAAGAGACACAGGCAAGGGACGAGTGAACGTGGAGTCAGTTCAGCGTAAAGTATACGAATGGAAACGTTCAGCTCAAATCGTCCACTGTCTAACTAAACCAACTATTTCGGACGCGTGTTGAACCTAGACCAGCAGGTTCGAAAATTCGAGTGATCATCGATGGAAAATGCGGCGGTAGGATATCCAAAGGATAGCCACGGGTGTGCCATTAAAAGGACGAAAAGAAGTCCCAGAAGGGATATTGTACCGGGCTTTACGCCGACCTACGGATAGATGGATGGATGATGTCGCACCTACGACACCCACGGACCCTGGTGTTCCCTGGTTTTGCTTCGATGAGCCCACATGTCGCCGGCGAGGAAAGGAGACGAGTCCTGGTGGTAGTCGCGCCCCAAATGGACCATACTGGAAATGTATAGAGCCGCTCTAATAGGAAGCAACCGAGCGCCAAGTGGTTTACCCGGCGGGGTGCACGCGGAGAGAGGGCGCGGCCCGCCTATCTGTCGGCATTTATCATCGATTAAATTGTAAACGCCGCTATCCCGTGTCCATCGGGGCCACTATCTGCGTCTATGGAACGCGTCGCTGAACCTGGAATGGACTTTCGAGTAAATGGTGCGCGAGGCGCAAACAGACAGAGAGAGAAAGAGAGAGAGAGAGAGCGAGAGAGAGAGATTGCCCGGTTGTAAATCGGCCGCGAAATCGTTCACGTTAATGCATCGCGAATTTTCCTGCGGTTCTCCGCCGTTCTTTGCCGATCTCGTCCCTGATTTCAATCGGGACTGCAACATTTCATCGGGCTCCTCGCCTGAAAGACGAGAATTTATCCTAGCAAGCATTTGGGAGATTCGAGATTCGAGAAGTTGAAGTTACAACGAGCAGAAGTTTTTATCACTTTTGTAGGGCTAATCGTGGGCTGAAAGGATTGCCGTGGAATTTTTTCCGATAGATGCTTTCTTCTAACAGATTTTTTCACTTGAATGACAAATAAATAGATAAATAAATAAATAAAGTAGTAATTCGATGAATCGAAGATTTTCGGAAACCTCTGTTGTCACATGATTTCTCAGATCTTTTATACAATTTTAATCGAGATATGGAATAGCAGATGACCAGTGTAACGTACACAAACCACCATTATTTCGATTTTTCCAGCATTAATGGAGCGAAAGTCAAATAGCCCGATGTATCGACAGGCGATTAACGTGCACAGCGCCGTAATTAAGAATCCGGCCGCATTAGCAGAATTTTCCGGTAAATTCGGGATAATTGTCGCGTGACAGACGGCGATAGGAGAAGCGCGAAATGCTATTTCTGGTGGCGGTGTTCGCGGTCAGACGATCGTAGCTCGCGCGAAATATTTTACCGGCCGCAATAGCGGCGCAATAATTGTCTGGTGGCGGCCAGTTTAACGTTTGTAACCAATCGTCAATAACAAGAACGGTCTACAATATTTCACGATTGGTGGCGGTAACGGGAGAGGGGGATAAAAAAAGAGAGAGCCGAGTAACGCGGCAGTTACATGATCACTCGTTTGACGGTTCGTAAATCGTTGAGCGTTCGAAAGAGCGGTCATGTTTGAACGAAATAAAAAAAAAAGATATATATATATATATATGTACATGTACATAAATATATGTATATGTACACGGTGGCATACATAGAACGCATAGATAGACGTACGTAACAACGAAAACAACGATTTTCAAATGCGCGAATAAAATATCGTATCCAGCGTAAAGTCTCGCGAGAAACTAATAATAAAAGGTCTGAAATATCATTGTTGGAAATTGCCAGTTAAACCGCCGGTTCTCCATTGCGATCGAAACTCGATTACTCGAATTACTATCACGAAGAACTTTAAATATCGTAGAAACAAACAAAAAATAAATAAAAATAAAAGGGAAAAAGCGAGTGCACGCGTACAACAGGCAAAAACTCGTAGAACAGAACAGAAAACAACTACCAATCACGGCAAGAGTATAGCGCAGGCTGGTACTATACGCGCGTGTATACGCCTCAGATGATTTCCGGTCAAACTCGTCGATCCTTGCACACCGCTGTAATTTTTATTTAGTACGGCGGTTTATTTACGAAGCTCGTCGACGTGTAGCTTGAAACAAGTTGGAGAGAGACTCTGCCGGTGATATCCATCCATCGATGGCTTGACGGTGATTTTCAGGGGTGGATCAGGGCTCGGTGTAAAGCAGAGAAAGATATCAGGGTGACTGGCAAGGCACGCTGGAACGAACGGGAATACGACGTATCCCGTCGTATCGACTCTATTTATGGCGCTACTTGTCACCGAGTCGGGGGCTTTTGGTCGCTGAAATTTCCCTGGGAATGTTTTTCCGCGCGCAGAATGGAAAGTCGACGGGGATTGAAGTTCGATAGATTGGAGGAACTGCGGCCGGAAACGAGCAGCAAGGGGCTACATTGTACCTGTATCGACATAAACAGCCCGGCCGTATGCTCCTGTTCCGTACAGCTCTTTGAGATGCTCCGTCGCCTCCGCTTCTGACCGAAAAAGAATTCTGCTTTTTCATAGCAACACCGAAACTCGTGTGGAAATATCGCGACTGGAAAGGCGAGGAAACGCCAAGCCCCATAAATTCCTTAATTTATACGCTCTTCGTAAAATGGACGCCGATTTATCGCGGTCGTTTCGTATCGTCCTGACGTGTCCTACCGAATTCGTCAAAACTGGTGCAAAGATGGTATCCATGGAAAAAGGTGAACCGCGAATCAAAGCGGTATCTCCTCCGTTGAAAATAATACTGGTAATCGGCTGGCACCATCTTTTCGATCGGATAAAGAACAACGATTTCTCAAATCTCAGTGCGAATGATGTCTATCTTAATTGGTGAACAAAGTCGGTGGAGAACCGTGGGCGACTGCACTACGTGTTGGTGGAAGGGCCGGGTATCGTCGATGAGAACGTTCCGGCCAGAAATCCTCATTCGCGACGCGCTAATAGAAGCGACAACGGCGCTACCAATTTGTCAAGTCGACAAAGTCTGTGGGCCGTGTCGTCGCCGGCAAGTATCATCGCCCCGGCGTATCCATCCGGGCACGGAAATTTCCTGAAAAATATTCCCTTCCCGAAGGGCGAGAAGTCAACGGCGTTGGAGACAGATAGAGGACCGGGGGGCGAGCGGAATGTGTAGAGAGGGTCAAATAGAGGGAAAGAAAGGGAAAAAGAGGGATGAAAAGGGGAGGAAAGAGGACAACGGAGAGAGGTGGAGGAAACAGTGGAGTACACCGGCCACATTGGCAGCAACAGTGGCAGCCAGCAGCCACCCTACAGATACTACAGAGCTGTTGGACAAGCTGTAGCCTTCACAACCGAATTAGAATGAATCGACCCTTGCCTCCTTCTCTCCCTCTCCCTGCCTCCTCCCACGGTTTTATTCTCTTTACGCGCCGCTTTTACCCTGCCCTCTGCATCCACGGCCTCTTCTTCCCTCTCTCTGTTCCAGCCCCGATAATCTTCGTTTCTCCTTCCCAAATCAGGCTCTCTCTCCTCTGTCTCTCACTCTCTTCCTCCGATCGCAGACTTCTCTTCCTTCCCGTTCTTTCTGAAACGCTTCAGTACCACCCTTGGCTACAAACTCCGCAAGCTGGCTTCTGGTAACTGTCTTTCCTGCCTTCTTCGCCACCCCTCTATACGGGAATCCGACGGCGGCCAACCCCCGCCTCGCTATTCCTTCTCTACCTTTCGCTGCTTCTGTCTCTCGTTCCACCCTCTCCGCCATCCCCCCTCTATCGTGGCCGTTGAATATCTCGCTCCTTCAGCCGAGTTATATAAAGTTTTTACGATTTTTCGAGCTCTGCCTCGCCGAGGAGTCAACCCCTCGAAACCGCCCCCTCCGCAGCCAACGTCGTCCCCCGCGAACTACTGCGAACGCGCGCGCGACCCGGGGGATAATCCCGTGTATCTTTCGGATAAGAGACCTATAAATTTGTTTGGCCTGTCACCCACCCCGTTCCCCAGGCAAGAGGCATTAAGGCGGCAAGCTCCAATCTGTTGGTTTACCGGCGATATGGCTGCCGCGGATTCCGAGGACTTCCTATTTCAGACGACGACACCCGGCAACGAAGCGAGGCGGAAAAGGGGGAATCGCGGGCGATGAAGCTCACAGGCAGTGTACTCGTTCCACGGCTGCCTGTATCCCCGGGCTTTGCCGGGATTCTTATGAATTTCCACCAACCCGGCCATTTTGTCGCGATCTCGATGCCACCCCCTGTCTTTCACGTCGGCCGCTGCGGATTCGATTACGCCCCGGCATGTTTTACAGTCAGATCGGAATTCTATACGAAAACTTGCTCGAACAATACCGCTACGTTTCTGTATCGCTAGATTGGCTAAAGATTAACCGTGAAAACAGCGTCTTTCGCCGATACTAAAACCACAATGCCTCCGTTGCGAGCTTTCGTTTCGCCTTTCCAACACCAGACACCGTTTAAAATCGTTCCTCCATTGAAACTCGATCGGGGCTCGGTCGTGCGAATTCTACCTTTCACGCGAATTATTTGTCTCGCAGCAAAAGGGGTTGGTCTTCAATCGTAGAACAGAACCAGCTCCCTAAAAGAGCCCGTGTTTTCCTTTCCTCGCGGCATCGATCCGCCTCCGATGAGGAGGCTAATTGCACGTGAAAACGGCGCGCCTTTAACGCGCTCCTCTCTTTGCCAACCTACGTGTATACGAGCATTCGCCATTCGTGTATACGCGTGTGCGATCATGTGTACGCTTCTAGCGACGCACTGCACCAATTTCAGCCGGCCGATTCATTAATACGGTCCTCCAGAGACCGGCTCTCCTCACCGCTGTGCTAAACGACCTCATTAGGAGGCACGCCAAACGCATTTGTCGTTCCCGTTCGTGATTTTCCGTGATACTGCTCTCTTGTTATGCAACTCTATACGCTTTCCCGTTGTCCCGTTTCATTCTTTTATTATTGCAGACATCGTCTATTCACGACGGTATCGCGCGGAACGGGAAAATTCTCGGTATAATAGAAACTTTTTCAATGATAAAGAAAAGAATGCCGGGGCCAATTTGCGACTAAGGAGCGAGAGCGCGACAGAGAACGCTGGAGCGGGGGTGGGCAAAGGGGTGGAAGGGTGGCGGAGAGAAAGGAAACGGGGCGCGTTTCAAACGGACGCATTAGAATAAAGCGGAAGATTAAAGTTAACGCGTTCCGTCGGCTCTGTCGTCGCTGGATGAATGGCTCGATCGCGTTCGTCATTAACGGTGTTTCGAAACCGTTTACACTTGGGAAATACCAACATTTTCCCATCGATTACTTCCCTCTCCCCTTTCCGTTTCTGTTTCGTATCACGACCGTTTCTCCTGGTTATTTTTCTCGTTTTGTTTTACGAGGCTGGTAATACAACGACGCTTTTTCCAGAGAGGAATTTTAACGAGGAGTAATTTATCGACGCGAACCGCGAATGAATCACGCCACGCGCGAAAATTTCGCGGAAAATTTATATTCCTCCGACACGTGTCCACGTTCGAAATTTAACGCTCCGCGGAATTTCCCCTCTGCACTCCAACGGGTACGAGAATGTTTGTCCAGAGCGTTCAAAGTTCGCCGACTAACGCCACGAAGCTGCGGGATTGGTAAATTCCCTTCTTGTTTCGTAGATAATACATTTAAAACGTGCAGAAAACGTGTTATCCGCTTCTGGTAGATTATTGAACAAGGGTAAGCCACCCCTGCTCTGGGGTTGTTACCATGAGAGAAAACACCTCCTGGTGGCAGCACCAGGCAACTAAGGGCGCATCCCTTGTGCTGGTAAGCGATGACCATTCGTTGGTAGTTATCGTTCATCTGTAACACAGCATTTTTCATTATCTATCGTGAATGCAAGGTAGGAAGGAAATGATATTTTCCGCCGAACATATTGCAAATATACGTACCATGTGCAGAGAAATTTGTTCCCAACACGTTCCATTATAGGAAATGTACGTAACTCGAGCATTGTCGTAGGTACATGATTATTACCATTTGAGAGATTTCGTGTCCATGTTCCGCGTAAGTCTGATAATTCAGTGAACCAAGCATAGGACTAATCCTAAGTACAGGTACAAGTACCTATCCTCACCGATATATCGTGATGTACCACCGAAGATATTTATCATCAATTTATTTTCCAATTACATCTACAAAATTGCAAAATGACTTGTCACGTAAGAATCTACCGAAAGGTCGAAGATTAGGTTCGATAAGATTTCATAAACGAAAGCAACGATTAACCCCGTGCATCGGAGCAAGGTCGCCATCGATACGCAAACTTTCCTTACCACGGAGACCGCGTCACGCTCGATTGAAGCTTCCTCGACTGCGAACAGCCCGGACATAATTTGCCGCGGTACGAGAGACACTAAGAAAGTAGGAGAGATAGAGAGTCCAAGAAGAAGGATCTCCGAAAGCTTCTCCTCCCCCAATGTTCCGCCCCTTTCGATTCGGTCTTCCGTTCAACGGTATTCTACTCGAAAGGGTTCTTCTCGGTGTAAAGCCGAGAATCCCCGATATAAATGTCAAGTTCGCCTTCCGGCTTTGCCACTCGAATCTCTTCTCCAGCCTTTTCTCCCTCCATCCGTTTGCGCGTTCCTCTTTCGTCACCGAGGGTGGTTTCGGCTCTCGTTGCCCTTGACGTGGCTGTATCTCTTCTCTCACCCCCTTTCTGTCGTTACCTCCTCCCCGCCGCGGCATACAGTTCTCGAGTTTTCCCTGTTAGTCCCGTGGTTCCTCCCGAATTGCCATCCATTTCGAGTACACGCTTACACTTCGCTTCCCTCAGTTGTAAAGTCCAACCCCCGCGATCTTTCTTCTCCTCCTCGTTGTTCCATGTACCTTGGATATTCGTTTCCTTGTCTATTTACCAACCGTCTCTTTCCGTTTCCTCATCTGGGAGCACACGTTGGCGAAACAACAAGCACAAAGTGCAGAGAGAAGAGAGGAACAACGGACGAGCGTAATCGTAGCGATCTTCGCCCAGCAAGTGAGAAGGCAATTTGGGCGAACCGCACACCAGTGGGCCGGGAAAGGTCCAGCGGATAACGAACGGCCCACGGGGAGGTAATTAACGGTGTTTTCCAACCCCCGGAGTAATGTTCGTCGTTACGACGGCTTCTGCTCGTAGAGAATCGCGTCGAGCTCGGCTCTCGAGAAATCGGCCCGAGCTTTCTTCGACCGCGCCGTTAAGCAACCATTCTACGCTTCCGACTGAATGTTAAATGTCTGACCAAAGACAACTTGATGAAGGAGAACTTTTTCCTCGGGATTAACCAGTTAATATGGTTCTTAGAATGGGCAAGTTTTCCTTTCGAGGGAAATTTTCTTTCATTAGAGGAACGTCTAAAAACGTCATACACGCTTCGAAGAAGCATCCGATCCTGTTCCTATCGTAAGAAAATTTCTCCTCTATTGTCAATTATATCCCCAAGAAAGGCATCGATCTAGTATTCTGTCGTTAATAACGATAATAACTCATTCATTGAATCGCCCCAATTCTCCAGAGTTGTTTTCCCTCGCAAGGGTCTCGATAAACTCTCCAACAGTTCGTAGAATCGGAGGTCATGTACCACATCCAGGAAAATCAACAATCTGCCAAATGCTCGGGAATGGTTGCACCCAAAAATAAACCACCCTTCGACATACATATTTCAGAACCATCGACACAGCCTCTTTTTTTCCTCTCTAAACATCTCTTATACTTTCAGAACGGTATCATCGTACAAAATCAGCGATCGTTGCAACGATCTCCATCGCGGCGATCGTCCCCATTCTTCGTCCGTGTAACCAAGACGACGCCACGAGGCGGGTGTAGATGAACACGGCGGCAGGTATGTACGTGCATTTGGCGTCGTCGTGGCGTTCGTACACGGGCGAACGAAGCCCGTGTACACACACACTTGGACACGACACGCCTACCTAACGCCGCGACTGCGGCGGAACGCGGCCAGAGAGTTGCCTCGCACCGGTAAATAATGCAAGCCGGGGTAATGGCGCTATCTCTGCGCATCTTTTATTAAACGTTCGCTTCGCCGCCCCTTCCCCCGGGCCACCCTCCACCGCCCCTCCCGCCGGCACTCAACTATCCGAGCTGGAACCCACATCCCCTCGGCTGCCGGGTTATTGCCACCCTGACTGCTCTCTTCTTCGCGGAAAGGTGTGCGCGCGGAGGGTCGCCCAGAGAGCACGAGTTGCCTGGACGTGGCTCATTGTTCCTCTGGCCGAGGCTCGTCGACGTCCTCGATGCACGACGATGCTTCTTTTGGAAATAGGCTGAATTTGATGGTGGTAGATTGGAACGCATGTCGATCTAATTAGAGACGAATATCGAGGATTTGGATCGGTATCCCTCGGTTTACGGATGATTTTGCTTGATATATTCGAGTAGGCTTGATACATTTCCGAATTAATTTGGTTTCTTAGCGGGAAAAGTCGATACAGCGGGTTGTAAAGTTTTCTTTTGATAGTGGGGTGTTAATCCAGTTAGAAAGCAATTTCAGAGATTCAGACTGGTATGCCTTGGGTCGAGGTCTTTACGCGAAACATCGGACTGTACTTGAGAAACTGTTCATCTCGTAGATTCGTAACAAGGAAGATTAAGAAATTGTCTATTTTACGCATGATCAGGCTTAGTCGAACGATTCAGAATGTATTTCTCGTTCTACGAATATCCTTTCTGTAGACGGATTTTGATATTAGTGTCTCAACGGAGATCCATAAGAAGCTATTGGAATCGCATAGCATACGGTAGATCGAAAAGACGGCCGAGTGATTCGAGGTGTTCGGAATTCGAGCGTGGAAACGCGAAGGGCTGCAGCGTCGATTTTCGCGGCGGTGCTGATTTCAATTAGCATTATTATTAGAACCGCATCGGCGACAAGGAGCGGGCGATCGTCCTGCTCCTCGTCGGCTTGCACACGCACACCAGTGCCGCGTCCGAACGCGCAGGTCTCTCACGTACACGTATACGCGGACGGGGACCACCCCGAGCGACTGACGCTTTGCTAGGGGGTGTTTGAAAGCGGTGAAATCAATGCTTCTGTTTGCACTGTTGAGGTCGAACCGAATTCCGTTCTCCCGGCTGCGTGTGTATGAGTCTGCTTGCCGCGTGTGCGTGTGTATGCGTGCAGGCAGATACGGCAGCCACCACGTTCACCGACACACTCCGCCGATCGCTAAGGTGAAAGTGCATGTGGATGGTTGCACGCGCGCCGCCACCGCGCCGGTTTCGCCAATTTTCGTCAGGCAGTTTTTGTCGAAACTCCGACCGCCACCCTCCCCCCTCCTCCTCCACCCCTTTTGCTTCGCTTCGTTCGCGGCAGCCTGTCTTTCCATTCGGCTGGAAATCAATCGACGCTGTCGCTCGAGGATTAGATCGACTTGCTCCGATGTCGATGGTAATTGAACGGGGATGGGTAATTTGCGGTGAACTCGTAGCAATAAGTGCGGTAAGTTGAATCACGTGACTGTAAGTATCGGTTATTATTGAGCGTATTCGTGATTATAAGTGAATCAAGATGATCTTGGTTAGACCACCGAGCAAGTTGGCAAGTAAAATTCTCGAAAGGATAATGGTCATACCGGAACCATACCTTTACTTAAATCGTTCTTGTTGAAGACGACTCCTTTGATTAAACGTCTACAGTAACTGTTAGTCGTGATTGACTTTATCGTTACAGGTAAACTTTAAAACGTTCTAATGGTTTCTGTAAGAAGTTTAGAAACGGCAGGGGTCAAAGATCTTGTTTGAATTATTGTAAAATAGATTTAGAGACGGATACGGGGTGATAAAAATTCTAAATTAGCTAGATATCGAGTTATTTTGTGTCGTAAATGACAGGGCATTGATAGATACTAAGCATTTCGTTCTTTTCTTATCCTTTCTCCCTTTCCCGTTAATCCTCTCTTTTTTCTTATTTCCTTCATCTCATTATTCATTCTATTTGTTTCAATCTTTCTCTTCATCCCTACCATGCTTGTCATTATTACACCATCTTTGTGGAATCATTCTTCTTTTTCCACATACAACGCTAATCTTCAATCAATTTTTCAATTTAATTCATTTAATAATTAACCGATATAGAACCAAAATATTGACAAATTTATTCACGTCAACATATGACGGTAGTAAAATTGCCCTCGCGAAATTCTACGTTGCAGTATTCAGGGATTAAACAGTATCTGGTGATTCGTGCTACATGAAATCACGGCGAAGCTTCGTGAATGAGTCTCGAGAAGAAAAGATTGACTGGCAACGTCATAATCCTCGGTGATTCCGTTCCACTAGCGCGAGACAAGCGAGACGCGTCCACATCGCGGCGGGAAACAGCGGCGCGAGTTGAACAAGGAAAGAGAGAAGCGCGGACGCGAAAGATAACGCCTCGCAGCCAATCGATCGATTCGCGGAGGCTTTTGTTCGTCTACGGTCCTGCTATCCGATTTAACTACGACAGCCCGGAATCGAGCCGCCACCGTAAGAACCGACTTTATCTCTCGTCCCCTCCGCGGCCAAGGGATGCTGCGAAAATATTGCTCAATTGTATCCTTACTCCCGCTTGTTTACCAACTCCCCTTTCGTTAACAAAGATCTGCCTTCATTCTGCAAATGTTATCAATTCTTTCACATGAAATTCGTATGAAACTTGAAACAAAAATTTATCATTTAAAATCCAATTTTTCTACGTTTCGTACGATGGGAGGTTTACCACGTTTACCTCGATCGATCACTCAGTTAACAGATTTCAATCGAAACACCCCTTTCGTCGATTCTTATTTCACGGTTGTACAAGGCAGGACAGTCTCGTTAACACGTTCATTGGTTCACGCGAATTTTATATATTTCGCCCTGCGAGTCGTAATAGACAGAGATATAGTTCGCTATAACGTTTAATTTTATCAAAATATTATATCGTATTTGCGTTGTCCTTTTTCTTTGACGATATTATTATTACCGTGATAGTCAACGCGTCAAACTGACGGGACCAATTAATGGGAGCAACGTCTCTGATTCTGCGAAACGTCTCGCAAGAACGAAGGACACTCGTGGGCACAGAACATCATTTTCGGGCAAGTATTTCGGTCGGAGGCGAGTCTATAAATACAGGCAGAGCTTGTACACGCGCAATGGTGACCCTCGTCGTATTCGCAGACACGGGAACGACAGCTATTGAGCTATTACACGCTTAAGTGGAGCAGGATGACTGCAGTGGCGTGCCTTGCTGCTTCCGATGCGTGCGACTCGACGACCTCAAACTGCTAATCCGTACACGAATCCCGAGGATCGGAGTACAAGCGTTGCCGGAGCTGCACGCCTCGTGTACCGGAAGCTACCGAAGGCGGGGACAAAGGGAATAGGCGGTTGACCGTGGATAATTGGTAACTCTAGTCCGAGCGACTTCCTAACCCGCCGGCGTGTCTTTTCACGGTAATTTCTCGCGGCTGATAACGAGCCGGCCGGGAGGATTTAAGCGGAAACGCGCCGCCACAAAGACTCAGAATTTAGGTGACTTTCTTTGATTTTAGCTAAGTACGAAGAGGAAATTTCTGTGGCTTCTTTTATGGCTCTTTTGGGTAAATTTAAACCTGCATTAATATCAAATAAACGAAGAAACTAAATTTTTGATACTGTCGATCAGTTGACAGATTTTTGACGTTCTTTGACGAGACAAGATTCAAAATTGCGGGTCAATCGTTATAGATCATTTTTATCGTTTCTAGTAACGTTTTATAATAATTACGATAAGCGTTGAAACTTAGTAACGTAATAAACGTATTTCCCTCGTAGCACTCTTTACGTTTCGATACTGTTAGAATCTGTTACGAAGAATTGTGGAAGCGAACTATAACAAATAATCTGTAATTTTTAATTTTCTATGTGTCGAAATTTAGAGATGTCATTCCTTTATGTCTAAATTTCGACGATTAATACCATTAGACTCGTTGTTGGCAATGGTTCATAACGAACAGTCCGCAGTTCGATACTTTATCTTGCGTCACCTTCGTATCGTTCTATACAAACAAATTTGATTCAGCTCAATGGAGAAAACAGTCTCCCTGTAGCACCTCTGTTCCCCAAGTTCAAAGCGTCGATCAATCGTTAATTCGCGACGCTAATGAGCCAGGCAGCCCGGAAGTACGCGGGTCCGGGGGCACTAAGAGTCCCGAGACAGATCGTTAATTAGCGCCCCCTGTCTATATCCGTGTTCTCGGCTGCGAGGTTAAACGTCCTCGAGAAAGAATCGCCAGGATACACGGGAGAATAGGTATCCGACGACGAGGTTACGCCACTGTGTCGGGGCTACGGAACGTGGGGTGCGCGAGTGTCGCGCGGGGGTTGGTTATTTCACGGTCCACTCGCTCCACTCACACCCCTTACAGGCGGCGGCAGCGGTGGCAGCCCCTTTCCAAATCCACCCCTAAGAATTAATTCGAGAGAATCGTCCGGCGGCCGAGCGACAGCCGCCTCTTCTGTTCTCTTCCATCGGCCTTCACCTACCCTCTCGGATCATCTTCCCTTAACCCACGGCCACTTTCTTTTCGTCTCTCCTTTCGCATTACGGTTCGCGTCGATCTAACTTCCTCCTGGCTGCTGGCTTGATAACACCGTCGTTTCGAAGGGTCGAGATAAAGCAACGAAGGCCTGAAACGAAGGACCGAGGCGTGGGGAATGCGGCCTTTTTCATTGTCTCCGGTTGAACGGACCGTGAGTCTGATAAGGCTAATTTTCGCTACCCCCGATTTTTCACTGATTCCTGTAATACGAACGCCGATTGATTCGTATTTGGGATTACAATGACTTCTGCCGCCGACGTGTAGTGTTCTGGATTGATTTGCACCCGTATGTTGCCGCGGCCACGAACGATGGATAAAAATATTTCACGCTGTCGACGATGGTTCGGTGGAAAAATTCCATTGGGCCAGCATACACCGACCATTCAAAATATCATTTTCATTAACTTGGATGACTAATAGGCGTTAGAGATATAACGCTTCCAATGATATATTAGCTGTTCGTCGATGAACAGCTATTTTTCAATTGCTAGACGCGGATCGTTCTTCGAACGTGACACTGTGCGTTTGGCTTTGTGTCAATGAAACTTTCCGTTGTCCGTAATTCTGACGTTTCATTTAAACCATTTAAAACCGGTGTCTCGTTACAAAACGATCTTTAAAGTTAGTTATGTTTCAAAGTTTTAACGATAGATTATATTCATATTCATCTTTTACCTAAATTTATTTTCCCACAATTTTCCTCTATTATCCCTTTTTCGTGTGATGATTTTTGATAACTTCTTGTATATCGAATAGTTATAAAATTTTAGTTTCAAGATCCATGTGGTACTTCGTCGATTTCAAATTAACCAGACTGACCTCGAATGTGTAAGCAAACGCGTTATAAAAAGTAGTGTAAAAGAAGAAAACGATACAAGCGAATCACTGTGCTGATTCATAAAGATACTGATTTCTGTGTGTCAATGGTCCGCCATTGTCCCACAGGCAGTCTATATTCGCATCTTTACCGCGGACCAAATCAGAGCTCCGCCTCGTGTCTTCTAATTTCGGCATCAAAGCAAGGCGCGAGCGATTTTCCGTCAATTGAACGTGGCTGCCTTGAGGATGGGCGACAACAAACCGCCGTTGTATATCACGAGCCGTGCGTGGAAGGCTGGATGAGTTTGGACGAGTAACCGCTCAAAGCGTTGAATATTCTTCTTCCATCCGGTTCTAATGGCTCGACTCACTTAGCGTTCTCCTCTTGTTCGTCGTCTTTCCATTTCTTACGAAAACGTTGGCTGTACATGTAACACCGTTTAAACGATTATCCTCGCAACGAGGGTTGATCGAGAAAAAACGGACGGAATCTGTCCGACCCGAGGGACGATTAGGATTTCAGTCCCACGAAATTGATTAAAAATTACTTTAGAATGGTTCGAGAGATGTTAGTTGTTTTATACGAAAGTACGAAAACCTTCGGGATACGTAGTTTCTCACGAAGGAAAATTATTCAAGAGGTTGGAGGATGGAAGGACATAGTCGAGCGAAAATAAGAGAAATATAGAGTTCGAGGATTTTGCAATGACGAGTCGCATAGAGTAATGGAAAATTGGAACACGCAATACGTAAAGTACACGTAAACGGACAACGATGGTTCCATAGAATAACTGAAATCGAGGGCGTATAATAGTCAAACTTAGAAGAGGATTCGTGATAACAATGATTCTACAGGATCATTGAAAATGGGAACGCATAATAGACAAAGTATGCTCGATTTGCAGTTGCACCTGTATCGAGTACAGACGTGATCGATCTTTCGTTGGTGCTGCGCGTATGCTGTATGGGATAATCTGCGTGTATTTACTGGCAAAGGCTTACGAGTGTAACGTACGGTATTTTATTTTACACAGGAACGTTCCACTGCGTTCCGACGTGGTTCAGTTTTTTGCAGTTCAGCACAAAAAATTTGCTCGCTAAATCCTTTCGCGCTCATCCATTCGCGACGTGCAACAGACACACCCGGCCAACCGTTTCTCTTCCGTTTACTCTCACGCACACCTTACAGCTACCGGCGTTTTCTCCTTTCTTTTCATCTTCTTCTTCGTTTTTTCGCAACCCCTTGATGAAGTTTACTTCGTTTTTAAAACGGAAAGGGGAGGCGGGCCTCTCATTTGCTGCGACCAACGGACATATGTTACAACGAAGGTGGCGAAAAAAAAGAAACGACGAGGCTCGCGTGTTTCCGCTCGACGAGAAGTACAGCTTTGATTCCAGCTCTTTAATTTCACGTTTCCCCCCTTTTTCATTTGTTTTTTCGCTCTGTCTTCGTTCCTCTGGTTACACTCATGTTTCACAGTCATCGTTGCCCGTATACAAACGTCATCGCGAATATCGGCGTCGAAATGCGAAATAAGCCGACGCTCGCTGCTCCGTTCGTTTAATTTTTTAATTATACCCGAGCCAAAAGGGGTGGGAAGGGGGGCGGTTTACGCGCGGAGCTGTAATCGAGCGCCTGTTATTCTTCGGCCGCGTATCACCGCGTATTTATCTTACCGCTTGGCCGACGGATTCCCCTCTCTCTCGCATGCTGACGAATTTTAAACGACCCGACAATATCCTCCAAGAGATATGCTCGTTTTCCGCACTTCACCCCGCGTAAACCGATTACCCTATCGAAAACGTCCCATGTGCGACGATCAACGGACACGAAGTGGAAACTACGGACGAAATATCCGAGTTCGAACCTACGGACTTTTACTTTCACGAGCCAGAGAGCGTATTTCCTTTAGTTCGAGTCCTCGATGGTGCTGCCCGGAGGTGAAGAACGGAATTGGTGGTCTCTCTCGCCACGGTATATACATTTATATAACAGTGTCTCGTGCAGATCTCGACGAATTTGACACTCAGGACATAACGTAAGACGTATCTACAAATAACGAAGCTAGAATCAAAATCCGCAGGAGACACTTGGTCGACGTAATTAAAGCGACTCGCAAACCTCTATCATACACGATCTTACATGCCCCACCTTCTTACGTTCACCTACCAAACGCAGTCTCTTCACCCCCGTCCTTCTTTATTTTATCCAAATATCCATCTACACAATGCGCCGCAACGCCATCGATACTCAAAACGTATATATATATATATATATAACAATATTCTCTCTTTCATACCAATCACATTCTCTCTCTTCTCCTCATCGATAATCTGCACTTCTCAAGACCTCAACGTCGAACCAACCAGCACACACCTCGACGACTACGAAGGCGAAGACGACGTCCGCGCGATGGATTGTCGAGTTCGCTACGCGTGCGGATGCGTGTGCGGATGTGGATGCGTCGACAATGCCAAGCCCGTGGAGGATGGCGTGGAGGTGGGTGGAGGACCGGACGCCGTGGCGGTGGTGGCGGATAGGTGATGACCGAAGAACGTCGGCCCTGTCGGAGGATAAGGTGGCGCGGCTGGGTGATAATAGCCAGGTGGCGGCGGTGGCACGGGCGGTGGATGATGGACGTGGGCGTGAGGATGGGGATGTGTGTGCGAGTGTGGCAGCGGGTGTTGATGAGGATGCGTGGCGAACAGGAAGGCAGGCGCGTAAGGCGGAGGATGTGGCGGTGTGGTGGGCACCGTGGGACTATTCACGTCCAGTCCTGGGTTCTGTTTCTTCCATTTGGTTCGCCGATTTTGGAACCAAATTTTCACCTGGGTCTCCGTTAACGAAAGGGACAGAGCCAGGTTCAGACGTTCGCAAACAGACAGGTATCTAGTGGTCTTGAACTTGTTCTCCAGAGCGACGAGCTGTTCGTACGTGAACGCAGTCCTGGCTCTTCTAGGTTTGCCTCCTGTGCCACCGCTTCCGCTGGTTCCATTCTGGCTGGTTTGGTTTTGACCTTGGCAACCCTGCGCTTGCACGCTGCTGGACGACGACGAGGATGAGGAGGACTGCCTCTTCTTGCAGTTCGACGATGGAACGTTGCTCGTTGTGGTGGTATTACTCTCCCGGCCAGCGTTCGAGGATTCCTGATCCGTCACCCTCATCTCCACGTCCTCGTCCTCGTCCTCTTCGTCAGGGTCCTCGTCCATGTCCTCCATCCCCGTGTCCGGTGTGCCCTCCTCGTCTTCCTGGCCACTGCCGCAGGCGAACTCGCCCCGCGAGTCACCATCTGAAAATAGCAATAACACCAGAGGATCAGCGGCGGGGAACGTCTCGCGGAGGAAGATTGCCGTAGCAAGGAAAGCGATACGGTGTTGTGTGACGAAAATTGATTACACCACGGGGGGTATAAAATTGCGCCGCGAGTGTCGGTTTACCCATGACAAAGCGGTAACGCGATCCCGGCCGTTGTTTCACACCCTGTCCTCACATCGAGACGCGGAAGATGCGCCGTTCGAATTCGATACCGTATTATACGGAAAAAGTGAAAAAAAAGATGATCTCCATTTATCGGAGCGGAAAATAGGCGAAAGAGTGTATAACCAAATCGAAGTCCCAACCTCGTGTAGGAACCCTTTCATCCCATCACCGCTATCGCGGAACCGCAGTCACAGGGTTCGAAACGCGCGGCCGTGCTACGTTCCACGGCAATCAGTTTAACGAGCGTGTCGTCGGTGCGGCCGCAAAAGCTGGTCCCGCGTATCGTGCCGCATTTAATTTAATTTCTGTTTGCTCGAGACACCGTAATCGCGAAAAGGTATTCCAAGCAAGATATCCCAGCGACGATAGGGCAAACTGGCAGACCGACCAACCGACCAACCGACCAACCAACCGACCGACCGACCAACCGATCTCTCTAGCCGACGAACGATCGAAACGCGCGAAACTCATAGAGAGGAAGCGACCGACCAGCCGGCCGCCTGGAACGAGGGAAAGAGAAAGAGCGGCCAATCGGTCGCTCAATGAGAGAGGAGATTGGAGATTCAATCAGCACGCAGATGTCCCGGGGACAGATATTCCCTGGCTCTGGTCCGTGGAGGCTGGGGCGCCCCTGGGAGGTTGGGGGAGGAGGGTGGGGTAGGTTTCCGGATAAAACCAGAGACAGAGAAGGAGAGAGGTTGGCAGTGGCGCGCGATTGAAAGAGACGGACGGAGAGGACAGGAGCAGCACAGGGTGTATCGGTAGAGAAGAGAGGAAGATACACGGAGAGCAGCAAAGGAAAAAGAGCGAGACGGTGGAACTTTATCCGAATTGGCGTGGCTCGTGGCCCATAGCCCGTAGCCTAGCACTGTGCCTGGGGGTTGCAAGTCCGTAGGGGGCGACGGATCGAGAAGGTTTACGCCGTAATGGGATTTGTATCTCGTTAACGCGCGATCGTTCTTGCCCCGTCGTACAGGCCGCCGACCGACTATCATCTCTCTCTTCCTCCTTTGCTTCCTCTTTCTTTGCCTATTTCCGCCACCGGCCTCGTATCTTTCAGCTCTACACCGTGAGCCACAGGCTACAACTCTCCCTTTTTCCTTCTCTCTTCCTATATGTGTGTACGCTCCGATTGATTGCGTCTAATTGAATCACGTAATTTATATTGTTCCTCGATCGTCTCTTTTCATCGGCCACCAGGTGCTACTACGTTTTTCATGCTGACCGATCTCGTGTTCGCGGGTTACTTTGCTCTCTGATTATTCAGGGAAAAAGCGAGACGATGAATTTTTCAGCGACTCGGAGCCATGCGATCGACCTATCTTCCATGCATCTTGGTAATTGACGATCGTCGAATCGATCGTACGCGACACCGACATATACCGTTATAAAGCGTCTCGGTCAATTAAGTTCGAACGCATCCATAATGAATCGCCTCTTATCGCGTTTATCGACTTTTTATAGCGGTACCACCGCTCGAAACCATTTATCTTGTTTAGATCTTCTTCATTAAGCATGATCACGGGTCCAACGCGGGGGAACCGATCGCGGGGGTTGTAGCTTCCCCAGGGGCACCGTAAGGGGGCACAGGGGACGTCAACACAGTCAGGAACACTTATTTCGGTTTTCCTCATTAAGCACAATGACAGAGTTTGACAACGAGCGCGGCGATCTGGGAATACGCGCGCACTCCCCTTTGGATCGCCGCCGATGATGACGTTGGCAGAGCGTGCGAGACGTGTCTCTTGGATCGAAGCCTAGAAACGTTCTCGACGCCACGGACGATATTGAGATCGGTGTGAATCTCAGTCAACGGGGAAAGATAAACGAGCCGGTTGATCGTGATCGATTCGATTGAACGGTGCTGTTTGTTTTATTAGCCGACAGCCAAGATTATGGATGGTAGGAGTTGAATAATCATCTCGGTTTTTCGTACATACGGCTTCGTAAAAGCCAAAGCCAGAGGTTAGAAACATATGGTCACTTGTCTAAAATCAGTGGGGTTGGAAATATCGCGGTGGTGTTGATGGATACTGTAGGGGGTCGAAATTGCTTTCGTTAGCGACGATCTAAACAGCAGGCTCGACACGATTGTTCTCGTTAGCTGTAGTCTAATTATCTCCCGTTGAACAAGTCCACTATATTACGCTCCATTGTCTAAAAAGCAATTCTCTGAATTTTATCCTCCAACGACCCTCCCCGACCATTACGAAGGAGCTTGTACTTTCTTATTTTGAAGTGGCCACAAATTTCGCACGCGTTATCCTTATCGCGAGGAGGTAGCGGGAAAATACGAGCAATTATCATATTATTTCCCCGTGCAGGAACAATGCGACGCGTCCGCAGTCTAGGAACAATGGCTCGACCGGCACAACAGTGGAATCGGTCTCTTAACGAGCGGCGACGATACCATCTAGCCGGTCTCGATAAGAAAAACACAAGAAGTGGCGTTTAACGGTATCTAACGGCGAGGTAGCGGCCGGTAATTACAATTTTTCTAGAAATCTAGCGGAAAATCCAGGAGACTTCGAATCGCCGAGTCTTTCGAAGGGGTGATAGAGAGAGAGAGAGAGAGAGAGAGGGAGAGAAAGAGAGAGAGAGAGAGAACTTCTCCGACGACGATCGGTGGCATGTGCAAAAGGGGGACAGGGCGTAGTGTGGCGGGATGAAACGCGGGGACGATGAGGGAACGAGGGAGAGAGAGAAGTCATTATGATGCAGAAGAGCCAATTTTCTGGGCGGCTTGGCGCGATGCGACGCGATACGCCGCGATGCTGCGCGATTATCATAACAACCGACGATATTATTCCGTCGCCGGATTTGCCATGGGGGCGGACACCGTTCGCCGCTAGCAGCAGTCGAAACGGATTTCACCGATCGGCCGGCTGGCTCTGATGCACTTTTAATGGGTGGCCTGACCACCCTGGAAGATGGATGGCCTGAGAATCGTGTAATCCCGATTTCATCGCCACGATCGATCCTCCAAGGAATCGCCTCGCTCTTTCGTTATACCGTTCTCTCCTCTCATCGTCCATCCACAGACTTTCCTTCGCGTCCATCGGATCGTTTTTTCCGATTTTCGGAGGTCGAAGACGTATGCGGTCCACAGCGTCGGTTGATTTCGTTTGCAGCCAGTGTCCCGTACCGGGATAAAGGGACGATAATGATGGGGTTCAAGGACTGGTTAACGCAGATTAGCGGAGCAATTTGTCACGCTCCGACAGCCCGCCCTCGCGAACCCCCTCCCCGCGTCTATAACCCCCTACATCAGCCAACGGTGAGTTCCTTTCCTCTGTTTCTACGTCGTTTCACCCTCTTCGTCCTCTCCTACCGCGTTATCGGTACCCGGGATTCTTCCTCTTATCTGTCCGCCAGACTCCATTAAATTCGAAAGTCAACTGTGAAATTGGGATTCGGCGCGCGGACTCTCAATTCGATCATCGAGAGAAGATAAGCTTTCCGCGGCAGATGCCCGCTCGGATTAGATCGCTTGTTGTGGGAAAGAATTTAATAAACGTGCGAATTTCTACCGTCCTTGTTTCACTCTTGTCTATTATAAATCAGAATTTTTTCTAATCGTTATTCTCGTATCAATCGATCAGTGATACAAAATTTCCATCAATTACTTTCGATATCGTGGTTAGACGTCAAGGATGGTGTTTACTTTCGGTGTACGTCCGATCGAATGGTTTCGGGCCTTCGCGAGACGCGTTTATTATAAATAAGAACATATCGGTTATTTTTTACCTGTCAATCGATCGGCGGTACAAAACTTGGACGAATTAAGCTCGATATCAAGGTTAGACGCGAACAATGGAATTTGCTTTCTCCGAGTGGCTGATTAAATGGTTTCAAGGCTACGCGAGACGCGTTTAAGCGGATCACGACGGAACGAGTCGCGCGAGAATGGCATTAGATTCTTCTAACGTTGCTTCTGCGTTAACTGCGCGACGTTTGACCGGTCTGGTTCCCGTGTTCCCAGTAAGGAGTCTACATCATCACTTTTGTCGGAATCCCCGTACACGCAAATAACTCTGAAACGAGCGAAATTGCAAGACGCATGGAGAACAAGCTATCCTTCTAGCGTCTAAAGTTAGAACGAGGAAGAAGCGAGACAGCACGCGTCACGAGGTTCGGTGAAGAGGAGGAAAGATGTACCCGGTTTACGAAGACGAAAAAATCACTTTCAAGATCATGGGATCTCGCGGGAGACGAGGTCCATATGTCGCTCGAAGAAAAAAGAGCGCCCGCTGGGCCATGTTTTGGCGAACGGTTACAAGGCGAGGAAGACCCGTTCGAGTAAGGAGGAAGCAATAAACATGCAGCTTCGCGGAGAAAAAGCCACCGGAGATTAGGAGACTTTGCGAGTCACTCGA
The DNA here is from genome assembly GCF_051014615.1 of Bombus vancouverensis nearcticus. NCBI lineage: Eukaryota > Metazoa > Arthropoda > Insecta > Hymenoptera > Apidae > Bombus > Bombus vancouverensis. The sequence goes on from NC_134925.1 coordinate 4,427,677, forward strand.
ACGCGACAGATTCTTTCCAATTAATCGGTCGCGACGATCTTTCAGACGAAATTTATGGAAGACGATGACGGTATATTGTATCTGTGATAGATTGGCGTATCGTCATTGTCGCGTAGACGATATTCGTGACGACCAATATTCGTCAACTCCATTTAAACGAATCAAATCTCCCTCTTAATTTTTCGTACTAGCAGCGACGATATATCTTCCAAGCATACCGATTATCGCACAACGACAAAACAATGTTACAGCTTTTCTTATTCTTTATCCACGAACGTCAAAGAAAATGTAAATATCCAGCCCGAATGGAGATCCTAAAGCGGATAATTAATCACCTTCGTGCACGCTGTCGGCCCGCCGATGTCGTCGGTGCTGAACGCGATTGTGAACGACGCGTCCGCCGGTGAACTTGTTCGGGTCCAGGATATTCTCTACGGAGAATGCCAGGCATCGTTTGTTCGCCTGTACGGTGCTGGCAGTCGTGGTGATGCTGCCGGTCGACGTGCCCGTCGTTCGGGCTGCGTTTCCGGATGTACAGACAGTCATCACCGTGGAAGCAGCGGCGGCATGCGCGGATATGTACACGGGAGCCCCGTGGCCAGTGGTTTGTCCGCCAGTCTGAACACACGAGAAAGGATGCACGCCTCGATTCGCGAACGGGTTAAGGAACTGATCGGATCCGCCGCCCCTGGACGAAGGAGCTGTTAAATCTACCGGGCTACTGGGGTTGCTTTCGTCCACTTCGTCTCGACAAACGTCCACTTCTACTTCCTCGTCCTCCTGATAGCTTCCGTTTCTATTCCCAGGATGCACTTCCTCTTCCTCTTCCTCTTGTTCCTCGTCGTCTTCTTCGTCCTCGACGATATTTCTCCTGACGGAAACGTTCCTCTCGTGTTCCCCGTCTTCCTCTTCCTCCTCGTCCTGCTCTTCTTCTTCCTCGACTTCGGTGTCTATCCTCTTCTCCCTGGCCGATGACGCGTCCATCTCGTGGAACTGATCCTTGTCGACGGATCGCAGGATCGGCGAGGTCGACGGCGAGTGTTGTTGACGCACGTTGTCGTAGTGCACAAAAGGCTCGCTGGTGCGTACGTGGAGCAACACGTGCCTCCTTTCTTGAGGTGGTAGCGAGAGCCCGGCACGCATATCCGCTTCCTCCCGCGGTAGGACGACCGGTCCTAAAGGCGACACGGTCCTGCCTTCCTGCATCCTCCACATAACCCTCGCGGTTATTCCTCTTTACCTCACCTCTCGATCCTCCATTCCGTCTCGTTGCTAGAAAACACTTGTCCGGCGCTTGTTTACGTGCACATCCGCGTCGATCTTTCAAACAGCGTGCAACATCCTGATTCTTCGAGGCATCACTTACACCGACGACGATAATATCACATTCTACTTTCCCAGGTGGATCATCACTAATTCCTCAACTGTCGTTTTACACACCGTTCCCGATCCTTACACGAAATACACCGACGGCTCCGGTTAGTATCACGCCTCGAGTTTGTTCACCGAACTGGCCCGCGCACCGCGAGGGACAACCAACGACGTTCACGGATGACCGTGTGGGAGCGAAAAAAGAGATATCGTCGCGCCGGGGGTCCAAGCGATCAGCGTGGTCGGTCGCGCGATTAGCAGTGTCTTTGGTAGGCAAAAGCCGCACGCGTCCCGTAAAATCTGCTCTCGGGACTTCCACGTAGAGCCATGGTGGCTGAATAGGTGGTATATCGGCGTATTATTAGTAGCGAAGAACCGTCGTAGGAACGTCGTCGCAGCGGAAAGCAACGAACCCTCTGGTGGGGTGTTGTTCCGCCTCGAATAGGCGTGTCCAACCCCTGCTGGCTTACCAGAGTATTCCGGTATGGTTCGAGGGGCGTGCACAACTGCGTTCCGCGGGGGTTGCGCGCACACACGTGCTACCCCTTGTTCGTGGTGGGTACCACGAGCGATCAGTGTTGGTTCGTATGTGTGTGTTGTGTGGGTGTGCGCGTGCGTGTGTTGGTTCACGTGCGCGCGAACGTACACGAATACGAAGACGTACTCAGACATCGGCATCGGGACTGAATGGATGGGCACGAACACGAAACGGAGCCGCGTGCAGACGTTTCGCGGCCCCACGAGCGAGCTTTCACCAGATACTCGGGTATGTACACACAGAGTCTACCTTTCCTCCCTCTCCTACCGTCTATCCAGCCCACTCTCACCCCACTCTCAGCCCGTCCCGCGATCCGACCGGCTAAAGTGGTTTGTCTTTGATTTAACCACCACCGCCGCCGCCACCGCCGCCGCCGCTGCCGCCGCCGCCGCCGACGCTGTCGATGGAGGAACGCTTTTCCCTCCACGCACGTTGCCATCGTTCAACGTTTCCCGGAGAATGTGTGTGGAGGAGTTGCACGCTTTACTCGCTCTCGGTATTCGTGATCGTGAAACGCTGCCGGGTTTGTCGATGATCTTGGTGTGTTCGCCGGCGGGGGCGGGGCGCGTGGTGCGCCTCCAGGATCGTTGTGTACAGTAATCGTGCCGGGAGTATAATCGTTCTGGCTATGGTGGGTATCTCCAACTCTATCTCTCTTCTCTCCTTCTGTACTCGTACACGTATACACGGACGCGTACATATTATACAACGGAGACTCTGTTCCTTTCTCGTTCGCTCTTTCGTCTCTTCGTCCGTGGTTCTTTGTTTGGTTCATGGTGGAAACGAGAGTAAACCAGAACCAATACTATACGGTTGGCTACTCGACCAACCGGTCGACGGGTCGGTCGACCGACCAACCGACCGACGGATAAAGGAACCAGCTACTGCCGTTGCCGTTGCTACTGTCGCCCGTTCACGGTGTTCCGCTAGTGCTGTTGCTGGTGCTGGTGCTGTTGCTGCTACCGCCGCCGCTCTTAACTCGGCGCACGGATATTGTTTACCCGACCATTTAGGTAATTGCTGGCCTACCGCCCTGCCAGCCAATCGAACGTAACCGGCGGATGAGCCTGCAATACCGAGCCCTCCCTCTCCTCCAATCAACTCTCTCTTCCTTTGTCCTCTACGCACGCTGTCTCTGTCTCCTCTTCTGTCGCGATTTTTCATCCTTTTTCTCTCTCGATGCGCCGCATCATCGCGTTGTTCTACCTTGTTTGTCGTTCGATTCGCGTTTATGTTGCAAGCTTCCCTCCGATCATCATCGAATTAGCTTGGGCCCAATCGTTCGACGAGATTGACGCCGCTGCTCTGCCGGCGATGATCGATTCTTTCCACGAAATTGGAGAGACACTCGCGCTCCCGTGGCATCCACCCACCCTCCTCCAACTCTGTCCACGATCGACCGGATCATTCGATGACCGATCAAGCGAGACGATCGCGATACGTCCTATTAATAGTTTGATCGACGACGACTGAAAGGTTACGCAAACGTTTCTCCGGAGCTAAGGGTCCAATTAATTGGCCCGAGGGATGTTCTGTTTGCCTTAAAATTGCGTAATTCCTGGAATCTGATATCGATCGCTCGTTACAGATTCTGGACGACGTGTCTCGTATTACAGATCCTTTTCAGAAAGCTTTCCTATTTATCAAACGCAAATGGATATTTAACAGTCTCTAAGCAGCATTCCTAAAGCGCGAACTCGTGCTAAAAATCCGCAGATTTTTACGCCCTTGGCAAATGCGTGAGATGAAATATATCTTGCTTTGAATCCGCTTTATTAATTAACCGTAAATACCGACGACAGACGAATATAATCATTCCATGGCAAACAGATATAAATCGGTCTATATCTAACCCCAACCTAACTTCACTCTATAGGAAAATAGTTAAATGATTGAAACGTATATTTCCGAGTCCTTGAGCGGCGGAAACGAGAGCGGCTGAAAAGCTCGCTCCTCTGATCCACCGTTAATAAGCTGTAATAATAGGTCGGGGGCGGGCGCGAGTCGGCGACCGCGTCGCGAATCGATAGCATAATGAAGCAGATCAAATATTTATAATCCTACGCGGCCGCTTTATCGGACGAGTTTTACTTCGGCCGTACAGATGTTCCTGGCGGAACGGGAATCGCGTAATCGCATCGTTTTCGGCGCGTCGCTGGCGCATCGACGGATGGAACGACGAGAGCGATGGTTTTCCAGGCACTGGTAGTTGGCAGCCGCCGGACTAATTTTCGACGCGGCGCTCGCCGCGCTCGGCTAATGAGCATTATCGTAAATTTATTTCGGCCCGGCTCGCCCGGCCACCGCATAAGAACTAACAAATTAATTTAATTCGTAAATGACACGTACGGTGTGCACGGTGCATTTACTGCATTGAATGCCGGCGCGCCGGCTGCAGCTCAATTTGCAGCCGGCCACCAAAGCTTAATTAAAAATTTACACCGACAATGTAGCCGAGTAGCGGCCGCCGCTCACCGCTCCGCACGTGCCTACTCTCGTCGTTACTCGGTTTAACTATCTCGCTGACAAAAAGCTTTCTTACGAATACTGACGAATGGAGAAATACAAAGAGTGTTTGTGCACGGTGGAGAAACAAGGAAAGTGAGAGAGGAAGATGTGTTACGGTCGACGTGCGACTTTCAAACGCGTTTTATCATCGGATCATCATGTACGAAGGAATAGAAAAGAACAGGTTGTTATCCATCGAATAGGTTAGGGGACGAAAGGGGTTGCGAGGTCGCAGGTGAACACACTGCCGGATTACCCTACCTGGCAAAGTGATGTGGGTTTAGGCGAGCGTTCCTAATAGTTCTGAAACGGTGCACGAGTCGAGGAGCAAGCTAGGTTGATAGATAGATGGCTAGACCGGCAAAAGGAGGAGCGGAGCGAGAGGGTGGCATAGGGCGTGTGGGTGCTAGAGAAGGATAGATCGATAGACATCGGGTGAACCGGGACAGAGACCGAACGATACCGGTCGACGATCCGCCAGAGAAAGACGTAAATATAGAATAAGAGACGATAGGCGAAAGAGAGAAGGGACGATAGAAGGTAGAACTGGAGGAGAGTCGAGGGGCGGGGGGTAGTTTGGAACGGAGATCGAACAGACCAGCCGTGACCAATTTGCGCCCGTTCGTGCTCCCGATTCTGATCCCGATCCACGATTCGCTCACGTCCACATGCATACACACACACGCACACACACGCAAGCACAAACACATTCTACACTATCTCATCCTGGACATCCATATACACGTACGTACACGTATTCGTATACACAAAGATAGAACGAAAACGTAGAGTTGGCCTCGATCTTCCCTACGAGCTGGCCCCTAGCAGGGCCAACGATGCCAAAAGATACTCGTCAGAGAGGAAAGTCGCGCTGTGTTGTCGCTCGTTGTACGCCGGCCACCCCAAAAGTTTCACGCCTATCTGGACCGACGGCACCACTTCTATTCGCGCCACGATAATTGGCCAATTAAAACCGGCCGAGAGCGTTCGAGTTACCTGGCATCCGATAATTATACGGTATCCTCGCGGTGGTTCGACCACGTATCCACGCGACCAAGGGGTGTCAGAAAGGGAGGCAGGCATCCGACCTCCTGGCGAAGGGAGGACTCCGAGCCGGAGGATGGATCCTGACGTGGAAGGAGGAGAAGCAAGAGGGAAACGGAGGCTGCCTACGAACGTAAGGTAAGGGGGTTGGGAATCGACTATTCCGATTACGTGGCTTCGGATTCTGCGACTCCCTTTCTCTCTGCCTGGTTCCTCTCGTTCTCTCTTCGCGCGTGTCCCACCCCTCTTGGCCCTCTCCAGGTCTTCCCTCTCGACGTCCTGTCCTCTTCTACGTAAATCAATGCGGCCAGCACGCCCTCTCCTTAACCCTGTGACGCATGACTGGAATATTCCTCGGTTCTCCGCGTTCATCCGCGGTCTGTTTACCCGGACTCGTTCCCCAGGTATCGATATAATGGCGTTCGGCTTCGTGTTCGTGCCCGTTGATTCGATAAGAAGGGTAGCGGCTTGCTTGGTCGTGAACCAGCCTCTGGTCCACTTGATCGACAGCTCGTTAGCCGGCATGTTAATTGATTCGATTTCCTGCCGCGAGGACAAGAGAATTTCCTGGCTTCGTATGGGAATATCTTTTAGGGGTTTTAGATTGTTTCGATCAAAAAAAAAAAAAAAAAAAAAAGGAAAGAACGCTCGATTCTGTATTTAAAGTTGTTTCACGCGGAAATATTGTACGAAGAATTATATCGCCATCTATAATAACGATGGGTTTCCGACACGGCAAACAGAATAGAATTATTTACTTGTTTATTTATAGCTGCGACTACAATACCACGTAATTCACCCTTATAGTCGTTTCATGCATAATTCGAGAATATTCGATCGCTTTCTCAAACGCAAATACCGAGCGTTCCTCAATGCCAATTGGCGCGAGCTCCTTTCGCGTTTGAAATACGATCGAGTTCGGTTACACAGGAACGAATATTTAATTTTTTATCGAACAACTAATGGAATTGTATCGGCCTCGCGATCTGTGATCTATGTCTCATTAAGAATGTTCCAGTTTGATTCATTCCAGAGGCGAGTGATTGATCGTTTATCCCTAATTAGAGATCGGGGAAGTCGTGAAAAAGTAGATGAAATTACGCGTGACACGAGCGGAAATTAGGTTCGTGGCGAACAGAATGATGTATGATCGTTATACTTCAGTAACCTTAGCGACAACTACGTTAAGATACTCGCAGGCCGCTGCTCTATTTCCGATGGAACTTCTTCTACGAGGTAATTATCCTCTTAATTAGAAGCATAATTCCCCGTTGACGTTCCGTGTTCCTTTTGAAGAGAAACTCGAATAAAGAACTAAAAAAAAAAAAAAAAAAAAGAGGCAGAGGGAAAATGGTAGAAGCGAGAAAGGTGGAAAGTTTTTACCGTTTTTACAGTTTTTGACGTGTTGGTACTTTTGCGGTATCATTTTGCTCAAGCTCGTAATCAGCCGGCACAATGCGGTGACTTTTAATGCGTAATCGCGTAAGCGTTAATTGTTGGTGATTACCGGTTTACAATTAACATTTTCTATAGACTATTGAGCATCGATTGATGTTAATTACTAAGCCCCCCTTTGTTTAATAAAGCTCGTTTTCAAACGATTATTGCTGCGCACTCGACTGACATTATTAGCGGATAGAAACGTAATTGAAAACGCGCTCGCAAGAATCAGAAATTCCATCGATTCGTTAATACTTTTCTTCTGTTCCAACACCTCGAAAATAAAATTCCGAATCCTTCTAAAACTTCCTAATCGCGTTTCAACGAACGAGACGAATGGCCATTTCCACGGTACGCTGGGATAAGAAAAAAAATCTCTTACCATACCGTTCACCGTATGATAATTCAAATTGGATCGTCAAATCAAATCGATTAGTCGCTACGATTCCTCTCAGCGACGATATACATTCACGATAGACTCGTAAACCTCTTCTTCAAAAAGCTCGACCGTAAATGGACGATTCCTAAATACCTCGAAAAACTTCTAAGTATCCGCAAAAGCGTTAAACTGTATCAACGTCCATTCGGCAAATCCAATCGGATCGAGTCGGAGGGATTAAGCGTATCCGGGACAGGTTGCGACAATTTACGCTTCCCCGCAGAGTCTCGGGCTAGCCAAAGATATTCCAGAGGCCGCGTACCCGGCGTAACGGGAACAATGCCCGTAACGGGGATCATAATGGACCTAATGACGACACAGCTTTCCGGATAATTCGATGTCAAGGCAGGAGGAGGACGATTTCCAAAGGACGCGCGTGCGAAGCGTCGAATAGGGCCCAAAGGAGGTGATTACGCGATGCCTCGTACTCGAATGGTGAACGGCTGGTAAAAGGGTCGCCAGTACATATATAATATATCGCATTAGACGCGGGGGAACGGAGCTCGGGTATCGCTTACGCGTTATTATTGCAGCGATACGACACGCTACGGTGTCACCCGTGACCTCCCATGGGGGCCGCGCACCATATCATATACAATATAGGTACCAACTGTCACACCATCGGCGAGAGGCCGGGGATCCCATGGAAACCGGCTAGGCGTGCTTTATGGTGCGTCAAATTAAAAGATTCCCTCCTTTGCGTTCCCTAACTGCGATCTGATCCACTTGCCCGACTAAACGAGACGAGGAGCGTGTCTTTTACGATCTGCGTGCTGACGCTCGACGCAGATCGGCCCGCGGAAGTTCTTGCGCTCGTGATTGAGCCTTAATTCGCGCCCAATGGACCGGCAGCCGCGTGAAACTCGCCCAGAGAATTTTCTAATTCCATGGCACGGGATTTCTTAATCGTCTTCGATTGGGATGAGAGTGTAGCTACTGCGATCGTTGGATGAGCGCAAAGTGACCGAAAAGTCGTGCAATTGCGAATTTCTCGAGAAAGATAGGCTCTTGGAAAAGAATGATATTATTTTTATACCATTCTGTATTATTCTACAACATAAATTCCGAACATCGAGCAAGAATCTTTATAAACTGAATTATACCCAAACGCTGTTCGAATCGAGGCAGCAACCTTTCCTGTTCAATCGTCTATGAGATACGACGATATTTCCAGATCTCCAACGTCGGTCGTTACCGCGATTTATCGACAGCTATGAGACATTCCAAAGAATCTGTTAAATCTTTGTCAGCTCGTAAGGTGTCACGAGCATAGATATCGGACCGCGTAACGAATCGGTTCGATAATGCGACCGATTAGCCTCGAATCGTCGCCAAAATTCGAACGGCGCTCGATTAGTCGACCACTTTGCACGTTTCGCTCGAGAAACCGCTTGATACCGGAGGCGTACACTGTCGCGATCTTCACGGGAGTGGTACAGTGCGTGGTTAAACAGGCCGACAGCTATGAATTTCCGGGCGATGTGCCATCTGCCGCGAATTACACCTTGATCCGTCTTAGATCGTCTCGACGAGATCGTACATTGTGAATAACGCTCGCTAGCGCATCAAACAAACGTGACCGTTCATTTCGCTTCTTAAAGACGTACGACCAACGCTATTAAACGAGACAAGAGGATGAACACAAAGGGTAAAACGTTTGATGGTGATAATTCGCGGGAATATAATACGCAACTGTATTCGGATAAGCGAGTGTATTCGTCTGCCGGAGTGTAAGCTATTTTTGCGGTTGCCCGCTTTGTAAATAGTCCCTGGCGCGTTTCGAATGCGGGAAATGATACTGAGTTTATAACGAGACGGTACGAGCAATTATTTAATGGCGTAAGCTATGATCATCGGTACAACATGTTGTACAAACTAGACCACCCATTAAACTTCCAACGATCACTCATTCGATAAACGAATAGACTGTAATAATCATGCAAGTACGAATAGTACTCGTCCGAGGGTTTGCTTAAATCTATGGCGACTTCCGACTCTTTTAAACGTCAGTCTGTCAGTTAGTGAAATCTCGAGACTCGCGGATTCGATTTTAATTCATCCACGAAAAAGGAGAATAAAAATCTGGACGTACGTAGGTACGTAGAAAGTCGACAGAGTCGGTGACGGAAAAAGGTCCGCGGAGTCACCACAAAGGCCACTACACGCGTCTCGTAACTTCCAATTCGTCCGCGCGTCTCTGTGACGCCGCGCGGAACGCCGCGACGCCGGAGACGTCTGAATTCTTAACGACTGTACGCGTATTAACGACGCGGTCGGTGGCAATTTCGCGCGAAACTTACGGCCGCGGCCCATCGCGGCTCGTTAGTAAAAATAATTCCGTTCCTCGCGCCACTGGAGATCAGAAAGCGGCGCGGGCGATGGCGGGGGCGGGACGACGTTGGACGATCTTCGCACGCCGTTGCCGCTCGGATCGAGGGAAAACGGTGGAGAAAGGACGGGACAAAAACGCGAATACGCTGTACACGCGCTGGCAATGTAAACGAACGAGTCTATAAGTCCGCGTCAAGTCGGCCCTGGTGCGAATAAACCCGGACAGTTCTGTCTTAGCCGCGCACCACCTCCTCTTCTTCCTACCTTCCCGCCCCCGTTTCCCGACGCGTTCGTTCGGCCCTCCTCCCCGTTGCGTTGGACGTTCGCCTCTTCAAAGTGTCAAGTGACAAACGGTCCCGCTACCGAGTAGGCGTAGTCGTCGGGGTGGATATAATTTGTCAGGAAATCACCCAATTAGCCTCCCAGTTATGCGGCCCAACAGATTTAACCAATTAGTTTAGCTATGCGAGCCCTAATACATTTCTACGCCGCCGCCGGCTACCGACCGCAGCCGCTTCGCCACCTCTATCTCCCCTTCGAGTTCTTCTCTTTTCTTCTCTGCCTCTCTTCTGTGATTCTTCTTGCGATCCTTGTTTTGCCTTTTCCTTCTGTACGGTTTTACGTTTGATCGGTTGGATACACTGCGCGCTGCTTCCAGGCAACGACGAATCGAACGTTCGGTGTGATCGTTCGAGGAGCGAGCAGATATCGGCTGGTTCCGATAGGACAGTGCCGGTGAGAGCTCACGCGTTCTGCACATTCTGAACGCGTTCCACGCGCATCACACCGGGGCCAGGGGAAAGTGGTTAGTATCTATTTATAGAGAGAGCACCGTCGAGCTCTTCTCTCTGTGTTGAATAGCAGCTGAAAGAGAGAAAGGGAGCGAGAAAGTGGGGCTGGTATACAGGGAGTCGAGAGGTGAAGCAATTTGTCTCCCTAATGAGATGTCACCCCATCCGTACGCGTGCAGCCGCGGCCAGTAAGGAGACGGACGGGCCACGGTGAAACCGATCGAGCAGAAATTCTCGGCAACCGTGTCCGTTCTTCCACTTTTTCTGCTGGACGCGATTCTTCTACGGGGTTCTCCGCGATCGTGGTGGTGATTTTTTGACAGTGACCGATGCATCGAGCGGCATCGCCCTTTTTCATCCGCTTCGTCGGTCGTGAGAAACGACGATCGAGTTATTTTCGATACATCTTAAATTCTGTTGTCCTTAACAAGTTTGGTTATCGCTATCACCTGTGCTACGTGATTAATCTTCTATACAAAGTACACATTATTAACTGTTTGGTACAAGCGGGTACGATACATATTTCGATACGAGCAGTTACAATATTGAACTCATTTTCTAATATTGGGTTTCGGCTTGCTATGTGATTATAGAAATGCAAATAAACAAATGATAAATGTAAATAAACTAGCTGGCAATGTAAACAAACAAATTAGGAACGTAAATAAACAAACAAATTAGAAATGTAAACAAGCATCGCAATAGAAACAGTAAGCGAACGAAGAGTAAAAATGCACGATGTTTAACGTGATAAAAGTTGCATAATCGGATATTAATAGCACTTGTAATTGAATAATAGATTTCCTAGCAGCTTCACGTATGTGATTTAAGAGTAGCGTAGATTTAATTTCAAAGCGAATGAATATATAACCGAGGTGCCTGATGAGAAAAATGAAAGAAACAGATCTCATAGTTGGAATAAAAATATTGTTATTAAAGATTATTAATTATACCGTAGGAAATATTTCTCTATCTCTCCGTTCTTCAATTCGCCGTAGTAACGTACGTGTTAACTGCCTCAACTTCAAAGAAATATTACTTTTGAGTTACTTCTGATTAAGCGACCACGAGACACGGAAAGACGTCTCGGATAAAAAATGAACCGTCACTCTCTCGAACGAAGAAAAACGATTAATACCAGATTATACGAAGTCTAGCACATCTATATAAAGCCTAAGCTTCCTGAACAAACAGCACGGCGCATAATAACGTTAATGACTGTTCGGTTGCTGTCCCTTGCACCGAATAAACCATTCCACTTTGGAAACCGCCCATGTCGCGGGCCGGGTCGCAAACGAATATACGTTCGAAGCGATAAAACGAAAGCCATGATTTTGTCAGCGACCTAAGACGTTCCGGAAATAAGCGTTTCGATCGCGCGATAGAAAAACGGGACTGGTGGCCGTGTCGTGGCCACCGTTGGAAACCTTTACGTCGACTGGTTTTTATTCACGAGGCAACGAGCCGCGGCGGCCCGGTTTCGTTAAACGCTAGGGGGATTTTTACTGCTCGGTCATTGGAGGGCGGGGGGCGGGGTCGTCGATTTTACGCGCTTTTACGGGGTAATCGGCACGCACCGCGACGCCAGCCTCCGAAACGTTTAAGGGCATGAAATCGTCAAATAGTTGTGAAACATTTACCGAAGCGACGGCGAACAAAAGGGGGCTACCAATGGATTTGCGTTTGGTTACGAAAATACGATTAACGTCCGTGAAATATTCATAGAGCTTTCGGTATTTTTTGGTTCTTCGCCGGTATCGTGTTATTGTATTATAATATTGGCGAGTTTACGATTATTTCTGTTGTTTTTTCTTTCTTTTTCTATTAGATATGAGAAAGACGGAGAAAGAACATTAGCAATAACGTTACAAAGCTTCGCGTATTTTCGTCATTATCCCCAGCCAGGGTTTTTTCACCGGTAGCAAATCTCTGGCAGTGCTTTAATCGCGGCCAAGAGAGGTCGATCAAATGGAGTAACACGGCACATGGGTAGAGAAATAGAGAGAGGACGGTCAATGGGACCAGTTGGAGTACAGGATTGCTCTGGTCGATTCTAATTGAATCGTCCTTTGGCCTCTAAGCGATCACAGTTCCGCCCACTGTTGCCGACGAGTGAGACGTCCGACTCTCTCGGCCTGTCGGCTTCTATTACGCGTTTCCAGCCGGAGATTCCACGACTCGTCTTATTTTAGGACGCCATCGAGACTGTTTCTTCTCCTCCCTATTTTTCTCTCTACACGGAAACCTAGACTATTCCTCGTTCCAGGCGATAATTGTTGGAAAATTAATTTCCCGTATCGGGAATTGGCGTGAAACGAGGTTCCGTTAAATCGAACGACTTCGATCGAAAGAGAATCGAACGAAACGGAGGAATCGTAGTTGAAATTGGGAAACACCGTTCGATGAATACCTTCTGTGCACGTTAGACGAAGTGAAAGAATTTAGGTGATTAGAGCGATACATCGATCGCGAATTAGGATCGTTTTCTCTTCCAAGAAGACTCGTACGTCGAATCGACCTCCGCTTGCCTTCACCCACGCGGACCACAATTGCGCACGAGGTGTCCCGTTCACGCTCTGCTTCGAGCGTTATTTTTAAAAACCGTCCAAGAATTTCTCTCTCGTTCGACGAAACTTAATTCCGTCCTCGATAAAATCCGCTCCGAATCTCCTCCGTTTTTTACACAGCCAACGTCGATTGCGAGAGAGAGAGAGAGAGAGAGAGAGAGAGAGAGTCGTCGAAAGCCACGAGGGGGTAAGTTGCAGGTGCTTCGTGATCGGTCACGCGTTTAAAAACGCTGCCAGCCAATGTTTCGTCCCCTTTTACGATCCAAGTAAGGAGTCTCCCCTTTCGGGAACAAACGGGCCGGCGCGCACGCGTGGGTATTAAATTAATGTAGTCGACTCCTAGGTCGGCGATTAAACAAAGGGTGAAAATTGAGCACCGCGTCCTCCCCGCGGCGGCATCGTGCACGCTTCGAAACGGCGCATCGGCTACACCCACCCTCGGCTATTTCGTCGCTCGATCGCTCGTAACGCGCGCGGCTTCCGGCGTGGACAGCGGTGGTTCCGAGTATCGCGCTGCGCTATTGGCGTGTGTTCGCGTGCTCGTACCTTCACGGACGAGTAATCGTTCCTACACTCGCGTCTCGTTTACTTTCACGGACGCGGAGCTCAGCCTGTGTGCGCGATCGTTTTCACAAATACACAGGCTACGAGACCAGTTACCAGTTCGTTCGTGTGCGAGAGCTGGTCGGTGAGAGAAAGGTGCAGCGGGGGTGTGCACACGCGTTTAATATATGTAAACTCGGCCGCGTATGTATATACGCGTCGGTTATACCTATGTACACATCGGCCGACCGCCGTGGGGCGGGCTTCGTTCGTTGAATGCGGTTTAATATTAATGGGAACTGATGATAAGCAGCGCAAACAAGCGTCGAGTCTCCCGGGAGAGATCTGCCTTCTGTTACCCGGGGTGCAGTGGGGTCCCATACACGCGTACACATCCACGTCAACGACGACGGATAGGATGGCTACGACGACGACGACTACGACCAAGATGTCGACCTGTTCCAGCGGACTAACGTTGCGCAGGAAAGCGCTGGGCAGCGTAGGGCACACACGATCATCTTCCCGCAGAGTGGTACCACGATCGTTTATTCGTCACGCGCACACACGTGCGCGTAGTAGTCGTACACGGATTGACGACTTCTACACGCACAGATGCTTACAAATGAGGGAGAACTAGTGGGACATCGTTGGACCAAGGGGGAGAAGAGAGAAGGAGAGACTCGTTTGCCGGTACTTACTTTAGTTGCTTCGTCCTTTTCGCCTCCACCCTGTTCTCTGTGGACGCAACCCCCTTCTGTCGTGGCGAGCCTCTCTTCCGTGGCTCCGCGATTGTGCCCCGGCTAACCTATTCGGTTTCGGCGCGAGTGTTTGCTCGGCAAATTAGAAAACGATCGGCGATCGACTCGCCGAAGGGAGCCGAACAACACGGCGGGGGTTGTTTCGTCGATGGGGACGCGCGCGGGACCTAATGCGCTGCTCGAAATTGCTCGCTAATACGTTATAAATTCCCGGCTCGTTTGTTAACATGCTGTCCATTGTGGCTTAACCGTGTGTGTATTTCTGTTATAAGGATAAGCAGAACGTACTCGGAGATCGCCCGTCAGGGAACTTTGAAGAAATATACGTAATGATTTATCACGGTCTAGGTCTCATTTCGGAATTTCGAGGCCCATTGCCTGCCAAATTTAGGGCGTATTCCCGGCTCTATGGCTTCCGTTATGTTTCTGGTATTCAAGCTCGTCGCGCTGTACACTATCTGTGCTTGATTAAACGGCTCCACGCTCGCCTACAACGGTTATTAGTACGCTCGACTGAGAAACTGCAATTATACCTGCTCGGCAAATATTTCCGTTGCCTGTGAATTAATCGTTTAAGAATAAACGGAAAATTCACAATCATATTCGGTTCAATCCTAAGCATGATTCCGTAAACGAGTAATTCTTACGAACAATGAGGAATCCAATTGGAATCCGGAGGAGTCGGACGCGAATAATCGAGCATTGGCAACTAATTTGCGCGACGATCATCGCCGCGACGCTACACGATATCTCGGTGGTGCACGGATATTCTCGTCGCCGCGGTGGAAGCCGCAATGAGAAGTACAAAGCTCCCGCTAGTTTCTGTAGTAGGTGAGAAACGAGGGAATAACGGAGGAGTGAGTGAGTGAGTGAGTGAGTGAGTAAGTGAGAGAGAGAGAGAGAGAAAGTGAGGAGGGAGAAACGTAGAGTAAGTAGAGGAAGCGCGGAGGCGGTGGTGAGCGGGTGGGAATAGGGATTCCATTATTTAACCGAGGTAGTTTAGGCGAGTATTAGGGGTTTGAGTTTATGACACCCCTCTGCTGTCCGGATTGCCTATTAATACGATATGAGGCTCGCTGTACGGGCTCGCCTCTATTCGCATCATCGCGCCAGGCGAGAACCTACCCAGAGCACGAATTTTTTTATCACAACGACGTTTCGTATGAATGCGAAAATTCCTTTCCCCGCGACGCTCGATTCGAGCCCGACGCAACCCCCGCTGGTCCGAGTGTATCATCCCCTTTTCACCGGGCCCGATATCTTTATTGCCTGTTTTCGTTCCACGCAATCTCGCTCGGTAATTTATCCGTTCGCTTTTCGCTCGTCCGATTTTATTCGCCGCTGTATCTCACGGATTTTCCGCCAGGGGATTTTCTATTTTTTTCTCTTTTAATCGATCGCCATGGAATCCTCCGGTTCGAGCGCGTTTCTTCGAAAATATTACCTTCCTTTCGAAGGACAAAAGTTCTCTGTTAAACTGACTCTTGTTGCGTTCGAATCCTGCTTGGAAAGCTGACCTCGATTACAGATGGTTCGCGACTTCGCTTCGTACGACGGTTTCTTTCAGACACAACGCCGATGAACAAAGGAGGGCTCCTCCGCTCGTGGAACAACAAGCTCCGAGTAACTAGATCGAGAGGTTACGGATTCTCTGCTACGGTAACGATCTTTCCTGCGCCAGTCATGCTGCGGTCGCGCGATTCAAACTTTACGTAAACGTTTAAAACACCGCCACTAGAGAAGTTTGTACTTCGGCTTATATCCGCGTACAAATTGCCTTTCGCTTAAGAGCTAATTAAGAGGCAGACCCATCCCGTCGGGAAACGATTCTACCGCCCGGCACAAAATATCCCTAAACTGGCGAACGTATCCTGACCCCATGGAATCGAGAACTCGAGCAGAAGGAGCAGCCCTCCTTCTTGTCTACCTATACAGATCGGGTAATCGTTACGACGTACCGTAGACAGATAAGAGCATCGACTGCTTCCGCCTCGATTTCCTCTCCCCTGCCCTCCTTGCCTGCTCTTTCCCTTCCAACTCCCTCGACCGGTCCATCGGTTCTAGAAAGCATAGAATCCTCTTGGATTCCCCGGAGCCGATTTATCCGCGTATACTTCTAAAGTGGCGGGTGATCCTCGATGAACCGTGACTGGTCAGGATTCTAGCGATTCAGGCTAGAGTACGAGCAAGCTCGAGTCATTGAAAGCGTGTTACGTTCGATTTAAGAGTTACGAGCGACCCAGCGTTTAGAGTATGGCGAACGATCGCTAGGGGTCCGATGGTTTTACAGCTTTTTTTCCCATTTGATTTTTTACTTAGATTTTTCGGATCGTTCGATCGACGAGCGGTGGTTAAGATCATTGCGGACGAGGCAGTTTCGATGGAGGAAAGATCGGGGACAGCGTGGATAAAATGGCAGGCTAGTAAACTGTGAGAAACTCTCAGCTGATCTGGTAAGTAGATGCACTGGGGGATCACGCGATTTAAGCGGCACTTAATTGTGTGTGGATGGTGTGACATAAAGCAAAAGTAAAACGGTACATGCAATCGAAATTGGTGATCGTGGAAGTCAATTTATGGCAGAGTTTTCTTCCAAAGTTATACTCTGGCGCTCTGAATTATTCGTATTAGTAATCGATACGTAAATGGTTTACTTTCCTAAGTTTATTGATTGCGCGAGGTTGACGAAAATAAGTGGTAAATTCTAAGTAAATATTGAAAAGAGAAAAAAGAAAACAGATTTTCTAATATCATCGTTCTTCCATATTTTTTAATTTCTAGACAAATCCAGAAATTAAAAGCGATATGGTTTGCGAACAAGTCAATTGCGAATGAACACTCTAAATACTTCCCACGCAAAGTTCACAAACAATGTGATTTAAAACGAGTTTTGTCGCAATCGATAGATACCAATTATTTATATCGCACATCCGTCTAAAAATCTCCACGACGTTGATTTCATCCAAAAACTAGTAAGTGTCTTGTGATTTACGAACAGATGTGTACAATATTTCCCAGTTGTCTCTCGGTTTACCGACGCAATTAAAATTCGCCTCGCAAGCTCAAGCACGTTCATTGCCACGCCATTAATCCCCGAACATCCTACTAAAACCAACAAGCGTCCTATCCTCCCTCCACCAAAAATCCCCACAACGATTCTAGCTCTAAATACCTCTAAATATTCGCCGCGTGCTACGACTACTCTAAAGGAGCATCTGATTCTTCGAGGGAGCTACGACGAACGAAAGAAACGGCATGGAAAAGTAGTCGGAAATCGTAAACTGCTCGACACCTCGGCCCTCCTGGACAAATAAGACGGCGAGTGGAGAAGACGAAGCGGCGACGACAACCGCGGCGATGAGTGGGACGACGCGGTTTGGTGGTACGCGTTTCCACTACGCGGCATTCAGCTTGACACCGCTCTCCGACTCGGTTCGCCTTCCATTCAGCCCAAGAGGACGACGACGACGATGCGGGCCTGGTATGGAGGGAGGCAGAAGGCTGAGGGGTCGGGACGGGACAGCTAAATAATAATTCTCACTTAACTAACTCGGTTAACTAGCTTCGCCGCGGCTAATAATAAAGGCGTCGTCGTGAGCACGGACCGGAGCGGTGTGGGTCGAGTCGGCAGAAGAGAGGATCGTTTTCAGAGGGTGCTACGACGTCGTCGAGTCACAGGCGAAGAGCATGGAGGGGAGGGAGGGACGACCGCGGACCGCGTCGAGGTCTGAAGTCAATTTGTCGGAGAATGCGTTGGCAACACGTGCGGCGCTCGACGAGCGTCTCTCTTCTTCTCGCTTGTCCCTCTCGGAACAGAACAGACCGAACGTCCGTCGAAAAACTCTCGACGAGATTTCGACGGCGCGCAGCCTAGCGGCCGGGAAAAAGCCAGACAATTAGCCGGCCGACGAATTTCAACGGGCCCTAGACCAGCAGTCTGCCGCTGAGGAGCAGCCGCAGGGATTTCCAGAAGGACTTCGGTGACATGTGCTTCGAAGCTTAAAGTCAGCGATCTGTGTCCCTCCTTCTTCGTGGTCCAATTAAGAAAAAAAAATGGAAAATTAAGAGATTCTGGGAAAAACGCAATGTACAGAGACCAACGCAGCGTGTTCTCTTGGAGGAAATACAAACGAATAAACAGACAGTCAGGGATTTAATCTGTTTAACAGAACGATGTGTCAGAAGAAACCACCCTACAGATGGACCAATCTAAAACAAAATACACAAAAGGCTATCGAAGAGGGTCGACGGACTGACCACGGGGGTTAAGAAAGAAAGAAAGCCAAAGGCATCGAAAGGTATTTTTTATCGGTCGCCAGTTTATGCTCTCATGAGAAGGTGTATCGTGCCTCTCCTCCCCCTCCTCCACTCCACATCTCGAGCGGTCCAGGATCGGAGATCCGGGTCGACCTTTCGGTCGTCGGGGGTGCTCCGCAGCCCGCCACTACGTAGGTATCCACTTATAAACACGACCCTACTTACTCTTTCCGTAGTCCTGGCCTCGTAGGACTCGCGTCAGAGCGGTAAAAGGGTAGATAGATACACGGCACGGTATTAGTAGGTATTAGGTGTTGGCCTGGGAAAGGCTGCACGTGCTTGCGAGGAATCCCATCCCTCCTGCGAGTTCGGATAATTCTTTAAGTGCTTCCTTTCCCCCTTCACGTTGCCGCCGATCTCGCCACTCTTACCCGGGGGGGCCGATCCTCGGTCTCGACCTACCCCCTTTCTCGACACCACCCCCTCTTGGAGAAGACCGACGTGCTCGCGGTGCTACAGGCTCCGGCTCCGGATCTCTCTATAGATGCGAAGTCGTCGCCTCTTTTTCCATCGTCGTCGTTCGTTTGTCGTCTTCGATGGATCGCGAGATCCTCCGCAGCCAGCCAGACGGCTTTCAGCAATTTTACGTGTGTACGACTCCGATTCGGCTTTCACCGCGTTTGTACGCCGGCACCTTCCATCGGAGGCAGGCTCCCCCTTAATCTTCTTAACGCGAAGTTAAGCATCGCCGAAGCTAGATGCGTCGACTTTAATGCATACGATAATCGGATAGGCTCGAATGGACGTCTAACGCGAGAGCGACGCTCTTCTAGATTAATTATCTATTAGAAGGCGGGCCATAGTTAGCGCGTGTGATCAAGAAATCGAACCCGTTGTCCTGTAGGTAACGAGGAAGAATTCACAAAACGGTAATGTTTCAAAATTTTTGGGAAAAGATTCAACGGCTGATGCGATTAATCGAACGATCGAGAATGTGTATTGCAAAAGTAAATTGGCCGCTATTTGCGAATCCATGGTTTCCGTAGGATATTTTCCGCAACTATTTGGCCGATTTACGTATTCTCATTCCGGAGCGACGTGTCGCGCGATAGCGGTATAAATAGAGCGTTACTTTCGCAATTTGAAACGGCAGCTTTCATAATTAGAATAATATTGCCACACGCGAGACTCGTAATTTCCGTAACGCGGCGCAGTCGAGCGGCGGCGTAGTCGGTAAATGACATAATTATCGCTGAATGAGCGCTCGTATCGTGCCGGCGCCCGCCGCCGTGCGGAGCAAAATTACTTCGTAACACCTAGTTTTCCGCTCGGAAGTTCCGCCGCATCCGGTTGACGCAGCGAACGACGAACAAAATAATCCAACACGGAGCACGAGTCGGGCGTTCTGTTCACGGCGTATCGCCTCAACTTCGTCGACAAGGACATCTAGGAAGCCATTAGAAGGGACGACGATGCCGATGCTTCGCGCGGAAAAGTCAACGAACCGTTCGAAGGCTCTTCGACATCTGGATGAAATTAACTCGACCGGCTCTTCCGCAGACAGACTGTCTGCCGCAGCTTCTCGCCTCCTGTGATATTTTTCAGGAGCAAGGAGACTCCCGGTTTCACCGACAGACCGACGAATCGAGGATTAAGCGACCCATTACGTCCGGAGATCTTCCGTTCGCCGATCGCGGATGAACGATTTAAAGAATCTAAAGTGTAAACGCAGGCGAGGATATTCGTAAAAGACGTGTGAATTCGAGGACGGTGAATGGAAGAAGAAGTTGTACAAATTATTCCCGTCGACGTGGAAAAAGTATCTTCTTTGGTTTTTCGATCGATGACAATCGACATCGTTGGCAGGCTACGCTAACAATGGCGGACAATGGCTGGCGCGGCGAATAAAAAGCGCAAGGTACGCGTGGAACCGGTGAAAAGCATTGAATTCGTCGCGGTGGATTTATAGGTAATTATTTTTCTCGAACGTGTCCGCGCGTTCGACGTCCCATAGGGTGAGAGACGCAGAGGCGGAGGAGGTGGTGGAGACGGCGATGGAGGTTTTGAACGGGGGTTGTGGACGTGTTTCGTCAAGCGAATATCTCCGGCGAACGAGAGCCACCGCTGGGCGTGGAAACTAAAGCCTGATCATGTCGCGGATGTACATTTTCTACGGGATCGTATTCAGAGAACGACGCAGCCCGAGAGATGTGGGGTGTGGAGAACGAGCTGGTGCAGCCAAAAGGGGTGTGGGGGTGTATAACGCGACAATTGTCGGATACGACGATCCGCGCGAATCGCGCGCACAAGGACTTAGCTAGTCCGTGTATATATGTGCGTGAATCCTCACCGCGAGGCCGAGTGGAACAGCAGATCCAGGAGGATGAGTATCGGGTAAGATACACGAGCAAGAATAGGATAGATAGAAGGGAAATGGAAAGGGAAAGAGGGACGGTGAACGACAGTGAGGGCGAGGGGTTGTATAGATACATCCCTGCGGCGGTGGTTTGTAATATTATGATAACCCTCCCTGGCTGCCTGGCTGCCTCACCCCTACCTCGTTTCCCTCCTACGCGGCCCAGGCTGCGCGGCCACCCTCTTTCAGCGGCCATGTTGCCGGGAAATATGATTATTGTTATTATTTGCACCCTCCTTCGACCGCATCCTCCTGACTCCTCACCTCCTCGTGGCAATCCTCTCATCCTACCGCTGTTCTCTCTCCCTCTTTCTGTCTTTCTTTCACCAATTCGTGCCACCATCGTCTACCGTTATGATGCTCGCAACTCGGTCCTCGCTATCCTCTCCGCTTCCCTCTGATCTACCCTCTGATTCCTTTTTCTCCTTCTCTCGTTCACGTTCTCTTTACTCATCCCCTTCGATCAAACTCGATTCTTTCTCCTGCTGGTTCTCGTCTCTAGATCTTACGAAGCGACGACTCTTCTCCGCTCGACGAATTGAGAGGAAACGAACGAGAACAAGTCCGAGGCAACTAACCGTCAACGGTGGTTCTGTCTTTATCTTGTCGCATCGCTATCGAGACCTTCTCGTTTACTTCCATGTCTCTTCGTTCTTCCGTCTTCTCGTCTCTCTTCCGCGGTAGCTTGCAAAACTTTACGATGCGAAATGCCATCTCCGCGTCGCGCCTCTCAATCCCTCCCACCCTTTTCTCTCGTTCCACCTCGTTCCTTCGTCTTTTTTCGCTCCCGACCATTTTACTCTGCTTCTTTCTTCTATTCGTTTTATTTTTTCCAAGCTTCTTTCTCTCTCCGTCATTTACCTCGGCCGCCCTTTTTCTTACTCGACGCGCAGTTCATCCGCAACTCGTCCCTGCGGAAACGTTTCATCGACCGAGACCATCGTTCTCCTTCCATCCATCCTTGTTTTTTCGCAGCTCTCCTCCGGGCTTTTTTTCACCATCCCCGAAACTTTCCTCGCGTGACTAATATTGAGAAGTATCTCCGCCGGTACAGGAGTAGGACAGCTATCTCGAATCAGCCTGATAAACGGAAACTTTCGTCCGCCTTTAAAAAAAGGGAGGGTGTCTCTTTAAAAGTAACGTTCGTGTACTAAAGTTCGAACCTGTTTTTCGATCTTCTTCGAATATATATATATATATATATATACACACACACACACACACACAAAAAAAGAAAACGTGTTCTCCGGGAAATCTAGATTTCAAACTTAAATATCCTTGGCACGTATCCCAAAGTAGGCGTCGCGAGGATCGCGACGACCTGCAGGCCATTTCCCGGAAATTCGACTAATCGTGTTATTCGACTTCATCTCGGTATACGTGTCTAACGTCGACAGTAAGCAGTGTTAAGTGTAACGAGAACCGTGGCGTCATGTAAGAAGGTAAGAAATAAACGAACACCAACGGGGTGGAAGGGAAATGGGTGGGTGGTGGCGCGAATGACGAAGGAACGAACTAACCGTAGGTAGGGAAGAGAAAGAAAGGAAAAAAGAACGATGCAAGGAGGTGGTAGTTTCGGTCTCGTAGTAGTCGCGAGAGTCGTGGTAATAAATGGGCAACACGAGCGCTTATAAGGGGTAGGTAATCTAAAGCTTTCGAGGCGGCAGCGCGGCGGGGAACATCGAGAGAAAGCGAACAGGAAGATGGAAGTTGCGGAGGGAGGAAGAGGGGGTGAACGGCGTGTAGGATGAGAGAAGAACCGGCTGGAGGAGGAGACCACGGAGGAAGGGGGATAAGGGTGGTTACGGTGAGGGTGTGAGATAAGGTATAAGGTGGGTAAGATGGCGGACAATTTGCCGCTCGACTACTCTTGCCCGCACCCCTCCCTCGACGATTCCACCCCTCCCCCTCTGGCCCATGTACCGGGTAATAGATGTTCCTCCTTCGCAACCAACAGAGAAACGTTGAACGCGCGCGCAAGCACCGTTCCCTTCCTCCACCCCTTGCCTCATTCTCCCTTCCTCTCTTTCCTCTCAAGCTACGTTTCCTCTTTCTCCGTCTCTTTCTGTACGAGGAAAGAACCTACCCGTGGCTTTTCCATCCCTTTCGTACTCGACGCGTGCTACGTGGAAGCGCGCATGAACGTATACGCGACGATGAGAGGAGAATCACGCGTGCACGCGAACAGAGACACGTACACGGCGGAAAGTTGCGGCCGCGTTCGCATATATACGGGAAACTGGCTCCGCGGTATTCACGTTCGTGGTACGTAGGTATTTTAAACGCTCTCCACACCGTCACCTGCCGCCGCCACTGCTCGCTCCACCCTTCGCGCTTGCACCCCTGCCCCACCCCTCGGCCCACCACCGACAACCTACCCGCCAGACCGCACCAGCATGCTCTCTCTTAGCATTCCATCCGCCATCTTCTCACTTAATAAAATAATTACCCCAGGCCAATTAAGCGTTCCCTCCTCTCTCGCCCCTTCGTCACTACCATTCCATACCTAGCCACTATCTTCGTCGCACCTTTTCCCTTTTCTGTCCCTCGTCACGAGGGTTCGCGTATACTCGCGCGTTCTTGCTCCTTTGAACAACGCGACCTTCTTTGGAGTCGCAAGCTATTTCGTACGGCCGTTACACAACCGTTTACTCGCGATTATTATTTCAAAAAGCCCGCCAAACAGGGTACGATTAAGCCACGAGAGAATTATTCAGACACGATTACGCGTGCCTCGGTACGTAGTTTCCGATTCGATTCAGTTCAGATGGAAATGATATTGTGCGCGAAAATGTCGTTCAGACCTTTTTTATTCAAAAGGTTAAAAAGATTACGATCGGTTGTTTTCCGAGTACACGGAGCAGGGGGACCGCGAGGGCGCGCTCGCGTTGTTCCCGCGTTTTATACGCGTATCGTTATTTAACGGCTCGTCACTCGCACTTTTTCCCGTGTACGGGAGAGATTTAACGTGCACCGGCGATAATGCATTTTATATTTATGCACCGGTGAAAATTTAGCATGAAACGACGATGCATTGCTCGTCAGCATGGAAAATCATTTATTGATTTCCAATATAACGTTGTTTTATCTTTCGTATAAATATAATGGCCCCGGTAACGTACCTGATGAATCTGGCACGCCCTATTTTTCATATCTGTCAGTGTTTCTTCTCAGCTCTTCATTTTCCGATCGTTTGCTAGCTGCGTTCAGGTTCTTAAGAAGCGTATATCTTTCAATGATCATTTTCTCAAGTACGTATGACGATCAGCGATACCGATTTAACTCTGTAATTACGTTATCTGTTACATTTTGCTTAGCACTTTCGCAGCACTCTTAGTAACACTATCGCATTAATTTAAACGGAAAATTCTAAGTTGACACGACGCGGAACATTAACGCGTTCTAACTAACAATTACGAATCAAGATACATTAGAAACATTCCTAGTGACATCTACCGGTAACCGCTGGATTCAAACATGTTCTTTAGATGAGACGATGGCACTGTAATCGACCTGAGTCAAAATGTCTGCCATGTCGTTGGTAGCTCGTGTTTTCACGAGACATGTCGCCAATATTTGTTACAAACCTGCCTCAGTGCCGCTTCAAGTGCAGCCGAAAAGAAATCAGTGGAATCTTGTGAAAGTCCCAAAACCTGGAGTGAAAGGGAAAAGTTACCGAAGAATCGTCCACTTTAAAGACAAGTATACGGTTGAACCTTTAAATGTTACGAATTTAGCAGGGAGAGATCCCGTTACAGGTGCGTGTTATATTTAAATTTCACTCGTTTTGCTTCGATATTGTTCTCTTTTGAGAAGACATTTTCATAATTCGAAGAAAAATTACTTTCTCAAAGTTTATATCTCTAACCCCCATATAGATTTCTTGTTTTCGACAATACAGCCATCAGTCGATAAAGGAATTTCCTACTACGGCGGGAAATTCGATTAGCGTATATCGAAATCAATGTTACATTTTTTCTCATTCATGTTATGTACGATTAAAACAGGAAGATTGGTGGCAAAAGGTATCGGTGGAGGAATCAAACACAAATATCACTGGATCCAGTGGATCAGAGATGGGCCTACTGATCTTAATGAACCCGCAAGAGAAGACAAAGTGTTAGCAGTATTCAAGGACGGTTGCAGAACCTCGTTCGTAGCTTTGATTGGAAGCGGTTCTAACTTGCAGTACATTCTCGCGACGGAGAATATGAAAGTTGGAGACATAATCCGTACTCATAAAGGCATTCCTGAAAATCATGTCAGAGCCTTTGAAGGAGATGCTTATCCATTGGGAGCGTTGCCCAAAGGGACTATCGTTAATTGCGTGGAAAAATATCCTGATAAAGGAGGTTTTCTCATTCACGCCGCTGGAACGTACGGCACGATATTAAGGAAGGATGGAGAGGATCGCGTGATCATTAAAATGCCAAGCAAGAAGGAGTTCAGCATCTACAAAACCTGTATGGCGACTGTGGGTAGACTGTCGAATGTCGAACATGGTACGACGCCAATTGGTAGCGCACAGAAGAATAGGGAACTTGGAAATCGACCGAGAAGCGGTCTGTGGCAGAGGAAGACTGGTCGATTCGGCCGAAAAATAAAACCTCCGGCTCCTCTACGGAAGGTCGGCATAGATCAAGAGGACAATATAAAAACTAAACTTGAACTGAATATTGTAGCACTAAATAATGTAAATTTATAAATTGTATTCAATAAATGTTACTTTATTGTACCATTTTATTGTCTCCGTTACTTTTCCTTGGCGGTATTTGGTAGTTACGACGAGCAGTAGTCGTAATATCAGCGAATAGCGCTTGGGGATATGTTTGCATATTTATATATATGTTTGTATGTTTTTCGATTCTAATAGAATCACTTCTGAGTCGTCAGTGACTTTTATACATAGAAATATCGCGATTTAAACTCTCCACTTCGCGATACGTTTCTTTAATTTTACATATTTTCCCCGATAGCATTTCAGTCTTGCGACTTGTTCAAAGGCCTTTATTGTAATACACTGTTCGAAGATTAGGATTTGCGAAGAGCACCTGATCTCGTACATCTGGTTCTAAATCGTCCACCGAAATAGGTACTCGTTGTACGAACAGAGCACAACAAAGAGGAGTGGCGAACGTCAGGCAGACTCCGCAAATTAAAACTTGTATGGGGACGACTGCCCATTTCGCGTTACGTAACATTTGTCGTCGGTCCATGAAATTCATTAGAATGGGCGACAGTACTAAAATAGATATAACATTTTTTAATTCTCTATTCATACGACAGACTTCCATATCGAATAACAGATGAAAGCAATTTCAATACTTACTCATGCTCGGTGCAGACATAAGAATACGAGACAGAGTAACAGCGGCAATGGCTTTGCTTGCTGCTCGTCTACTGCTGCCGACCTTCGTACCTTCTTCCGTTTGTAATTCGATCCCGTTTTGAAGCTCCGGCATTCTCATGAAGGGAATGTTTACGCAGTTGGCAGCGGCAACTGCTGCGAACGGTACTAATCGACCTACCAAGGGTGGTGCATTCCGTAAAAGTCGATTTAACCCGAGGGCTGTCATCACAGCCCCTCCACTTGCAATGGCGTAACTTTGTAAAATCGTGTTCATGGGGATTGGACTCGATCCACTGCGGTTTGTGTAATTGACGATCGCGTTAAACGATTGGTTTATCCACTGCCAAATGACGACGTGCGCTGTCGTTCTGAAAAATTATAAATGAAATATTCTAACAAGGTTTGCTATGAGAATATCTTATAAAATTCATCAAAACGGATCCTTTCGCTATTGTCCTTGACATGCGTTTGACATCTGCGTCTGTTATGTCGTGCAACGAAGAGTCTCGAGATAAAGTTCCAACACGATAATTGAATTCTTCTGACATACTGATTGATTCTTCTCTTTCGCTTTTATCTGGTCGCGCGAAAACGTGACTGTCGGTCGCTGTCGTCGGACGTCTGTGTTTGTAATTTGGAATTACACAAGGTGAAAGGTCTAAACGGCGTTTATCGGCGCGTTCGATAAACTCGATCCCCTTTCCTCGAAACTATGTAGTATATATCGCGAGAATTTACGTCAGCAATGAGTACGTACTTGTAAAACGTCAACATACAGCCGGTGATCATCATATTCATCGGAACTTGGGCACTCATGCGTCCAATTAGCAACATTTTCTCGCCCGTGTCGGGATGGTACGCGCTGTCGTACCGGTATTTGCATTTCCATAACTCGTCCTGCGTCACCTTTAATTGTGCCAGGCTATCTCCTTTTCTATGTTAATACAAACGTTACGTACGAACATTAAGCCAACAACAGCATAAACAACCTCTATTAACATATATTCTGATGTAAAATAATAACGATGTCAGATGTATTATCAACATCATACATATTAACTACCTGTACTTTGTGACGATGTCTCGGGCGTGCTCGAGCTCCTTGGCGCTGAGGAATAGATTCAATGGGTTCGTGACCGTGAGGAAGTGTAGCGCCCTACCCTTGTACGTGCTCTGATCCCAGTATGGCTTCTCGATGTCGATCTTTCGCTCGTCAGCAAACGCGCTGACGTCCTTGTTATTCGACATTTTGCGAGTCTTTTCTGCTCCTCAAACTTGTTCCTCCTCCCACCACCGACACACACCAGTTTCTTTCCTACTCTTCCACGAGCACTCACCCCACCATGCGGTTGTACCGGTTCTATGCAAGTCAGCAGCTCCTGTTGGGTGTTGTTCGTTCGTTCCTGAAGTAAGAGAATTCCTCTTGGCGTGATCCTCGCGAGAGGACGCTCAGACGTCAACGGTAGCGGATCTCGCGCCGACGACTGAACGATTCCACCGTTCACAGCGGTATCGTTCCATCGAGTACTCGGCACCTCGTGTCTCACTCGACCTTTCGATCCATGCACTTCTCTCTTCTCTGCTTCTCATCCCTTCGACGTCGTTATCGATAACGTGCACGCGTGCGCGACTACTGTCCATCATTTCTCGCTTGTTCCTTCCGCCAAGAGATGGTGGTGTGTCTATGTTCGGTTTGCAAGTTGAAATTCTGATTTTAGAGTAGACTGGGTTAAATTGGATGGCTTTAAATTTTAGCGAAAGGTATTTTGGTAAATTTATAAATTTAATGGAGGATTAGGAGATTATTTTAATATTTGGGATAGGAGAGTTGGTAAATACTTAAGAGCAAAGATACCAAAGGATAGTCACAACCCTTCTTAGTGAGACCTCAACCCCCCAATAGATGGGGCCACTTGCTTTCTATTGTCGTAAGAGCAGTTTGAAATATCAAGCGTTCGCGAAAATTTAAAGTTCATCGTAGAATACGAATGCTTTACTTCGTTTAGATAACACTCCCCACTATCTGGACGCTGCCTTATTCAACAAGTAGGCGTGATTTCGTGTTACTTTGCGATTACGCATCGCTTGACGACAATAAAAACACTGATCGAGTAGCAGTATTATTAACGACCAAGACACGATCAAACAAATTATCCTATTGCTGCATATCCTATTTGCTTTAAACAGAGTCGAGTTAGAAAAAAAACGACAGACATGTGTTGTTTCGAGGGTATATTTATTTTATAACTATTCGTTTGAAATCGAAATCTATTGCATCAAGTGGCGAATATTTTGTTTCCCTAGCCTGATGCATCTTCTAAAAGGCTGGTTTTATAAGGGTTGTT
The DNA here is from genome assembly GCF_051014615.1 of Bombus vancouverensis nearcticus. Taxonomy (NCBI): domain Eukaryota; kingdom Metazoa; phylum Arthropoda; class Insecta; order Hymenoptera; family Apidae; genus Bombus; species Bombus vancouverensis. The sequence continues at coordinate 4,456,375 of NC_134925.1, forward strand.
TCTCATCCTAGCAGAAAAATACCAAAACTAGATTCTGTGATTCCGGAAACCCCAAAAAATTGTTCTGTTTGTATATAATAACACATAATTAAGAGACGTATGAATTTAGACCGGGTTTTTACGGTTTCTGACCACTGTGCAAAGCAATTCTTTTCAAAGCAATAACAGTGCCCACTGAAAATTCACACATTCCATAAAAGGAGTAGTGGTCAGCCAATATAACCATCGACCTCGAATACCAGCTTCTTCGTTGTTTTCAGTTTTTTAGATTATCAATTAATAGCTTCTTTCATCTTCTATCCCTACGCTATTACTAGTTTAGTTTGTACATATTTGATTTATCGACGGGATAAGAAAGACATCCGTGCTGCGGTTCACTTTACTAATAGTCGTATGACATCACGTTTCTCACGTTCTTTGCATACGAGACGCGCGTTACAAAAAAAAGTTAATAGGATGAATGCTCCTAATTAATAATTTCAGGGGGTGCCTATTTCTAGGTCACCAATCCACGAAGGAATGTTTTATCGAATTTATTGCATTCATTACCTAGCCAAAGAAGCATATTTACCGTTCTAGTTGCACTTCATTTTGTATATTTCAAAACGAGGTCGTTAGCGACACGTTGCATCGCCCCAACTATGCATACGCGTTTGCAACGTCGAATCCAGTGTTTTGTTTGATTTAATCAACCTCAGACGCATCGACATTGATTCACCATTTCTCTGTCGTGAGCTAGTTGTCCACTCTGCAACCTACTTCGTCGCCTGTTTTCGCGCATGCAACTGAAACCGAAAACGAAAGGCATGATGAGGCGCACGCGGTAACTTTATTCCGTTACGCGCGATTATGTGCGCGCGTTTATATTGATCGCATAACACGGATCTTTAAGAGATACGACTTTTCCCTGTTTAATCATACTGTCCAGTTTAATTACGAATCGATCGAATCCCGATCGTTCGTTTTTCCTCAATCCAGATCTGGATTTTTCTCAAAAACAGAGATATTCAGGACGCAGAGTTTTTCTCACCTTTACACGTGTTTCCGTCAACAGAGAAACAGATCAGTTACTCTGTATTTACGAGCATTTTTTCGCGAAGACGTTTTACACTTCACCTAGTGGCATAATTCCATTGCCGGAGACGTATTGATGTGAGAACAAAGTCGACCAAGCTGCTATTCTTTTTGTCAGAAGATCAATAATTATTGATGATAGAGTTCAGTACTTTCACCGGAATAGATCTGCCGGCAACGATGCTCGTTCACGATCGCGTTCCAGTGAATCTCGAGAGCAATAATTGCATATTGCCGTAAATCTAGGTATCCTTGGCTTTGTATAAAATAGAGGCTACCAAAGGTGGACGATAGGCGAACCGTAAACGCGGCCTGACATGACGAATCTTCTTTCTTTTTCCCTCGTCCATTTCTAGCCGTGATTTCTAGCGATCACTCGAGTTTCCGAAACAATAAAATTATTCGCAAATTATGCAAAGCAGGAAATTACTCCGGTCGGGAGTCTAGAAATTTTATTGTCCACTGCGATTTTTCCTGCGAGGCCGTTTGTTGATTCAAACCTCTATTCGTTCCGTGAAATGTAGCCCAGTTGGTTTGACATCAATTTTTATGGTGCTTCGAAGAAATTCTGTCGTTCGTCATTATTTCTTTAAAAAGATTGGTAAGAAGCATATTAAGCATCTTTATTAATGTGTGCGCGTTTTGCTTCATAAAGAGCTTGTGTGGTATATATATACACACACACACACACACACACACACACACATATATTGGTCTAACGATTAAGATACACTGTATATATTTATATTATCTTCTGACAGATAATAAGAAGATAAAGATCCTGTTTCCTACTCGCTGCCCACATATGAATGGTACGCGTTAAAATAAGACCGCTGTTATAGTGATACCGTTTCAAGGAAGCGGTTTACTATCGCTGTCGATATTTCTTTGCGCTGAGATATTAGCTAATATTTGATCATTATAAGTAACTCCCACAATTATTACATAAAGCAGTTATCACCTACTTCACTTATATTACTGGATTCGGATAATCGTTTAACACGTTCAACACATTATAAATTGTTTATACAATAGTTATTGTTTATTTACATTTTCTGCTTACATTTCTTCTTTAGCCTTCTGTCTTGTTCACAGATTTGATTTATTTACATTTCTTTATTGCCTTTACACTTGTCTACTTGTTTTCTTTTTACATATGTTATGTGTTCATTTGCGTTTTTTATTTGAACCAGATGCATGCCATCATAGGATGTTAACTGCAAAATTCTGCATCATCGTGATAGACGTGAAATAGAATGCATTAATCAACTCAATACTTTCGACGGTGATTAACGTGCCTCGAGTTCGAATCCGTGAACTACAATTCCCTCAGCCACATATTCACCGCAATCCTTAAATAACCGATGTTAATGAGCAATTCTGCTCTCCCTCTTTTTTTTCAGGTGTCAAAATAAAATCGATTCACGATCAAGATCTAATAATGTTCTTATTCGTTGTCACGTTGTTATGATTTGACCGGTCTGAATTGAATCGAACGTTCGATTTGCAACGATCGACGATGACCTATCTTCTCGTCGGCCGAATAGTTGTTTTATTATATGTTCGCTCATTTCTCCTGTTTCCTAGTATCGATTTATATCATATCACATGATTTGCGAAAACTGGGTCAACGAATGATCAAGTTAAACAAATTGCATCGTGAATGTGGCGTGTCTAAGGAATCCGCCCTCCAGGCATCGTTATCTTAGTTTAACCTGGTCGTCCCTACAATCAAATCTACATACATTTTTTTCGAAGCGCACATGATCATTGATAAAATATGTTTGATTTATCAGTAAATTACTTTTTAGAGCTAAGACATTCTTAATCATTGACTTCAAACGGTGTTCTAAAAAGGGTGAGGAATTTTTACTTTAAAGGTATTTTCGGTAGAGAAATCGTCACCTAATTAACATGATCAAGGATCATTAAAATAATTAAAATTTTAAGATATCAATTTAGCAAGATATCAATTTATAGTTGTTATTACGCTATACGGGTACAAATTACCAATATCGACGTACGCGGTATTTTACGTAGCTATTTACGACGTAAATAGTATTATGGTATGTAAATTATTTTGAGGAATGATTAACATCGTCTTGACAGCGATGAAAGTTTGTTAATCGCGAGATTTTATTCGGTATAAAATCTATCAGGGACTTCCTTTCCTCTATGAAACTACGCAACTCTATAATATTAACATATCGCGTAATTAAGCTTCTCGATAGTGGAACAGCCGGAGATCTTATCCAAGATAGAAACTGCATGTGCACGAAAATAGAGAAGCAAGGTCATGGTGTTTAGAGAAATCCAAATAAAAGTTAAAATCGTGCGAATATTCCTTTTGCTTGGGACAAGTCACGTCGCCATCCTAATGCATAAATAAGACCAACGAGTAACTCATTGCGCTGTATCGAGGTCAAAAGAAGAATCTTGTCTCCCATAAACCGAGATCGTAAGGTGTAATACATAAATTAATTCTGATATGGTTCTTGAATTTTTATACTTCGATTTTGGTCTCGTTTTAACAAATAAGATTTTAATGCTTTCAACCCTCACGAGGTTATGGCAATGGGATGATACGTTTCAGGATAATTTTCATCAAGATAGTTGGGCTGCTATAATTTCTGCAACGCCATTAAGACCTATCGGAGCATTGAATTATATGTACTATGAATGATTGTATATATGACATTTCAAAAATTATTTACGATTAATTTACATTTTTTTCAAATGTGGATGTTCTATAGTCTATGTTATTATATTATTGTGTCCATCGTTAAAAGAAGAATTCATCTCCAAGGATGAAAAATCTTACCATAAAATTGAAACAATATACATCCTTTCATATTTTAACTAACCCCAAATTTAAAAGTTACATAAAAGTAGATGGGGAATATTTTCTAAGATAAATGATACCATGAGTGGCCGTTATGTTCTGCATTTGAAATCTTATAAATCAGTTATGTAAATAGGCATAATTGATCAGGCAAGAAATATTAGTTACACGTATTAATTATAATATATAATGCAAATATAAGTAAACAAGTAAGCCTGATTAATAAATCAACTAGGTCCAATTAAAACATACGTGACATTCATACGATACATGTAAACTTAAAATACTTTGAAAAGTAGTCCATGTAAATTATATGTAAATGAAAACGTTACACCGCTTTTGATAAAAGGTAAAAGGGAAGAACCTAATTACCTTATAAGTTCTGTATATACATGTAACGTTGTGAAGATATTTGACTGTGGTATCAAAACTAGAGTTCCGAGCACCATTTTTACCTGTTTGCTTTTTTTTGTTTACTGGATCTTATAGTTCTTGTTTGGACAATTCGTTCGACAACCATCATAAAATTGAGACGAGTTTTCGAGAATGTTACTGATAGTTAAGAAAACTATGTCACTCATTACGACCAGTTAGATAATCAGAAGTAAGTATCAAAAAGCAATGAGAAAGTAGGCAAAACCTCTGCCTGCTCTCCTTGCAGATCATCAAACATCGTGATAAATGTTGCAGTTTATTCTTTTTTACCACCGAATGTAAATTTTTTTTTCTTGCCTTTCAACTTGTCATTTGTTATAGAAAGCTTGTAGATTTGCAACAATGTATCTTTGCTGATTTGAGTTATTTTTTGTGAAGTATATGTGAAAGGCATTTCTGTATTTTCAAATTATTCCATTCTTATTTTTTTCTTATTATTTATTTCTTATCCTTATTTTTTCAAGTCTAATGTGAAATGTTTCTGTGCATATCTTATTTCAATTTTCCCACTTCATTAACCCAGTCTTTCAATCATACGTGTGCTCGTATTCGACTGAAAACGTTTAACAAAACCTCTACTTCAACAACGAAGGGTACTAACCGGTCTCGGAAAGAGGCTGGTCGGGAACATCCAACCATGTACAACAGTGTATCTCCTTTCTCGTCACATGATGGATGTGTTAAACCGAAGCAGTAGGTTACATTGAGAAGAAGTCGAAGAGTCGTGGGATGCAAATGTCTATGATTGCTATATTTAATGCTAATTAGTTAGATCGGATCAGTATCAGCCAAAGATTCGTAGATGCAACTTTGCTTAAAATTCAAATTTTGGCGAATATCTCTGCAATTACGAACGAAGTCGTTTACTGGTACTATAATGACTAATTATCACAGAGTTTGCTGAAATTGCTCTACGTTTTAATTACGTTTTTGATCTATTGTGATAGTTAATTTCATTATGAGCACCGTTCGCCGGGTTCGCCATTGCCTTTACAAACATTACAACGCGAAGAATCAAGTCTCTGTGCAGGATTATCTAAGCCATGGACCGGTACCCCCACCGACCTAAATGTACTACATATAAATGGTCCGGACACCTCGTAACTATCGTCAGAGAGCTTGTGGACTTAATCTTGTCGTCTCGTCTGCATAAACAAGGCGTGGTGCTCGCGTACCTTCATTCATCTATTTCTTCATCTTGTGAATATAATTATGGAAATAAAAGTTCATCGAAAAAATTCCTGTATAAGTTCGGGATAGAGAGGATCGTGGCGTCGACGATCTTTGTTTTTTTGGATTTTCATTCGCAGAATCATGAAGTGTATACGAGACGATTGGAAGTTGGGCTGGTTCGAGAGAATTAGCTACGTTTTGTTAGTGACTTTTTATTGTTTTTCGAAGCACGCCTCTGTATTGGCGTTTGATAATTCAAACAATACGTTTGTCGAAAGATCTCGAGTAGACTGCAGCCTGCGCAAAGATATAATCACTTGTGGGAAATACGAAGTTGCCAGGTGGCTTCATGACATTGTGAGGGAGAAGGTATGACAGTGATATAGCGATCTTTATTTTGTTAAGAATTTTATCAGATTACAGATAGATAGAAATTTGAACATACGATTAGCTTCTAAGAAATGTCATGCACTACATAGCTCCAAATAGAAGTCCGCGCTGTTAAGCCGCATTGTACTCGTTATTTCGAAACTTGTCGTAAAAATGAAACAATCTTTTCCACAAGGTGCTTTGTTGTACGGGTAAAGACACTTTTTGAGGAAAATTAGTGGAAGTAGCGTGTAACTGATTGAAACCCGTAACGATTTCGCTGCAAACCATTATTATCATTCGTGTTCGTGCAACAGCGAGAGTATCTACATACACGTTGTACCCACGTTACTTTCGTCAACTTTTACTTTTTAATTAACGCTGTCGGTAATCGAATCGTACAGCCGTGGCCTATATGTAGAGTTAATTCCAAACATAGATTTTCGCATCTCGTAACATCAGACGACGTAGAACCACAATAAAATTGTAAACAATCCAATAAAATTATAATTAATTATTTTCATTTTTATTAGGAATACAGCTATGGTTCCCTGCGTATTGTGAGAATCCCATCCATATCTGGACAACCGATACTCCCAAAGTTACCACAGTCACGTGTGTTCAAAACCGATGCGGTCGAGGCCTTGAACTTCGTCAGGGACTGCTTGGAGGATCTGCTGACGAAACGAGCTTTGGTTTACACGGTTGACAACTCTGCCACTGGCAGGAGTTTTGGTAGCGCGCCTATGATCATGGACGAGGATGAACTTATTCAAATGCAGAGCAGAAAATACCCTGCTGGTAATTATATTCTTAATTTTCTGAACTGAATCTCTCGAATGTAAACCGTGTTTTCAAGAAACGTGTATTTCGTTTTATCAGCATTGCAGATAGTTGCATTAGTGAATTTCTGAAATATTTCTGAAATACCGACTCGCGAATAAATTCTTTATCAATTTTCATATCGATGATATTAATCGTTTTATCTAGATAACTGGAGACTTCTGAAGAAGAAAACCTCCATAATCCTTCCTCTTCTAATCCTATTAAACCTATTGAAAGTGAAACTGTTGCTTCTACCCATTTTCCTCGGTGTTCATTTCATCAAGAAGCTACTAGTGCTAGCATCCATCATTGTTCCCTCGTTACTGGCGCGTCTGAAGATTTGTAAATTCGCGAATTCACATTACCAGGGTTACCCTTATCACATGTGGGGTACGGCCGCTGATACACCCGTCGATTATCCAACAGGTAAATGAACACGATTATATTTTTTGTGTCACGCTTCCTTAATTCAAAGCGATGAAAATTACATCGGTTGTAAGAAGCGATTATAGGAGACTAGAATAGCCGAGACGGTCGAAATATCATCAATATACGTTGAGCCAATGCTCGATGACACAATATTTCTCTCCTTGTCAATTAATTACAGTTATATAACACTCGATGATTCCTAAACGTGGAATTGTCGTATAGAATGCATTTCGATAGCTCATTGATAGTAGTAATTTTAATAATTGCACGTGTTTCTTGGGGTATGGAAAATTTGAGTGTTACTCGAGTATGACGATCGCTCTTCCATAAGCATTGTCGAGCAATAGTTGCGTTATTGCCACTTTGGACTTTTCTATCGGGACGAAATTTCAATCGTTCCGAAATTTTCTATTTGAACGAATTATTTATTGGGGAGAGTCAACAATTACTTTAAATTATTTCGAATTATTATACAATATTTCAAAGTATCTCCAGGTATATAAACTATGGGGAAATTATTTTAAATTATTTTAAATTACTATGAAATATCTCAGTGTCTATATAATTTTTTTGTTATTTTCTTCAGCATACGGACAAGAGGAGCCATGGTCTCACAGAAGTGATTACGTCTCAGCAAACTCTCCTTACATGGGATACCAGGGTTATCGCAACCCCTATGGATGAAGTTAGGGAGCACGGAAAAACATCACTGATCTACTTCAACTTGCCATTGCATCGAAACTCAAACGGACGAACTACGATTGTGCACCTTCCGCTTTCTTCTCTTAGCAACTTTCGACTGTGTTCTCTACGCATTTGCGGTTTTCTTCTTGCGACTCGCTAATCCCCTTTCTTTATTCCTAAACATCCTAATTATGAGGCGACAAACTACAAACGAGTTATATTTAGCAATGATTATCGAGTGCGTTCCTCGTCACGAAATGACTTTCACACGCCATGCTCGCTACCGTTACAAAATTGGTAATGAGCATCGCCGTACGTAAACGTTGCAATCACGAACACGCGTCTGATGATTTTCTTCTGCAAACTGCAGAAACTGTTCGCGAGTATTGTTGCGTGGCACGCGAGCCTCCAACGTCGTCCGTGAATATTTGGGTACCGTAATCTAATAAAATCGAATTCGCGAACAACAACGCCTCGCGTGATGTTAACGCTGATCACTTCCGGGCTAATAATCGGAGGGCGGGGTTGAAGCGTGTGGCCTGCTCGAGAATGTACAGACGCGTAGTTTGTATAGTAGCGAGCGATCGTCAGTGACCAGATAGTAAATAACTTTTGGTTAAATAAAGTTACGAATAAAGAAATGATTTATTACTTCCTTTAAGATAGGATAAGCTAGATAGACTTCATGTTTCATACTGTTCCTTTAGCATGTAATAGTACGGGTTTGGAAAAATCTATCTGAAGGTTAGGAACTTCTTATTCATGCAGGAATGGCCGTGCATTGTTTATTACCATAGTTGTAAGGGCATGTCTCAGTATGACAATGACCTCTGATTTCGGAACAGTAAGCGTTCTACCAGAAGTTCACATTTGCAGATGCAAACTGATTTCGCACGATGTTTCTTTCCAGCATAAAATGACGTCGACCTTCTCTAGAAATCTTTTCTCCGTTACGATCATCGCTACATATGTAATATCTAACGCTGGCTAAAAGTCATTCGTGCATTTCTAACGTTCTCCAAGAGATGTACATACGTAGTTGCCATTACTCGTTGAAATAGCAAAAATACATCCAATTGTTTCACAAGCTTCTAAATTTTCCTCTTCCAATCTTCTAGTGCGAAATGGAGTCGGGCGATGGTCGATCAATCGGTGCAGGTGAACGGCGATGGTCAAGGTCATTGGAAACTTAAAGGAGGCGCGGCGGTTCCCCGTACGAATGACCCACTGACAGATTTGGACGGCCGCTCCGGCGTGTGACGCGTGCTTCCGCACGCGCGTGTTGACCCATGCACGCATGCACGATCGGGAAGACCGTTATAGGGCCACATACGAGTTCGAGGCGAATGTGGCGCGGCTGTCTTCGCGTTCGACAAATCCGCGGGCGAGTATCGCGATCGTTGCACGCGATAGCAGTTAACCATTCGCTGCATTTAATAACAATAATCCAGTCAATACATTGAAACAGTTGGGTCTGCGATCAGTGCGAGATATAGCCGACACGCAGCTTGCACTCGCTGTAACTCGACCGTTACGTTACAACCGACAGGGAACGGAGTATTAACATAACGGCATGCGCTATGTGTACTCCCGATGTTCGATATACCATGGGTTGGTTCGAATGGCGTTGAATTAATCGATACGCGAATCGATAATCGAGAGGGTTGCGTTTGTTGTTGATATAGATCTAAGCTAGAGGAAGAGCGAACAGAGTTTTGGAGTAATCGTAATTTGGAGCGAGTAGGAAAAAAGAACAGAGTCTGAAGCAATTAGAAGTTGGAATGAAAAGTAAACGTAGATTCGAGTGAATCGATAAGAACGATAGAATGTGAAATAAGAAGCGTCAAGGTGAATTCTGTATTCATTTCACGTATAGAGAGTAAGATAGTGAAATCTCTGTTTGCGACAGATATTCAATTCTATTTCGAACGGAGAATGTCAGGTTATCTAGAAATTCGCTTAACTTCGGTATCTAATAAATCGAACAACTCGGCAAAAAATTGGTATTTAAGATAAATAATAAGATATAATAATAAGATTAAGACAAAATAAGGTAAATTTGATATTTGATAAGCAGGGTTTGTTGTTACGTGCACGTTTGCTTCGATATTAATTCTCAAGAATCTGTAAGAGAATCTAAGGAATCTGAGAAGCGTTTAACCTTAACGCAACGGTTCAAGAGGTCTTTCGTTTCGTTTTTAAGGAAACGATTATGGAAGATTGATGCGCGCATGTAAAAGCTGCATGGAGGAATCTGATCGATACAGAGCAAATGATGGAGCACTTTCTAAAACCGGTTGACTTTTTCTCTTTTATAATACTTACATTTTTCGAACTTTTTCTTACAAAATTGGATTAGTAGAGTTCGCTGCAGGTCCGATAAGCAGACGTACAACAACGTAACGTACAATTAGTCTAAAATATGGTCACAACAACAATATAATTTTCTCTTGAGTTATTTCGAATTGGAACTTGCTAACACGTCGATGTTCTACCTCTTTCATTTCTTTCAAAAGTTATTGAATTATTCATCAAGACTTGTCAAAACTACGAAGCAGTTCATTAATAATTTCTTAAGACGATTTCTAGAAGGTTAATAACCCGTTTCAATTCCCAATTCCACGGACGCGAGTATCTATGAAATTTATTTGATCTTGAATAGCATTTAAGATTTAAATGGATAATAAAAATTACTTTGAATAACGAGAAGCGTTTAAACAAAATTTAATTGATTTAGTCTATCGTTCTCTCTCTCTCTCTCTTACAACAAAATACAAACATAGACAAACGTAGTCCCGTCGCGTGGATCCTTTCTCTCCGCTTGATATCTTCAAACGATTAAATCGATCAGAAATCTAACCCAAACCATTACAATCTCCGGATGACAGCCGTAGGCGTGAAGTTCTTGAAAATAAAAAAAGGGAACGATATATTTTATCGTGACCCTGTTCTGGAACGAAAACTTTTTTACCGGTTAGATGTACCTGTGCCATCGAACCAGCTCACGATAATGATTAAGAAATCGAACCGATGCCTCCAGCTTCTTAATGAATTATAGTCGTAAGGTAAATAGTAGCCCTTAACGAGTTAACGACATTTCCATATTTCATTCGTTTCTTAGATATCTTTTGTCGTATACCCTTGTCTAATTATCACGCCAAGACTTTAAACACTCCGATATCGATCTAACCCAAACCTCTCCGTTCTATTATGCTAAACGCATCTTGCTTTCTGGATACAATCTACACGATCGGATCTATTTTCTGGGATTAAAATTCTTGCCACGCGTCCAATCGAATTTTCCTTGGCTCCAAGTGAAACTCTCGAGTACGATCATCGATTTCGAGGAATCCGAGCCGTCCGTGAATTCGGGACGCGGCCACAGTGAAATCGTCCGTAAAAGTGTGCTCGGTGTATTCGTGTCCAGGCTGTTTGGGCTTACACACGAGACACCCTTTTCTCCTGATTAACGTCATTAACGTTTACGATTTTTTCCATGTTCGTATCGAACAACGCTCTCTCGAGTACTACTTCAAACGAGCGCGTGATGAAAACGCTGGCTTCTGGATGCAAGATGTTTGCGATTTTTCTTTGCGCGATCTTTTCGACAGGAAGTAAAATAAAGTCGAAACCGGATTAGCGGCCTACTTGTATCTGAAAATACGCGTGTTAATATTTATGTCGATGGTGCAACGACACTGGAGACATACGAGTTGAATACCGGTGATTTTCCACGACGAGCTTTCCGCGCAAGCTTTGGTGTCATGCATTTATCGAATCTGATTAGATTTCTCCTTGCATTCGACGTCGCGTCTCTGACAAGCATAATAGTTACTCTTGTGTTGATCGCACCACCTTTTATCTATCGAAATATTTTTAATTATTCGTCATAGTTCGGTGATCCGTTCACGAGAATGAACGAACGAATTGATTACAAACTGACAGCTATGATAACGATAAAAGTGAAGTATTCTAATCCTTGTTATTACACAGTGATAAACAGATAAATAGGAAAACTCCTTAACCAAATTTAACTGAACTTAGTTTTTAATACTATTTTTACAGTGCGTCGAGGAAGAAGAAAAGTATTTTTTAACCCTATATTTCAGAAACAACAACAAAAAAAAAAAGGAATATAACTTTTCACGATACAATTAGTCGAATTTACGAATAGACATTTCTCTATTAATATGTTTGCTAACAAGTAAAACTCAGCCATTTGTGACGCTATTATGATTTGCATAAAATAAGTAATAAAACGCTATCGTTATAATAAGATTGCGGATTTCTATGTATTTGTGGGTGATAATATTTAAGGACATAGGATAATATATAATAAAATATACAAAGTACAGTACTTGCTAAATTTTTAATAGGCGAAACACATTTCTCCCTAGACCCTTTAGTTATTTTCATAAAAACAGCATAACTATCCATAGTTTGGTTACAACATTATGTCGCATCATTACAAAACTGGAGTCAAAAATTCGAATTGAAATCAGAATTAATACGATTTCTGGACCAGATCGAAAAAAAAAAGGTAAAGAATGGTTCAGATGGAGCGTCATCAGCCGAAATTCCAACCGGTGAAATCGGTCCGGCGGTCGTTAGACCCGCGTCGAATTCGATTGGATTTGAATCAGAGGAGAACGACGACCGTCTACGTGCCAGAGGAAAAGAGACGAAGCGTTTGTGGCGGGAGCGCAACCAACGAATGAACGAACGTGGAAGAGAGGAAGGTAGAAAGGAACGGACAGAGGGACGGACAGACGGATGGCCGGGTAACCCAGATCGGATCAGCCGAGGCGATGCTACGGAGGCTCGGCAGTAGTATCGAGTCGATGGTCGCGCACCATTCCGACGTCTTCGTCGTTCCATTCACCAAGGTCTTTACAGTGTTCGATTCTAAACAAAATATCTAAACCCACACGTTCTCCAAAAATTCTTCGATATTTCTACAAGACGATTGCAAAGTTGGTTGCACACTTTCATGTCATTTACGTGTTATAACTGTGAGAATAGACAGTCTCGTGTATCTGGTGTCACTTCAAACGAACGATCATTTTGGGAACCAAGAAGTCAGAGGACCGTGAATTCTCGACTATCAATTAAGCTCCTTGATTTCCGAGAAGAACTCGTTCACGGTAATTATTACTTACTCAATTGACATTTACTCGATTGGGATACCATCTGTCATACGTCTCCGCTACCTCAGTTCAGAGATCCGTTGTACAAGATCGCATTGCTTTTATTATTTCAGGAGACATCGAGCGAACGTCGCGGACCGAGATGCAGTTATCTTTCGGCAATAAGAGAAGCTAGTCAAGAGAGAAAGAGAGAGAGAGAGTTGGTGAGAGAGATATAGAAAGAGAGATAGAGAAAGAGAGAATCGTGCGAGACAGGTTCCAAGTTGGGGGAACATGGGTGGATCGAGAGACGGCGTCTTGCTCATCTTGGCGGTCGCGTGGCTCCGATTGACGGTCGGGGTCGAGGACCACGTGGCGGCCTTGAACGAGACCGACCATCCAGTTCAAGTGGATTCTATCGAAAACGAGGTATCGTTCAGTAGTGACGAGTTGGATCAGCATCCGCACATGATGCCCGGTAAACCTTCGAAACTCGACACGAACATTAATCAGATGATACAGACGGACGATAGGTCACAGTATCAGATCGAGGCGACGCGAATGGAGAACGCTACAACGTTTCCGTTGGAATCGATGGGTTGCCAGGACAACAAGACGACGCCTTGCGCGCGAAAGGATCTGTCCGATCTGTTCGACAGGTTGTCCAGGATCGACACGTACAACGTGACCGACTCGGTGCAGATCATAAGAAATCGGGACGTCATCGGCAGGAAAGACGAAAAAGGTAACGACCGGCCGGACGCAAGCCTACTCGATAAAGTTCGCCGGTTCGCAAGAGAACACGTAGTAAAGATACGTCTGAGCCAGGACTTAATACCCGGTAGAAAAGCTAGAACCTTCTTCAACGGTGAGTCTACGGAACGTGTTCGTGTCACGCTTTCGTAATCTCCGCTCGCACCAACGGCGCATCCGCGGGTTTCGCAGGATCGTTGTTTTATGTTGCTATGAACGTTGTTGCCTCTTCCGCGGACCGATTTCGTTTGCTTGTCGCTGTATTTCCCGCTCGCTGAGGAGTCGTGGAACGCGTTCGAGCTGGTAAAACTGGGTCTTGATTGTAGTTGCTCGCGTTCACTCCTATACAATATTACGTATCTGTATGAAATGAAAGGTGGGCGTATCATGCGGTATCTGTCTATAGTGTTCCTTTGTGGACATGTTGAAAAATTCCTTTACAAATGGACTGGATGGCCAACACCATCTAGAAAGTAGGCATATTTGCGTAGTTTTTCAAGTCGACTTTCCCAAAACAAGAATCACGAGAAGTGAAAGAAATGGCGGAAGAGAAGAGTAAACGTTTGACTTGTCAGAAGGTAGAAACCTGCTTTCGGTTCATTTATTTTTACGCCTGAATCTCCAATCCGCCGATTCAAGTTTTGTCCAAAGTCGGAAGACTGGTTTCGACCAAATGACACTGCGATCAAGGCCCAAGCACGCTTTTCGAGAAATGTTACACGCAATACACGAAAATACACGCTGCCCTGGTGCCAACAGGGCGAAGAGTCGCGTAACGAAACGAACGGACAACACCGCCATCGCGCGTCGACGATACGCTTTTCACACATCACTGATTGGCTTCTCGCTAAAACATGCTAAAAAAGACGGTTAGCTGGTTCACCGCTGATTGGCAAAACGAAAGATTCGGCTTCATTCGCGACAATCACCAACGTAATTGTATTCATTTAAGATCATCGTGGCAATTCGAGAAATACCTTACATGTATGTTGAATGATTTTTCAGAAAGAGATCTTATGTCTGCCACTGTGTGAAGTAACTGAGAAGGCGAGTGAGAAAGAGAGAGAGATATATATATACATATATGCTGGCTGCAGCATGGCTTACAGGACTAACCGCAAGGCTTTAATTTGCTGGTACTTTTGCTTTCAGCCATCTTTCAGGGAAAGAGTACCTTTTTAACAGGATTCGGACTTGGTTTTCTAGCATTTGGCCTGAAGAAGCTGCTGCTACCTCTGATCTTTGGTGTACAGATCATTAAGAGTGTCCTACTGGCGCTTTTCCTGCCCAGTATCATCGGAAGTATCGGTAATATCGTCGGTAAAGGTACGTACTTGTACCACTTACTTTAATTGACAATGTGATTCTGTAATTCTAGATATCCAAACTGTTTCACTTATAGTAGTCATCTTAAATTGGTAACTGAAACATGCGATAACAGATTTAGTTTATCCGTTTGTCTTGTTTCGTGGTCGAATTGAGAAAAATCCGGATATTGATCCAATTTGCTTTGTAGGAGTTTCATCGTTTGCGCAATCATCGCATACCACGGCGCAGCCAGAAGAAAATTTCGAGTTCAAGGATAATTCCGATTTGTACAGCGATGACTACCTGACGCGACAGCCGGTAGGAACATTACCAGCCTCTGTAATGTACGATGAAAGTATGATGCAGTCTCAGAAGAGTCCAGAAATCGCATCGAGATATTCCTTCGTCGATCCTAGAATAACTCACGCCAATGCTGTTGCTGATCGTTATTACACTCGCCACGTTGCTGCTCATGGACTTTCTAAGAAGCAAGACTTTAAGGTAATGTCTCTTTTTCTAACAAATTTTCTAAATCAATAAATCATCGACTGTTATAATATTACATTCACTGACGATTTCATTATTTTTCTTCAAGATCTCTCAACCTTCCTCGTACCCATACAGTTGTCGATATTTTATCTATTTTATTCAAAATTTCTCCAACAAATTTCCTAGTTCAATTAATTGTTAACGTTATATCCATTGAAGATCTCATTTTCACAAATCGTCATTCAGATCTCAAATCCTCAAATTTCGACTTACGATCTATGGTAATAATTAACATTTATCCAGTCTATTCGCACTGTCCTACGAAAATACAATTTTCATGTATCAAAATTCTCACAAAAGTTCTCGTAAAAAAATGAGCAGGTGTTCCACGAAATTCCAACGAGTTCGCTGCTGCTAACTAACTACGACCCATTCTACTCACCTCTGTTATCTCGCCTGGATGCCGTGTTCTCTCGTCTGGGCCACACGACGGAGGGTTGCAGAGAATACGCCGTTTGTGCGATGTACCGAAGCCCCGCCAGGTACGCACCGTATTCGAATCTGGTCTCAGCACAGCTGTCCAGAGAGCTGAACGAATTAAGAAGACCCAGTAGCGATAATCCCGATGTCCTGAGGTTCTTCCGATACATGAAGGCCGCGAAAGACGGACAAGATGGCGTGAAATGCGAGGATGCGTACGCGAGTTGCGCAATTGCACGAGAGGATCAAACTCTCAGGCAAAATCAGGCTATGTTGGCTACCTATCAGGACATCGACAAGCTCGTCCACGCGAGGAAGTTATAAGAAAGAAGATAGAACAGCGAGGATTCAATCCTGGGACTGAACGACCGATTGAAACCAAATCGTGTTTTTATTCGGTTACCTGTGATTCGTTGATCGTCGTTGGTTGTACTTTGGTATACAGGTATCGAGCACTTTGAGCGAATTTCTGTGGCGATTATAAGTTGCAGGGTACAGTTCTTGAAAATAGTCTGAATAGTAGGTATAATAGTAATTTAGGAAATCGGTGAATTTACCTCAACTATGAATTTTTATTATTTGGCTCCATGGTTCGATCATTTATTCATACGACCACCGAGTACGTAATTTGGATATTTAATAACTCATTGAATTATATTAAATTTTAAAAGTTTTAAATTGTAAAAAGTTTCGATTAATTTAAATGGAATCTGAATATCGAAACTTTTGATATTTATGGGTTTAACAAAAGAGTAGTTTGGAGAGCGCTTCCTATGCGGACGTTGAGATCTCCGCGAGGTCGCCGTAGCGCCTAATTACACACGGCCTTCTTACATATATTTTCAGGTTCCTTGCTGTTCAGAATATTTAAAAGATCACTCACCAAGGCTCAAAGATCGCTATCTCTATACCTGCTTATCTCTGTACACGACGACATATATTGTTACTCGGGCAATTACGTACTCAATAGTCCAAACAAGATCAAAGATGCTTAATACGAAACAATTTCACGCAATTAATCGGTCAGAAGGCTGACAACGAAGGAAACAAATGGCAATCATTAGGTCGACCGTGATAACGGTACATGATAGCTGGATCGCTGTATATCATTACCGGTATTCGAATGTTACGCTCTTACGTAATAGTCGACTTACCATGGTTAGAAGTAGGTCCGACAAATAATACGCGATTAGAGACACGCACGATTTACCAAGAAAGAATTTTATGGCCGTGTATTCGTGGAATTCGATGTTTCGAACTGCCAGGTTCGAATTTCCATATAGTGATGCTCGATTATATTTAGTTGAGTAATCATGGAAAATCGTGGTGTCGCGACGTCGAGGACGCCTCGATTTTCCACCAATCAAACGCAGTCATTCGCGATTTAGCGGTTTAATTTCAATAACATATCGAATGATTGTACGACGCGGAACTTAAGACCACGACGTTTCTTTAATTCCTATTTAATTCCAATGTGCGTCGGTCCACGCTCCGCGGACTTAGATATTTATTTATTAACCACGAGGAATCGTGGTTCTTAATTTATTAATTAATAGTGCGAGGCGTATGAACGCTCACGGACCATTACTGTCTATTTATTTATTCGATAAGAGACTCGATCCGACGCGGGTCAACGCAATCAATTCTTGTACAGTGCGTGAATAAAACGCTGTGAATGCGCTACGATCTTTTCTTTCTCTTCTAGAAATTGTTCTATTTACTATAAGCAAGAGAGTTACATAAACTAAACGTTCTACGTGCGCAATCGATAACCTAAAAAATTATGTGTCTTGGTGAAATTTTAATTGCCGCAGAAGCTCGAGGAAGCTGTTACCTGTAGAATGGTTCCAAGAAAGGATGATCAAACCGAAGACACAAACACACGTACTATGTACGCGTGCGCTGGACACGAGAGAAAACGAAAGGGGCAAAGCGATGACGTACGCTCGATCATGGATTACGAAGGAAAGTCCAACGACTCTGTTTCGTTCGTCGCTCTTGCTCGTCCCTCTTTGTTCAAAACCGCCCGGTTCCGGTCCTATATCCGGGGACCACTTTCACTTTTGATTTTTTTTTACGTCTTTTTTTCCCTCTGCTCCCGCGTCAACCCACATCCTTCCCCTTTCACTGTACCCTGTATGAACGCTCGTTCATATAAATGAAGTGATCAGACGCGAGCGGATGCATCGCATTGCTCTAAGTTCATCCTCCGGTGTTATTAGCTGTGATCTCGTTCTATCCTGCATCTCCGTCGAAAAGGTGAGAGTCGCGCTCGCGACTGTAATTTGTGTAGTCTCTTCCAGAATGATATTAATTTGACAGTGTAATTTTGTTGTTGTGGTTGAAGCATGGCCATTGCGGTAACATCGTGATAAGGTTAATATTTTAGTACCGGTTTAGTAAACGAAAAGTGGTTTGGTTTAAAATAATGGAATGAATTATTGAAATTTGTTTCGTCAGTGGAATTTTGTGGTCACTGGGTTGCGGACTTTTATGCACTTAAAAACGTATCTTCACGTAGGTTCTATTCTTTTGGCTTTTTATAAAAATATAAATTTGTATAAATCTCGTAGTCTGATGATCACACGTGAAATGCTTATGGAGTTAGATTATTATGTAATTGGAATTATAAGAAGATGTAACGTTTACATAGATTAAGGGTTGTAATATCGATGTACGAATCAAGTCTTCGAAGTTGAATCTTGCAAAATCCCACGAAATATTAAGGTCTAACGAAGATTAACCCCTAATGATTAAGAAATAACATATCGTTCGCTGTATTTGTATTTCGCAATTATTTGTAAAATAACAAAGGTTTCCACGAGATCGTTCGACGTATTGTAGAGTCGAAAAAAATTAATCATAATTAAGTTTGGTGGCTGGAAAATTTGGCGCTCGATCAAAGAGAGTGCGTGATCGGCGTAACAAATACTATGGACGCGCGACCGGAATACAAGGTTATGGACCCGGTTCCTTTGAACCAGGACTCCGGATTGGTTCGTCGAGGTAACGGCACTTCGATATCTACCGCGCGGTTACGATCGAAGTTGGTCTCTGCCAGACACTCGAGTACGGTTCGTGAATCGCGACCAGCGTTCTTTTTTCCACTAAATCGTGAAACGATGTCGTGCCGGGATCCAGTCGGTTGATGGAGTCTGGTAAGAGATAGCTATCCATTTTTCATTCGAAATTATTCGCTGCTCTCTGTTTTTGATTGTGAATCGAACAAGGCGCAGCTATTTTGACAGAACGCGAATGGCGCTACGGTATCCGTCAATAATTCGTTTGTTCGTTTTGGTTCTTTGTTTCGTGTGAATGACGTATCGAGGGATATTGTTTGACGAGCGTTTCACGTGAAACTAGTGTCGATAAAGAAACGTGACTGCAGGTACAACATTCAGGTGAGAAGCATGCGACTAGTGCAATTGCTGGTAACACACGGTCTGGTGCTGTTGTTGACGCTGTTGGTACCCTGTCTATCGGTTACCTTTGAGGATGGAACTTCCTATGAGCGCTCGGAAGCGCGCGGTAAGATATTTCATATTTGAAATAAAGAATGTTTACTTTAAAATTAAAGTAGAAGTTGATTTATGGATATAATTGTAAGAAATATCTGTCGTCAGTTTGCTAGAAGAGTGACACGTTTAAAGAACCGTCAATGTTGAGATATCTGTAAAATGAGATTTAAAAGCAAGCTATTTATTAGAATAGCAACGTTATAATTATTATATAATAATATTTGAATTTATAATTCCAGAGAACCACGTGCCAGAGCCGCCAGAGCCGCAAGAGCCGCAAGAGCAGGTCGTTTTCAATAAAACGCGTCAAGGTAAAGGACTTTTCGACTGGATCGGTCTAGGCACAGGACGAAATGTAGATCCATACATAGCGAAAATAAATCAAGGCTGCTTAAACGGCGACCTGGCGGAATGTTTCAAATCTCAGGCTTTGAGTTATTTCTCCGATTTCTTTGATCACTCTCATTACGACCTGAATGATTATGTAAAGGTCGTTAGAATGTCCAGGGACGTGGTACAGGAAGTCAATCGTCAGCCGTACGAATATTCTGGGGAATCAAGGTGAAATTTATTCTAAGAACGTCTACGTAGTTTCCTCTGAGATCGATACGACGCAAAATTTCTCTTTACTAATACTTTTATCATTTCAGATCTAGCGACTCTGAATGGGATCAACTGATGAAATTCGTTCTTAGAAAGGCGGAAAAATTCGTGAAAACCGTGGCTATCGAGTTACACATCCCTTCCGAAGAAACTGGAGAAAATGAAGTGTACGCTCCACGGTTTTTGGATGAAATTGCCGACGAAATTGACACTCTTGAGAATAAAAAAGACACTCTCTTCTGTGAGTCCATCTCCAACAAAAATTGTATCCCTTTTTCAGCTTCTTTACTAATTAGTACTATTACCAACTATTATTAATTTTATTCTATTTATATAATATTATATCATTATAATATCATTATAATACTATCTTTACGCATATCATTAATTCCATTTTTTCTCCTAACAGCCCGTCATCAATTGAAGAAACTCCTTATTCCAATGCTCATTGTACTGAAGCTCTTCAAATTGAAGTTACTCCTGTTTCTACCTCTGATCCTGGGTTTAGCGTCTTTCAAGAAATTCCTCGGTTTCTTAGCCATTGTGATACCTGGTCTAATTGGATTTTTCAAGTTGTACAAGCCACTCACGCAGAGTTATCATCCACCAGTGTATAGTCAGAGCGGTATAGCTTATCCTTATTACAAAGAAAATTCCAATAGTTATCTTTATCCTGAACAGGATGACCACCATGGTCTCGAGTATGCAAGTGGATATCACAGAGATAGCAGCGTATCTTTTGGTCAGGATCTTGCTTATCGAGGCTATCGGCAATACCAATCATAAAAACACTCAATTTAAAAAATTGTTTTACATTGCCTTTCTTCGCTCTCTTTCTTAATGTTAAAGGACCTGATAGTATTATGATATTTGCGTTGATTATAACCATTTCTATCTTTATATGATCGCGTTAAAGTCTTTGAGATAAGAAATTTTTGAGAAACTCTAATTCGTAAGAATTTATATGTAAATTTTCGATATGAAAATTTACGACACAAGCTCTCTTCCTAGATTAGAAATTATATTATGCTGGGACGCGTTGCCATTGTTGAACAGCCAAGCTCTAGCTGGTGTACAAGCTCTAGCTGATCAGCCATGTTTTTGGTTATAATAGGCGAAACTTTTAATTGATCTATTAAGTTCTGTATATATTACTGAAGTGCGAATGTAGATACTTGCATGATCAATGGAAAGTACTATTCTTATGTTATACGTGTGCTATTATTTATTGTGTACGCCGTTTAAAGGTTTGTAAGTCTAGCTTTATAATATAATTAGTTATTATTAATAAATTGAATCGTTTTCTGTACGAATTTCATAATTTGATATTATTATTTATAATTTGATAAGTATTATCTATAATACAAAATTATATGACAATAAAATAGAATATTGAATCGGATTTCGATATTAATGTCAACATTAATAAAATTTCAACATTAATTTCGCCAAAAGTATCTACATGTCTCCATTTATGTAAAACAATTTCTCTGATAATAACGATGCTTCTGATTTTCTATTAGTCTGTAGTTGATTTGGTGTTGCATTACGATAACAATACAATGAAACGGAAATTGCAATAAAATTGGGTCATTGGACATGAAAAATGAAATCTTGACCAGAGGTGGAGCAATAATATTGTCGATTGCAGTTTTCTTAGCTAATAGGTATAGTGAAACGAAAATAATGAATAGTAGGTCGATGCGAACAAATTCATCGACTTGATTCATTTAATTTTTCAATTCCTTATTTTTGTACTACGTTCATGTGAATTAATGTTTACATTTATTATAAGATTGTCAAAATTTGTTAGTTTAATCAAAGATATGGTTATCATTCTATCGATATATTTCTCAATGGAAAATCATTCGAGAGCGGTCTTGTACAACGTTCCGTAAATATCACATTACCTTGTTACCCCTTTTTCTTCATTTCTATAGTTCATCATAAGTTTTTCGAGCCGGAAGTCGCTGGAAAATAAGGTCACGACACTACCAATATCGTAAAGAAGATCAGATTCAGTTTCTGATTTTATAGATTTCGCACATTGATGTGAATTACGATGTTCTTGAGGAAGTACGAGAAACGAAGAGAAGCACGCACTTCTCATAGTTTATTGCTACTCCTCTCTTTTGAAATATCCGGGGCTATACTCATAAATAATTAACAGTCAGTCTTCAATGTCTTCTAAATAAAAATCTAAATTCACGACGTTAAAGTCTACTATAAAAACTTATCAAAGTATACCTCAATTAATCATGTAAATATAAAATTCAAACTTCACCTACGATTTCTTTTCTTTTACAATAAATTATCTAATTTTAGATGACTAATTAAAAGATCGAATTTATTACATTAAAATCTGATATTGAAAGCTCTGTAAAGCGTAGCTCAATGAATTATTCTACGAATAAAATTTCTCTACGTTTCATCCTTCGAGTTAGCAGAAAATAGTGTGTCATCGAAAGCCATGTTAATTGTCCCATCGATAATATTAATTTCTACGTTGTCGCTTACATTACCATCCCTTCCTTAAGACACAATTTCTCTCGTTAACATTTCCAACGTATTGACGGAGAAGCAGTGGAGTTACAGTAATAATACTCCCGATCAAACGGCAAGTTCTTCCATTCGCCTCTTTCATGTCGATAGACGTTTCAGCGTGGTTCACGCGTCCCTTCCCTCTTTTCTCCGCGCGACAATCCCGTGACAAGCGCCTCGAATCGCGTGAAAATCTTGTCGCAAGGATCACGCTTGATTTTTTCTCTCTTTCTTTCCTTCGCGTGCTTGAAAAGGAGGAACAAGCATGCACGCGGCAACCGGTTCGATGCGATTCTCACTCGCGATCCAGAGAATCGGATGGAACGGACCTGTTGACCAAGTGGCCTCATTCGATCAGAAGACCGGAAGCGGCCCGCCGTCCCCAGCTAATACACGGAAAACACGGAAAGTCATGGCGTATTGCCTGGCAAAAAGAACCGATTTTGCAAACCAGTTTGTACGAACGATGAAATCCCGCATTTCCGTTACACGTGCGACACTCGATTCCTTAGATTCTTCAGGGTGGTCGAAGATTAGCCCGAGTGTGGAGAATTAATCAGAACTAAATGTAGGTTTGACTGAATACAGTTTCTATAATCATTCAAATGTCTTTCTTCTTATGAAAACCGCGAGAGAAGAACACGGTAAGTCACACTTCCCATTTTTCTTCTTTTTTTTTTTACAGAGAAGTAATTTTAAAACTTATTTATGTCGCCAATTAATCCCACGTTACTATTCACTTTTGTCGAGTATCTTGAAAAAAAGTTGCGATCGTCGTTTCCGATCCGCTTCTGCGGTCGCAATCTCGAGTCCTGAAAGACGACAGATCCGTTCTAGTGTTGTTATAGATCTTTTCATCCGGAATTACGATCCAAGTCGCGCGTCAACCATCTGAACGCGTGAAAATGCTCCTAGTTTCACTTTTAAACTACCGACCATTGATACAGGACGACGTCGCCTATACGAATCTCCTTGATTGATATTGACGACTTGAAATCAAGGTCGTTGATGGTCTTCCGATCGAACAGTGGCTATCGTGACCTTGATACACGCATGGATTCGAAGGGGTGGCGCGGAGGGAAGCGAAATTTCCCGTACGGCACGGTCGACCGAGCCGCGGAACCAAGTTGCGCTAAATCGCCGATACGAACGGTAACGTGCGAAGGAAAAAAAAATGGGGGAACAAGGTTACCTGGGAGAAAGTTAACGAAACAGGTAGATATCAAAGGCGCTCGAGCAATGCAAATCGACGAGGGATCGCACGTGATCGTTCGTGATTTTTTGTTCGATTAGGCGAAGAATTAAATTCCTCTTCTGTTAGCTAGCTAGCTAGCTAGCTCTGCTCCGGAGAACGGTCCTTCGTCGATGGATTAAGATCTGCGATAGAAGATGTAGAGTGCGATATGATGTATATGTATTTACGTACGCGTTAGATGAATGAGACTTTGACACGAAAGTGTGTCTGCTTTTACCTGGTAGATTATAATTGATGTACCTTCTGGTTATTCTGGTTCGTTAGTCGAATTTCGCGAGATAGAACGCGGGGCTTTTAGCGTAATAGACGTTTCCGAAAGACAGATGTACCGGACACGATTTTCTATTAGATTGTCGTGGTTGGACTTGGCAGAGATATTAATCGATGCTGGAAATGAAATATTCCTCCGCATATCTGATGGCATTTCAACGTATAACTGTGTCGGTCTGCATTTTATCACATTGTACTTCCTCTTTTCTTTACTTTTAGTACCGAAATTTTCGTTTTACGTCTCTTATCACGATGAAATCCGTGACATGGAAACAGTATGGAGAAATTTATGACATCTATAAAAGTATATAAAATCAAACACACCATATTGGTTACAACACTCACTAGATAAAACACATCCGAATCTAGACTCTATTTCTTCATTTCTATTCATAAAGATATAAATTCGCATAAACATTCGTAGTATAGTTATTACCGGAGAAGTTTTAAGATGTAAGAATTAGCAGAATGCACGTAGGATCTAGGTGAATATAAAATATCTAAAACGTAGTACTCGTGATGCTATGTACTAGGTGTAGACAAATATCTTTTTATGAAAACCACTTAGGCTTAGCTATCTTGATAAAAATACGAATATGCACGAATATGCAAGTAACGAAAAATATCTATTAGTATAATATGAGGCTCTAAATTGAACTTGTGGATTTCTTTGAAAACCGGTCACCCACGCCGTCTGGATGGCAAGACGGCCCCGGGTTCTGACGAATCGTCCGATTGGAATTCGATGTAACGGTCCGTATCAAAACACCTTCCGGGGACTGTGAGATCGAGTCGACGTCGAATAATCGGTTACCATATACGATTCCACGGCGGCATACTTTTCGTTGTTTTTTTAACACCGGTTGTTTCGTCGATCGGGCCTCCGGCTAGTTTAGGTTTCGTCATTTCTGAACGGTGTCCGAGTTTTCGGTGGCAGGGCGCTGAAAAATGGACAAGAAATATAGAACAACCAGTTGACGACGAGTCCAACGCAATTTCAAGTGTGTAATGTAAATTGCAGAACCAATGATACTCCAGTGGCTCGTTTTAGATTTCGTAGGTTGATCGCTGGCTTGGCAATCGAATTAAAATTCTATTGCTGGAATTTAGTTTCACTATGTGATTTATTGAGAGGTTGACCGATTATCTTAGCGAATTTGAATATTTGAAAGTTCGGAATATTGGAAAGTTTCAAGTCCAAATGTTTGCAACAGTTAGAGTAATTGATATTTTAAGTACTTCAACATTGTAATAGTTTAATGTTTGAAAACGTGAAAACGTGAAAATTTGGACATTTGAAATACAGATGTAATTTTCGATCGATCTACTGTTCGATATCAATGCTCGTGAATAGACCACTTGTTTGCCGTTCGCGAAAACAACTTGTATTAGGAACCGTCCCCGGTTCAAGAATGAAAAGCGGATATCGTTGTTTTTCCGCATGCTTCCTTCCCTTCTCTCTGGCCGATCCGATCTCGACGAGACAAACCCAAGATGAACTCGCGATATCGCTTAGCGATCGTTCGATCTCGGCAATAACGTTAAAAACGACTAACTGTTCTTATACAAAACTATACGTTATGAGAGATGTACACGCAGAAATTCTAGCTCCAGCTTTCTAGCATAATTCTTTCGAGTCAGAAAAATGTTTTAATATCCAGGAAAACATGTTTAATACACGCGACAAATATCTTTCATTTCTATTATCTATTTTTATATAAATAGAAATATATCTTCTATCTAAAATTTAATATTCGAAAGTATTGTTTTAATTCCACAAAAGTTAGGTAATCGAGTTTTTTAATTATTAATTATACCTATGTGACGAGGACTTGAATTTTTCAAGGACTTTTTTAAAAACATCCAAAGTCGAAGCTTTTCTTTCTTAGGAAATCAGGTGAACAAAGTCACCTGCACAAAGTTGTACTGTCTCACGAGCACACGGGGTTCGAACTTGGCACACTTCGTCACACACGCCTTCTTCCTGGCGTAATTGTTTCTTGTTACGGCACGCGGTGCCGCGATATTTACTTTCTTTACGAGCGTAATATAACGCTGGCCCGTTGCTTTCTAGCGTGTTTTTCACCTCGATTCGAGTTCTCGCTTGCCCGTAGTCACGGAATCGCTTCCGTGCACGTGTCGCGTCATTCTTTTGTTCGTGAATTCATTTTAATTGCCGGTATAACGAATCAAGAGGAAAAGTCGGGAAAACTGACGAGAAATAAAAAGGTCGAGCCCACGAATTATACGAGTAAAGAGTCCGTGAAATGGCATTGATAAATCGTGTTTTCCCCGCCAGTTCCGACTTCAACAGTTGTTTACGCATCCTACGTGCGTGTTCTACGCTCTCTGCCCGAAAAATCAGTAGGTGAAAAGATGATGAGCGATAATGATCGTTAGCCGAATACCATTTACATCCGGAAAATGATTATGTTTTCAGATTTCCTCCGATATATCCTGATCCATAAATTCATATTCAAGAACAATATATTCAAGCAGCGTGCAGTAATCCCAAGTTAACGTTCAAACGACTCAAATTACCACCCGGTTAGCATCCGAATCTTCTCATGTCAAATTCATCCCTCGAATCTTCTACTAACACTTCCTCAAACCTATGAATATATAATCCATAAATTATGATCCATAAATTAATATTGAAAAAAAAACAGTTCAAGTACCATAGCCAAGTTAGCGTTCAAGTGATCTAAAGTATCACCCAAGTAGCATTCGAGCATCATAGATCAAACTCAGCCCTAACATACTCTACCAACAACCAAGATTCCAATAACTATCATACACTATAAACATTATTATCAATATTGGACAAACTCATCAATAGCTCGACGCGAAAGATCGTGATCGAGACGTTACTGATAGCATCGACGGATCGTGTCGCAGTTATTGCGCCCGCAAGCGGCTGCTCATTCGGCCGCTGGCGTGAGTGCTCCACATCCGTGACACGGTTCTCGCGGTGGGTCGTGGCTGGTCCCTACGCGTCCAGGAATCTGCGCGTTTGTGTACGTAAAACGGCAACAAACGACTCGACGGCGGTCGATCTCCGTCGATGGCGTATCCGAAGGTGTCCGGCAAAGGGGGAACCAGTTTGCGGATAAGCGAGCCCTCGCCTTGGGATCTCTCGGGTCGGTGCTCTTTTCAGCGAGATCGAGTCGCGTAGAAGGAGGTAGTTCGTGCACGATGGATCCCACCACCTGGTACCGTGTCGACCAGTCAGCCAGCCAGCTCGTATCAAAGGCAAAAGTGGGCACCACCCGCCCCCGTGTGTGTTGTAGGTTTCCGCGCCTCCCGTAGGAAGGTGGTGCTTGTGTACCACGTTTTCGCATACGCAACTTCGGCCTGTCGTCTAGGTATATAAAGTGGTTGGGGCGCGACGATAGGTTCAGAATACTCGCTACGCTCGATCCACGCATCGGGTGACACCACACCGTCAAGGGACACCTCTGCCCAGCGATAAGCTCAAACAGGAAGGGACAGGCAAGAGGTGCCGTCTCTCGGTAGCGTGGCCTCGACTCCCAGCTTCCGTTCTCCTAATCGGACGATCGAAACATTGGTGGGTACCTTCATTCCGGTCATCTGTACCTTTTTGTTTGTTTCTTTATCGTTAACTAAGCAACTAGTTTTATTCCTCTGTGATTTTTGTCTCTCTGTTTTGAACTTTCGTGAGAGTCCTATATTCCGGCGAATACAGTTACGTTGTTCGCCTTACTTCGAGTCAATGATGTAGTTAATTAATAATTTAGAAACATTCTTCTAGAGTCAAATTTAGAATTCATTGCTTGTCAAACTCAACAAACAGAATCACCACTGTCAAAGAAGAATCGAATTACTATTTATAACTAAATTGTACGCGTTTTTACAGAAAAACAAGATGAAGATTATTCTGCTATTGTTGCCGATCTCGTGGCTGGCTATGTGCCTGGCGACACCATTGGAGAAGCTCGACAAGATTAGCGTGCTCGAGCAGCAGTCTGTGACGCTAACGGATCGGGCCAAGTACGAGGAGGAATTGCTTCGAAAGCTTAACTCCAAGTGCTCGCAAAACGACATGAGCAGCTGCGTGATGTTGAAGTTGGTTACCTACATGAACAAGCTACTGAAGAAGGCGTCGATCGAGCTGACAGACGATATCGAGATCAGAAAAACCAGCCAAGCCTCCGAGGAGGTGATTACGTTCGAAGCTGGCAGAAGCAACGACGATGAGTCTGAGGTCCTCGACCTTGTCGCCAACAAGGTGTATGCGTTCATCAAGTCTAGAAGTATCAAATGGAGAATTCTACCGGAAGATGACGTAGTTGTTTCCGCTTCGGAGGATGAGAACGGATCGTTGAATCTTGGCTTGTCCATCGAAAGGGCGGACAATATTCCAGTGCAGGATGGTAATAATATTTTTGCTATTCATAGATAATAGACACTTAGGATGTAAAATTTAAGGTGGTGGTAGAAACGAAATAATCTTTTTTTCCATCCAAAAGATTAACGAATCCATTTATAGAGAACTGTTCTTCGTGAGATCTAAAGACTTTCTTTCATCCGAAACTTTTCCTTTTCATCTTAGAACAAGAGATTTCTACCTTTGACACCTACATCGTTCATCTTGACTTTTACTCTTTGTTTTCTGATTACGTTCAAATACAAATCCTTCGATGTAGCAATCTTGTCACGCCTCGCCAGATTTTATTGCCATAGAAAGTCTTAAGCGTTTTGCCTTCCTCGTGGAAAGTGACATCACAGGCTCATCCAACATCCAACTTTCAGGTCGCGGAAAGAAGAACAATAACATGGGTCCGTTGATCGCGGCGGCGGTGCTGAAGATCGGTCTGATCGGTGGTCTGGCCTTCAAGGCGCTCGCGTTACTTGTCGGCAAAGCGTTGCTCCTTTCCAAGATCGCTCTTTTACTGGCCGGTATAATCGGTCTGAAGAAACTGTTCTCGCAACAGAAGCACGTGACTTACGAGGTGGTCGCTCATCCTCATCACACTTCCAGTCACACGTTGGATCATGGACACGGGGACAGCTATTCCAGCGGCTGGGCTAGAACTTTCCATGGTCAAGGTCCGATTTCCGGACAGACAGACGCTCACGATCTAGCTTACTCGGCGCACGCGAAGTGAGTCGAGGTGTTAGACCCGTGGATTCGAATTCGTGGTACCTGATGACACCGTCTGCTATCTCTTAGACCTTGTCAGATCCACTGATTCTTGCCAACACTCTCTTGCCGTTAGATTTAGTATCTAATTCCTCTCTGTCACTCTTTTTTCTATCTTCTTCATTTTTTTTATTCCTCGTCTTTCGAACTTTACCTTCCTACTTGGTCTATTGTTCTACCTTTTTCAACGGTGATCTTCCTTTCTTGACTGTGGACGGACAATAAACATAGACGGCATGCGACACAGTGTACTTTGGACAAAAAGAACTTAAACAAAGATTTCGACTATTTAATGGATTGCTTAAAATGACACGATGGCATAATTCGTGTGTATTTGTCGTTCTATTGACTTCTAGCGATGAATCGCATACTCACGAGCTATTAGAAAGTCGAATCACGATCGTAGATAACTTACGGACGAACGAGACGCTCCCATAGAGACGGAAAATTACGGACGCGCGAAAACGGACTGCTGCATACTCCCTCTGTAACTATACTTTATTTATCCATTAATTTATGATTAACTTATTCGCCCATTCCACCATCACTGGATGCAGATTGTACAATAATGTTTTGTTTATGTCATATTTTACTTGTATAAATAAATATTTATTGTTTTTTATAAAACGTGTATGCCTGGTTAATCCTGTGTAAAAAATTAGTCCGATATTTATTTTCCTCTTCTTTTTTGAAAATAACTAAAATAATAATAAACAAAATAGTACTGCGTGTAAAAAGATAAAAAAGGTCATTGAATTCTGAAAAGTGCTTTATCTAATTTATTATTATCGCTTCTTGGTAAACGAGTCGTGCGAGTTTTCGTTCTTCGCGTATTTTCACGTAATTTAAAAATCATTGCGAGAGAGACAGGTGACACACAATTCAATTATTTCTTTTCCCAACCAGAAAGAAAAGGTAAGTTGTTAATTGTGGACTATTAGCTTGAATTACGGTACTTGTGAGTAGCGATAGAAATTACACGTTTAGATACACGTGTCATTTTATCATTATTTATTACAGCTATTATGCACAGCAATTATGATTAAATCCGAATAAGAACGTGGCAACGGAACTCGTTAAGTAGCTTCGCTAAACAAGATTGCCATTTTTTCTAGGGATCTTAAGAACGAAAAAGGATATTCAATTCGACGCAAGTATTTCATGTTCACATTCTTGAGGTATTTTATACTATCATGAAAAATTAACGAACTAAATAGTTCGTTATCCTTGGTCTGTTTACCGTTTGGAAATCTAAATCGAGTCCGTTTGAGAATCTTTATGATTTCACTAATTGACAATTTACCGGTGGAGTGTAATTAAAAATGTAGGAATGTTCATTCAAAACATTTGGATGGAAAACAATCGTCATCATTTATTTCCAGTATATAAAGTACACAGAGAAAACTTAACCGTTGTAGAATTTATTTATGTACGATTAGACGTAGCATCGACTATATGAAAGTTGGATGGCGTATTTCTAGCTGTTCGATTGTAAAAATATGTCGAATGTCTCGTGGTATTCGTCACGTCGTGCTTCGCTTTGCGGAACTTAGCGGGACTTTAACATCAAGTGTGACGACGGCGTCGGCTTATCCTAGAAATTTGATTTAGTATCATCTTTTTTTTAGAAGCATCTCAAATTTCTAAATCTGTCAATTCACTGAAAATATCTTCTCGATTATTCAAACAAATAATTGCCATTTCCTAGACCTCTAAAAAATAAAAATAAAAATTAGTATTAGAAAGATATAAAAATATGCAGGCTTTCCATAACTTTCAAGTGAGGGATTTTTGGAAAAAGATTAAAAATTACTTTTCAACGCCATCGTTCACAAAAGCACAAACGTTCTCAGGCTCCCATACCTCAAATTCTCGACGCCTCGAGGCGTTCCCCACTCTGAGGAATGTCAACTTTCGGAGATGTCAAAGATGACCGGAACGAAGGGAAAACTACCGGAGGACCGCGATGTACAAAGTATCTCTCTCATTCGAATAAGTTGTCCTCGTTTCGCGGTAGCCGCTTTCTCCACCTCGATTGGGAAGGATCGGAAAGGAGATGAAGGCTCGATAAGGGACACTCAGGAGAAAGAATCTCTCTATCCCTTCCTCTCTCACTGTGACATCAACTTTCGGTTTCGGGTACGGGAGAGAGGTGGCCGTCATCGTTGACCCAGTTACCGATGCTCGTAAGTCGGAAAAAATCGACACGTGGGTCAATCGTATCATATGATCATGAAAAATGATGAATTAATTTTTCAAATTGGAGATTCAAAGTTTATATGATTTGATCTAACTGTTATATAATCGAAATAGAAAATACGTTTTCCAAACGACCACGATATACACTTCCTGATTATTTATTAATTATTAAAGTTCGATAATTAAATCAGCCTTGAGTTAATTTTGATAATTTTTTAATCGAAACGAAATGTCACATATTCCACGTTAAAGGAATTACAAATGCTTGTTAAAAGTTAATATTTTAGTCTGTTTTTTATTATCCCGTATGATCGTAATTATGATACGTTCCTCGATCGAAAATTCGTGGCCTGGTTTCTTTTCGGAAGCGTGTTTTCGCCGGATTCGGAGAAATTCGTCGCGAGAGGAGAAAGTATCTAGATGTATCGATCGGATCTTCTTATTGCCGACGCAGGAGGATGTCGAGGGAGCGTTAACGGTGTCGACGAGTCTGTGAATGATCGATTGCCCCGTGTCGACACACATTTCGCCTATCGAAAGGAGAAAACGTCTCCGCGATAAATTCTAACACCCTCCCTACCACTGCGGTAGATTACAGAAGTTTCTGGAGAAACTTGGAATCGATTAAATGCTGTTAGCTTTTTTTTATCAGAGAAACGGGAACATTCGTGTGCGTGAATTTTATCGAGATAAATTCATATGCTATAGAACCGTAATATTTAGAACTGACGTTACAACGATATCTATGAACATTTTAAACAAAGATATAAAAATAAACTACTCGTTAATTAAAATTGCTATGTCATTGAGAAAAATAGTTCTAATTCTAGGTGTATGAAACTTTAAATTGCGAAGACGAAGAGTTACTCTGACAGAGATCATAGGTGACAAAATTTCAAAGGAAATCTCGAACGAATTTTTTGAAAACCCATAGTTTCCCACCTAATCCAGTATAATTTCATGAACTTTCTATTATTCAAGAATCCAAGGTATACACCTTCAAACTACCGCAAAAGTTTTCTCCTAATTTCCCAGTTTCAAGCGGCGGAAGCTCGCCTTCGCCCTTGAAGGATCCGCGAAATCCAAGTACGAGAAACGTTCACGCACCCTCCCCATTCCCTCGGTAGTCAATCAATGTGAAAGAAGAAACGAAGAAGAGAAAGAAACGAAGAGAGGAAGAAGACTCGAATCGATCGCGAATCGTCCCATACGATCGTCGATCGGGTTTCAAGGATACACGATCGTCCGTGTGGCGTGGCGTCGTGGCAAGGAACGAGCGAATGATTTCGAACCGGGCCTAGTTATACCTACCAGCCGGCGTTACGTATATGTATACCGTGTATCGTTCGAGCAGCACACGAAGGGAAGTGGAACAGAAGAGAAAGGTATGCGCAGAGATGAACTAGTTTTGTTCGACGATCTGGCCCGGTGCCGATCGAGCCAGACCGATCGTTCCTCCCGCTGGTTCCGTCTGTCGGAACCAGAAACAATCGTCGTTTAGAGTCTCACGTGATTATCCTATTGCATTCACGGTGTTACGATGAGTTTCCCGGGCGATGGAAAACAGACTTCATGGTTGCTAATATCTGGCGCGGACGCGAGAGACTTGCGTGGCTCTGTCCGTTAATTGCATATTGAAAGATGAACAACGAGCAGGCACGCGCGTATAGAGAGATTCGAAATCGGCCACGTTCTCTTCTGCTCCACTAAAGCACGGAAAGAGGGAAAGGAAGTCGTATCCGGAGACGTGGGGCGGGCAGGGTACGATATCAGAAGACGCTGATATCTACTGATCTAGAATAAAAGAGACGCGAAGATGAGAGGTATGGGATCCGGCAACGGAGAGAAATCGAGAGGCGAGTGAAAGATGAACGGAGATAGGAAGTGGAGGCGTAAGCTCGTGTTGTGCGAGCTAGTCGCGCCTGCTTGCTCCTTCGCTGGAGCGGCCTCTCAGCCAACCGCGGCGTAACGCTCTAAAACGCTTCGAAAACAAGAATTAAAAAAACACAAGCTACGAGAGGATCGGCCGAGCGAACGAAAAATTGCAGGCTAATGCACACGGCCAACAACACGAATAAGAGAATGGTCTCTGGCCGGTCTCGAGTGGCGATGCTCTCGTTGCTTTTTTTATAATACAATCACCGACCGGCACGTACAACTATATAAATGAGATTTGAAGACCGACGAGATGCAACACTCGGACCTCCGCCGTAGGTTCCGTAGCATCTCTAATCTCTTAGCGCGTATCTGCCCGCGAATCGTGAAGTTTGATCGATATCACAACAGTTTGTTACTTTAACGGACGTTTTACTAGCGGACCGGAAATTTCGAATCGAGGATCGACGTGGTTACGATCGACACTATGGATTGGTTCAGGAGCGCGTCTATACGCGGACAGCAACGTCGTTGTTTGGCCCTCTGTCTGCTGATCGTTTGCCTACTTTCTACCACGAAACAGGCCTACTCCGCGGACGCCAACGATACGAAGGATTCTTTCAGCGGATTTGCGACCGACTGCTCCACAACGGACTCCAAAAATGTATCTGTATCCTGCTACGGAGTTAGGATAGTCAGGAAGATCATGCAACAGCTATTAGAGAAGTCTAGCAAGGAGCCTAATATCGAGATCTTTGATGGCGTTAGTTTGGTCGAGGTACCAGGAACTGGTCCCATTCGTAAAGGAAGGTTCATGAAAGGATTTGGAAATATGGGAACCCTGATGCAGTTTCTGGAGGGAAGAGAACTCAGAATTAAGCTGCCAAGCTTCTTGCCGCAAAATATCGAGAGTGCTCTCCAAGAGAGTCTACCGGCTGATCAAGGTTGATTGCAGATTCCATTTTTGGGACGATAATCGTGGTTTTACGGAGTCGGATACTTGACAAATTTTATTTTAATTTCAGCCAGAGCAGGTGGTGGTGGCGGATTTGGAGGCGGTGGATTCGGAGGCGGCGGTGGTGGTGGCGGCGGCGGAAAGAAGGGCGGAAATGGCGGAATAATGCTATTGGCGCTGATGATGGGTAAAATGATTCGCTAAATATAATACATTAGAATTTTAGATGAATCTTTGGATACATTTTTATTCTGTAACTTGTACAATTTATAGCTTTTGGAAGAGTTGTAAAGAAAGTATCTTGTTGCTTGTTTGAGTAGTATCTCGCAGTCTCATGTTTCGAAATCTGTAAGTTTTTTGATAGCTAAGAATAGTTTTTCTTTTTCTTTTTAAACTGGAATTAAATTCTCGTAATTAATGATACAAATCTCTAGGTTTCAATCGTACCATTTGATACTAGTTTCCCGCGAATAAAAGCTCGAAGTTCACTCCATTAAACTGGAATCTTATACCTCAGGATCGTTAAAAATGTCCGCTTAGAGTTAATCTTCAGAGTCCGAACATAGACGTTTATAGAACTATCCATACTTAAACTTTGGAATCTAGGCATCAACATTCACAGAGATATTTATCCATACGTGAATCTCAGAATCCAGGCACCAACATTCACATAGGATTATCAATCTACTTTCAGATTTCAGGATACAAACGCGAATCTCTACAGAAATATCTATTATCTAAATCTAAATCTCAGAGTCAAACGCTAAACATTTTAAATTACGCCTTATCCAGTTTCCCGGATCTCGAAAGCTGACTATCTAATAGCATTCTCGTGATTTCCAGGCAAGATGATGGCGGCGCTAGGATTCGGTGCTCTCGGTTTGCTAGCCATGAAGGCGTTGATGGTGTCGGCACTGGCGCTCATGCTCTCGTTGATTGTCGCCGTGAAGAAGTTGGCGAGCAGCCACGACAGCGGCGGTGGACATCACGTAGTCTACGCGCAGGACGTCGGCCACCATCACTACCGGAAGAAACGGTCCCTCAGCGAGGAAGACCACGATCTTCCGTATAGAGGCTACGCGCACCTGTTCGGTGATTCGCGGGTGTCCTGATCCAATCGATCTTCCACACACGTACACAGAGCCGTTCGTCGTAGATCTTCTTCGAGAGTCAAGCCGATACAGTATAATTAAACCGCGTTCGAAGAGACTTTACGAGCGTGCCGCGAGATACCACACGAGACAAAGACGGCCATTCTCAACAGTGACAATGACATCGACACGGTAGTAGTGACAGACATGACGGACAGAATGTTCGAAAGTGACGCTTTAGAGATTCGTTTTGCACGTGAAACGCGTATACACAGTATAGTGATGAAAATGTAACGATCAGTTGTGGACCACGATGATTATGGGACGGAAAATCGACGACACGGACGGACGCTGAAAAAACCAAAGTACACCCTGTCGAAGCATGTTTATTTATTATTCTTCATTCTCTACACACTCATCCATTCAGCCTCTTTTGTACTATTTATTTATTGCGCAATCGAATAAAAAGTATCCAACTAATTACCTGACCAAAAGTTCGCGCGTGTGTTCCATTCAACCAAGTCACCCAGTCAAGATAGAAAAGAGAGATAGAAAAAATATCTTCGTAAATTCCATCTATTAGAAGAAAATTCGTAAACGAGAACGATGGACCAGATGTGTCGAGGATCTATCGGCCGGTAGGATTTGATCAAGTGTAGGAAAATCGGGCAATGGAATCGGAGCCGATCGAAGTAAGTGTGCCAACGAGTCGCCATACCTTGCGTTGCATATTTCTTTCTGCCTCGTGCTTACGATGCTTGAAGCTCGCGATTAAACTCTCTAGTCTAGTCTATTTATAATCGAACGGATTAACGAGCATAAAGCGGTAAATAAACTTTGTGCGAAGGATTCTTCCTGACCGCTCGTAATCCGGATGTCCGTGTTGGTGGGACGGTTGTGGGTAAGCGTGTCTCGCAAGTAGCACGACGCGATTGTGTAAGAAATCGTGCAAAGTGAAACGTTCTTCGAGGAACTGAAGCCTTTAAGAACAGTGTAATCCGTAGTGTGATCGCAATTACCATAAGAGTCGGTATTAGATCAGCCAGATGTTAATTAATGATATTCGTGTATCGATTTAATCGTTCGTACCTACTTAACGAAACAACCGTAAATATCGTTTATCGTTCTTGCGATTCGATCGTATATACGAATACGATTATTCCTTGTTTGGCATTTTAAAACATTTTCCACGAAAATCGATTCGATTATTGGTTTGAACGATCAGTTCCTATCTTTGGAAAACTCTTCGTGACGCAAGTTTCGATACGGACTGTTTCCTCGCAAGAGAAATAGCGACGATCGAAACCGCTCAGCGGTCGATCGAGAGAATCGGCGCAGTTTCACAGAGCTCCTCTTTCTATGCAACTTCTCCTCCCCACTTGGGGTAACCTGTTCCCCTACTCGACGTGATTTTCTTCAAACTAGGCTCGTTCTCCGCGTTCTTCTCCTCGACGGAGGTCTGGAGGGAGGAAAAGCGTGTTCGGGGGCCGAGACCCACTGGCACACATTCCGGACGCTTCCTTTTTTACGTCTGAGATATCATAAAACGGGGGAAACGCGCTGGTAATCGACTCAGATCGCGCAGTGATCGCTGCGTAACTCACGGATGATGAACCGATGGCGGAAATGCAGCCATTCTTCGTCCCGTCGATGTAATCTTCTGCTATTAATATTGAAATTTATTGCTACATAAATTTCTCGAGAATTTCTTCGTCTATTTAAAGATGGAGTATAATTTATAATTTCACTCTTTTCCTTATTTTTCTGCTATTGTGGACGTCCATAAGCTTTCTCACTATTCATCGATGGGTTAGGTATTTTTCTTTTTCTCATTAGGAAATAAGTTACGTACCTCGCTGTCGACTTTGTATGTACATGGAAAATTCTTTCGACTGAATTCCTCGCTCATTTTTACTCACTCGACTACTACCATAAATTGCAATAGATCACGAACGGGAATAAATTTCTTCTCTTCTTGAAATTTTATCTTTACTTACTATACCCGCAACTTCCTCTGCTTTCATTTTCTTCCCTTTCTTGCATTCGACAAACCCCTGTCGGGCATCTGGCTTTATCAAAATCGGCACGTAATTCTCGGTTTGCTTTCGTTTTCTTTCTCCGCCCGAGGACAGGCAGCGACACGGCGATTAAAGTTTTGTAGCGCCGTAAACTCGAGCGCGACGCGTCTGACGTCAGCTGCATCGCCAAGGGAAAACGAAAGTTAGAACGTTTTCGTGAATGGACCGGCAAAATCGCGACACTTCTCGTTTCCGAATGCGAAAGGAGCGGAGTCAGGTCAATGGATCCAGCAAGTCTCCTCTTCTTAAAATTCTACGCGACATTTTCATCGATATTGCAACATCCAAGAAGACCGAACATAAAGAAAATACTTTGGTACGAAAGAGTAGTCCGTTATATTCCACGCTCGTTATTGATCGAAAGAAAATTTAAAATTCAAATGCGACGACGTCGACCGATTTTACGAAGGCGCGCGTGTCAACGATGACCTATCGTTGCTCTGAATAATCTAAGATTGCTGGTTGAAGTGTTCATGCTAAAGGTATTATAGAATGGAAGTTGCTTAATTTGAAAATAGAAATATTTGTAGCTCTGTAAGTGGCGCGATCGTGTGAATTACGCTAGTGATGAATGGGAGATAGAGGATTAACGATTTGATATATAGAGGAGGATATAGGAATCTCGAATTCTTTGAATTCTTCTGTTGTGGAATTTTAAAATTTCTTAAGGAATTTCTGACGCAGTTTCTAAGGCGATAGTTGCTTGTTTAAACTCAGTTTCGAACGACAAGAAACTTAAAAAATCACCAGATGATGGTAATTAATTAAGACGTAAAGATCTTAATGTGCAAAAGCTTAGTCCATAAACCTGATATTAACTAGCGAGAACAAAAGAAAGTGGATTAATGCACGTTTGTCGATAATCCACCTCGGATTTGTGTCATGAGAATAAAGGTACGTCACAGAATTACAGAATTGACAAGTTATCAAAATCGGTGACTTATTCCAAAAAGTGGACTATGCGAAATTCTTCGACTCTTTCGTTTGACCAGCCTTGACCCCATTCTCATTTAATATTTTCTATTTTACTGTTACAAGATGGAAATTCCATTTCCTCCAAACGCTTCTTGCAGCAATGGCTATGAAGAACATAAAAACTTTACTTGGTACAATTTTCCTGTTTCTTACCGACCGACTTCGCTCTCGTCTATTTTTACGAGAAGTTTGCAATTTAGAAGTTCGTCGAAGTGCAAGACAAATCACAGGGAATTTGCAAGAAATCTTGCGTGCACGATGCATGCTGTTCTGGGTTAATACGCGGTCCGCCATTAGCAGACGAGTGTCATCGGACGTTTCTCTGGTTTAAGTGAAACTTCGAACGTGTATGCCAGGCGAGTCGAGCCAGAGAGAAACGTTAACGTCCAGGCTAACGTGTATGTGCTATGACACTTATTTCGAGTTCTCGTTTTTTTGGAATGTCGTTGCGAATCGTCGAAAGGAATTCGTGAAAGGAATCAACAAAATTCGAATATTTCGATCTAGATGACAAAACGTGGCGTTTAAACATAAATATGGATAAGTTATTTTGAATCGCTATCGAAATTAGAAACAAAACTCCGCAGCGCTAGAATGGCAATAAGTCGAGGTAAACACGAAATAAAATTGTAAATGAAGGAAACGAATTTCTTCTATCCTTCTCCTACATAGTCAAACCCAAAAACTTTGTAGGTCGCATCAGCCATTCACGAAACATTCCATTACGATGCGACACTTCGCTCATGCGTCAAATAATCCTGCATCAAATCAATTTCTATGTATGGAATTCTTCTTACGATTGTTACACCTAGCAAACTATCGCGTGTCAGCATTTTCAAGTCCCTTGGAATTACTGCTAAAACTGAAAGTGGCTGCACTCTGGTGTACGAGAAGCTTGCTTGCCCTACTGACACTATTTCCAGCACTCTCAAGCCTTAAAATATATTCTTAAATCTTTCCTTCCAAATTACGCCACAAACAATTTTCTGAAACAAATTTCGATAATCATTCAATAGCGACAAAGGCGCTCGTATCCCCTCCAACGAGCAAACTCAAGGGAAAACGCACAAAGAGGATGCAAGAAATCGTGGAGGCTTGGTGAAAGTTTACATAATCCGTTTAACGAGCGATATCAGGCGCACACCTAATTTCGCGATCTACGTTCAGATAATCCGAGCGTTCCTCTAGACGCGATTTTACCTGCGGCTGGGCGTGTCTGTTCCTTTCTGTTGCACGCCACGGAGGAGAAACCTTCATTTTACTTTTGAACGGCTCTCCTTCCTCACGAGAACGAAGGATCGACGAAAGGATTGCGATGCTCGAGAAAGGATGAATGAGCACTGACGTAAGATCAGCCGGATTTCCTTTTCCGATTCGATCCCTTCACCGTCATTGTGCGGAAAGAAGTCTCGTTTTATTAGTACGACCGTCGCGCTCAGCAATTATGTCAACGCGACACGTTGTGTTACGCGACGCTTTTGTTTATTTGGGTAATTATCGAATTTGAGTAATTAGTATAGGGGAATTAATATATTCAAAGCTATAAAACATAGAATATAGAATTATGGAGATTTGACTGGATTAAAAATTATCTGCCAGCAGGAGATTAGGAGAGTGCCCGATCGGACAGCCTACTGTATTATTCATCGCGAAGGAGATTATAAAGGTATTCGGTCAGACTGTATAACACTACTATACCGATGTTATGGGTGATTAAAATTTTTGTATAATTATTTTTACTAAATAAAAATTGCAAAATCGTGATTCTCTCATAATTAAACTGATTCCGTATTCGCAAAACTTCTGTAGTTAATTCAACACATAAAGAATAGAAGCAGAACATAAAGGGACAATATCAATAAACGTGAAAAGATAAGAATACAAGATGAAGAATAAAAATGGAAATCGAAACCAAAACTTCACAAACGTGTAACTACTTTCTAAGACCGTTGTTACGATCGATTTCCCGGATTTATCCAACTTGTTCGACGAGAGTGTCGGTGGCACGCGTTCGGAATTCCAATGACCTAGCGGCCGGTGGTCGGCACGAAATTCCACTGATGGCACCTACACGCGCCGCTATTTCGCAACCAAAATTCCACGACCGCTTTGTAACCGCTTCAGGTCGGAAGGAGCGAAACGAAAACGACAAGAGGCGTGTTATCGACACGGGATCGTGAGAGTCGCGCGGGGTCAGAGTAGAAAGTGGTGTCCGCGTATATACCTCGCCTCGCGATGAAGGTCGGATCCGGGATGTTTGAACCTGATCTATACCAGTTTTCTTTCATTCATGACGATTGCGCTTCGCGATGGTCACGAAGGGAGAGAGTCACACCAATTTCTGACCTCTTCCTGCGGAAATTACGATCGACAAGCTACTACGAGACTCTTCACTTATGTACACCGGCGCCGATACGATGAATTTACTGCTTCGAATCGGATGGAGTCACTTGTACGTTTAGTAGGACCTTTGTCTTGGTACAGCTCTGTGGTCTACGCCAATGGTTTCTTCGTTTTTATACCTTTTTTAATTATCTGCTGCGCTTAGTGCTGTTAGCTCATGTACACGTTTTACCACTCTCTACTAGCTATGGTTAATTGCTGGATTCTTGTTAATTGCTCCTCCTGGCTTCATAACACTTCTCTCAAGAGAAACCGTGTTAGCATGTCGAAATATCGAACTATATGATTTTGTACTTTTAGATCAATTTAGGCTTCAGATACGTAGTTTAAGTTAGTCATCTTTTAGTCCAAGATTCTTCCTAAACCTTCAAGTACAAGCCATTACCAACATGCTATTGAACCACTAGCTGTAACTTTAGGACAATTCCTAAATGTAGGTCACCCTTATCTCAATCTACCCTATCTGCCTTCATCTGCCCTTAATTTTCCAACGAATTTCCACATGAAAGTTAACCTTCCGTGTTAAGTACTACAAGCAAACTATGGATGAAGCGTAAGGCGACAGGAGTAAAGTAACGTACGTGGTCGTAAGATGAAAGGGAACAACGGAAGAGAAGGTCTCTTTGGGCGTCCCACGGTCGTCCCGTATTCGTTGGTCGTGGGCAGGTCGCAGGTCGTAGCGGATGGATGGGCGGCTGTAACGCGTGGAGGAACACCTATCCGCGTTCGCCGTCCGAATACTTTCGTCGGTTAGGCCGGCTAAACGGTCCGAACGGAACACAGCGATGCGGTCGAAACATCGTGACGACACTCCTGTATGGCAAATAGGAAGAAAAAAGAGACAAGGTGGGGCGGTGACGTGTAGGGGCGCAGAGGAGGGGCCCGCCAAATATAAGCTAAAGAGATTGCACGATGGACCACACGAAATTTCACTACCGACGGGACGGGCTTCGAAAAAGGAAAATAATCCCAATCGCCGTGACACCGACCGTTATATTTCGTTTTCGTGTTTTGGACTTTCCGTTTCGTCGCACGAGAATCATGAAGATAATCGCCGTTGTGGTTCTAATATCAGCCGTTGTTCTGGCCGCCGGGCAAAGCTTGGAGGATTGTCTGCAGAGCGACAGCATCTCTTGCGTGCAGAAGAGCTTGTATCGGAAGGCGAAGGAGTTCTTCGACAAGGACAGCTTCGAACTGTTCAGTGGTGTTAGCTTGGTGAAGAGCGCGGACACTCAGGGAAGAAGCTCTAGGACTAGTAAAGAGTTGATGTACGAGCAGGAAATCGACGCGGCTAACAGTGTCACAGATAGACAAAGTGCTCTCGAGAATTTTGTCAGCGAGGAAGCTGGACAGTTCCTCACTGGTCGCAGTCTTAGGGTAAATAGACGATCGTCAAGGCGATTATTTGTATTTATCTTATTCAATACGATATATTTGACGTAATATTTATTCGATTCGTAGATCAATTTCGCTCCCGTTTTTGAAAAGATCGGAGAATCTGCCCGTGCCATCAGTGACTCCGCGCCGGAAGAGATTCGCCAAGCCGTCAATGAAGTCGTTGAAGGTACATACACGTATATATGTACTTTTAGTTACCAACAAAATCTATATTACAAAATCTGTAGAATTAAAAAATTTCACGAGACCTTTCGCTTTTATTCTCTCATTTTTATTCGTAGGTCGGGGCAGGAAGAAGATGCTGAAATCGATCTTGCCTTTGCTGATCGCGGCGAAAGTGAAAGTCGGAGCCCTCGCTACCCTGGCGTACCTTGCCATCGGTCTCATAGCTAAGAAGGCCATCTTCGCCTCCCTCATTTCACTTGCCATTTCTGCGTTCATCGGCTTGAAGGCACTTTGGTCGAAGAAATCCGATGTCACCCCCTACAATGGGTGGAACGGCGGCAATGCTGGATGGTCCGCGCCAGTTGCGACCGGAGGATGGTCTTCCGGTGGCTCTTGGGACGATTCCCACAATTACGGACAGAGCCAAGCGTACTCCGGATATCATCACTAATTTTAAATTAGATCTATTCGTGTAAACTATCAGTTTCTCCCTCTTTCTCTTCCTCCTTTTCATTTCCTCTTATCTTTCTCCTTTCCCTTTTACTTTCATCCTTCCTTCTCATCGTCGATCCAAGAATTATGGAAGCATGGATGAAAGTGTCGATAATTACTGGATCGATTAAAGCTATTTATTGTTTATTTATCCAATTTTTGAATAGTTAAGCGACCACCATCTCGTGGTCCCACGTGTAAATAATGTTATCGTTGTAAGGGTATACGAATGGAATGGACAGACAAAGGACTTTGGAATCAAACATAGAGGCTAGTCTCGACGCTTCCGCATCAATC
The DNA here is from genome assembly GCF_051014615.1 of Bombus vancouverensis nearcticus. Classification (NCBI taxonomy): domain Eukaryota; kingdom Metazoa; phylum Arthropoda; class Insecta; order Hymenoptera; family Apidae; genus Bombus; species Bombus vancouverensis. Next base: position 4,499,641 of record NC_134925.1, read on the forward strand.
CGGAGCTCGTTCAGGTGTGACCAATGTCGCTCGGTACCATTTTTTCTTCCCAATCGCAGCCGAACAAAACAACATCTAGTCCAATACGATTTAGATGAACTTCGTTGAATTACTCCTACCTGAGAATCATTGTAATACTGATGTTCAGCCGTCAAATACAGAAGTTGTAGAAAATTATATGATACAACGATATTTTCATTCGGCTATCCTCTCTCCGCCCGCCCAGCGAATCTTTCCCTTAGAAAAAGATCATGCATCCGTTCCTTAAGAAAGGGAGAAAGGAAAAATCGTTCAGTTATCGTTGGTCGAAACAAAAAGCAATCTATCAAATTGTCGAACGAGTTTCTCATCGTCGAAAATCTTCCCGGATCCACGGCGAAAAGAGAAATCACTCACCGACTTTCCAAACTTCCAAGAACCTCCGAAACTGACTCTCTTCGCGTGTTTCGCCGGCGAAATTTCAGAGCTGTCGGCCTCGAAACCGGCCCCGCGCGTCACGAAATCGAGCCGACGCAATGCTGAGATGGAAATGCCAGATGGTTATCGCGATCGAGCAGTGCGCGGCGGACCACAGCCGAGGGGAAAGTGCACCGGCAAGGTGCACATCCGGTCAAGCGAGACGCACGACGACGCGCTAGAGCTTCCTCACGAGACACACACGGAGGTCGAGAGGCCGAGGCTCGCGTTCGTCATTCTTAATCGGGTCGAGAGGACGGACATTCTACTAAATCTTCCACGACCGATGTCCTTAAGTCCCAGATAGAGGAGGAAAATGAGCAGCTGGAAAGGAGGTTGACGCAAAATTGCCGTTTCTTCCGTCGTCGCTGGTCAAGTCGCTCCGGGGCTCGCCAGTAAAAATCCTTTTTGCCGAGGCTTTCTGGGCCAACGTTCGATGTGCGACCCACAGGCTGATTAGTGGTTGCAGCCGCCGACCAGGCGCGAATGTAAAACAGTCACGATTCGTACGATGGATTGCTCGAGTTTTATTGTTTGTTAATGTCACGAGCTTCGACGTGACTCCACTGCTTTGCCACTAAACATTCAGACTTGACGAGAATCGCAATATTTGCAGAAACGAAAAAGTATGATTCGCCCCTTATACCTACGTTTCTTTTTCGAATTCTTCTAAAATAAAGATCGACGATCTGTTCGCAATTTTCATTCGATATTCGTATTGAATATAAATTGCATATCGGGGAAAATATTAGTTAACGATTAAGATAATTAGTAAGAGTTATGTCAAAGGATAGAACCGTTTGATAGAACGAAGGTGAAACGAATCGGAATAGCAAGAACACGAGTGTCACGGCTCGTTACGTCTGCCCGTACCGCGACAGGATCGCGAGAGATCCCAAGGAAAAAAGATACGGAATTATTTTGAAAGGAAGAGGAGACTTTCGTTAGTGGCGAAGTCACGCGGCGAGAGACACGGTGCATTAATCGCGACGCGGTGTTGAGGCAACTCGTCTTTATTCAGACTGCTGTCTCTCTTTCCACGATCAAAGTACATTAACCACCGCGAACGTAAGCTATCCTGTCACAATCGTTGAAACATCGTCAAAGGATACGGAACTAGTTCCAACTTCTAGAATCGATGAATCAACGAAAACAATCTATCCATTTATTGTAAAAACGCATCGGCAGTGTAATATTTTTATTCGTCGACGTGTACCCAAGACCGCCGATTCTGTAAATCGTCCAATTTTTTCGAACGTGGAGAGCAAACGCGAGCAGAAAAACCGGAACGCGACATCCATTAAGAAAGAGGGGCGGCGCAGCCAGGGCAAACAGAAAGGAAAAGAACGAAAGAGAGAAAAGAAGAAAGGAAAGAAAGAAAAAGCAGCCATGAAAATTGGCGCTGCGCCCCGCGAGCGTCACAGATCTGCAAGCGGATGAATAGAGGCTTTCTTTTGGATGTCACAAAAGTGGAATTTCACCTTGTGCTCGTAACGCGAGAGCCTTCTATCTCATTATTAGAGAGTCGTAAAGTGGTGAAGCCGAACGAACGGCTTTGCTCGTATCTAAATCTCGGTACGGTTCTCACGTCACGATTAGCCCCGGCAGTTTCTCATGCGTCACTGGGTTACTAGATTCTCTCTGGTTGCCTGTAGGTTTCCTAGTGCCTTATTAGCCGCATACCGGCCCGCACCGTGCGCCGACAGATGTTCGTCGACATCGACAGGTCACCGTGATTCGAATCACGCTGGCCCTTGTAAAAATCTGGTAAAAGCGCGCGACACGGATTCTATCGTGGAACGCTGCTTCGGAGTCTGTTTCCAACAACTCGATTGGAAATTGGAAAGTTTCGATGTTCGATTTTCAGAAGCCTCTTCTGAACCAGGTTACCTATCGAAAATAACGTATTCGGCTCTGTTCGTGAGCCGCAACGTTGCTTCATCGTTTCGTAGTTGAGAATACCGTTTTTTCGTTGGAATAATTTTATACCAAGAAAATCAATGCTAAACGAAGACCAGCATAAGTAAGGGAATCTATACATCCTCTGTAATTTTGTACTCCGTGTTTTCTTAGGTTATGTTACGCGGAAACGAGAGAAGCAAAACGAAAATTCCAATTTCCCGAGGAAGTCGTGCGATGCACGCCATCGCGCGTGTGTCCCATCGACGTTTCGAGTGGCGTGGCACGCAACACCTTGAACTTCGCCGTGAATTTCGAAACAACAATCTGTAGTCGACCCGTTACTCTTTCCCGCAGTTCCATTCGCTCTCGTCCAGGTCGCCTTACAGACTGCTCGTCTGCATTCCATCCAAATCTAATTACCACCACGATTCTTCCGCGTATCAAATTACACTCTTCGTCTCGTTCGCGTCTCTCATCTAGTCTCTGAATACGCGGACTTTCGATAACCGTCTAACTTTGGTACGTCTCGAGGCTCAACGACAGCTTTCTGATCGGATGAAAGTGTGTTGTCTCTCTTCAGCTACTCTCTCACACGGGCTCTTAACCTTTGATTCCTGAGTTCTCTAACCATAATGTCCTCGATACCGCGACTTCCGCCACTAGAAACCGTTCTTCATTCCGTCAGGTTTCTCTGTTTTCACGATATCTGTTCAGTTCACAACCTTTTTATTCAGGGTGGCCATCCACCGGCCGAGGTACCTTCGCTTTTCTTCACGTGCACGCGTTCGTCAGCGCGGCGAGTCGTGAACGCCGCGTCAGGTGGATGATTCCGCCCGGGGCGACGTTCGCTCTCGAGGATCGGCAGATCTTGATCCCCGAAACCGGCTGAACCAATGGAGACCGTCTTTCCAGAGGGGAAGAGACATGGATCGAGGTGAGATGAAGACAGGTGCGTTGGAAGAACGAGAGAGATAAAAAGAGACGAGACAGCCGAAATGAACGCCCGGCACTCGACCCAGTTGTAAATGGGTGAGCGACCCCGTTCCCGAGATAATATCTCGCGTCCATCATTCGCCGATGAATTTTTCGATGCTCCATTCACGTCAACCTCTGTGGTCGTTAACGATTCTCCTACTATGAGAATCGTTTCGATACTTTTTGCATTCGGACGAACAGTGACGAAATTCACACGTAGTTTTCTATGGGAACGGTAAGGCGATACTTCTAACTCGTAATTTGATGTTACGAAGCTACAGAAAGAACTTAGGATCCCTAAAGTAAATTATGCCGACGAATAACGGGCAGAGAGCACCCAAACGTAGAAATATGTTTCAAGGAAAGAATTTAACGACATTAAATTTCGGGTAACTGTAAACGGCCCAATACCAGTCTAGGTAACTTCGATTCAAAGCCCGTGCCATGCTATTCCGGAAGACTGTAACATTTCCGAATCTCCGTGCGACAACGTTACCAATTTACCCAGAATGTTAAACCATAAACGTTCGTTAAAATAGGTCGGTAAGAAGTTTCGTGCATCCCATGACATCCGGAGAAAATAACCACGAGGAACGATTAAAGGAGAAACGTCCTAGTCTCCTTGTCATGATTTCGATTCTCGCTGTCAACCGTTTATTTACGAGTTCTTCTGTCGCATGCAAAAAGGGATTGGACGTACGGTGGACGAGCACTGGTATCGCGCTCTCCTGCTAATAATAATAGCTACGATCGAAGGAATCGGTAAAGAGAGACACGTTAAGTCGTGCGAGAAATCAGGAGGGAGCTGCTGCCGTGTATGCTCGTGTTCCCCACGACCTCCACCGCGTAGATTTCCCTCGTTGAATCTCCATTCGACCGAGGAGGGAGCCTCCCTTCTACCATCAAACCTTAATGGAGGCCGAAGTAGGTCTGCTGCAGGCGGCAGGAAGAAGAAGAAGAGGACGAAGGAAACAAGGAGACCAAAGTCATGGGGGCCATTGACGGTGGAAAACGACGAGGAAGAAAATGCAAGTGCCTCCCTCTTCTATTCCCCTGCGGCTATTTCCGGTATCCTGGTCCTGTGTGTTTTACTCTGTTCCTCCTCGAGTTTAGAGAAGAATTGTTGCATCGCCGAAATAACGAGATTCGTTCGAGGAGAGGGATGACGAAAGGGGAAGGAGAGCCTCGTAGAGAGGCCTGCGAGGATTCGAGTCGAAGAGAGGGGTAGGAGAGAGGAGCGAGGAGGCGCAAGTAGAGAGGACATAGGGGGGATTACAAGTAGTAAGAAAGAGAGAGACAGCTCTTAGTAAGCGAACGCGAACGCGAACTCTCGGTGGCCTGTGCCCACGAGGTCTCCCCTCGTGCGATACTTCGGTATAAAAGCAAAGCAACCTCTTTTGGATGTAACACACGAGGTTCGATCGACGCTCATCCTGGCGTCCTCTCCAACCGTGAATCGGCTACGACACATCACCGCGCGATCGTATCAAGGATAATACAGCAACTTTTTCGTCTTCTTCGATTCGAACTTTTTCGTAGACGCACGGTGGTGATTCTTTCTCTCTTTCTCTTTCTTTTTTTTCTTTATTACCTTGTACGTTTCGATCGACACTCGAGGAACATGAGCAAGTACTTTGTGACCATTTTGTGGCTACTTCCGGTGCTGGCCGCGGCCCTGCCAGCAAATGACAAACCTGGAAACGAAAACGACCTAATGGCGACCATCTACAGCGACTGTCTGAAGAAGGAGTCGATTAATTGCATCAAATACAAAGTATTTTCGTACGTGGACAAGATGCTCGTTGATAAGGAGGATATCACGCTCACGGACGGCATCACTGTGGTTAAGACGTCGAACGCCGAGGAAGGTGCACCTAGGTCGGTTTTCATTCGTGAAAAGATATACCTTGCACGAAATTTAAAAAGCGGACATCAGTCTCGAGTTTGATTTAATGGAATTTTGTGTTTCGTAGAATACTTTTCAAATATGATTTGGATATTTCTGTCTGTTCGGTACATTCCAAGTTGTCTCTATCGTTATATTAATTTACTTGATTAATTTATTTGATTAATTTTGATGGACATTAATCGATTAACGTGTTCTTGCAGATCAATCGAGTCTAGCGATTTGGATACTCTTTTATTCGACCGTCTGGGCAGGTTCTTGAGGACGCACTCTGTCAAAGTCGACCTCAAGGGAACCGATATCCTTGGCGCCATTGAGTCTGCTGGTCGAAGTTTCGAGGACTTTACCGACAATGCTGTTGAAAGTCGTGGCAAGAAGAGTGAGTATAAATTGATCCTCCAACTAACTCGAGCCCTCAACCGTATCGATTAGCGATAAAAGGCACTTGAAAACATTCGCTTCGACTCCAGCTAAATCTATCTATTCAGTTTAGAAAATTACGAAATTCCTTTACAATATACTTCTTTCATTTGACATTAACTCAATTATCTATTCCAAACTCAAAGTATTTTCTTAATAGGCCTTAAGAGGCTATCTATTAATTATAAGAACTCAGGCATCGTCGAGTATTTTGATCGGGGTTCGCACGATAGGCTAATCAGATCGCTACTTAACGCAACAAGTGCATGGGTAATTGGGATTCACTCGATGTTAGAGTCAACAGCACCGTGCCAGCTCCCAAGCCTCGTCGTTGGCACTATTCAATGACAACGCTGACGACGGAGCCGGTGAAGCTGGTCGCGAGACGTTGACCCACTGAGAAACTGGTTCCGCTTCCCCTTGAAGCGACTCGAGCGACGAAGATACGATTACCTGCGAGCAGAGAGAGAGAGAGAGAGAGAGAGAGAGAGAGAGAAAGACAGATAGGCCTCTCGAGATCTCACCGCGCGAGATTTTTGACATACTTTCCTTTGTACGCGGGGTACGTCGCCTTGACCTTCGCCTATTTTACTTCGAGATCTCTCCGCGCGTATCGTCCTGAGAAAGGTCGGGTCGTGTTCTTTCGTGAAACGTTTTCAGCCTCCTCGTGAGAAATTCAGAGTATTCAAACGTCGTATTCCCGTGTTCATGAGAATACTTATTCGGTTTCCGTACATTGTATGTTCGTAATCGATGAGAAATTGTAGTCACGCTACGTTAAGCGTCGTTTCTGCGCGCGGCTGACCAGAAAATTACCAATAAAACGGCCACCACCTCCAGGAGCTCCTCGGTTCTGGAACTTTAACGTGTTATCCAAACGACGAAGAAATCGAATGCTTCTAAGTTTTTAGAACATAAATTTTTTGATGGTCGAGAAATTGAAATTTCTTCATTGTTATATACATTGGCACAGCGCTTTAAAATTCTTGCGATTGTTTCAAGGGGACATTAACCCACAAAATTCTACCGAACGTTACCGTTACCACCGTTCACTTAACGATCGTCGAATTCCTTTGCAGAGAAGGCACAAAAGATCCTTGGTCCGTTACTGATGGCCCTGGCCCTGAAGGCAGCAGCCCTGTTGCCCTTGGCTCTCGGCGCGATCGCCGCCATTGCTGGTAAAGCTCTTCTGGTTGGCAAAATCGCCCTTGTAATTTCCGCCATCATTGGGTTGAAGAAGCTGCTCAGCTCTAGCGGAGGAAAGCACGTGACATACGAAGTTGTGTCGCATCCTCATCACAGCAGTAGCCACATTGTCAGCCACGATGACGGCCATGGTGGTGGTTACGGTGGCGGTGGCGCTGATTATGGCGGTGGTTATTCCGGAAGCAGTGGCCACGGCTGGGCCAGGAGTTTACCTCAAGATGCTCACGAGTTGGCTTATCGCGCTCATCAACCTCAATCACAAGCATGAAGAATCTCGTAAAAAATTTTTGTTCTTCGACGTTCCTCACTTTCCTCTTTTCCTCGTCCTCTCAACATCTCTTCCCTTTCGTTTCCTTTATTCTTTCTTTTGTTTCCTTTCTTCGCGACTCTACCGCTCTCTGTTTTATGTATATTTATTATTCCTATCCTCGTCGTTACCTGAATATTTCATACGTTCTGTCCTGTTTTCCTATTATTTCCTAGAAATTAATTCCCTAGAAATTCCTTAGAATCATTCTCTTCTGTTTCTACGACGAACCAGTGCCTCCACGAGATACTCGTTCCATGTATAGCGTAACTCGAGCCTTTGTTATTTATTCATTGCGCCTAATATGATTTAGTATTTATTTAATTTTATTCATTTGACGTGTGCTATTTGTTATTGCCTGCATTTGTTCTTTATAATAAAGAGATGGCGAACGGCGCGCTGCGTCTTGTCCAAAGGAAAACGTACAACATACATGAGTGTGAGAATGCGGAGAACGTAAAACCCTCTTCAGGATCGTTTGCGGTTACGTCCGTTTATTCTCTTTTATTTATGCCTTATACTTACACTTGGAGGAATTTTGCGCGGATCCAACGATCTAGGCAAGAAATCTTCTTCTACGTGCAACATACGTCACGTGACAGGACTCTCGCGAGTTTGATATTTATGAAAACGAGTGAAAGTAGTATAGGAACGCGTCGGTGCATCCATTGATACTCGAACCAGATACGACTTAATGAGCTGCTAGCAAGTACGACCGCTATAGAGGATTTCGGATAAACCAGTAGAAAGTACTTTCATGCAATTGAATTATATTTTTTTTTTAAAGAAGGGGAAAAAGGAAAAAAGGACAAGTTCGGAAATTTCCCCGTAGTAATTCGTCTTATTCTGACACCATCGATCGACGAGACATTCCATTTGTCTAGTAACATCCAGGCACATTGCGATGTCAATTTCACGGCATTCTGTAGTAAATAATGGCGAGCATTCGCTCGACCGTGTCGCTACTGACCTAGCTCCGGCCAGCGGTCGTTTAATGGCTCGTAAAGTTTACCTCTTTTTCGCCAAGCACCCTCATTACTACTGCATAGATTACTCATGGTACAGTGAAACCGGATGCACCGCGAACTTCCAACCGGTAACCTGCATACCGACCGTATAATGAGAGGCAAACTGACACACGTGGATTGTGTGTGCATGCTCGTGTTCACTGATCGGAGCAAGGCCAAATGCGAGTGAACACGACGGTCTCATTGGCGAGCAAGTGACGCGTGACACGGGGTGTCATTAATAAACATGGCGATGCAGAAAATCATGGGGTCGCCGGTGTACACGCTTTTGCTTGTCGAACCGGAAATCATGGTTCCTACCGATGTCAAGGTGGCGCTCGCGACATTTCGCTTTCGCCATTTCTCACATCATTTTTACGTACGTGACGCGAACTCGTCATGGAGGAGCTCGTGACGAGACATAATATATCAATTTTATTAATTTACCATACTAAGTTCTGTTGACCGGAGATTTCTTCGTTTGTTTCTCCTCTATCAGTGACCTCGTTAGATTCGCGAAAATTCATTAGCATTCGAATTATACAATTCGTTGAGTCATTGAAACAATCGTCAAATCATCGACCGACTCATCGAATCAAAACGGTAGCCAAGCGTGGGAGAAGAACGAGCTAGAAAGAACGAAAAGAAATCGAGGCGGATCAGGGCCAGTTCCCCACCGAAATTTCATTGCCGGCTCGCTGCTTTCCGATGCTTCACTGCGCTCATGAACCAGAACATTAAGAGAAGGATACCCCCTCCGAGGGTCCGTGGCCTACGCGTGTTTACCACATGTAACGCGTTTTCACTTGGTGTGGCCCAGTTAACCAGTCCGGTCGCCATCAGCCAGGACGAAGATGGCAAGGATGCGTGGTACCGCAGGATAAGAGGGAAAACAGCCGCTGGGAACGCTAACCAGGACGGCTGAAACGCTGGCAATGACTAACGGTTATCTTTAATTGACACAGCTTCGTTTCTATTTTTGTTCGTGTCATAAATGTAGAATGTATCGTCTCAAAACATATATTACGCGCATCGTTATACCTCCGTTTTACTATAGAATAAAAAGAAAGAGAAAGAAAGAACCTAGTTATTTGTGATTACAACATACGAGCGTATCATGATCTGGTTAATCCGATACTTCCAGCGGATCAGGTCGATCAACCACCATCTCTCCCGTGATGCTTTCGATTTCAGGCTTATCGAGACACGACGATAACACGAGGGAAAATCGCAGTAGAAGGACATTCGTGTAGAAGACATGTACACACCTGGTTGCCATGAACTTCCGATCAGAAACGCTGACATCTGATCTGGTCAGACCGGTCGAGCGGAAGAAGTCGAACGACAAGGGCGAGGACGACGATCCGGTCGAGAGTAGCGAAACGATTCGCCGGAATCGTCGGTTTTATCGATGGCGAGTTGGTGGGGCTGGGACGGTAGGAGAGGAGGGATGCGAATTCCGAACTGATCCGGAGAGCAACTCTGCTCTCTACCTGTGGTGGACCCCAGGTGGTTAGCGAGACGCGGTCTCCGCTCTCAAATGATCCTTGGCAATGAAAATTCTCCCACAATGGTGGTATTCGTACGCGCCGCACCGCCACGGTGGGGAGAATATCACCGGCCACGGAGGTACACCTGACCAGATATATAGAGCTAGGGCAGGGCTTCCGCTACGGACAGTCCAGTTACAGTGCTCTGTGTAAGCACGCATCTCGCGGCCCAAAGTGTCAAACAACTCGAGTACCGGTGGCTAACAAGCTTCGACGCTTGTTCCCAAAATACCGCGCAGAAGTCCACAGAAGTAGGTTCTGTTAGTTTCTACTCGCGCACATTTTCTTGCTAAATTTCCCTCTTAGTGGGTGCGAGGGTTTAGGACTTCCATCGAAAGATCTTTCTCTGGAACATATAGACATTTTTTTTGTTTCCAGGTTCTTTAGATTGTACAAAATGAGAGATTTTGCTTATTGTTCCGTGTACCTGGCCTTTTTGCTGGCCATGGCTTCGGCTAGATCAGCCGAGACTAATCCCACGACCAATTCCATCAATGAAGAGACAGCAAGGTCTAGCGGAAACAGCAATGTGTTTGGAGATCTTCGACAGATGTACCAGATTTACAAGGAATGCGCAGACGAGGATATCAGTTCTTGTTTGAAAGTGAGGTTGCTGTCGGCTGTAGACAGGGTGTCTAGGAGCACGCAGTTGAACGTTGCCGACGGTGTTACCTTCGTTCAGGACGAGCCTATCTCTAACGCGGAGGAACCACCGAAATCTCTTCAGGAGATCGAGGCCGGGCTACCTAGGGCTTTGGACGACAAAGAAAATGCGTTGAATACCATGATCTTCGACAAGGTGATGAAATTTTTCCAAAGCCATACGTTGAAATTGAAGCTGCCCAATGTAGAAGAACTTCAACGGAGTTTGGTGGAAGAAGGTGAGAATTTATACAATTGTCGATATACAACATTAGAACTGGTCTTATCGTGTCAACTCGTTAGAGCATTCATCCGAAAAAAGAAAGTTTCCAGTTCTGATTTCCCGGTCCAGTAGACCGTACGGCCCACTCTTTTTCCCGCTGCAGTCTTTCATACAACAAACATTTTTTTTTCGTACCAAATTAATTTTTCAGCACTCTAATATAAACCATGAAATTCGTTTAGTTAAATTTCGATTATATTTCTTTGCAGGCCGTAAAAAGAAGAAGAATATGGGGGGTCTGCTAGCTATTCCTCTGTTAATTGGTGGAACTTTGGTACCATTGGCCTTAGGAGCGTTAGCTCTTTTAGCTGGCAAGGCTTTGATCGTTAGCAAGCTGGCTCTAGTATTGGCTTCCATCATCGGTTTGAAGAAACTAGTGTCAGGAGGCGGGGATCATGGTCATGAAGTCGTTCAAGTTGCCGGAGGCCACGGATCCAGCGGGTGGGCGAGATCGAGTCACGATCTCGCCTATTCTGCCTACAAGCCATCGTCTACTTAGCAAAACAAAGGGGCAACAGCGAGACGTATTTTCAATCTCGTTAGACTTCGCTTTCACGAGGCATCCGTGTGATGTTTGTCGGATGTTGCTTTCCTCTTCGACTGTTCACCTTTCTCATCTTCCCATTTTCTACGACTCCTTCTTTCTATTTGTTCCGCTCCATTCTTCTTTTCCCTCTTTATCGTTTCTTTCTCTCTTTATCATGTTTTCCCTCTTAACATCTACTAAATGATCATCGTTATCGACCACTTGATCATCTCATTCACAGTATTTATTGTTCTGCTTGGAGCTGCCAGGCAGCAATGTATATTTATAGATATGGAAATATATTAAGATTCTTTGTACCATCGGCGAACTTGTTCTTTACCTTGCTCGTACACCCGTATTCCTAAACAATTTCCCAATTCAATTAATCGAACAATAACATCAATAAAGTGGCAACATATGTCGAAGAAGGAACTCCGAGCAATTCGATGCCACGGAGTAAAGCTTCGGCAGATCCGTATGAGATTCTACAGTCCGCGAATTCCAAGGCTCATCGAAAGTAACGCTGAATGAAACGAACCGCGACATGACCAGAAGATTCGATATCGTGTTTTTCGCGTCGCTCGATACAGGGCACGAGAGCGTCCCTACTTCCGCCTTCTTCCTCTTTTGCGTCGCGATCAAGCCAGAGACGAGACGAAGAGAGTAGAGACGCGTTACCTACATACTGGAAACGCGCGAGCACCTTACGCACTTGCCTCGGACCTGGAAGCTTCGCGTACTAGCACACACACGCACGGTCGAGCCAGACACACGATCGAGAAGTAAACCAGGCCGAGCAGGCCGACCAGGCCAGTCAGCATCCGCGCCGAGCCTTTTCAACGTGAGTCTAACACTCTCTATCATTCTGAAGAAAAGGCTGTGTCTCTCTTTCTCCCAGCATGCGTTGGCACAATCCCCTCCTACCCATCGGTCGATCGATCCTCTCCCTCTACCTTCTTGACGATGTGAGGTTCATCGATCCTCAAACACATCTTGGGTCAGGTGGTCCCGTTCTGAAGATGCCTCGGCCCTTTTCGACACTTCCGAAAGTCGTCCCGAGAGTCCACGAATCATTTACCTCCTTTTTCCGTATCGACTTTCCGTCTGTTCCACGTGTTGCACGAGATTTCATTAATGGGAAGATTGCTGAAAAAGAGTGGATTAGGTTCTCCTGTTTGGTGCGTAATATGAGAATTATGATCTGTTCGAAGTAGTATCAAGAGTGGAACGAATACAGTTTCTTTTCTTTCTTTCGTTCTAATCGAATGTGAGAGGCTAACGTAGGAGTGTAATGTAGAAGATTGAATTAGAATCATTGATATGGTATTAATTGGTTATTAGTATGATATTATTAGAATTTATTGAGTTATTTGTGCTGAATATAGGTTGCGGTTCGAGCTTCTTTATCTTCATTGTGTATTTGGAATTAGAGTTATGATCGGCTAGAAGTAGTACTGAAAGTAGAACGAATATGCGTTACCATTTGAGTTCTTTCTCTTCTTTATTGCGTTCGTATTATATTTGGGGGTTAATATGAGACTGCAGAAGAATAGATCACAGTAGTTAATCGTAGGATTATGATTCGTTAAAAATGGGATGGAAAGTGGAACAAATATCGGTAACAATTGAAGTTGTTTTCCTCTCCATTATGTATTTGAAGATTGTATAGGATGATGATGCTATAGATTACAGAAGCAAGAATGTAGAAAGAGAAGAATGAGAACTCATTCACGTAGGTGCATATATGTATATGGAGAGCTTTCTTTTTTCGGCTAATAGCAACTGGGCACAAAATGCGCGAATCAGAGTTGTCGGATCAGATATACGTAAATCGTGTTCATTCATTAGTGCCAGACGCGTCTCCGATTCTCCGCCGTGTGCTACTTTTTCTTCTCCGGAGTAGTTTCATTCATAGACTGAATTTAAGCTGGAAGATCGTCTGTTTCGAGTACCAAAGTAATCAAGAAGCTGCGTTATCACGATAGATTCACTCCGTACAAAAGTGATCAGTTAACAAATTTGTCAACGAACACATAATATAATACAATCAATAATCGTACACGTTGAAACCTCTTTACGAACTAAATTCATCCAACTTGAAACTTTATTTCTCTAGAATTTAGTGACTGATCGTTTCAATGAGAAATTCTATTATAGAGGGTTAGACATGATTTAAACACAAGGAACCATTTCCTATAACGTACGGATCGACATTTTCTATATTCACAGGGTTGTACGATAAAGAAGAAAGCACAAGGAAGAAAGAGAGAAGCACGAGAAGCTCGAAGCCTCGCTTCGTGAGGGCCTTGACCTGACCTCGATCCTCGGGCGAGTTCACTCTCGCCGGCGTCGTCGAGAGGAAAGTGTTCCATTACCAACCACGCTCAGTTCTGAGCCACCTCGTTCTGCCATCGAGATTAGCGTTTTGGTCATCGAGAATATCTGCACAGTCGCACAAACCATCCGTAATAATCATCAAAATAACGCGCGTTGCACTTTCATTCACGATACGTTTCATCGATCAGTAGATCGTTCGATCTATCAATGATAAGAAAGTTTTACCTTAAGAGAGAATCGAAATTAACCGACGCGACGTTAGTAGCCAGCCATGAAGATAAAGTGAAAGTTCTTCTTGGGAGAATGTAACGTTGGCGATTTTGTCTTATTTTGGTCCTGTTGAGTTTTCTCGTCGTTTGGTTCTATTGATACGCGAGATGTTTGCACACACTTTCGCTTTATGGAATGGAAAATCGCGAAACTCGTTTCTAATGACTAGGTGGTTGGATGATGGCTGCGTTAGAATCTGTAATTGCTCAATCATTACCGAAGAATTTTTTCAGTAGATGTTTTTCTACATTATATCTTATGATCTTAAAATTCTTTATTATAATTACGGATTTTCATGCATTTATAGGAAATTTCAAAGCGCAAAATGGCACAGAATGCATACAATATGAAAAAATATATGGCATATCCAAAGTATAGTATTGCCTATAATACTTGGCATATAAAACACTTTTCTGCAGAGGTCCTACTTTTTTTGCATAAAAATCCGCAGTCTAATAAAAAATTATTAACATTCATCGGCAATAAGACACTTACTCGTTATATTTACTGAAAAATTCTAATAAATCTCATCTTAATTATTACTGTTCGTTATAAAATACATGTGTGTGATGCAAATGAGAGGAATGATAGATTCATGATAAAATAACTAGAAAGTAAAAGCAATGAGCATTTAATATGTATTAAATACGAGTAGGTGTTTTAATATTCATGACGGGCAATATACCTAAAATAAAAAAAATAAAAAATAGATGAGATTCACGTTACCATACTAATATCTTCTTTAAATTACTTTCTATTAAAAAGCAAGATAAAAAAAACTCTTCGCAGAATTAAGTCATAAATAAAGACAGCTTGGAATTAAGGAATTTGAAGCAAGGAAGTCCGTTCGCGGAGAAAGTAGCGGCGATCCAATCTCGTGTTCGCGTCGATCGGAAACGACGCCTTTGCCCTCTCATCTTTTTCCTTCTCAGTACATTTTTCTAGGTGTCTTCGGGGTCACGTCGAGGCGCGGCCGGTTGTTCTCCTTGACGAGGTCTGGCGCAGTCCCAACTCGTCCACGCACTACGGACATTCCATGAAAAACCGTTAAACGTTACGCGCGACTGTCGCAGGAATACATTAATTTCAAACAGTCTACCTGAACCTGTCGCATCGTTACTGATATTCGATTCTAACGAATAAGATGCTGAACAGGTGGAAAAATCTACCCAAGAATGCGAGACTTGATGATAACTTACGGGCATAGAAAAAAAATCCATCGAGATTCGTTCGTACACCGAAGCGGAATAGAACAACGGAATTTTAAATAGGTAGAAGGAAGAAGGAGAAAAGAATTCGCGAACTGGGTGCGCATGATTCGTTGAATAGGAGGTCGCTGCGAGGAAAGTTGCGGAGGCGTGAGATTGAAGTATCTTCTACATAATGCGAGGTATTATACGGTTTGTTGAAAGCGAAATCGCGGCGGTTATCGCTCGCTCCTCCGTCTTCTCGATCCTTCCATGTACCCCGACTTTCAAAAAGTATTACGGGTCGTGAAATTTTATGATTTTCTCGGGCAAGCTTCTCGCAAAGTTATTTTATAAACTACTACTATGTGGACGTGGTAATTATATTCAAAACCAAGTTTCAATATTTTAAAATGTAGGTGATTATTCTAAAATACAGACAGGTTTGTAGTAATATTCTGTGAGAAAGTAACTCCATTGTGTGGTATATTTGTAGAAGAAATTTTGAGACAACGCTATGAGAAACCATTACAGCCGAGTTCTCAGCACCAGCGATCCCCCGTGAATATCATTGACCCTGAATATTCGATTTCTAAATACACCTTGCTCGTCTCTCTCCAGAAACAAATACGGTACCCTAGAACGAGAAAGTAACCGAGTTCTACGAACCTTTTGTCGTTTACACAAATAATTATCACGCTTTAACACTGATTTACCTAAAGATTCAACGTGGAACACAGCAGTAAAATATACCCAACTAATTAACAAATTCAAGACAACCAAACCGATGTAGTCAATCAGTTTACTTCCTAAATAACCGAAACCACAATTTCACCCTCGTCGATAGTACAAAATGGTATTTAATGATACCAAGAATTCTTTATCAAAAAGTTATAGAACATACTGCAGCCCTGAGGCCAGAGGCCCGAATTTTCTCGGAAAGGGCTGAGACACGTGAGCACGCTTCTTCCAGTAATGTCCTCTCTCTCTCTCTCTCTCTCTCTTTCTCTCTCTCTCTCTCTCTCTGGTTCCCAATGACCAATCATCTGATGGGCGAGTGCGCGCGTGTGCAGAGAGCGTCAGGGCTGGTTCGAGCTTGCCACAGCCAGAGAGGAGAGAAGCGAGAAGGACCGAGCGAGCAAGCGCGCAGAGGCGCGTCAACGGGAGAGACGCGCGCGACAGGGAAACACGGGACGACCGCCTGGAGGAGAACCAATAGCTCGTATGGGTTGTAACCCAGGCGGGGACCAGGTCGGTGGGGGCCATCAAAATTTCAAAAACGTACGCGGACCCCTTTCGCGAGGAGGATAAAAGGCAAGCAATCGTGATTCTTTCAGTCAGTGTCGATACGATCGTTGCAATAATTCCAGCTGTGCACGCTTGTGAAAGGACCAGTATACAGCTATATACATATACATCTCTTTTTGGATTTTTCACCTAGTGATTCCGGAGTATACGATCGTAGAAGATGTTTAAGTTCGTGGTAGTCGCCGCACTTGTCGCCTCCTCGGTGTTAGCTGCCCCCGCGAGCCAAGCTGACGGCCAACAGCCGTCGATCCTCGAGGAAGCTTTGGACGTGTACGCATCCTGTTCCGGCGAAGAGGACATATCAGTGTGTTTGAAACTGAAGGCGTTGCGATTCGTTGACAGAGTAGCCAGATCTGCGGATATCGATGTTGTGGATGGATTCAAGATCGTGCAGACCGAAGAAGCTAAGAATAGGTAAGGCTCGCCCGTGAAAAAGTGAATGGATCGTAGAGACGATTCAAGATGAACGAAGATAAGTGGGAGTTCTGGATCGATTCGTGCAATTTCATAATAATTTACGCAAGGGTTTTACTTTTTCAGCCGTGCTGACAACGGCAGATCCTTGAACGACATCGAAAGTACTTTACCAGCCGAAACGGAAGCCAAAGAAGCCGCCATCGACCAGGCCATCCTCGACAGAACTTCCAAGTTCCTTTCCACCCACACTGTCGAACTGAGTCTTCCTGAAGAAATATCCCGCTCTTTCGACGAAGGTAAAATTATTAATAAGAAAATATTAATAAGAAAAATTTGCGTATCGAGTTGGTTCCTCTAACCTTCTTCGTTTTACTGCAGCTCGAGGAAAGAAGAAGAAAATCGTCAAATCTCTCCTGCCAATCTTACTGCTCTTGAAGCTTAAGGCTGCAGCCCTCATCCCTATCGCTCTCGGTGGTTTGGCTCTCCTGGCCCTTAAAGCTCTCGTAATCGGCAAAATCGCTCTAATCGTCAGCGGTATCATCGGTCTTCAGAAACTACTCGGTAACAAACAGCAAAGTTACGAGGTAGTGGCTCACCCAGTGCATTCATACGGCCACGAAGAACACCACGACCACCACGGATGGGCGAGATCAGCAGGTTCTGATCTCGCGTACAACGCGTACAAACCCTCCAAATAGTTTATTTGCCGCCATAGTTTCTTCGTTTCAACTCACTACCTTCGTTCACCAAAGTGATCGGTCAGCCGCTGACGATCACCCGAGGACTGCACGACTCGATCCTTCGAGGACTTCGAAACTTACGTGTAATCGATCTGATTGAACGTTTCAATCGACCAGTAAACACTTTATTAAGAGGCTATCGTTCCATTGCGCGTGACCAGTGACCAAACGTGACGAACTGTGACGATTGACGATCGATCAGACTGTTCGACGTTAGCTCAGACTGTTAAAGACATGTTGTTAAAATGTGGTGTCCGGACAATTCACTGCCGGATTACGATCATTACGGTGACACAAGCAGCAAGCTGTCAGACAGACTTTACTAGTAACAGTGGACGGTGGTATTCGAGTCACCCCCGACTCATCCCCGAATTGTGGTATCTTTCTAAGAGTTAACGCTTCGAAGCGACCTCGATCGTAGATCTCGGGTCGAACGCGCTCGGACTTGTAGTCAGTACTTTTACAGGGCTACCAGATTTCATCCAATGATTATTTATATCACACCCTTCTCGGGTTGCCATGTAACTTATCGAACTATTTATAAATAAATATAATTTTATACGGAAGCAACGCTTGTTATATTATTATATTATAATCCTTCTCCTTTTCTTGTAAATTGAGTTTCACGTGTCTCGTGTGACGCTCCGAACCTTATTCTTCGAACGTGCTAACGAACCATTATTACGTTAACACGAATCGATATTTATTCAAACACTGCTTTCTTCCAACATATCCACTCTCTATCGGTCCACGTCAATATAGACTATCGTCATTCTTACAATTAGTTTTATTCGTCCTTCGTGGCAGAATTTCTCTTCGTTGCTTCCCGACCGACGTTCTGACAGTTTAACGAGATTCGCCTCTCGTACTCTCGAAATTGACCTGCTCCGGTGCATCCGGTGTATCGAGGGACCCTCGATCTCTCGTACGAAATGAAAAGAGCCAGACGTACTTTCGCTGCTCGTAAGATCCGCCGAGTGAAACCGATTGTTCCGTCGCGTGTGAACGCCCCCTTGGTGCCTATATAGTCGACTGATCGTGGGTGTTGGATCAACAGTATTGTTTTGGAACCCGGTCGCCTTACTTCCACTTCGTTCGTTGTTCCTATCTTAAGAAATTTTCCATCTTCACGCAATTTCTTTCCTTCGACAACGAAAATGACGACGAATAGTTTCGTTAGGTGAGAATCGACTACTTTGAGGGAAAATGGATCGATTGTACGTTCGATAAATTTACTGAAACGCGAACTCTTTTACGCAGAATGGAACGATCGGCCTAGTCGCATACAGGAAACTTCCGTCACGGAACAATCCATACGAAAACTTTATCAACTTTCTCTACGATCTTCTAAAAGTTTTGTTCTTATTTATGAAGCCCATATCGTTGTCATGAAGCACGGATTGAGAAGCTCGTGTCTTTTAATCTTCATTTCCACGGGTATCACAGCGATCATGGAGCCAACCGAGGAATCAATCTTGGCTAGCGAAGATCCAACCAGCTTCAACGAAGCTTTCACTGCCTGTTTGGCTCGAAAAGAATTTGGGACCTTCGAATGTGTCAATCGTGGTGCCCTAAGTGCTCTTCAATCGCTTAATCACAAGGATGATCTGGATTTTGGAAACGTGCACTTGGAAAGGGCTGACGGTCAAAGTAGACAACTTCTAGATTGGGATTACGATCCAAAGGATTTTGGGAACATCGTGAAAGCGACGACTAAATTGATTGAACGTAGAAGTCTTAAATGGAATTTAGATAACCTGTATCCAGGATTGCAGTTGCGAGCTGGACCGATGTTAAATGGGAATGGGATTATGGAATTCGTCATCAGTGAAAGAGCAACGTCTTTTGGTGATAGGCAAGCTGGTCCAGGTGAATCCTAGATGCTCTATGAACTATTTTCTTATCAAATATTCTCAATTTCTGTTCTTATCATTTGTTAATCGTCTGTACATTTGTTAGACGTCGTGTAGAATCTGTATCGTCCAGGCAAATTTTAGATGTTCTAAATTTGATCAGTGCTAAGAAAAATTTAAATTATCTCGATTTTATGATAAGTAATTCGTTCAACCTTGAAATAAGCGCGGAAACGAACCCGCGTTCTCCAGGGTTTGCATCCTCGCTGAGGCGGCGTTCGCCACGTGCTACTTTCAGGAAGCACCTCTAGTAGGCAGCACGGTCAAGGCCATTCACGTTGAAGAGGCTTAACGCGCCATTCATAATTCTAGAATATTTTAATATTCATAGAAAACATATTACTGAAATATCTATGACATTACGAATCTGATTTTCGCTGCGTCTGCTGCCTATTAATAGTTTCTACCACTTTGAATATTTCTATTTTTGGGTAACAAGGTTAAGAATGTGAATACGGCATGCTTAAATCCTGTCATACAACTTTTTCAGGAAGGCAAATGATGAGGCACCTGTTGATACCGTTCCTCCTAGGCTTCAAATTCAACTTGGCATCTCTTATTCCATTGCTATTTGGATTTTTGCTGATTCTCACGAAGAAAGCTTTATTATTGACGAAGGTAGCACTAGTGATTAGTGGTTTGTTGGGTTGGAACTCTTTGTTGTCTACTGGTCCGCCTAATTATCCAGGGGGAGGATTCCATACGCATGGACACGAGATACCAGTCGGAGGATTTCCGTACTACGAACATTATAATTTTCATCATAGACCGTATAGGGTATTTCAGGGCAACGACTTCGAACCGTACAGTCAGCATGTGATTAGAGAGGTCGTCGACGTTTACGATAACACGGAGGAAGTGGGGAAGAACAAACGGAATGGCAAGAATTTCGTCTGGGTAAAAAGTAGCTGATGTGACCATTTATGCTTTCTATTACTGTGATCGATATGGGTAATATCTCATAAAAAGTTGACTTCGTTTGAATGTTTCTACATAACGTAGTCTGGAAAATGAAGAAACTTTTAAATTCGCACAATATTGCACAGTATTATATACCCGTTGATACTGACAGGATGTATTTATTCAATATTACAACCTTTTCCATGAAACGTACATGTTTAAAATGAAACACTGAATAAAGCTTAACTTCAAGAACAAAACTATTCAGCGCGCAACCGTTTCTTACGCGCTCGTCCCAATTACACAGAATTTTCCTTCCTTCTTAATAAATATCATTGCTTTTCTTCCCCATTTTCCAAATAAGGATACTCCTGACAATTAAATATCTTCAACCGAATCGCATTTAACTTCATTAGCGCCTGAATTCCAGATGATGAGAATAATTAATTATGATGGAATCGAGAAGATGAATTAATAAAAACTTTGAAATTACAATTATCCTTCAGTAATAA
This sequence comes from Bombus vancouverensis nearcticus, assembly GCF_051014615.1. Lineage (NCBI taxonomy): Eukaryota > Metazoa > Arthropoda > Insecta > Hymenoptera > Apidae > Bombus > Bombus vancouverensis. Next base: position 4,520,405 of record NC_134925.1, read on the forward strand.
TCCAAACCTCAATAAACCCTCTTTAGTCGAAAATCCTCTCCACATTTACATCCTCTCCATTCACCGATCTCTGTTTCATATACCACATCATTTCATATCTCTCACTGTCGTTTTCATATGCCTTTCGGAGTTCGTCCTAAAGGAAGAACGGGTTTCACTTCTCCGCAGATCCATCACTCTCAGTTCACTGTTGTGGCGTGTAACTGTATCGTCGACTTCCTCCTTCGCAGGAACGTATCGTGTCCGGGAAATGCTTTTGCTCGTAAAGGTAATAGCGTTCATGGTCCCGTGAACGCCCGCATAGCTTCACCACGTGATTGCAGAGCTCCTTATGTCAAGTGTGACGATGAACACGGCATACATTACCAGGACGATCGACGGTCGACCGTAAAAGTTAGTCGTTTTCCGCCACCGCCACAGCTCGTGGCTTCTACTATTCTTCGTCGCTGTTTGAGTTATTTCTGCACTTGGCTGCCCTGGTCGAACGTGCGTGACGACGGGATTCGTTACGATGTAACGGTTCATTCTTTTCCGTCATTATGGAATTCGTTATCATGCTTAAATCTCTCCGCGTTTAAACGCAGGAATCTTTTATAAAATCATTTCATCGTAAAAGATCGAATAATGGTGATAATCTATTTCCTTTGGTAATTGTTCTCCCTCGCTCGAAGTGGGGTAATTGTGGTCATCATCTACAACAAGAAACGACGAAATCGACGAGATAACGAGTAGAAAGAAGGGCGTCCTGAATTTTGAGACAATACTCGTTGTTATCTGTGTCGAGGTTCCAACGACACGTCGGAATTTTGGTTTTTGCCAGACACCGTGATAAGGCTGTTAAGGTTTCTTCTTTCCTCTGGTACGAAGTAGGGTAATTGCGTTTGCTACCTGAGATGACGCACGGAGAGATGACGAACCATCGGACAAGGAGGTACGATAAATGTTGAGAAGAGTGTCCTGAATTTTTCAGGCCACAACTCGAACAGCCGTGAACAGTGGACATTTTTCATATAAAATTTCATGCGCGCATAATTGCCCCGGTCATTTGTCGGATGTGGCACGTCATGGTCTGTAATCCGTGTCGGATTAACAGTATCTCGGCGAATTGCGTTAACTAATTCGTGGTGACTAATTCATCGGCGTGCATAATTAAAGAATCATCTGTTTGGTACGACGCATCGTTTACCGAGCATTCATCTTTAACGAATGCAAACATGAACTTTCGCCGCCTAATAAAAACACTCCGAATATGAAACTTGATTTCTCTAGTTTCCTTTCGTTATTCAATTCTTGTTACATAATAAATTTTTATCCTATTACAAGATACTTGCGATCTTCAAATCATATCTGATTACACGCCAAAACTCCTAAACCGTAAATAAATTAAGAACTTCTATACCAAAGAATTCTTATATCAAATCCTTTAGATTATTTATTAAGAAACAGAGAAACCGGTGATTATATATAAAAAATAATGCGTGAAACGCAAGGAACTTTATTCTAGCCTGGATTCGCGATACTTGTTAGAAGCGGCCTTTAATTTCCATTTGAGAGCCATTCCACGAGGGTTTCTGCTTCACTTGGCAACAGGGTCAGAGGGATACTTACTTACGGGGCTGTACGACATTGTTTTGGTTCAAGAGTCCCTACTCCTGGAGGAGGAGGCGTTAAACAGCGCGTAGATCAGGTGTGAGTTAACGTCGTAAGGACAACTTGACCGATGGTAGGAGAAACGTGAAATACCCTTATATAAGAGCGACGACGCAGCGATTCGAATTAGTTCGCGATATTTTTCGAGCGGTTAACTTGATCGGCGTGGAATGTTACGCGACCAAACTCTTCGGTGTTTCTCCATTTTATAATATCGCGTATTTTGAAACACGATGGGAAAAAACAGGACTCGTTACATCATTTTTATCACTCACTTGACGCTATTGTTTAACCTGGCGCTGAGTAAGAACGAGTATACCAAGTTATTCGACAAATGCGTCAGAGAGAAGAACGCCTTCGACTGTTTAAAAAGAAAAGCTTTGGACATTCTGGATTCAGCGATCAACGATGATACCGTGTACGTGTTGAACGATTACGTCTCCATTGGAAGGGATCCTGCAGCGATTGCCAGGAGCGATAGGTCGTTCAAGGATGAAAATGGGACGGAGCTTACTCTGGATCAAAAGCTGGATAACAAGTTCTACGAGTATATTACTTCTAGGAACGTGAAGCTTACTATTCCTGGAGATGCGTTTCAAGGTATGCAGATTATTCGAGTTATTTAGATTATAAATTCCTTTCGAATAAAATTAAATTTAATTAAAGAGAATTAAAAAATTGGGTTCTTCACTTATAGGTCGAAAGAAGAAGGACAAAGGATACGGTGCTCTCATGATGGGTGCTCTAGCAGTGGGAGGTAAACTACAAATTAATAAAAAATACAACAAAAATTATAATATAAAAGTATCACATGTTCAAGTACTGGTGAAAACTTAATTTTTAGCTATGATGGCGCAGTTAGCTTACGCTAAAATCGCGTTCCTCGCTGGTACTGCCTTGCTTACTGCTAAAATAGCGTTAGTTTTGAGTGCAATTATTGGATTGAAGAAACTGGTGTCCAGTCAAGGAGGCGGAGGTCATGAAGTGATCTACGCCACAGGTGGCGAACATCATGGTGGTGGTTATGGCGGAGGAGGATACGGGGGTGGCTGGCAAAGGTCCGTCGACGGTGTTTCTCCTACTTGAATCGATTAAACCCTGTGAAACTTAATTTATTTCATGTACGATACTTTGTTTAGGATAAGCTAGTATAACGGATAGAGATGTTTTTCGTTTGTATATAAAATAAATCTTGACGTTGTTGATAGTTGTATCTGAGTGATATTAATTGAAGAAATTATTACGTGAAATACGACTACGTAATATTTATTAAGAGTTTAAGTGTACTTTTTAATTTAGATATTCTTAAGTAACTTGCTATTTGTTCAGAATAGCTGGTGAAATACTCTATACCAAAAATTAATAATATTGTATTTATTTAATTTATCTTGTGTATACGTCACCCATATATTATGACATGAATAACATGACATGAATAAACAATGTTAACTGAATATATATCTTCTAGTAATTCTATATATAAGTGGTTCTATATTTTCTGAGAACTTCGAACCTTCCTTGTTTTTTAATTCAATAATAAAATAATAATCGACAAATTTATTTTGTACTTTTTATTATCCAACATTATTATAACATTAAATATTTCGGATTATATATTTCTACTTTAAATTCTAATTAATCGATTTCTTAGTAGAAAATTCTTCGTCGTTTCCGATAGTTATAACCATATTCTCCAAATCCACCCTGATGGTCGTAGTCCACGTCTGTGCTGAAACTATGCTCGTAACTATGATATGGATGTTTGATTATCTCATACGATACTTTCTCTTTGTGTTCTGAAAGCAAAATGAACATTTATTAACGCTCTAGGAATAAAGGAATATTCCTCTTTGTATATTTTAATAGATTTCACTCACCAAAAGCTTTCTTTAATGCGACCGCGGCTGCAATCACTAGAGCAACTTTGCCTACAATTAGAGCTTTCCCAGCAATCGCAGCAACAGCATTAATTAATACGTAAAGCATAGTCAGTTTAGACGCACCTAAGAAATACAGCAACATCTGTCCATACCCTCTGTTCTTTTTTCTTCGTCCAGTAACTGAGAAAACGAAGTTGTATATTAATTGTTAATAATACGGTTGCCGCAATACTAAATTCAGATGCACATCTATCTACAACAGAAACTAAAACATGAATAACAAAAAGCTTGTCCTGTCACGCGATGTGCAAGATTGTTTGTAAAGATAGCGTTAAAAGGAAACACTGGAACGGTAGCGTTAATTGAATGATTACCATGTAACTTAAGTAACTACTTAAAATCATCTTCATGAAACGGGACTTCATATTTCTACGAGGTGTACACAACAAAACGAAGCAAGATATCGTAAAAAGAATCGTTCGACACGTCTACTATGAAGTTACTCAGTGTCTGACCGGAACGTTCTCATTTTCCTTAAAGCAAGATGTCACGCGCATACGTAAATTTCGCAATGAAGATCTTTTATGAATGATAGTAAAAGAATAAATAAAAATATAAAATAAACGAACACATAGATAAGAAAGAATATAGAAAATATAGAAATACGGATAAGAGAAGATATTAAATTAGATTTATATTCGAGTTAATTAATAAGAACCAAGTATCTATAGAAACATCCGAATGCTTCCTATCAATGGACACTTCAATTCTTCAATTATTTTATTTTTATCACATTCTACTACTCACCCTGTTCGACACCAGAGTTAGCGTTCCCCAGTTCTTCTTTCTCAATCATCCTGGATTCTCTACCCGATGCTTCATTCCTTCTATCTTCAGTATGCTGCATAGTCCTGGTTATACATTCGGTAGAATTCTTACCCTGACTGCAATTGATCGGAGTCGGCACCTCGTTATACGTGTTTCTATATAGCAAGGTGCAACAGCATGTGGCCAGAAGACCAAACAGCTGTACGACGAAGATCGTACACCGAAGCATGTTCGACGCGAACTGACCGGCCGAACGAATGGTCATTTTTATAGAAACAGATATAATTAGCGATTACGACATACAGACCGTGAATCTAGCTGCGGAACGTTTTTCTATGCAACTTGTTTTGCGGTATCGTTCGATCCTACGTCGCGGATACGATACATGCCTAGTCCGTTAGCAAAACCAACCCACGCTCTGTACTCCCTGTTAATTGCACCATGGTCGTCCAGTGTGAAAAAACGATATCTTGATGCATTGAAATCAAAAGGATCTGGGCTAATTACGCGAGGTTTGGAAAAAGCGCGTAATACACGGAGTAACTAACTGTTAGAAGAAACATGATGGTCGAGTTACTGTTCTGTGGGATAAACCGTTTTTTAGTACAAAAAAAAATTAATGTTGAGCAGAATATTGAACGTAACATCAAACACCAAGTGCCAATTAACATCTGTTACATCTTACTGCTTAGCTAAGGTCCATCTTCCATATTTTGAATTTTTCGACTTTTTCGAATGGAAAATATCATCAAGTAGCAGAAATTAATCACGGCTGATGATGAGTTACATGTACTTGATGTTGGAAGTAGGAATCAAAGATTGGTTTTGTAAAGCATATCGTGGAGAACATTTCAAACGTGTAACACTTAACGCGTCTATTAACCACTGCAAAGTTATCGCTGGAAGTTGCGATCGTAGATAGAATGAAACATTGTATCGAAGCTGAGACAACTTCCCTAGCTCCGCCTTCCGCGTGGTTTATACGACAGGAAGTAGAAAACAAGGTTTAAAAGGTAGCACCTTTTTCTTCGGTAGCTTTGTGTGCCACTGGGCCGATCGAGCATCCTCGATTCACTGCTTGGAGGTATGCAGGATTATCCTCGTAGCTTGCGAAGGTCGCGGGTTACGCGCGACTTGAAACTTGAAACTGTGCAAACAACGAAACTTCTCCACACCTTGTTCCACGAAATATTCTATTTTCCTTATGAAAATTTCACATTGGAAGTGTTTACTGTTTATCCACAAGGGGTTCGATAAAATGGAAGACAAGAACTTATTCTCATTAACTCATTAACGAGTAAAGATTATCTAATAAACCTTGATTATGAACCTCACGATTTAAGTACGATTGCAACGTAAAACAAATAAATAGTACAGAATTCCACAACAACCGGTGGATGACTTAATGCACAAATTACATCGATCATCGTAAGATTACGCTTACTGCTTCACCTTCGCCGTTCAATTTATGCTGTTAAAGGCAACCAATGAACAATTTCACGCATCAGTGAACTTTCATCTCATGATAGAGATTCGAGCATGATATCTCGAGAAGTATATTGCCGCGAGAATCTATGGCAGAAAGCTAGCTCGAGGCGAAATCAAACAGTAGCTAAACAACGAGCATAAATTCGTGGCTCTCTCATGGAGCTAATGAGCCAGGTTAAAACCTTCCGAGTTGCGGATAGCTGACCTGAATCTAACGAGAGTCGATTATTTGCCGAGAATTATTTCCGGAGAGTATTTTCTCGTCGGTATTGGATTAGTTTCCTCATCTTATACTTTGAAATGTTCACCCAGCTTCTGTGAAGTTATTAAATTTTGTGTCACACGTGTAAACGTTTGTGTAAACTCGAGGAAAATAGATTACAGACAGAAATGATCGAAGAGATTCTTGGAAACGAGCTTCTACACTGTTTGACAGTGCGATAAAACAATGAGGAATTCAAAATGAACGATTTAAAGAATAATTGTCTAAAACATAATGTCAGATTAATTATAAACTAGAGTAAGAGTTAGATTAAAAAATACACACGTTCAGGTTTCTATAGAAAATAATTATTAAGAATTGCGTTGTTACGTACCATCATATTTATGATGTGAAATGTATAGTACTTTCAAGTTAAAGAATTTCTTTGTGTCATGAGAATTGTTAATAACGTTTTAGGAGATATCTGTAATCGTGGACACGTTTTCGTCTTTTAAACGCGTTCAGGCAGCTTTTGTATCCTGTGAATGGAAGTGAATCTTCGCGTTTGTAAAGCCACTTGAAAAGAAACACGCGGAACTATTCATGCTGTGACACTAACGTATTCGGTCATTAATTTCGCGCGTCCCCGTTTACTAGTAAACCAAGAACTTTCCTTCCCAACAATAGGAAACGTACCAGTGTCACGTTTACTACTTGATTGTGTTATAACAAAGTAGACTGCGTCTTCCTAGCAAACATGAAACGAATTTCTTAGTTTCTAAACATCAAATCAGGATAATGACTTTATTATGACTATAAGCATAACATAATTATGAAATAAAAAAGAAAGACATATAAACTACGGTATTAAAAAAAAAGTAGCACAATGATATTATTACAGAAGGAAAAGAAATAAAGAAAGAAAGCAGAGTACCAAAATGAGCGACCACTCTATTACACGAACCTTCTAATTCTCAAATAGAACACTCTCTTTCACATATTAGCAATATTTCTAAGGTAGAAAAACAAGAACTTATAAAGCATAATATCAAAAGAGCAGTGTTTTTATTACATTAATTCGAACGAAACGCCCAATTTACGTACATATTCTCGATATATCTGAAATAGGAAGATAACATTTCCAATCACCACTGACACCTTTCTCACAAACTCACCGTAAAATCAGATCATAGCCAGACACCTGTACTTTCACACGTTTCAATGTAATTTCCATGATTCCTTAGAGCATCGGTTGTCCGATCTTGCTAGTGCCTTTACGCGTTGTGGAGATTCAGTTTTCGTCCTATTCTTTGCCATAGAATTCGTCCACGGCGATGTTTGTGTGAATTCACCTGCGTGCCGCGAATGTGGCACGCGCGTTAACACTGTTCGTCTCGGTTCGCCGCGACCCTAGCTATGGGATAATCGCTAAGTAGGTAAGCGAGCATCGAGGATGCGTCGTTGTCGCATTAGAGATGCGTTAACCTCGATCGGGTGTACACTAGTATTGCCGCGAGATCGGTACGGTGACTCATACCGTTCGATCGAACTGTTTTTCATAATCCTTTCAAAATTTCAAGTTCAACCCACGTCACGTGCAGTCCGGTCGGTTGGTCTGAAGCATCGTGACCGTTTTTTATCGATTTAAGCGTTTCGCTGCTCTTTCTAAATTTTTACGCTTTAGCAATAACGAACTTCTAAATCTGCAGCCTTGGAAAAAACATGTTGAACCAGATTTTGTCAAGAGAATCCACATTGTCCCTTATTTCTTTAGGTGGAAATTTAAGTCAGATTTTTATGAATATTCATTTTTATGAATCAACCTCTATGGAAACTTGCAAGTCCAAAATAGGCAATTAATGGAATGAAAATTGTATTCAGGTATGATAGCGGTTTAGAATAAGAGAGTGAAGATCGTGAGTTTACTGGGTTCCAATAAATCTCCACCGTCTACAGGCGTTTGTTTTCCTCGCTGCGGACACGCCCAGCTGGCCGCGGAAAAAGAGGAAGACTGAGTGAAGGTGAGGAATTGCAGTCTAGTGCAACAGACGAAAAAGGTACAAAGCGAGGTCTCGTTCTTGACGAGACGACCGTAATTTGCTCTCGTTGTTACGTGATTCGTTGCACTGTCTACATCTCAGGATTACACACCGAAAAACAATCTTCCAGACCCTGTTCCATAATTACAACCTGTCTAACGAAACTCTAATTCATCATTCACGGTGAAACGATCCAAATAATTTCCATCGCTCTATTACTACATATGTTATCCTAACATATTGCGTATTGTGCATATTACTGAAAACCGCGTCAAACAGGATTATCAATTTATTAATAGACAATGACCATTTATGCAAATTCATATGCTTCGTGCGATTCATAGATTAAATACGCGTATTTATCAAAGAAAACCTGATCAATAATTCCAATCAAACGATTCAAGGAAATTCTCGTGTAACGGCCGCACAAATCGCTTTAATATCATTCGATTCACTATAGACCGAATCTGGACCGGGATGTCGCAAGATACGGAGACGAAGAAACGATAGGTGGAAGGGACACGCGCGAGAGTTAAGGCCGCGGTTCGTCCACGACCTAAAACTACTTCCAACCATCGTGATGAGAGGTCAACAAGGTCACGGTGCCAGGCGCTTCTATAAGATACATCCTTCTGTATCTTATCCCCCTCTCTTATTCCTTTAGACATCAGCGAAACTTAATGTCAGGTCGTTCCACCTTCTTCTATCTTGATCTCGATGCTTGAGTGGGTCTGTGTGTCAGAGCGAATCGTATGCTCGCGGTGTGAGAGAATCTTCGCGGGGAGCGAGTGGTACGCGAGGAAGGAGATACATAGATAGAGTAAAGCGAGTGCGACTAGACGAAGCGACAAAGAGAACAACAGAGAAGGTTGGTTGTTTAGAGGCCGTTCCAGGGGAACCCTCAAGATGCGCGGGGCATTGTCATGTGTACCAGTGGTACAGTCTTCGGGCTGTTGGCACAGCTCCTTACGTGGGAGACAACTCAGCACGGTTCGCGAGGGACTGCGGATCGCTGGATGGTATATATTTGTCCGGGCGCATGCTGCTTACCGCCAGTACCCTGTCTAGATCCTGAAGACTGCGGAAGTGCGCTCAGTGATCTCGTGAATATTCACGTTCTTGTGACACAACGCTTGTCCGTGTCCCTCGCCGAGGATTAAACACTCGCGGAAGATTATTACCAGGAGAATGATGAAGATGATCGATTTGTCCAAGTGTGTGTTCGTCTTGTTGGCGTGCTGTGTGGTCTGCTACGCGTCTTCGATTGCTAAAGAGGAGGACAGTCTCGTGGACAGGAGCTTCAGAGCGATGTACAGGGTATACGAGGACTGCCAGCATCGAAACATAGCAGTCTCGCCTTGTTTGAAGAAGAAGGCGATCGCGTTCTTCGAGAGGTTAGGCAGAATGCATACTCTTCCTCTGTCGGAGAACTTTGAATTAATCAGGATCACGGACGAAACGCCGAAGAGTTCTGTGTCCGAATTAGAAGCCACCCTTGGTAGAACTATGTCCAGCAAAGACGAGATTCTGAACGAGATTCTATTCGACCGAGTGGCTTCGCTACTGAACAGCTTCAACGTTCAAATTCGATTGCCTAGAACCAGCCCTGGTGAATTGAAACAAGGCATGGAAGAGGGACGTGGTAAAATGAAGAAGATGATGGGCATGATGATGATGGGAATGGCCATGAAACTCGCTGCGTTGATTCCCATTGCCCTTGGAGTGCTCTTCTTGTTAGCTGGAAAGGCTTTGATCATCAGCAAGATCGCTCTTGTCTTGTCTCTCATCATTGGACTGAAGAAACTCTTCAGTCAGAAGCAGAGCCACGATCACGGTGGTTGGCAGCAGGGTGGCGGAGGTTGGGACAGGAGTCTCAAGAATGTTTTCGGCTCCACGGAGTCGTCGACGACGACGGAACTAACCCGCAACTACGCGCAGAATCTGGCCTACTCGGCGCGACATCAGCACTGATCGCAGCAAACGAGGGGAATAGCAGGCCTTCCGGTTTCGTACGGCGTGCATGGCACCTAAATGGTAGCCGTTCTACGTTCTAGACTGACCGACGTATTTACAGTGCATAGACGAGAAGATAAGTAAGCGAAAGAATGCGGATCTGGTTGATAATTTCTAATTGATAGATTCATTGGAATCGTAAAAATAGGCACGTATGATACAGTTCTATATCTATACGTAAGATATACATCTTCTCGTCTCTGCACAGAAATTTCGACTAACAATTCTACAGCGACGATGCGATTTTCTTTGTTACATAGAGAGATGTTCGTTGAGCGTTAGACGTTTATAGATTTTTCGTGGAAGGGAATATTATAGCCGTGAGAACTTCCACGAGAAACACCAAGTCTCTCTTCAAGAAATCGTTGGCGTTTCGATGTATATTGTTTAATCATTTATGAAGAAACATGCGAATCATCTAACTCTCAAAGTTGGTTAATTATTTTCTTTTAAATTTTACCCTGTAGAAATTAATTTGAGAAGTATCTAGGCGACACACGTAGCAGTGATCGTAGCCGAAATTTTACCACAATGCGGAAAACAAGCGTGATAATCGTTAGCTAAATGCATACCGTGAACGTCAGTGACATTTTCAGATGCCGTCACGCGACGGTCGATACACCGTATACTCCAGCTGTCACTCATTTTCGTTTCCCGTCAACCGGGAAAGCATTCGGCACGATAATAGCTACGGAATGGTTTCCACGCACGCGAGCTTCTAACGGAACCGAGTCGAGACATTTTTGCGTTCGAAACGACCTGTAAACAACGAAAATAGCTTCTAAATCCGATTTGTAATCGTTTTTTCGCAAATACTCCGAGCTTCACCTCTCGAATGATTTAATTACCTAAGATACGAATTATATAATATTTATTGAACGCCATGATATTTATTACTACGATATAACTATTGTTAACCCATTGATTTTTGTAACATCGACTTTGCCGATGGATCAAGACTGAGATCGAATAAACAGGCACGTAATCGACGTGAATAAGGAAGATACAACGATTTAATCATTTTTAGCGCTTATTCTTTCGCTACACAAACGAGATACATAATATGTTACATTCTTACGTCTACGTCCGATAGGAGCATGTGGTTCGCGGCAAGACGATACGTGTTCGCGATTTACGCGATCGAGAATTCAAAATTAAATGCATCGACCGATCGTGACGATCGTTCTGTTACCGAAAGGAACAGTATCGATCTCGTTCTTTGACAGCGGTGTTGTTCTCACTTTACTTTCAGACCGAGAACCGCGGCGAATAACGCGAAGAAGAAGCCCGCGAGTAACGCAGTGGCCTTTAACAGGATTAACCCTCCGACCATGGTTGGAATCAGAGCGACGAATTTCAGCTTGTAGGCCATTAGCAGCGCCATGATTGTGCGATCCATCTTCCGCTTCTTTCGGCGAGGACGGTCTGTAACCGATTGGAAGAGGTAATTGTCATAGTTCTTCGTTGATTGCCGCTGTTTTACAATCGATCAGTCTATTATAGATGTTAGAAAATTATTTATTTAAGAATGAATTCCCTTTTGTTCGTAACTAATGACTACGTATCTTTTCGAGAAGTTCTGTGTGTGTTTTAATGTAGATGTTAAAGAATTAATAAATGACATTGAAAATTGTATTATTAACTGTTGTTATTTGATCATAAAATCGCTATCGATTAATTCCTGAATTTTTACCAATGAATATTCGAAGATATTTAAGCTCTGTAAACGTGCAAAATTTAGATAATTCCAATGAAAGAGATCTCAACGTTATGTACTTGTTATATACAGAAATATTAAGAGAAATCTGTTGGATGAATACGGGGATTCGATATTACCTGGTGCGTGTAAGTAATCTTTCGACAAACTCAAACCAGTATTCCTGGTTAGAGTTTTCACCACTTTCGTTTTATCTTCCCCACGTAGGAGAGCCGCACTATTAGGTACAACTTTATTGTGAACCTCCTTGATAACCTTTTTTGCAACAGGATACTCCTTGTGGTTCGCATGCTGATTGTCCGACTTCAAAGCTTCCATCACGCGTAATACGCAGCTCAGAGTTAATAAAATCGTAACTAGATTCACTTTCGATTTCATCTTCTCGAGCTCGTGTGAGTTTTATTCACGATCAAACACGACTCTCAGTTACATCGTCGATGTATTCGCGATCAGTTCCTCGGTCTACGACGATCCTCAACCGCATTCGATCCGTTAAAAGTTTCGTTCTTCCGGCGATCACGATAAAGCCGTTTCTTCCAATACTACCCGAACCATGGCTTTCCTTAATTGTCTATTTCGATGTTTCTGAAAGCGTGAAATGGTAACTTAGTTTGGTGTAGAATGACTAACTTTAAGAATAACTATTAAGCTAAACTCATAGCCTTGCGAAATAATATTTCAAAATTACAAAGATATTAAAATTTGCTCAACGAACTAATTTCATCTAAAAATTAGAAAAGGGAAGATTGATTCCCTGAAAGGGAAGCTATCTCAAATACTCGCCATATCAAAGTATATAACTTACGATTCTATCCAATCTCCGGAGACGATCATTCGACGAAGCTTCCAAAAACACAGTGCGAGTGCTCCTTCGTGTGTTCCTCGAATTCCATCAACGCCTGTATCTGATCTGTTTTGAGAAACGTTCACGATAGCAAATTACAACACTCACGTTCGAATGCAAATGACGAAATGGTCGTTGTCAGGTTTGTAGCGGACGGCAACAGCGTGCAACCGCGACCGCGAACTAACTGATGCGCTCTTGATTCCTCGACGGCGACCTGGGGGGCTGGGCAGGGTACCACGCCGGGCACGCTTCAGTTACCAGCAGGATCGACAGTCCGTGAAAAATGAGCACCGTGCGACGAGGCGGCAATATATGCGTGCGGTAAGCGCTATGATCCAAATTGTCGACGGCAATATATGTGTCAGGTTATATTGCCGAACGGTACAGCGGATTACCCTGACGTTCACGACGAAGAAGGAAAAACAATGGGGAGGTGGTGCGCGCGCGGATATCGCGAGTAATCACATAGTACCAAAGATTGTGCCATGTAAACGATGATTTTTTAGTTACGCTGCACTGCTAACCGGGCCGATGACAAGCCGACTAGTGGGATTGATCGATGACTGTTTTGTATCTGGGTGGTGCAGTCTCAGTACGATGTATGAACGTTGGTATTTATATAATGGAAGCACAAAGGAAGGGGATTGAGAACGAAAAATGGTAAAGTGAAGTTGAATGTCTTCGAATCTGGGTGGTGCAGTCAAAATAACACGTATGAATGCTGGTACTTATGTGGTAAAAGAACAAGGGGAAAGAAAATTGGGGATGAAAAATGGCAAGAACCGAAGCCTTTTCCTTCCAATAGTAGTAACGGAGCGAGAAAAATAATATATCTATAAATTTCCAAAATTACAAAAGGAAAGTTTGCATAGAACAATAATAACGAAGAGAGGAAAAAATGCCAATTTTCAAGATTGTAAAAGAACATAGTTGAAATGGGTAAAATGTATTTGGGTGTTAATGTGAGATAGGAAGAATTGAATCTATTTTGATAGAGTAATGACAGCAAGCTGAGATAAAAAAAGTGATAGCGAATTTTTGAAAAGATAAAAGTAGAAGGGATGAAAGGTCTGCCGTTTTAACAGTTCCGCTTGTTACGAGGTTTGTAGCGCGGAATTCCTGGAATTGAGGAACCGCGATTCCACGGGAAATCGGCGGACAGCACGCGATACAGTTTACGACGATCTAACATGAAGACAGAATCCTTGTGTTAATCGCGTATGTACAGATATAATCGTAGAAAGTTGCTCTCCTCTGGATAAATGCAGTGTACATCACAAGCATTGACATCGTATTGTTAATTGGGAAATTATGTTACAATTATTGCCCATAAACACACTTTCCAAACCTTCTTTTCTATGGCTTGAGATAATAGAGAGATGCACAATGTTATCGTTAAAAATAATAGTAAGCTAATAATAATAGGGGAGGATTATTCGAGATCACAATTAAGATCAATATAATTTCTCAAAAGCTTGGATTTTCGTGAAAATGAAATTTTAAGAAGTCGGACGTTCAACTAAGAATGAACGTTCAATTGAAGAAATGGAGTGAAGATTAACACAAAAGTCTCGTTTGAAACGAGTCTTCCAGAAAAGAGCCACCGGAGCAGAAATAGTCATGTCGTGTACAAATCGAGGAAAACAGAAACGTTGTCGGAGCAGTTCTATTCATGTGCCAGCTGAAAAAGCATTGTAACGTTCCACGAGGAAGCGAAGGGCAATTTCGTAGCTTCCTGCGTGAATACGGTGACGCGAATAATTGCGCGAGAAACGGGACAAATAGCAAAAAGAAGGGGAAACAGATGAAAGAAAAGGAAGGACGAAAAGCCTAGACCTGCAAAGTCATAGTCATCATTGCGGTCCTCTTTTGTTCTTTGTTTCGAGCGTTGCATGTCGTTATAATGATCGATATTGCCGCTTTATTTCCAAAGAAATATAACGGTCGAGTGTTGTTGACGATTAAATGGCGAAGAACACGAACTCGATTCTAGATGTCTGTGCAAAAACTATCGGAAACGGCGCGATAACCAGAACGATCGTGATATCTTTTCAGAGAACTCAATCAGAGAGATGATTTATTTTATACTTTCTTTGATCAATCGTAATTAAGTAATTGTGCGTATCACTTGATTCAGAGCGCAAGAAATTTTAATTGATCCCATAGTAAAACATATTATAATTAAGGATAATCGGGAGATCCGTTGTGCGCACGCAACACGTTAAACAGATCGTGTTTACATCCGGAATCACGAAAGCTTATCCTTCTACTTGCAATTACTCGGCGATTTAGCATGATGCACCGTGAAAATTTATAGACGATCCTTCTTACGTGATTCTGCGTAATTAACGAGTAGATGATTTCATACACGTTAATCAAGCAATTAACAAAGCATGCATAAACACAAAAATACTTCTTCTTCCAGATCCAATTATACGAATTAACCAACAATTTTCCTTAAAATTCGAGTCACCATATCTCAACAAAATCGATTTCTACGATTAGCCAGAACGTTTCCTTTCGCGATGTGATCGCGTCGTCATATAAGTTATATTGCCAGCCTCCACTTTGCTAAGACACCGCCCTGTAAACAGACCACGCTTGAACAATCCAGATCGATTACTCGAGTGTGAAACGAACCTCGATTAACGATCGAGAACGGGACACAATCTCGCATCGTCTCATCGTCGTCGACGATCGACAGATTCTTCCACCGCTGAAAATGTTACGAAGACCCATCGTCTTCGACGTCGTCCAATGATCAGAGAGAACAGAGACGGAGGTGGACGTGAATGGACAGTGAATCCTTCGTCACGCGTCAGTACCAAGTTAGATGGCGGTCTCCTTCTCTGGGCTTTTCACGTTTCACCTATATAAACTAATGGTCCGGCCTAGGGCGAATGTCAGTTAACATTTCATTTGCCAGCTGGACAGTTCGCCTGTCATCATCTTGTGCCGTCATACTTTTTTCATCGTCAGATCCTTCGATGATCGTGAATCATAGTTTACTACAGCCTTCAGGTGGCATCCATTCTTTTTGTGAATTTTAGTAAGATAAATTGAATCTTTTTATTTCTCACGAAGCGTGTGCCGCGCTGCTTCTCGATTCTCCGTAGAATATTAACTACTGGTGAAGGAAATTCTCAGATGAGACAGAAGAATGCCGATGGTATACCCGCTGTTTCTTCTGCCTTTGTTAACGGCGACCGAAACCACGCAGCCCACGATGATGCAGGAGAGTTGGAAGCCTCAGTTGGAAAATTCGACGACTCCTGCGGACTGGATCAGTGACAGCATTCTAAACGCTGTGGACGATGTTCTTCCTGTGACACGTTCTTCTTTCGAAGGTATACGGACTAGACTATAGATTCTCAATGGTCCTTTATTTATCTTTCTACTATTAGATACTAGAGTTCCTTAACTACTAGTTATTAGTGACTCGTTACTATTAATAATTGTAATTTGATTTAATTGAGCTTTTACTACCAGTTAATAATAATCCATTAGTACTAACAACTGTAATCCGATTTAGTGGATTTAGTTGTCAAAAATCGAGTATTTTTCGTGAATGTAAGAATGTGAATGTAAGAAATTCGTGTGATCGATAGCTTGGAGGGCGTTACGTTGATGTGTTAATCGACTGGTTCCATGTAACAAAGGAACGTCACACCAGCTAGTTAGCGACGTCTAATGTGTATCATAATGTGAAGCTCGGTTGTTCATAGTGCGTGGTCGGTTAACACAAAAGCCATAAATGCTTTCCACTCCAGTTCACCTTATTACCTTGTATATTTCATGAACGTGACTAATAAGAAGTGCTTCTTTTTTGCTTCCGATGACCTGCGTTTTCTGGTGCATCTCCGATGACATAGAAACGGTACCCGATTTTATAGCGATCGACAATATATGAAGCATTAAATGACCAAATATTATGAAATAATCAAATCTAAACTCGAATTTTTTTTCTGACTACAATTATCATATTTCTTTCTCACTACAATTATAACACTTCTTTTTCACTAGAATCGGAAATTAGTTTATAATACACATATCGTTCATTTTTGTTGCAGCTCGCAAGAAGAAGAGACACAAGCTGAACAAATACATCCTCCCCTTGATTGTAGGAGTTATATTAATCAAATCGATTCTTCTGCCTATCGCGTTGAAAACTTTGGCTATATTAAGTGGGAAGGCAGTGGTTCTGAGTTTGATGAGTCTAATTCTGGCAGCTATAGTAGGATTGAAGAAGGTCGCTCAGGCTCACTCCACAAGCTACGAGGTGGTAAATATGCCCGTGAATAAATACAAGAGACAGGACTTTTTTGAGGGCGACGACACGATGGACACTGAGCCTTACAAATTTTATAGGGAACGCCACAGGAAAAAGTAAAGACTCATTATTATTCAAAATGTTAAAAACGTTTTGTTCATTTCACCCTCGACCCCTACGTATTTTATAATTCGTCGGTCGATAGAAAATCAAATATTAATTTTATTCCGTGACTTAACTATACGCAGAGAATCCATTGCCTGTTCTGTCAAACAAGCTTAAAGCTGATAAAACTTTCCTCGTTCAAACTGACGCAAACGAAACTTGCTAATTATTCCATAATGCAACAGAAAAAAGCCGAGAGGTTAATAAACGGAAAACGAAGCGAACCGTAGAAAGTGTTTTCGAACGGTAGCGAATCATCATTTTACGCTTGCAAATCAAATCGTGCTTGCTGTAAGGGATGCTCGATTCCTTGGAAACGATACGTATAATTCTATACAGTGCGTATAATTCTATACAGTGCGTATAATTCTATACAGTGCGTATAATTCTATACAATGCGTATAATTAATTGCTCTAACCTGTCATGATTGTGATTAATTGCACCGCTGGTACTCCAAGTGAAAGTTCATCTCGAATTACCAGAATTATAAATTCGTGTGGCAAGCATCGTTACTGATAAACCTTATCGACAAATCGATATTTCCATTGTTAAATTTTCATAACTATTTTAAGTATTTTATACCTTATTTTAAAAATTACTCGTAAATCTTCTTTCACTAAATTGTGAGTAATTAACCTGCGTCTTTTAGATCATTTTCGACCGAATCGTATTTTTCATTTAATTTATTCACTTCAGGTTAACATCGATACAAGGTTGCTAAATTTGAAGGAAATTTGAAAAAACATTTATCGTAATACGCATAATTTTTTGTTCCAACTGTATTATAAAGATCGTTTTAAAACATTAAAAGTCTTCTTGGTTGAAACTAAAGCGGTATCGAGAAATAAAAAGTAGCACGGTTAAAGAAGGAAGAAGTATGAACTTTGACAGATATTTTCTAAGTTGGAGATTATTATTTATAAAACTGTGAAATCGTCGTTGTCGAGAATAGACAAAAAAATTAACCACGGAAGATACCACAACCATCTAAGAAACCCAGGAAATGATAAAGATAAGAAAGGAATGAGCCACTATTAAATAGGACAAGTCGTCGACCTTAAAACCTACAACCTTCCACTGTGCTTTAAAATTCGTGGAAAGGTAATCCGATTCACCAAACTTTTGTTCACTACCTTCCAATAATTCCTAATATTACATAGCTTTCAAACCTCGAAACGCTTATTAATCACGCGTTTAGATAAACCGTGCCGGTTGAAAGTCGAAATCAGATGAGACGACGATCAGAAGAAAGTCATTCAGACGCAACAGCAGAAATTGAATCATCGTTGAAAGCAAAGTGAGCAGTCGCGAAGAAATTTCTCCATTTAACATCCGATATACCTATTCAGCATCTTCATTCTACTTTTCTCGATGTATTCTTTTCTGTTCTCCATAACTGTATAAAATTTACGCTACCAGAAATAATTACAGGATCGCTACTATAAATGATTCTATTGCGTTAACCATGCAAATGAACGTGATGAGGTTCTATAGAATTGGTGGAAGGCACAATGTAGTGTTGTAACAATCGGAAGTCACCGACTTCATGAACGGACGTAACCTAGAAAATTAATCGTGAAAATCCATCGAAGGGATACCGTTAACGCGAAGATGACGAAGTTCCGCGCGACTGTTAAATATTTAAAGAGACCCGGAACGAGACAATGGAGCAGCGCTCGCGAATAAGGCAGTTGCCATTCCGAGGCATGCGCCATTCGAAAAAAAGAAACGGTCCCGATGAGATGTACGCATTGCTGGACATTGTTTGCTGTACGAATGACATCGGCTGGACTACTTCGCGCCCATTATCGAATCAGGAATTCGCGTTAAATCCTTATTAAAAAGAGAACAGTTATCCAAGTGCTTAGGTATAATATCTAATTAATAATTGCTATTATGCACTATTTAAGAAAGCAATCGAAAAGGAATATCGAGAATAATTACCAATGCAACTGTTGAAGCACTGACAAGAAATTCGCTTATCGTAATTTTTACTCTGTCCCATTGAGCCACACTTTAGTATACCGACTATTGACAGAGCAAACAATGTCGGAGAAAGTAGAATTTTCTTCGACGATCTGTGAATGGTACAACCTTAAAAGCACAAAAAATTCCATCCCCCACGAAAACATACTTTGTAAACATTGTACTTAACAGTTTACACCGAAAGGAGACGATTATCTGAATAAAATACGTAGAAGTTACAGAGAATGACACCGGTATTCACAAGAGGGAAACTGTTTAGAGTGGGTCTTATATCAGAAAATATATCCACGATGCAATTTCTAGCTTGGCATGACCGATGGCCATGTCTGTGGGCCAAGGCGAGCTGCTTGCTGCACGTGGAAATATTTGAAAACATCGGTCTCGATCATGGAAGATTTTCCAGTTGTAGGAATATTTAGAGAATAGAATTTACTGAATGCCTGAGAAAATTAAGGTGAATTATATGCGCAGAATCTCGATCAAACGTGTTCTCGACGTTAAAGACGGTAACTTATCGATGGGTACACTATAATCGTCTGACGTCTTTGCAATTTATATTAATAATATACAATATACAATATACACATATCACAAAATTTAAAGAGTAATACCGATGCAACTTAATTTCTCAGAGGTGGATAAGTTCGAGAAAGGTTGTTAGAATTATTTGGATATAAAAAATGGGAATCTCTTGTATTATTTTTCCAATAATTAATAAAACTATGAGCCTAATTTTTGCTATAATTATTAAAACAATGATTTTCCCTCAAAGAATTCAGCTTCTCTTCGTTTATACCATGGTATTAATATAATTCATTTCGAGGTGCATCGATGGACCATCGAAATCCCTTCGTCTATAACGTCATCGTCTCCCCTACTAACCTAATTCTTAGAATCTTGCTGGGCCACTAATATCAGGGATCGCCGATGCTAAGGTCCGCCCAGCTTCAACTACTCCGCTGATCCATGGAAGTGGTCGGTCGTTTGTTTAAAAAATTGTTGAAGAAAGTTTCTTCTGACGGAGAGGTGGGCAACGACATGTACCAGCGATGACGCCTTGTGTGTCTTAGTCGTTTGTCGTCGTCACATGCGTCATCGGTTAGAGTGGGGATATTGGGGAGGGTCCCAGCTGGTGAAGACCTATAAAGATAGAAGCTACGGAGGGTCAGATCACACTTTGCTCCGAAAATTTTCCGAGGGACGTGCTCGATCCTCTTCAATACGTTTTCTTTGCAATTATCGGTTAACACGTTGGATCAGACACAAAAGATGAACAAAATAGTGATACTGTGTCTTTTCGTTACATCCGCCGTGGCTGTGCCCACGCCGGAACTTAACAACATTGAGCTCAACAGGAATCTCGATTGCTTCGAGCAAGAGAACGCGCTGTTTAGCTGCATGTTCGTCAAGACCGTCAGCGCGCTGGATAGAGCCGCCAGGTCTAGCGACATCGAGATCATCGATGGTGTGAAGTTCGTGAGGGAAACACCGAGTAAGTTTAAGTTCAATTCTGTCTAACATTTTTTAAGTCCTTCGGAGAGTTGCTTAAATTTGTAGCTACTTGGTTCTTGGAAGTTTAATCCCTTGATAATGCCACATAAATTGTATCTAATCTATTTTACGATTTGCAAATTTTGACATTCAAACAAACATCGTTGAGTTCCTTGAAGTTTTATATGTCATTCTTCTTCTTAGTGGAACGTAGCGGAAAAGATTTGAAGACGGAGGTCGATATTATGAATGAATTACCAAGAGACACGTCGGACAGGGCCATTAAGCTCGCCACTATGCTGGTAGAATCAGCCCTGTCGTTTATGAAGTCCCATAGTTTGAAGCTGAGCATGCCCGAGGAGGGCTCGATATCCCGCGCTCTGGATGAAGGTAACTTTCTATCTTGCGCTATGATAGAGATGCTTCTATTACGTAATCTTTCCCACCTTGATGACGCCCCGACGCGTCACCGGTATGAACGAATAAACTGTTCACCGCGCCTTTCACCTTCGTGATATCTATACGCGCCGCGGTAACCTGTTCCGGATAAACCCGTTCCTCGCGCACTACCTCCTCCATTCGCTTTCCTTCTGAAATTATACATCGCCTCCAGAGAGAGAAAAAAAGGGGCTCACTGCGCTTGATAACACGCAGGCTATTAATTAGCGACACTTAGGATCGGGTAGCTAAGTGACGTGAGCAAATATGCTTCATTTGTTATGTTGTCTTTCGTGTCTTCTTATTCTTCAATGTTCCGTTTACAGATTAAATTTCGGGGAAGTGAAGTTTCATTTTTAGTACCGTGGTATTCGATTTTTAAGCAAAACATATGAAATATACAGGGAATATATTCGCAATTTTTTAAAGAATGGTGATATCATTACTTTTAGATCGTTTAGCAACTCCTACATTGAGAATATACGCATTTCAATCTTTCTATTGAGATAAAATTGCTTAAAATTTTCTCTTTTAGATTTTCGCATTAAAATAATTCTAATTTAGAATGAAACTTCCAAATCTACTTTTCTACGATTATCCATTGTTCTCTAAATTCGATGCTTCAACTTAAAATTTATCTATTAAAGCAAAGTTTCGAAATGTTTATTTCACCTCTTTTAAATTAAAGATATCTCCGCTACCGAAATTAATTTTCACTCCGTAACTCTTGTTTCCAGGTCGCGCCAAAATAAAGAAAATAGCACTGCCTCTGATCGCCGCCGCAGGAATAAAATTGTTCGCCCTAATCCCAATTCTCCTCGGAAGTCTTGGTCTCCTGGTCATGAAGGCCCTTTTCGTGGGCAAAATAGCCCTTCTGCTAGCTGGAGTGTTGGCTTTCCAGAGATTATTCGGCAGCAGCAATTCTGGAGCTACTAGTTTTTTCAGCAAGAACCCTCAACCATCGACTGGATGGTTTGACAACGCCAACCAAGGCTGGGCAGCCAATGTCGCAGCAGGTGTTCAACCTCAGGGCTACTACAAGAGAAGTTTCGACGCTGAAAATGGAAAAATAGACGCCCATTCGATGGCATACTCTGCGCAGGCGCCGATCACGAACGAAACCAATTGAAACGACGATCCTGAGTCTACGTTTATGAGGAACGAAAGACTCCAGGCTATCTGGGGGCCATATCTCTCGAATCTAGTGCGTGTAATACTCGCTAGACTCGTTCTCGACTGTTAGATTAATATTTAAGCGAATAACTTATGGACCGAGTAAATTATTAATAATCCTTTGTATTAATAAATTATTTGTACTATTGCAGATTGTCTATCACATACTTGTCGTGTATTTGAATCACTTGAAAGTCACTGAGAAAGCTGCAAAATTTCAATAGTTCGATATAACCGATTTCAGAATTGGAAAGTAGAGAAAAGTAATAACGTTACAAGCATCGTTTTTGAAAATTCATCTTGGAATTTGCTATCATTTATGTCATATGCGAATAGCTAAATAGAATACAACAAGCGAAAGTAAGTCAATCGTTTCTTGAGAATCGACGATTAATCGTGTAGCTGAACAATCAAATTGTGACACGAAGGTGGTGTTGGTCATTTTGTCTTCTGAGAGGTTCGTTTATCAGTTTTCATCTCTTTAACCAGCTGGGATCGAGTGTTAGATCGTAAGGAAAGACGATTTCTAATTTAAAGAGATTATTTATGCATGTGCGAGCGACGCAAGGCGAGAAGGTGCATAGAAAACGGTATGTACGTGATTAGTGTTTGCCCTGCGCGCGAAATATCGACATGATCGTCGATCGAGCCGACAATCGGTCTGGCTCATATGCGATTCCGATCGGACATACCATTTCGTTTGCACTCCCACCGCGGTTGTACCCTATTTTTGCGCCTTCTCTTTCCCCTTTCTTCGCTTATCCTTCCATTCCTTTCTCTCCTTCTTTCTCTCTCCTTCTCCCACTTCCGACCGAAAACAGATTCGGGACACGACAGTCGGTTCTGCATGCCGTTCCGTGTCACACGCGCGAACAGACACGGAAATCTAATTTTCACCGAAGAACTTATTACCAACTGTCACGTGAATATGATGTACCGCGAGAAACACGCGGGAGTGGCTCTGTCATTGTCGAAGCCACGATTGAAAGAGCGGATTCTGGTCGTGGAAACACGCCATTGTGTCAACTCGACAAAGGAACGCTCGTTTCGGCGCCTCCCTTTTATTCTTCCAACTCCAGAAACGAGACGTTCCATTGTACGCTAAAGAACGATACTGTCTTCTGTCCCTTACCGCTTCGTGGACAGAATTTAGAGAGAGTTTTACAGTTTGAACGAGGAACAACAGTTCCACGTATTGGTCCCACTTCTCGAATAAATCACGCTTGTAATTTCCAACTTTTCTCTTTGGTAAATGAAATGCTTGAAAGAAAACTTCCTACTTTCCTCCAAAACAAATCAGTCGCACCTTTGACAAACCTTCAACTTTTTCCAGGTTTCAATCACTCTAAAGACAGTCCATTCTAGTTAACAGCTATTTATCCTCAAGGTTTCTAGAAACCTGTGTTTCACGTTTATATTTCTCGCACTTTAAAAATGAACAGTACTGTTGTTGAATTTTTACCACTCCAACAAGTAGTAAAATCTGTAATTCATCGATTCCTTTATCAGTCGATTAAAATTTAATTCGAACGCAAAAAGTTGTTATTAAAGTTTAATAAAATTGGTATTCGACGGCTTCAGTACAATAACTGTCAAACTTATATCACTCGTGGAAGTGATAAAATTAGTATTCCATCGATTTTTACTTTCAGTTGATTAAAGTCTAATTTAAACACAGATCATAGACGAAGTTGATAGATCGCTCGAAAGTGATCTCGCTGAAAAGGAAAATTAATTTCTATCGTTAGACGATACGTCATGAAAATGTACGCGTTGTGCAGTGGCTAGCCGGTGAGACGCCGAAATTAAAATTCTTGACACCACAGCCCTTGCACGTCGCTTGCCAAATGGTTCAAACCGACCCCACCATCGATCACGAGTCGAAGTATAAAAGAAAAATTGACCTCGAGACAAACAGTCAAAATCCTCGTGTCCGTCCAGTTCAATCGATCATCATGATGAAATCATTGATCGCGATATTGGCGTTGTTTTCGATCGCCATCGTCGCGGCTGAAGACGCCAGAAGCGTGGAGATCAGCCTAACCAAGACGATGGACGAACTGAATAAAAGGGACACCATCAAGATCTACGGTGATATGATCACTTTGGAGAAGGTAGACATTGTGGAAGATGAAGAGGCTGCAAGAGCTAGTCAGGACCCTCTAGTGAACAAGATCGAACAGTTCTTGAGGAACAGGAAAATTCATGTACATCTACCAAGCGATGGATCTTCTGCCGACATGTTTGGCAGAGCTATGGGACAGAAGGACATGGAGATTGGCCTTAGAGGTCTGACTACAGGAGCTTCTGAAGGTAAAATTAATTTTTTAGAAAATATGTTAAAAGACTTTTAAGTTGGTTGAAGAAATTTAATGTTTCCAAACGTCATTTTGCTTCGAAACGGTGAGGTTTAAGTATAATTTTGATTGTATGAAACTTTTTCAGTATTGGTATGAAGGTTATTAGAAGTATTTGATTACTTTCTAAGCGAAATTCTAATTATATAACTCTTTAAATATTGGTAATCAACTTTTGCAGTCGCGATGAACATCAATCTTGATTGTAATTTTAAAGATTTCGATCGTAGATCGAGCTTGGACACATGTACTCTTTACGATGTTTACGATGTGCTAAATTCTACAGCTTTTTTTCAATCTCTTTTAATCATCGAAAAATCTACAGAGAAAGGGAGACTATGTCCCAAGAAGAAAACGAAAATTCACTTAAATCGTGCAAGAGGTACGAAGCTTTTGCTCGAAAAAGAACCAATCAAAAACAGGCAACAGAAGTAAGAATCTATCACGAAGAAAAATCGAAGAAACTTTCTATTACAAGTATTCCTTCGATCTCTCCTTTAGCCTACATTAACATCTTCAGCATTCGAGACTCACTCTCTCGACTACCAAAGCGTAAAACACTGAAAGAAAGGGGAAATATTCATGATTTCCCGAAGTGATCTCGAGGAGGAACTAAATTCCAGGAGACACTTTTATACTTCAACGTCAAGACAAGTGGATCTCCGTCGCGTCGAATCGCTGCTGTGAATCGACTGGACCACGGCCACGAACTTATAGTACCTCGCCTTTCTAAACTCTCTCCAATACGATGGAAGTAAGCCACGAAGACGAGGAACGATTGGTCGTAAAGTGGGACTTCAGATGGCGATGTTTCCGATTGGCTTCGTCGACGAACCAACGCCTCTGCCTGCTGCTCTTTTTCTCGGCCTCTTTTACGCGCCTCGAAGTTTTCACAAATTTTTTCTTCTCCCCGAACTGAGTCGTCGGGATGTATCCTGCGTTCCCCACGCAAGGAATAAACGGTTGGAACGCGATGAAGAATGGAGGGAGGAAAGTAGCAGTGCGTCGAGCATAGAAAGCCACGAAGACGCGTCCCACTTCCTCTGCATCCGCGAAAACGTTAGTGTGGCAGGGATTGAGATAAAGTGGGCCATCGATGGGATTCCGGGTTTCTGGGACAGCTGCCTGAAGAACACGACGAACGAGGACCTTGAACGAGAGTGCCACATGTCGAAGAAAGTAGATAGCCGATAAATGGCCATTAGAGGCTTCTAGATACCCCTTCCAGATTCGCAGTCTGATCAGCTTGATGAATTTCACTTGACGATTCATCCGATCCATCAAATTCGTCGACACGCATTAATGAACACTTTTGTTCTTTTTTGTTCAATTTCTTCTTATTATTTTTATATTTCTTAACAAATTTCTAAGATCTACGGAGTATCTACGATAAAAGTAATGTACGACGATTACGTGGATTTTAGATTTTGCATCGTTTCGCTTTCGTTCCAGCCCGAACCAAGCTGAAGAAGATCGTGTTGCCGTTACTACTGGCTCTCAAACTCAAAGCCATGATCGTCCTTCCTATTGCCATCACTCTGATCGGTCTGATAGGCATCAAGGGACTCGGTGCAGGTCTACTGTCCCTTCTTCTTTCCGGAGCGGTCGCTCTCAAGGCTCTACTAACACCACCACCACCCTCCTATCCCACCAGGGTCTCGTACGGAATAGTAAAACCTGAAGTTCACCACGAACATTGGCACAGGTCACAGGAAGAAGTCAATCAACCGTACAGAGGGTGGGCCCCGGAATTCGGGCCTGAGCAGTATCCCTACCAAGACATCCCTTAAATTCGGTCTTCAAGTTAAGATTCATCTTCTCATCCCTTCATTTTATTTATTATCTCCTCTCTGTTATTCCCATTGTGTTGAATAAAGACATCGCGTCCTTTCGTTTCTACGATCTTGCGCTTTCTTTTAATTTCCACCCTTCCTAATCTTCGTGTTTTTCGTTATTTTCATTCCTCGAATTTTCCACGAGTGTTCGAATACGTGAACCATCGAACACATCGATGCACTTTCCTCTCTCCGCTGGAGCGGACAGCCATTGACAGCTAAAATAATTAAATAAATAATTGGAAATCTATAACCGCCGAGGTAAAGCAGGTTATCACGGAGACGGGGAAGGCTAACGACCCAAATAGGAGTCGTGCGACGCGCTCCGTGGAGAGAGAACGACAGGTGGGGAGAAAGGAAGAGGTAGGGGAGTAGGAACAGGAAGGAATCGGGGTCACTGTGACAGGAAAGGTGGGAAAAGTGGCCGAGCCGGTGATTGGCCATTTCTGCTTCCCCCTGGGTGAATTCTCAGGATCAAGGGCACTGGGTCATTACCTCCACGTGGACTCCCACCTTGCGTTCTCCCCTCTTCGTCGAGCGATCATTGCCTCCCCCCATTCAGAGTGGAGAGACGGCGAGTAACGGTATCAGTTGTGATTAGGTTGCGTGGAGAGGGCAGAAACCTTGGGTATATACAAGCCGATCGAGAGGACAGCACTGTCAAGAGAATGGAGAACTCGAGGCGAAAAGAAGTTAATGAGTCGAATGCTGGGTTACGGTTTTGTTGATAAATTTGATTACCACCGGGCATTTTAAAGTTCTTTGGAAGTATTTCGGGAAATCGATAAGAATACATACTTGGAGTATTTTACAAAGTCTCCTCTCTCTTAAATCTTCTCTTCTCTATCTTCAGTAGGAAAAGGTTAATTTAATGAACTTGTTGTTTCATTTTTATCGAAGATTGGTCTTGTTATAAATGTCTTGGTTTAAGAGTGAGTTTGCTTCTCTTCCTTTGTCGAGTTCAGAAGTTGATTGAAATATTTCTGAATGCTCTTTGTTGATTTCCGAAGTCGATAAAAAGTTTATTAACCGTGATTTTTTAATTCGTTAAAAGTTTTATTTAAAACATACTAGTCATGTATATATCTCTCAAAAAAGCAAGATTTTCTCTGATAAGTAAAGTGAGCAAACGATTTAAAGTATACTATATCGAAGTCCTTTCAATTAACACACTTCGCATCATTCTACGAACTATCATAAAAATAGTTTCAGGCCAAATCCTGGTAACTTTCAAGAGATTTCGGTAAACTTGATCTTTCAATGCTTTCATTGCTGAATATTTAAAATGTAGATACCAGAACGATTGCTCGGACAATGGCTAGATATGAACGGGAAACTCATGACGTTTACAAATTGACTTTGAAAAAATGCGAAAGTATGATCGCGCACGATGCATTTTGAGCGCATAACGGATGCTCTGTGTCGAATTAATGAGGTCTAAGCAGCCACTCGGCCAGCAACCGGCATCAGTCGCTGTCGATGTACCTCGGACTTTTTTTGTACCGTCTGACCCACGGTTCGATAACGCAAATGCGTTCAACAAACTTGAGAACATTAAACTAACCGAATGCACGTGCGCATGAACAGCCTGAGAAGGTGTACGGTTTAAAGAAACTACACGATATTTGTGTAAATCACAATGAGAGCATATTAATATAAAATAGAGGTGGATTAAAGGATAGTTTCACCTAATCCATATTCTACTTTGGAATGTTATTCTGGTGAAGCAAATTTAATCAATTGCAAGCTTTTGGAATTAGAAATGTCCAAAATATTGCAGGCTTTTTATACTGTAAACAGTTTTCAAGCCTGAATTGCTCTTCAACGTACGAATGTCGAACATCGAATGCTTTCAGACAAATCGGAGCTCCCGTATGTTTTGAAAATTTACAACACTGCAAATACGTCTGTATGAAAGTTTCGTATCTCAAGTAAAAGCTTGGAACGAAGGAAGAAAACAAAAAATATCAACAAAAACGATATTACAAAAAGTACTATCAGCACGTTCTCCTGCATGCAAAGGATTGAAAGTTCCAAATCCATAAGGACTACGCAAATCGCAAATTGCCCAATTCCGAGCGGAACAATAAAGCGATCCGTCCTGGTCAGACACGTGGTCGCTCTTCGTTCCAAGCGACACGGTTTTCCAAATAACGCGCCGTTCACCGGCGATCCTGGCCGGGAAACGATCGGGCCGTTTCCTTCGAGGATCTCCAGTGGATCTTACGGGAATTCTCGTGGTCCATGTGCATTAGCGACTAATAGCGACTTTCTCAACGTCCATCTCGATTTTCGAAACGAAAATGGGCTAACCGCGCGCGATCAATCGGCAAATGCTATGCAATTACGTTCACCGTTTCCAATGTACAACGCGTTGAATCGAATCCAGCGACTAAACACGTACAAAACAGAATCGTATGAAGAAATCGGAAACAAGATCTGTCCCAATTGTGGCATTGACAGGGACAGTGGAGTAAAATCGAACAGCTATCGACTGAATGGACAACTCGATCGCTTTAACCAGTTGTTTTCTCTGATTTCCATGTTAATTATTACGAAGTTGAAAACCTTCCACTTATTAACCCCGGTTGTTTTCCATCGATTAATTCGTCCAACTTATTTCACATTTGTCGTACGATATTTCGATAATTCAAGCGGTCGAAAGCTGGCAAATTCTGTTATATCATTCGGATGATGGTTGTAGAAACTTGGCCAGAGAATTAAGGACGCTTATAAAATTGCAAATCGATCGTAAAATCGTCAAATGGTTTTAATTTTCGCTTTCGCGGATTCTGGAAAGTAGAGTAGGAAATGCCGTTTCTATTTGTTATAACTTTTTGTTCAGCGTGACTCTCCAACAGGAGGTTGTCGAGGACAGAAAGATTTAATAATGCGCGATCGACACCGTCGAGGAAATTCGGCCGATGTTCGATATACTCGTTCGAGTTACGTATTAAATGTATTAAAAGGATAGTAACAGTATATCAGGAACAGTTATGGGAAACAGGAGGAGCGCCCATTCACGTTTCACTTGCGGCACAGTTCGCGTACGTTCGGTACTTGCCGGTGATTGGAAAGGCATGACCAGGATCGATCGATGAAAATCAAGTATCAAATCTAATCGGCAAACCGTAACATTGTAACACGACATTTTCCATTAACTCTACCAATATCGATATTATACGTTTAAACTTTTGCAAGCTCTTAAACAAATTTCACGCCAATCGTCTCAACTGTTTAAAATGGGGTTTCACTTTTCAGCCAACTGTCTAAAATAGAGTTTTACTGTAAATTTGAAAGAATATGATATGTTGTGGGAACTTATACGATTCGATAGACTACGGTCGCAAAGGACAGAGCGACTGGCCGACTCTGCGCCGGATCGAAACAAGAGTAGCTCACCGGAGATCGCGCGATTATTAACGAAAGGAAGGCGTTGCGGTAAAAGGAAGTAACAAGTAGCGAAATAGATACCTGGAAAAGAAGGCTAATCCTCTCCTTTCCGACACACCTGCTGGCCGAGCATGCGAGCGCATCGTTTCGGCCGTACGAAACGTCCATGAACGCCTTACGCGGTGTTCACGCCGCGAATTCACCACGCTCGAAACTGCATGCCCTATTGACGATAAATAATTTCAACGGAATGCGCAGCCTGGAATTTTTCTCGAGTTCGCGTGCGGCCGCGTAAATGTAACACTTTAGTTCGAATGCGACGATGAGAAGCTCTCAATGTTTGGTGAAACTTGATCAAATACGTATCTCTGACTTTTATCGGAATTTATTTTCAGTAGCTCGGAGCGATGATTCTTCTTTATTTTCAAAATAGAAATCGATTTATCCAAACTTGTCCTTCCTTCAATTATCAATTACTTGGAAGAGATACCTTTACTCAATCAAGATTATATTCAGGATTATAATCAAGATTATATCGATCATAAAAAAATTAACGCGCAATATTATAAATATTATGTTATTTTATTGTATTCTTCGCACTGTATCTTCTTTGTTATTTTCAATTCCTTTTCTTCGAAATCATTCAAGAAACCAATATTCTTAACCATCGCCACGCGATTGACCCACAAAAGTTCGATAAAATCGAACAGACTATATGGAGTCTAAAGTCATGCAAGTTCCTCGAACGCGTAAGTGGCCACGCGATTTCCAAAGCGTAGTAAACGTTGGATGCATCTCTGGCGCGTGGATCCTGTGAAAATTGACCGCGCACTTTCTCGCCGTCAGATCCGTCTGTTGCGCTGTCGTTCGAGCGTGGCGCGCGAAAATCCGATCTCCCGCGAGTTAACTGGGCTAATTTAAAGTAGGCCTGCTCCGTCTCGTTTCGCTCAGTCGAGGGAAATAATACTCCGTGATTTCCCTCTCCCTTTGTAGTTTTCTTAAATATTCAGATGCTCTTCGCATAGCCGGATATGGAGGCTCGATTTTGTCCGACCATCGACCGCCTCGATTTCGTCGTCGAGATCGAAAGTGGTTCATGTCGGGTCGTCACTGTCGCCATCGGCCACAGACGATCTGCGATCCTAGCTTATTCGATTGATCTGTACGTTTGAGTACGAAAAAAGTCACTGCTAGCAATATCCAATCGATCAAACGAGCTGAAATATATGTCCATAGATACAGGAGCTACTTTTTCCCAGTAAAACTATGAATTAAACTTTAACAACTAGTGATACAGATGTTGATTTACTTCATAAATATAATTAAACGTGACGGAATTATCGATGCAGGAAGAATCCACTCCATCTTTTAACAGCTGTCTATAATTCCCTGTGATCAGCGTACGAAGCGCGATACGAGTACTTTCTGAATCCAGATTGCGAGTGTAACGATTTCTAGAGCAAACGGAATCGATATCGAAGAAAGTTTGGCCGAGCAGCATCCACAATGACCACTGAGCGAATTCACTGAGATGATTCCGTGGCGACAATTGAATGGAAGTCCAAGATCACGAGGCTTCGCTCTCATTAGAACGTCTCCGGTATCCTTTTTTTTCCGCAAATTCGACAGAGATTCGAATTCTCCGCTCTATTTGACGCTCCCTCTCGCCGCGTACGTACAAGGCAGCGGCGGTGGTGGACGCGAGAGAGCCCCTCGCCTCCTCTCTTGGACCACCGTGAAAGAAGAGAGCACACCGTCGCCGGCGCGTTGCTCTCGACTTAGGAGAATGTATGGAACGGCCGAAAGGCAAAAAGGAAAAAGGACTACCCGGTGACTCGCTCTATATATACTGCAACTATCCGAGGGTATGTCCAGTGCACGGTACGCGTCTCGTCCGTCAGCTTCAGTCAGCAGATCGAATCCTAACCACGTGCAACAAGTCCATTTTACGCCGTTTATCCCAACCGCCGGACCTTCTCCAGCAGGATCTCTTTAAGATCAGAGTTTGTCGCGTCCGGGTTCAGAAACGTCGCATAATTCGCGCAGCACGATGAAGGGATTTGCGGTATTCGGTCAGTCGTCGGTCTATCGTCAGCAGGCCCTGTTGCTGCTGCTGCTTCCTCTTCTTCTCGTCGGCTCCGTTGTCGGCGAGATCGAGAGACGTACCTCGAAACAAATGGTTGAGGAATCTCCGGAGACTCTAGCCTCTACTCTGAGCAAGGATTGTGGCAAGTCCTACAGTGCCACTTGCCTGAAACTAGACGTGGTGTCCTTCCTGGATAGATTATCTGAACAGGAAGACATCAATATCCTACCGGGAGTGTCGGTGATCAAAGAAAATAGTTCTGCCAGTATGCCAGCTTCCGAGGTTGTCGCCAATCTGGCTAGGGATTTCCCTAACGACGTGGAGAAGAGACTGGACGCGTATCTGGTTCACAAGGTCGGAAGCTACCTGAACAGCCACTCGATATCCATCAAATTGTTCGACCCCAGGACCTTCGAGGCTGCTAGGAATTTTAACGAGGAAACGTTGGCTCAACTTGGCCTTGGCGGTGGACAAAGTATCGGAACTGGTAAGGAATTACTCTTCTTAGAGAGAGATTAAGATTATCGTGAATGAAAACACATGATAACGATTTCATTGATCATCATATAGGACGTAAGAAGGAGAAGGGCGGTATGAATGGTTTATTTGCTGGTCTGATGATGATGAAGGGTACCCTCGGCGCAATCGGTTTCGGTGCCCTCGCCCTACTCGCCGGAAAAGCTCTGATGACTGGCCTGATGGCCCTCATGTTATCAGCCATCGTTGGTTTGAAATCTTTGGCCGGTGGTGGCGAAAAGAAGACTACCTACGAGATTGTCAGTAAACCCGTATATTCGAGTTCTCATACTCACAGCTCCGAGGAGCACCACGGCCACGGCTATGGACATTCCGGATACGGGAGATCCTTGGACACGATCCACGACAGCGTCCAGCAGGCCGTTCTGAAATATGGCAACGCGCGGGATCGTCGATCGCTATTCCGGCAAAATTAACGAACTCGTGATCGGAGGAGCCGCCAGCGAGGAGCAGCTGGTGGCACGCGAGAGATCTAGTAGCACGTCTCTACCTCACCGAGTCCACTTTGTTTCCGTTTATCCTCTTTTCACACTTCACGGTTCCTTTCAATCTGTATCTAGCTCCTACTCCACCTCCACCTCTTCATCACGCTCTCCACTGCCATCAACTATATTTCTCCTACTCCTCCTTCACGTCTCTCCCATCTTTAACTTCGTTTCGCTTTCTTGTTGCTCGCGCCTCTGTCCGTCACTTCAGTCACATCGCCTGGTCTCATTTCATCGCCCCGTCTCTCCACCATCACCATCACCACCATCACCAATTTATATTCGTAGATTCGTAGGTATTTATTTGTCAAGCATGCTCCCACGTACCTCTACTCCCCACGGTCACACGGCTCGAGCTGGTCGTCGTTGCACATGGACCATTTTCGTATCATGTACATGATTTCTCCTTCTTGTTATTTATATGTATTTATGCGCAGTGTAAAGTTTTAATAAATCACGTTTTTAAGAAGCTCCCTGGCCCTGTCGTTCTTATAAGATCGCATCACGTTTTACGAAAGGAACCAACTATGGTTTCTGAAGATTTATGACGAATCTTTTTTCTGTTTGATTCACTATATGATAGATTATAGTGGAAGAAAAGGTGGCTGGAATCAAGTAGCAGTTTGCGCAAAATAAAGACAGCTCTTTGCTCGGTCTGCTGCAAAGAAAATTATATGTGTCGCATCGCAATTACGAGACGAATGGTTACTCAATTAAATTGATGCGAAACAAGGTCGTCCGCTTCTAGGCGCGTACGTTAGGCTACCTAGACATTCTCTGGTCATCGAGGTGCGCACGGTCATAATTTCTCAGGTGCAGCCAACAAATGTAATCGGATTCGAACGTTCCTTATTGAGGAGGAATAGAAAGGAATTTTTTAACATACACAAGTGAGTCACCTCGTTTCGAAGGATAGAGATCTTTCATTTCTTTTGGTTTTCTTCAGATATCCCGATTTAACTCAAATATGTGCAAACATCCACGATTTAATTATTATTTATTTCGAAATTAAAGAAAAAGTGAACTAAAAATTATAATCAACATACTTTATATGACAAAGAAAGTAGCTAATCAATTAACGATACTACTAAAAAATACATATCTGCATCAAATTCATAATCTGCATCAAATACATTACATTTTTATAAAAAATGAATTAAATTATCCTAAGACTTTTGAACAGCAACGTACATACCACTTCCTCTAAACATTCTAGATTCTTTCAACCATCACTCAGCGGACGCTAACAACTTTCGAATAGCCGACAAAAAAATATTTCAGTTCTATAGACTAGATCTTGAGCCCTCGTTATTCTTCACGCAGGAAGTCATCGAGTTGCCCCTGAAATCTCGAAAGGCGGGATCTTGTTTCGCAGGTTAGGAACCGCGGTAAGACCAAACTACGAGGCAGACGTATTATTATGTTATTTTCCTAGCGGCCTAGTAAATGGCAATCGTGACAAGGCATTGAAAAAATCTGACAAATGACATAAATCCTATTGTATTTAAGCGATTACGATTTGACGGAACTCAGTCTTTGCTGACGGTAAAGTACGAGATCGATCATCGGGTTTCGAGCGATGTCAACGCTGAAGATTATTTACGTAGTGCACAGATCCATATTCGTAGCGATTGTAGTGCTTTCGATCGTAAAACAAGTTCGAAATCAAGTAAACAATGGAACACACACGGATGGCAACGTTAACGTGGATCCGTACAAGATTATTGGGACCAGCGGTCGTCAATAGTACTGTGAAATTTATTTTGTAATCGTTGCTTCCATTTCATTATTGAGTGTTATGTAGCTTTTGCTAAGTGGAATAATTAAAGAATTAGCTACAACGGTGGAGGAAATGAAATTTTCGTTGAATTATTAAATAAAATGATGGTTAATTCAATTTGCGTGCAATAGTCTCTGATGAGTGAAATAATTAAAGAAATAACTACGATAGTCGAAGAAATAAAATCTTCGTTAAATTATTAAATAAAATGATGGTTAATTCAATTTTGATATTTGTATTAAAATTTTTAGTAGCGCTGGTCGACAAGTGCTCGATTTCCGAAGGAACGGCTTTAGAGTGGATATTCGAGTGGTACCGTCACTGAAAAACGATTCTGCGAAAGACGATGACTTCCCAGAGTTCCCAACGACAGACATAGGCCGCTGTGTCATCGATTTCTCGCTAATCTGCGCGAAGAAACGTCTCGGCCGATTCCTGGACTCTATTAGGGACTTAAACGAGATTTATTTAATGGGTCAAGATGTTAAACTAGTGAAAACCAGAGCGATTAACGACCATAGATCCGTGAATGATAGCAATGACACTATAGAACGAAGTATCAATGACTTCTTCGATACGTTTGCTTTAAGAATTACACTACCCAGGTGGAATGGGAACCGAGAAAAAAATCAGATAGATGTTATGTTTGACGAAACTCCTGTTTCCGAGGGTTTGTATCAAAATACTTGATGTACGAGTGACAATTAAATGTTATATTAACTATGGAAAGAAATACTAAGGTTTCGTTTAATAATTTTTGCATCACTGCTTCTTCTACACAAGATTTTACAATTTTACAAAATTCAAAAATAATTGAAGTATTTCTAACATTATTATAAGTGTTGTCTTAATTGATTCTAAATGAGTTAAAACATACGCTCTCCTTTAGGGCGAGGCAAAGGAGGAGGCAAAGGCGGCAAAGACAAAGGTGGCAAATGTAAGACAATGATGATGGCTGGTCTTATGATGCTCAAAATGAAATTCATGGGTAACGCATAAATTGTAGCCCTTTATTTCTTTACGACATTCTAAAATACCTAATCAAATTTCTAAATATCAGGAGTAGCGACGATGAAGGGCATGATGATGGCTGGGATGTCCCTAATGATATCCATGGCAATGCTGATGCAAAAGTATATGAAAGGAGGAGGCAATGGCGGCGGCGGAGGAGGAGGAGGGGGTAATGCCACAAATTACCAACATTATCATGAATTGCTGTAAATTGCCAACTTTATTACGATATGAATTAAATGCGATATTACTTTAATATTTTCAGGTCAGTACAAAGAAATCATTCTTCTAACAAAATCTAGTGGAGGCGGAGGAGGAGGAGGAGGAGGTTATGGTGGTGGAGGTGGCGGAGGTTATGGTGGTGGAGGCGGCGGAGGTTACGGTGGTGGAGGAGGAGGAGGTTATGGTGGTGGTGGAGGCGATTATGGTGCTCCACCGCCTTCGAGCTATGGTGCACCGTCAGGCGGTGGCGGTGGCGGTGGTGGTGGTGGTTATGGTGGTTGGGGCCGCAGCTTCGGAAGGCGGTTTATAACAAGCAATCTTGGGAAAACAGGATATGCAACAGAATCGAAAGATTCGTCCCTTAAAACAGAACAACTTGTATCAAGGACAGACTCAATTGCCTATCAGAATTATGGACATCCTTCTGTTATTGCCAATATTACATACTTGAACTGGAACTCCAGCAATACCGTGGAACCACAGAAATACCAATATTTGACTAACAACGTCGCTAATGTGGTAAACAGTGATAAAATGGAACCATCATCGCGCTCAGAATCCGATAATTACGACATTGAAACGTATCAGGTTGATGATTCAATAGGTGATTCGGGAGACTATGTGACAGATTCAAAGCCAAACTATTTGGACAATAGTGGTCATGTCACTTCGACAAATCATGTAGCGAGCAATCATGATACGAGTGTAATGCATTCGGTATATAATGACGAATGGCAACCCACGGAGGAAAAGTTCTCATCAAATTTGAGCAGAATTTGAGAAAGTGAGGAGTTCGAATATTGAAAATTCTTCTGTATGGTGAATGTAATATAATCCTAGAGAAATTGTCAATTTAAATGTATCGTTTGGAAATAAATTTAATATTGAAAGTTTAGTATTTTGTCTGTGAAAGTGGCTTGAAACCAATAAATAATTTCATGTGTAAGCGACCGTGATTTCAAACTCGGTATCACTGGTCACAAGGCGGTGGCGCAATCTTTCGAACAATTGACTAAGGCTCTTCACAGGTGAGAGTTCTACCTGTTCTCGCTAGATGTATTCCTCGTAGCATTGAAGCAAAGAGAAAGCATAAATGCAGGTGAGGTACAAGATAGACTTACCGTCCCATGTACGTTTCAACACTCTAGAGCACTTTTAGCACTTTAATGATTGAACAATTTCTAACGTTACCAATACCACATAAATTTCACATTTTTAAATAAGTTTTGCGAAATGTTTGATCTTACGGTCGCTATAAGAAATGGACAAGAGAAGAAGCTTTGAGGAAAACCACCTACCTACATAAATATCTAAATATGATAATAAGAAATCAAGAAGATATCTGCCTACATATATGGTAAAAAAGTGCTATGGTTCTCAGCTGATCTCTGAATAGATTTTATCTTTTGTCTGTGACTACAGGATAGCGCGGTATCGACTGAGTAAGATGTTACAAGTTAAAGAACACTGTCACTAGGTGTCCAAAGCCATCGGCCGACTTCCACTATGAAATTCAGAATAGTTCAAATAATATGTATATAATAATAATATTTACAGTATAGCTAGGTCTACAAAATGCGTACAATGTGCGAGTTATCTTCAGAAAGTCGTACACCTTTTAACTTATTTGTGACGATGCAGCGATGTCTTCTAAGACTGTATAATTGATAATCATTAAACTTTTTTCTACGTTCCTTTCTTCCTTCTCCAGTGGTTCGTAATCATAAGGAAGTGGAATTTACGATCCAGTATCAGGTCTGTTTATAATTTATAGGCATCTTTCTTAGCGCGAAATCTGGATTACTCGTTCAACGATCTTAAATTGCAAAATTATCAAGGAAACTTTTTAAAATCTCCCTCCATTTAATCTATTCAATTTTCTTTTTCTGTTCTATTTAATCCTTCTCTATCGAAATATCGCGTTTATTGCATCAAATTCTATGCAAATCGCGATTTTATATTACATGTCTGATGTTTACATTAGATATTTTATATTAGATGATAGTAGTATGCAGCGTGCGAATCTCAAATTAGCTACCATCTAGGTAACCCACATGGAACGAGTACCTTGAGCAACGTAACAGATCGATGATTCCATAATGTACACAACCGGTACGCATAGAAATGACTCGTACACACATTAATTGAGCGATAACTGTACGTCGCGGAATTGAACCGCACATCGCAATACGTGTCTCGATGCTGTACATAAGAATGTGCTGACGAGCTCGTCTTAGAATCGACCCTGCACAATAACTGACCCACATTGGTCCACGAGTTTAGCCACTTTATACTCATAACACGTAGCATTTTTGGAGACAACGCGATCTGATTTGAAAGGTATAACGGATTTTTCAGCTACGACGCTTGACGATTTCAACTGCTTCTTTGTCGTCAATAACTTCAAAGAAACGTTCTTCTCTCGTAGAAAGATTCAAATATCTCGAAACTATTACGAATACAAATGAATTTTAATTTAATCGAAGTGTTAGGTTGTTCTCCACAAAGATCACTTCGAATTATTAAGTTACATTAATTCTGCAAACTATCTTCATTTAAGCTTGAAGTATTTTAGATTAAATTTACGACACGTTTGAAAACTTTCATAGAATCGATAATTCAAACACACATAATCAGTAACGTAAATACAGAAAGTACTGAACTCTCAATTAAGAGATTTAGACGATAAAAACGTAAAGTGAAGGATTTAATTATTTAATGGAAAGAGTATTAAGTCATCGATCGACAAGAGAATAACAGAAACCAAAGAATTGGAAAATCGGTGAAAGTTACAGTGTAGGAGTCCAGACGGGACTGCTATCACGCCAGAAATAGGTAGAACGTGTCACGCCAACAGTTCGCGGATCGGTTCACTTTCCTACGCGCGCAGCACGTGTCTCGCGATGAATCTTTGCCCGATCCTTCGTTGACGTAACAGAAATTACCCGCACGAAGAAGCAACCTGAGAGTAAAATGAACACAAATGTGAAACGATTTTATTGTGATCTAGTCATTTCCCATGACGGCATAAATCGCGGATGATAGATTAAAGAGTACAGAAATTGTATCTGTTTTCACATGTACACGATGTTTGTATGTTTTCAACGCACATGGTGATGATTCCGATGATTCCGATGAATCCTGGTAAAAGCCTCGTTTTATATTTTACTCTTCTTCCGCATTACAAATGTATGTCATGTCCCGTTCATTTTTTCTTAGTACACAAACTTTCTTGACCTTCTATTTCGGTGAAGGTCTTTATTAATTATTTTGAATACGCTATTAACGTTACGCAAGCTTCAATGGAAACGATTATAGTTCACCGACCACTTAGTCGTTTGTTCCTGTATACGGGGTGTTAAACATAAAGTATCGAATGGCTTCATGCTATCTTTTATTCCATAAAATTAATAATCAAATATACAGATGACAATTTTTGGACTTTCGTAGGTCAATCTTGCCTATACATATAGAAACATAAATCATAAATTTAGGACTCTCGACAGCATACATGTTTCTGAATTCTTAAATTCACCATTTCGACATTCCTCCCGCCGTTTTTACCATTCCGATATTAATCATCCCGTGTTATTTCAAATATTCGAAGCTATCACAGAACATGATTAATAATACGTATTAAACTCTCGATCTTAATTTTCGATTGTGTACGTGACGTCGAACAGGAGTGCCATGCACGCACGAAATTTTTCTGTCCACCCAATATATGTAACGTGTCCCAGTTGCTTGGTTCACTTCAAGCACATGCAAACCAGTTCCGATGCACCGTGTCTGTGCAAATACTTTCAGCCGGCCGACGCGACGCGGCCTGGGTTTCTCACTTGAAAACGCGTATAGGCTTACGATTCGAAGCAGCTTGCGCGATTCGCGCGTTTTGGGGAATTTCCTATCGTACATGGCGACACAGTTCTTTCAGCCTACTTCGACACTTGAGTTTCTCTTTTTTGTTTACCCGCCACATCTAGTCGTTTTTCAAGTCCATCCATGTCTGTCTAACCCCTATTTATTATCGGTTCTTAGAATCTCATGAAATCGTTAATGAAATTTACATAAAACAAGCAACCAGAAAATTCCAATCTAATTGAGTTCTGTTGATTCATATCTCCCTAGGAATTGTAGTAAAAAAAGATTTCATTCTCCGATTTCCGTAGATACCAGCAGATACCAGCTTTCATTTATTCAACAACATAAATAACTTGATAGTTTCCAATGTGTTTCAGTTTACGTTTTAGTCTACTATCGGGTTTGATATATTAATTCATAATGCTGCTGGCATTATGTTTGATTTCGTCCATTTTTTATTATGCCTGATGTTTTGTATCAATATTTCAATAGAGGTAGAAATGAGCAAAATTTGATAAAATGAACAAGTTCGTAATCTGAGCAATGGCGATCGGAGGATTAAAGCGATCCACTGTTATGAATATCCTCCTGACTAATTAGATGGTAGAGTGTGTACGATGTGAAACCACTGTTAAGGAATTCTACGCATTGGTACTAATATCTAGGCTGGTTGAAACGTACCCGTTCTTCCTCCATGAGTATCGAGGGCCGCAGGAAAAAAAGAGGCAGAAGTCGCGCGTACGAGCGTTCGTTTCCGTGAATGCCGTGTACGCTCTACAAGATCGCTTTTCGGCGGTCATTGAGCGACCAAGCCGGTCGTCGCTCAACCTACCTACCTACCGGCCAGATCAATAGTAGGTCAATGGAATTCATTCGGCCGGACCACGTTCGCCAGTATTGACCCACCCGATCCTCCTTACGATCTTGGAACCCAACATAACCAAGCAAGGTGGAATAACGTTACTCGACACGTCATGTGTTTCGTAGCAAGATGTATAGATTGTATAAGGTACTTCAGATAGTTCTCAGGATGCAACATTTTTCTGAGTTCAAGTGGAAGTAATAAATGATGTAAATGAAGTGTAATAGTAGTAGTAATCAGTTTCTATAATGTTGATTGATTTTGTATTGAAGTTTCTTTCTCTTCACTGTAAATTAATTGATATTGAACATTTTACGTAAGAAGAATAAGGTTTAAAAGAACAATTGGAGGAAGTAGAGTACCAGTGAAATTGCCCTCTTTCACAGCCACATTCTGTAACTATGCATAACTCACTTACTTCTATAATTATCCGTAATCTAGAAGGTGTTTCAAGCGTGCTGTGAAATATGTTGTTGCTACGTTTCCGGTTTCCCGTTTCAAGGTCGCATTTTCCTAGCCGAGAAGAAACGACACTGAAATCATTTTTCCTTGACAAAAACATTGATCGATGAAAATTGTGCCTGTAGCCACGCGATGATACGCTTATCGACCGTTCTTCTCGAATGTAGGTTGTCGAAGTGACGCTGGAGTCGTCGATCCCGATAATGGGAACACCTTCACCAACAATCTATTAGCGAAAACTCCGGTGTGGAGCCTGGCTGAGAATTCGTAACAGTGTGATGTCCATGATAGAGCTATTACATTCATCAACAAGAACTAAAGAATTATTATTTGCAGATGAAGTTTGTAGATAAGTCCAGAATGATGTAACGAATTTATTCTAACAAGTAGAACAACTAACAACACTTGTTCCTTTGCAAAAGCTTACTAAAAATATAATCACGATTAATTAAAGGAGAAACGCAATGCAATTAAAGTATCCTCCAAGTACATGACGACGCCATTTAAACGAAAAATATGAACACAGCGACAGACACTGATTGGAAAGACCCGGCGATCATCTTGGATTTTGCTCCAGATCGCTGTGTAATAATTACTTCCTCTTCCTAACCGAGTCAAATCTCTAATTTTGCTGCGATCTTCCACGATAATTAACCTCGATATGAAAAGTAACGAACAGATAGTATTACTTAATATTCCACACAGTGGACTTCTTCATTTAGCGCTTCGTTTTTCACGGAACGCTCTGAATTTCACTCTCGCGTTCCACTTTTTTACTTTTGTCTTATGTTTTGCATTTATTCGAATATACAGTGACTCTTTGGTAGCCGATTACGACCGCAAGAAGCAATCCTAGACGTCCCGCGGCTATAATCGAGAGATAATCGAAACGGGATCACTTGCGAACTCGCACCAGACCGGTCTGATGGCACATAAACAGCAATCTGCAACGGTCCAATGATTTGCAGTTTCCGTTGAATCCATAGAAGAAGTTTAACGAGAAACGACGACATTTGTCGCAAGTTTGCGAATTCTTTTTGTCTGTCACGACAGTTACAATGGATACTTGTTAACGGTTTAATATGTTACATAGAAAATTGTTTATATAATACCGTTGCAGTAGCTTTTTAACATCTAAAATAATTGTTAGGCTCGAGTCCTCTCAGATACAACAATAAAACGAGTTAATAATATCTAGCGCTATTCATAATCCTGCCATTAAATGCAAGTAAGCTTTAAGTTAATGCTTAATGAGTTTATATACCCGTAATATTCATAATAGCAGCAACAAACTGAATCACAGAGGTTCCAGTACTTGGTATAACTTGTAATTTTCATATCAGCGTCGAGTGCCGTCGCACGTGACCAAAATGCCTCGGTGACCATAATGCGATTCACGCGGTTTAACTTGACTGAAAACGTTGCGAAGAGAAGTTGACAGGTTTCCCAGCCGCTTTCACCGTGCGCATTGCCAAGGAGCTTGGATTGACGGTGCATACAAAGTCCGAAATCTTCGTCAACGCCTTTTAACACGCGCGCGC
This sequence comes from Bombus vancouverensis nearcticus, assembly GCF_051014615.1. Classification (NCBI taxonomy): domain Eukaryota; kingdom Metazoa; phylum Arthropoda; class Insecta; order Hymenoptera; family Apidae; genus Bombus; species Bombus vancouverensis. The sequence continues at coordinate 4,563,025 of NC_134925.1, forward strand.
GTGTAGCTGGACGCGTGGCCGGTTGCAGTCAGAGAGGAGACGATAATGACCTTCCACGGAGCGGCCGTAGACGGAGTAGGAGGGTCTTTGACACACTTGACGCTCAGGTGAATTGTAACCGAGAACCGAGAAGCTTGTGGTTAGTTTTGAGCGGGAGATCGAACGGAACGCGTCTCGCGAGAAGGAACGGAGAAGGCGAACAAGTTGGGCGAAGATGATGTGACATGCCGGCTAAATGACACGGACATGTCGAACGAATCGATAAACAATTTACGATGCGACTGGATTGTTTGAAATCGAAGGAAGGAATCGCCGATCCCTAAAACGTTTGAAGGAGGTGTGATCCATTCAGATTGATATCGAGGTCGTGATCATTGGAGGGGGCAACGGAAGTGATAAAAGGTGCACGTGGATAGGGTAATATCGGTGTGACGAAATCAAAAGTGTATTAATCGTCGATCTGATTTCTGGTCTATACACGCTTCAACTATCTATATCTTTGATTGTGCTAAATCTTGTTCAATCAGATACAGGTGAAGTTCTATTTAAATATTTAAAAAATACTTATCCGGTGAAATCTAGTCTTCGTCAAGGATGCATTTAAGATCCGTGATCGTGATCGTATATTTGTGCGTGGTGCATGCAAACTGTCAGTTCTTCGATGTTAAGAATTTGAAGAATTACGCAAAGATATTTAACTTCAGTGGTTTGTCGCTAAACCAGACTGAGAATGAATTGTGGAAAGGATTGATCAGGGACTGTGATCGATCCGTAACGTTCTCCTGCATACAGAAAAATGCTTACACATACCTAGACAATGTTTTCGTGGAGAGAGACAATATCACAGTGTTTGAGGGTTTGACTATGACGAAAAATAATTTGGATTATGGAACGTGTCGCAGGAAGAGTGATCAAGATGATTCCATGGATGAGAATCTGGTGGAAAGGTCCAGTAAGGATAATTGCGACGAAGAGGAAAGTGAAGAGGAGAAGGGAGAGGAAAGAGGTCGACAGTTCGGCGAGGAGCAGTCACCTTTGGAGGAAGTGACTAACGCGCTGCGGAAGAGGGCGATGAAATTTCTCGCGACCAGGGATTATCAGATTCAATTACCCGATTTTTTCTTCGAAGGAGCCACGATTCGAATAAGTCCTCGTGAGATTGATGAAAATGGCGCTTTGGTTAGAGTAGACTTCGGTCAGCAAGGCTTAGAAAGCCAAGGAAGAATCTTCAAGAAAATTAGTACGATGAATAATTATTTAATTTGTGATAATACATATCAATATCTTTCTAGCGAGTTAAACATTCTGAAGGATTTAATCGACCCTTCCTATTTCAGGAAAATTTATACAGAACAAGCTGATGACAAGCTTGTTAGCCCTGTTGCTCATCATCAAGCTAATCAAATTGAAGTTCATGTTCGTGATACCGTTCCTGTTCGGTGTCGGCACAGCGAAGAAGCTCTTCCTGAAATTGTTACTTTTCTTTATCCCAGCATTTGCGCACGTTTTTAAGCTATGCTCGAGCTACTATTCTGCGCACAGTACAAAGTACCACCACCATCATCATCAGGTGATTATTACATCACTCTAACGACACTTTGATGTCAATAAGGGCTGATCTCTCAAATATTACCATTAATATTCCATTACTATTCCAGGTAGCGCATCATCATCACCACGTACCAGTTCCAGTACCAGTTCCAACTTACTACAACCATCACCATCACGACGATGAATTCGATGGCTACGATTATGCTCATCCTCATATTCAATATCGAAAAGACATCGAGGAATTGAAGGAATGGGGCATCGAACCTTACGAAGAGCCTTACGAAGTTCAAACCGAGCCTGTAGGAGCTGGCACGGTGCCAGCTCGACCTCCACCAGGAGTGCTGCCGGCGCCATTCCCAGCGCCCACTTACTCTGGAACGTATGGTATTCCTCAGTATGCGCCAAACGCGCAGCCAATAGCTTCTCCGTATTTAGAAAAACGTCCACTGACATCTGCTCATAATCTGGCCTACTCAGCATACGTTGATAATAATCGTAGAACAGTTGTTCAACCAGCTTCGCCAACTGTCGTCAATGTCCCTTTAAATCCTGCAAATCTGCCGTCAACGATTTTGCCAACTGCGACAAATATAAAGAATTCGTACATTGCGTTTGGACAGCAAAATGCAAGACAAGTTTCGGCGAAGAGCAGTCAGATAGATTCGAAAGCAACAGTGGTTACGCAACGATCAGGATACGACGATGAATATTATGGACCGATAATTAACAGACTTGAAGATATATTTAAGCAACTTAGATTCGTCGAAGAAAGTTGCAAAGAGAGGCTCGTGTGCAGTATGTACAAGAATCCGGCTGTGTATACGCCGCACAGCAACCTCGTTTCGAACGAACTGTCCAGGTAAGAGCAAAAGATGAATCGTACGGTCAACTAAATCCATCGTTCGTTATTATTATCCGAAGGAAGTTGATTTAATTTATGATCGTACTGGAAAGCGTGGAAAAGAGAACGAATTTATGTAGTTTCGTCTACCGGTAGACAAATACGAAGAATAGCTTCCACTACCGTTGTAGTTCTTCTAAAACTAATTTCTTTTAATCTATAAATTATGCAAAAATTCGATCGTTGTCGTATCGATCATCGTGCTATTAATTATTCATTCACCTGTGTACCACGTTCGAATTCGATCACTTCGGGCGTCAATCATAAAGAGAAAGGTGGCCACTGCTCCGAATCGCTCGAATCGGAACGTTGAATCACGTTCCATGCGGATTCGACTCTTTTTCTTCTTACGCTCTTTCCGTTGACTGTTCTCTGACAACAATAAACGCGGCTCACAAAAGAATCATTAGTTCCAGCAGGAAGTAATGCAATCACTTGGCAAATTCTTCCGTAGTTCGTTTATTAAAGAGAAATTATCTTGTTAGCGAACCTAGAGCCGCTAAATGGCGAAAGTATCACGCATGTCGACTAGATGCAAGCGTTGGTAAGGAAAACAGGGTCAGGGTTTATGTTATAACATGATTATCGACTGATTTCGATGCGAAAAGGTGTCAGGAGTACATTAACAACTTGATTTTAATTTTTCTTTTCTATTTCAGAGATCCACAGGAGTTGAAACGTACGGGGACCGAAAGCTCGTCCAGCAAGAAGTTCCACAGATATTTCAACGCGGCTAGATTGGGTCAAGATGGTGGAGATTGCTTGAGAACGTATCCATGTCACATAAATACCGAATAAACTCGGTGTGAATTTTTGTTACTAAGTAATGAAGAATTGTCGTGGGGACAAGAACATATGTTGAAGTCACCAACTTCTGGCATCACATCGCCACGCGTTGAAGTCTCCGACATGGGTACGACTGGTGGGTCTGTTCCGCTAGGCGTTATCAAGGCGGCCACGGACACGGCTGTAGGCTATTAGTTAGTGTCAAGGCCATGAATTGATTATTTGGGTAGAGAATGTCAGATAATTTTACGTCCAATTTATTAAAGTATTCTATGATAATAAGGACACTTTTTATAATATGTAAAAGTACTTCGATTGTTCCTTGTGAAGCTTAGTGCTTGCAGTCATGGTAGCGTTACGTGGAATTTGTGATGGGACGAATACTAAATCGAGAAGAAACGAGCTTTCTATTCGATTTCATTAAATACTTTCTATTAGGAATGTAAATACAAGATCTTTTTGGAGTTTTTGTTACGAAGTGTTTCTTAAGCACTTGTTCAATCTTCGGTACTATCTGAAGCAGAATAAAATTTTCTGATGAAATGTCAAACTTCGTTCTTTTGACACTTTGTCAGGAAAGTAACAGAAATGTAACTCTTAGATAACAATCCTCGATCATGCACTGGATTGCGTGATTATGATAGTTTCACGTTTCTCCAAGTACTACTGTTCAATAGTAGATTTTCTTACATATTTTATGCAATTAAAAATATTTTCTCTGTGACATTTTACCCAGTACGATATCGTTGTGTAGTCACAAGAAAGTGGTAATTTATGTATGTGTAATTTATAAATAATTTAATTCAAATGTAAGTCGATACATTATACGTGCGAATGGATCGAATACGGGAATCTTAATACTACATCCAATGATTTATTTATTTTTAGATATGATTATTTATTATTACCTTCTCGGGTGCCATACCCAACTATTATTTATTGTACGCGTTAACAACTAGGTTATGTATAGTCTGTAAGTTATGTATTGTACAAAGATAAACTAATACTTCGATTACACTACCTCGAAGTTGTAACGTATATTATTGTTTCGTTCGTAATAAATGATGTAAAAAGAACAACTACTATTGTATCATACTTTATATTACCAAAACCAGTATAATATAATGCAATGCTTATCGAAACCTCGGTCGATGTTATAAATTTATTATTTGCTAAGCATTCCACGGACACATTTCTATCATAATTATTAGAAGAATGAAATGACAAACTCATTTAATTAATATATCGACAATCATCTATCTTTCACTGTGCAGAGCTGAAATTCTACTACGGTAAGATCAATTTACGCTCGTGATTCGTACCTTATTTAAGAAAACAAACACTGCGCCACCCATTCACACGAATCTTACGCAAGCGCGAGCCAAATCCTCGTATAAAATTACTTTCTACCAGTTTCCACTAGCCCTCATTACTCCTCACACATAAACAGTTTTTACTTTCATCTATTCTCCTCTCACGATCGACCCTCGTACAATTTCACTTCGTCGTCGTTAGTTTTCCTTTGCTCGAAGTAGCTATCACGCTGTGCCTTCTTTTTTAAACGCTGTCTTCCCGAATCGTCCATAATCGTGTTATTTCGCGAGCGCCACGACAGCTAGAAACGAAAAATTTCCTCTATATAGTTTCGGGTCATATGTGGAGCTAAAATGGGCCGGAAATAGCGAATGTCGAAACCAAAATCGTCCCATAGGGAAAGGATACGGAGCCGTGAAAACATCGGCACCCTAGATAATGAGGCTTTCTTCTTTCTTTTCAGCCGGGCACACGTCCCTGATCAAAATTCATCGGCCGTGCGTGGCTTCCATCGACTATAAAACCGCGTCGTCTTCATTCGAGTCGGCATTCGGTGCTTAGACTCGCAAATCGGTGGGTACCGTCATGAAGTTCACAACGATCGTCTCGTCTGTCGCCCTTCTGGCCGCCCTCACCGCTGCGCAGAGGACTGAAACAACAGCTGACGCTCTTCAAAACATTTATTACAGGTGAGCTCGAAGATGAAAACAAAAAATTTATTCATTAAAAAAATGAAGTTATTGCAATATATTTTAAAAGTAACAAAGATAATAAAATTATGCTCTGGATTTAGCGATCAATAATTAATTTCATCTTACAGATGCATCGACAACGAGTCCATGTTATCATGCGTGAAACCCAAAGTTCTGGCCTACCTTAGCCAAGCTGTGAAAGAAGACAGACTAGCCATTACGGACGACTTAGCAATAGTTAAATCTCGAAACATGGCCGAAGAAAGCAATGAAGAATACTACCCTCCGCAGTACGACTCAGTAGATCCTGCAAGGAAAGAACTTCTTAGGTCTTTGATGTTGGAGAAACTAGACGCGTACCTGTCGAGTCACCAGCTGGAGGCTAAGCTGCCTGAGGCTATCGTTGGCTCCAATATTGTGCCGAGAGCCTTAGTGGATACCATGCCCAGAAGCTTGACTGTTCCTTTGTCTGACTCCTCGAACGGTCAAGGTAACAAAATTTGTTTTATAAAGAGGAAGAAATAAAATACAACTGATCTCATACACTTATCTGGATGATATTTATAGGCCGTGGATTCGTTAAGAAGGTTATGATACCGTTCCTGCTGGGTCTGAAGTTCAAAGCTACCGCTCTGGTGCCGCTCGCTCTTGCCTTGATTGCTCTGAAGACCTGGAAAGCTCTCACCCTGGGTCTCCTCTCGATGGTGCTCAGTGGAGCGATGATGATCTTCAAGCTGACGAAACCCAAGGTCGCCTACGAGGTCGTGCACTACGGACACCCACCAGTAGAGCACCCACCACACTGGGAAACGGCAGCTCATGGTCCCTATAGGGGGTACAGAAAATAAGCTGACGAAGAACCTCAATTTCCTCCCCCTAGAATCGTTCTATTTATTATTTATTAAAGCGCGACTCTGACTTATTTATAAATAAAATTTCTTACATGGTCTCATCATATCTTGTCTCCATCTGTCATTCTCACCCTAATCATCAAAGAAAAAAAGAAATGGGCGAATTTGATCACTTTCCTTTTTTTCATTTGCCTACGCGATGAGAATCGATCAAAGTGGGTGTTTAATGACCGAGAAAGTGGAAAAAGTTACTTTGGCATTCAGTGGTCGTTCAGGTAGATCCGCTGGAAATCGAGTATCGTGGGAGTAATTAAATCGATCAACTCGAACAGCAAAGTCTGAGATCGTTCATGACATACTAAAAGTAGATATTGTTCTTGTCAAAATCGATGTATGAAGCTAACTAGAATTAATTCTTCATTCTAAACAGTTCCGCGAATTTCAGAGTGCAATTTCATTACAATAAACCCGTGTTCCATGATTCCATATCGACCACGGCTCTGCGTGGACAGGAAGCCAAAAGGGAACGTAAACGGGGAAAATACAGGTCGTGAGCGTGGAAATTCACGAAGGAAAAATTAGAGTGTTCGAAGAGTCGGAAAGGTGACATCGATGGCACTACAACGTCCTGAATGCTTATGCAAACTCGACCCAAAATTCCAATTACCGGTTCATTGTTACGAGCAGAAGGAAGTCGGCAAGGCGGACAAAAGTGTCTTGTCACAACCCCACGCGCACATTCTCGCACGAGAAACTCGCACGCAACGCGCATCTCTAATGTGATTAGAACAACTCCTTTATCAAATCAGATAGTACACGAGGTTTAATTGAAACATTAAAGAGTAAAATGTACGCGTCAATCTTCATTAAACTTCATTAAACATCATAATCCAAATAAATCAAATAAATATATTTCTCAAAAGCTAGTTTCAGAAAATAAACGAAGCGAATGAAATTTGTGTCTATAAATATTATTCGTAGATCCCATGTTTTATTATATTTAAGATATTTCGTGAATTTTATAAATTGTAATAAAATTGGAAACTTTATAAGGTTATTCTATATGAAATAAAGATTAATATGTAATAAAATGAAAATTGTATCGTTCAGGTATGCCTAATTTTCAAAGATTGATTCAAAGGGTAGATATCTTGTCGTCATTCGAAACGGGGTGGGGAGCACTCAAGTGTTGATGAAACAGACGTGTGGAAAGTACCGTGTTCGTGGTATGAATGAACGATCGATTCAATGCCAATGTTACGGTGGCATTGGTGCCAAGGATGAAGGGTCTTCTGTTCTTACTGGCTTGCGCACGCCACTTCCGCTTTGCTAGCTAAAACGATGCTGTATGATAGCAGGCCAAATATTCGAAAGTTTCGCCCAGCTTAATGCGTGAGTGGATTTTTTTATGAATACATGATCGAGGTTAATGAAATGATAGATATTTTGATCAATTTGGTATGAATGTCAAGCGAACCCTCAATTCTGACATAGAGTAATATCAACTGTACAACTTCTATGTCAATAGCAGAAATTTTAAAAACTAATCATAGATATAATACTTATTAACCGAAACCGCAATATGGTAAAGTTACCTTTCTCATGTCTTATTTTCCATTTCAACCCTAAGATATAAATACCAAACGTAATTTATACTAAATCAATATTAAACTTGATCTCACAATCGAGAGTAGATTACAAAATAGTGCACAAAACACGCACAGCTAATAGTTAACAAAATTCTTCCTGGTGGGGATCAACGTAACACTTGCCGTTATCGTGTAGCATAATCGCGTGTCTTTAACGTAGCACGCGACTCTCTTGACAGATATCGGTCGCGGCGAAGCTTTCTTTCGGCTTTGCTGATCTTGCACAATCCCATATTCCCGTCACGATCACCTCGAGGCCTCGATAATCGAACACCATACTGAAAGAAAAGAAAATTCGTGGCCGGATGAAAGTGGGGGCGTCGTGTATGTCGGATGCTCCGCTACGCGACGAACGTCCGACGATTCGACGACGGGGGCTCCGTATAAATAGCCTGATGCCCAACCCATTGGCATCAGTCGTCGTGCAATCGTCCTCAAGATCTTCTTCAGGGTACCACGAGTTCTCGTCTCCACATTAGGAAAATCATGAAGCTGTTTGTGTTGTGCGCCATGTTGGCCCTGGCGGCCGCTCAACCCGCGAAGAACGACCTCTGGAAGGGTAGTGGTATAGACCAGATGGTTGATCAGACGAAAATCGAGTGCTCTCAAAAGAACGACGAGGTTTCCTGCATGAAATTCAAGGTCTTAAATCTCCTGGACCAGATCTTCCGCAAAGACAGCTTCAAGGCAAGTGTCTGCTAACTCGTTCCAACCCGGTTATGCAAGCAATCATCTTTCCATTCTCGCTTTACTTTTATCACCTTATCCACAACCAGTTACCACAGTGGTTGTGACCCAATCACTTTTACGGTTTGGTAGTTTTAGAGAGTGAAATGGCGTTGCATGATTTCGTTTAACCTGGTTTGAACCCAATGCTCACGAAAGTAGATTCACTTTCCTCTTTGTCGGTCGCAGGTCTCTGAAACCGTGGAGGTGACTCGCAACTCGTACCCCGTCGAAGAAGTCTCGGCTCGCAGCGAGGGCTCTTTCCTGGACAATGTGCAGACCTACCTGACCTCTCACGACGTGACCTTTAAGCTGCCTATGGACTCGTCCGTGAAGGTGAGCGCCAGGGACATTGACGACGATCAGCTCACCTTCAACGTCAAGTTTGGCCAAGGTCGTGCCGTCGAAGAGGCTCGCAAGTCCAAGTTGAAGAAGGTCGTCATCCCCATCCTGGTGTTCGTCTTGCTCAAGGCCATGACTCTCATCCCCCTAGCCATCGGTGTCCTTGGTCTTAAAGCCTGGAACGCTCTTCAACTTTCATTCTTCAGCTTCATCGTCTCCGTCGGTATGGCGATCTTCCAGCTGTGCAAGAAAATTGCCGCTGACGGTCATGCAGCTCCATTGACCGCTCACGGACCATGGGAGTACCAAGCTCAATATAGATCCTTCCAAGACGACGAACAGCCATTGGCGTCATTCGCGCAAAACCTTGCGTATTCTGGACACGCGCAATCGTAAAACACTCACCCGTACATCTTGTTTACTGTCGCGACTTTTGTAAAATACCTGTCTTCCACCTTTCCTCTATACTCTTTATTTAATAAATTATTATTGCAATTTACTCGGCCTGTTTGACTTTCTCTTTATATAGACTCCTATACTGCAATAATAACTTCATAATCCTTATGAAGTATGTACTTAATGTGTATAAGTAGTGGATAATAACAGGATGAAATCTGTTAGAGAACATTATTTATAAGGATTGAAAGGAGTATTTCAGATTAAAATTAGCAATCTGAGTCTGAAGTAAAAGTAATAGAAAGTTCTTCATAATAAATGTTAACCTGCGAAATAATTCACAGAAGATGATAATCTAGATTATCGTTGTAATAATATGTAGCTTTAGGTTTTGATCACGTTACAATGATGTCTTTGTAGGATCTAATATAACCGTGTTACAATAAGAATGTACCTGTTATTACTATCATTATCCTAATAGCCCTGGAACCCAATCTTGAGAACAAAAAGACATCGACGAAGATTCAAAACGATTCATTAAATGATATTATTAAATGGCCCCGTGTCTCATCTAACACGCAAGAAATCAGATCTTCGTTCACGGTAATGCGTGAAACTATTTCAAGCAACGTTTATCGCATCATGAACGTAAATGGCCCATTAACGGTGTAGCTCATTTTATAGCTCAACGGCATGAATGGCGATGGAACTTCTCCCCTGTAATTGATACGATCCATCCTTGTCGACAATTAATTATAAAAACACGATAAAAAATTATTGTTAAGTAGAATCAGACGCAGTCCGGTTTTGCAAGAAGATTATGCCCGACAATAATCAGACGCAGCTATTACTTCGCTTGGCTTGGAAATCATCGCTTTGTTCCGCACATGTGTTCCTATAAAATGGAAATCCTGTTTCGTCTTTGCAGTGACCTTCCAGCACCTTGTGCTTTCCTTTTTCTTTAAACCTTAAACATCATTTATTCGAAACTACGCTTTCCGATTATGTCGTTATCGTAGTAGATGATATGCAATTATCACACTGAAGTGCAACATTTCACTCAACGATTTACAGCATTTTAAAGTTATACACATTTCTTGCAGGCCACTAAAGCGTCGATTTTTTAATCATCTTAGGAGTAACAGTTGATATTTTATAATTGCAGTTTTAAATCGGACTCAATAGTCTAACGTATCTCTTGCAAGTAAATCTCGTACGCACAGTTGAAATTATAAGGTTCCATCTTTACGTCATTTGAAATATCGAATTTTTTAACTGATATATAAAATTTAGCTTAATTGTGAAATAATCTTTTCACATATGCAAAACTTCCCTAAAAAATATAGTCACTCTCATTAATATTCGGACATTCTTTAAAACAGAATATCTTTTTTAAAATTGGACTACACGACGAGTTTCTTTTTCTTTGAAAGATCAGTTAGAAGAATTAATTTACTAGATGTGAAAAAAATTCTAAGGAAATTGCAGTTTGTCAGAATTTTAAAAAACGTAGCGGAAGTCACTTCCTTCATTTTTTTTTATGAAAATTTAAATACGTTTGTAAATTCATGTAAGTTATATACGTGTGCAATATATCATCAAAATCTGTAAACGTTGCTATGAGCTAAAAACAGTTAAGGCTAGGGAAAATCGCAGTTTTTCATAACTTTCGACCTATAATTGTAATAAAAAGTCTTAAAATTGTTAGTCTCTTTCGGTGCCTGCCGCTTGTTTCTGTCAATCAATCGATCTCGATGAAATTTTTAATACGTATGCAACTGACAAAAATCTACGAAACGCATTGTTTGAATTTTCAGTACAGACTAAGATAAAAAACATTGTAAAGAATGTATTGTACTATTTCTCTTCCTTTTTTTCCAGTTCTGGCCAATTGCAGCTTTTTCAAAATCTTTCCTACACGACATTTAATAAACTGATTCTTCTAAGTTCTTAAAAAAACTCAAGTCGTTTAGTCCAATATTAAAAAAGTTATACCGTTTTAAAGAGCTCGAATATTAATGAAAATAATTGTACAAATAAATAATAATATAACCAGATCGGTTCACTTTATGAAATGCCCTATAACAGTAACACCAGCCAAGAAACCTGCATACCAACGACTTATTGAAATAGCACAAACTATTAAAACCCAGCAAACATTCCATCGATCCATATATGATCGTGTCAAACGATCAAAAATCGTCGGTGGAAACTAAAACGTTCCCGTTCACCGGCCATCTGTCGACGTACAACGAGAACGGTTATTCGTTGTCCAAAGCGTGTGTTCTTTACAGATCATAGAAGGCATAGAGATCGCGTGCTTGCGAGTGGGGCGTTAGAAACGACATCCAAGTTGAGGAGAGCACGAATCGATGGTGAACGCGGGACAAGTTCCGTTTCCCGTGTGGCGAGGCGTCGCGCATGCCATCGTGTACGCGATACGCGACGCTACATACGTATACGCGGTCGTAAACGCGTCGGGACGCGTGCACGCACGTACTTAAGGAGGAGAGAGAGAGGGGTGTAGAGGAGAAGCCGCTCTATGTGCCAGTGAAATTTGAATAATTTTCCTTCGATCGTCAATTCCCGGCATGCGCGACCGAATAACATAGATTCACAGGGGGCAAATTAAATAAAAGGGGCGGGCCACTCCTCTGCCAGTCGCAGTTCGATCGGCGATCGCTCGCTCGCACACATACGGGTGGACGATCGATCGTTTCGCGTTTTGTTCGAGAAACAAAGTGTAGAAGTCGTGCAGCGAAGACCACTTTGGGATAACTAATTCCAGGGATAATCAAAGGATCAACATGAGGATTTTCGTAGCGACAGTAGCAGTTGTGTTGATGGCAGGAAGCTGCCTGGCCAGTCAAGATTTCCTCTCCAAGTCTCTCAACGAGTGCATCGCCGCGGACTCTTGGATGTCTTGCTTGAAGCAAGAGGTGCTTGGATATTTAGATGGAAAACTCGGGACTAGCACGGAAGCTAGGTCGTTGGATACAGTGGACGAAGCTATCGTTGCGAGGACTTTCAAGTACCTGAAGAGCTTTGACTATGGAATCGATTTACCCTTCGTGGATGCTAGTCTCAAGTACAGACCCAGCAGAAGTTTGGCTGATTTGGATATCGAATTCAAAGGAAACGAAGTTGCGACCAGTCAAGCTAGGGGAATGTTAAAGAAGAAGCTGCTGTTGCCATTCCTGTTGTTGTTGAAACTAAAATTGAAGGCTTTGATGCCTATCTTCGTTGCTATCATTGGTTTGAAAGCATTGAAGGCTCTAGTGCTCTCGAAACTCGCGATCCTCTTAGTCGTTGGATTCATCGCTGTGCAGTTCTTTAAGAAGGGTGGAATGATGATGCCAATGGGTATGTATTGCGACTATAATCAGATAAATTCCATTAGGTATCGAGAAAACCGACATTTTATTCAATATCATTACAATGCGAACAACAATTTTCGACGAAAAAGATGAGAACAGCGAAACTTACTGTTGCAGGAATGTCGATGGAACCAGCTGCGTCACCGGCATACGGAGCTCCACCTATGCCCTCGACCACGTCGAGCTACGATCCAGCGAACACATGGGACGGAAATGGACCGTATTCCCGCGTCTGGACGCCGACCAACGGTGTGGAAGCCCAGAATCTCGCATACTCCTATTACTCGCCAGGCAGCGGATCGAATTCGTATTCTTCTTCCTCGTCCTCCTCGGCCTCCTCGTCGTCGATCAATTCCGGTAGCTCATCAGGAAACTATTAGATCGCGGTTACAAAAATACGTCGATTGCCATCGGCGCCATGATTCATTCTATGATTAACTCATATTCTTAACGATGGATCGATCGTACGATCGAGAGACCAAAGAGACGCACGCCAAATAACCACCAGAACCACAATGGATGATCGTCGATCGATGCTAGTTTGTGCTATACGACCGATCGATCGAAGATTGTCGATCATTCTGCCACACAGAGCGGAAGAAAAGTTCTATTATCTCGTCGTGCGAACAATCAAATTATTTATGACTCTTTTGAGATCAAAGTTGATAAATTAGAAATTGATAGTTTAGAGACGGGAGAATGGAACATTAGGACCGTTCGTTCAACAACACGTGTACGCGGTAAAAGGTAACTGATTCGGTAAGAAATTGATAGGATAAAGAGACGAGCACCTGGCTCGATTGACGACGAGTCGAAGAGGTCGAATTTCGAGGCTGGCTTAAGAGTTTTTCATTTTTTAACAATCGCCAGGACGTTGTTGTATTTTATTTATTACTCGCGCGACACGATTATTTATTATCCCCTCGCATTTGTTAATAAAGACATGTGAATAACAAAGTATGATTTCCTATTTTTTACACACTTTTCCTTAGCGAATAATTGTATTCATTGAAATTTTGTTCCAAGAAAAGGATTAATAAAATTTCGTGTATGTGACGTGCAGACCAATGTGCTTTCTCCTTTAATTAAAGTTAAATAATTCTGATCGCGTAGGGAGTATAAGCGTCAGAAAGTGCCATACTCCATAAATTACTGTAAGGCAGGTAATCTTAAAAGACATACGTTCTTCCCAGTCTTTGTCATTTTTTATAAATTTTTCCCAAATTGATATGAATAAACATTTTTATTTGTTAAAGTCTGGTGAAGGAGATACAAAAAACACAGTATGAATATTGGAATAACAAATACTTATAAATATTAACGAGATAAAACCGAAAGTTTTCACGAAAAAAATTATTCGATTTCATATAAAAAAGAAATAGTTGATTATAATTTCCAAATATTAATTAATTTCGTATCTTCAAACAGAGTGTGTAAATCTACTGACCAGTACTATGTACATAGCTGCGTTTCGAAATCATATATACAGTGTATTCGGCTACAGATGTCAAAAAATTTAAGAGGTGATTCTTGAAGCCGAAATAAACCATGAATCAAGAAGACGAAAATCAACAATAACATGATAGCCTTTTCGGCTTTGTTTCTTAGTTATTGACAATTAAAAATCGGCCAAAAATATCCCTGCATGTGAGCAAACCTCCTTACACGAACAAAAGAAGGTCAGCCTAAGCAGCGGGGTAGACAGTGTAATCATCAAACCGAACGACACATGGGCGGTAGCTTACCTTGTACAAATCATAAAGAAGAAGAAAACAATATTCAAAAACGTAGACAATTCCGCGCGACGTTTTGCGAAAGAAATGGTAGATTGAACATTAAATCTATTTACTCATGGAAATTCATAAAAGCGTACCTTGCGATCGCGAATTTCCACAGCAACACACTCGCTCCACGGTTCTCACACAAACGCTCGGGCGCAAAGGTCCCACACTAAAGAGGACGTCCCGGGACGCCTCCGATACCCGAGCTTAACACACATCATGCACACTCTAAGGTACGTACCGTTTTCCTGAAATCGACTGACGAAGGTTAGTGACCATTGCGTAAGACGCGATAGAACACGTCTGAGGAAATGATATCGTTAAAATAAATGTAAGTAAACTTGGAATTATAATTATAATTTACGGCAAAATTAAAAGCGTGGTTACACTTAATCGCGTGGATGATATTATCAGAAATTGTAATTGTATTGAGACGTAAATTGAATCGATATATGTCTCGACATTTTTAATAGTTTAAGTTGTAGTGAATGAAAAAAACGACGCAATTCCACAGCCTAACCACACACACACACACACAATGTGGGAAATACGTCGCGCACGATACACTAACACATCGTTAGTCACTGAGAAATTATTACATTACTTAATTCTAGATCATCGTGCCCAATGTCTCTCTCCCATTCAAGTAGCACCTGGGCACGTGAATGAGATCTTGACAATGGGCACGGAAAGGGTTAAACCTGAAAATCCTGATCTAGAAAGATGATTAGTTTGTGTAATTTTTATTTAACGGACTAACGTTCTTTGATTTTATATTTTACTACTTTGTATCTGATTAAATTTACTCTATTAATTTAATAGTAATCAAGTAACTCTACTTTATTAATTTAATATATCAGAACAAAATTTTAATATTGAAAAAAGGTAGCGTTAATTGAAAAAGACTATGACTCGATCAAATGGAATAATTGACTCCAAATATATTACTAAGAAAGAAATAATCTCAGGCCGATCTCTTTATCAAAACATATACTCGAAAGTGCAGAAGCAGTGTTCAAAATTATTGCTTTGATTCAAAAATCTGCCTGCCGCGAAGTGTCTTCTTGCACGTAAAATTTCACACATTCTTGTACGGGAAAAAATGAATTTTGACTCATATTTTAAATTCTAACCGAAATGAAATAAACGAACGTGACTTGATATTGTCACGATTAATTCATTGCTTAAAATCAAGTATGTTTATGTTAAACAGGTATATTCGTGTACATATTTGCTATTTGCAAATATTTATACGGAATATTAACATGCATATTTATAAATAACACGAATACATTCTCAAGTGTATATATTTAAACTAATTATTAAAAGACTAATTATTATAATCGCGCTGTGTAAGAAGACATATCCTAAACTAATAAATTTAAAAAAAGAATGTTACTACTCACGAGTATAAAAAATACCCGCGGTCACTTCGCTCGCAAAAAATTCTACGTAATACAACCAGTCACCCGTGCCGATTCGGACCTTTCATCCTACGACATGATTGTCGACATGATGTTCGAAGCGGAGAAACAGAGGACGTACCATGGATGCTGCACCATCCCAGCGAATATCATCAGGGAGACTAACATCAGTCAGGAACCGTTGAAAGGCCAATGGTGGAAATGGAGGTTGCGAAAAATCTGTTACAAAACAAAACACGATGAGTGATTGCTGACTATTAGAAAAGTTGGAGAAAGTTATTAATTATTTATAATAATTAGAAAGTTTATTAATTTTAGTAACTTTAGTAATAATAAAGATTGAAATTCTAATAAACTTTGATAAGTGTAAAAACTTAAACTCTAATATGAAAGTTTAAAATTTAAAAATTAATCTAATGAATCTAATGATTTTTTAAATATGTTAGTTATTTGTTTCATAATTCGGTATTAAGACTTTAACACTTATATTATTTTAATAAAAGAATAACCTCAGAAGATCCTAACCTCTCAAATTACAATCAAATTGTATTTCTTAATTGATAGTGATCAAAGAAAAATATACAGAATAGACAGAATTGAAGTACGATATGTAAAAACACTTACTTCTTGGCTTTTGAGTCACTGTTAGAACATTCCAAAAAAAAATGAAGAAGTCGAAGCAGTGGTATGTCTATAACAAAACATAAGATATCATTAATATTGTTAATACATAATAACAAACTTGGAACTTTAGCAATAATAAGGACTGAAATTCTAATAAACTTCAATAAGTAGTGTAAATTGAAATTCTAATATAAAAGTTTGAAATCAAAAAATTGAGAATTCACTGACTTTTGATGCGTGTCAGACAGTTTTATTGTAATTGAATGTTAACACTTTAAGACAATTTCAATTAAAAAAAACCTTTATAGCTTTTTAAATTATCGGTCACTTTTATTCTGTAATTAACAATAATTGAAACAAAATACAAAAAACTGAGCAAAGTGAAGTACAATATATAAAACTACTTACATTCTTGAGCTCCTGGATAGGCTTTATCTTCTTAAGAGATGCAATGATTCTAATACCGAAAACGAATGTTCAAAAAAAAAAAAAAAGAGTATATATATAAAAACTCTAATATAGCGTACAAATTTCTTTTTTAAAATTTTATTACTTTCGTGTGTGATTATTCGATTGAATTTCATCAAAACTATCATGATTTGGAAGTATTAAAAAATACTTTTGCATAGCAAACACTGACTCTGCAAACCGCATTGTGCTCGGTCCCAAATATTCTCTAAAAATAAAATTGTGTAATGGCGGACTGAGGAGGGGGTGTAAACGAAGCGAAATATCGTTTCGGTATCTTTCTTCTTTTTTCTATCGAACGTTTATTTAGAAAATACTGCTATTCTTTGTACACCTAAAAAATTGTTATTAAGAATTTGGAATACGTATGAAAAATATTAGTTGAAAATTATAAGATATTTTTCGATATTGAACAAATGTTTACAAATACCGTGAATGTAATGCAATCATTTACAAGAATTATACTGTAAATGTTCGTTACTAGAATATGAAATATACACTGCACTACGATACTGTAGTCGCGTGTTATAAATATTCAGAAATATTTGCAAGAATCCAAAAGTTCATAACTAAATATACTTAAAGAATACTACAGAAATGCGCACGAAACTTTGCTTTGAAGTGTTTGAGCTTACTAGCGCGCCACCTCTATGAAAAAGATATAAGCTACGAATTTGCAAGTATATGACGTTAACTGTAGCAAATTCACATAATATACCAAAATAATTTTAATTCGATATGTGAATGTTACAATGCCTATCAAAATAAGTTAAAGCTATTTTTATTAAGATTTCTATGTTTTAAACTGTCTACAAGAAGCTATCGTTAAATTATCAAGAATTCTATATCGCAAATTACATTGAAACAGTAAAATAATTCGTTACAAATTCGTTTGAAACAGGAGAATGATTTCATATGTTCGAACTAAAACAATGATTTATTTAATCGTATTTACTTTCATCTTAGTATTCCAAGTAATTACGAAATTATCCATTATGAAATATGTATCAAATATATTATAAAGTAAATATAAATTGAATATCAAATGTTACCCATGCTCGTATAACAAGGCAATAGAATTGTTCATACACAGCTGTCTTGGTTAAAATAAATTAAACACTACTAAATTTCCATGAAAATTCATCGGATTCATCATTAATCTACTACATTAATCTACATTAATCTACAGTTACTTCTATATTATCCCTGCTATCGATCAATAACCTGCACAAAGAATAACTACAAGTTAAAACAAATGTATAAATAATTAAAATGTGTATTAATCAAACGATATTAATAACGAGATATAGACGATGGTAAAAGATATAATAATGAATAGTACAAAACATAGTAATAATAACAATAAAGAACCGACACCACCAATAGGTTAGAATACGTTACAAACCTGACACAACGCGATCCACGTTATCGGTACGAAATCAGACGACTGAATGACTTCTTGTACCATAGTTTCGCTGTGCATCTTCCAAAGTGGCGGGGGAAGGGGAGGGGACGAACGAGCCGGTGACACAATCAGGAACACAGTTAACGATCTACAAAAAAAATATAAACATCAACAAAAACATTCATCTTCTACGCAGCGCTTACACGAATCTTTCCAAATATCAAACGAAGCATGTATAGATGCAATGTTTACATCCTACACAATGATCACATCGAACTTTATAAACATAGTACAATAATTCGTAGCCCTATTGGCAGCATTCGGTATCAAAGACACATTTGTCTAAATTGGAACAAGAGAAAGAAAATAAAGCTACTGGCACTGTATATACAATTTCGTGTCTTGCGAAAGGAACAAGAAACGAGTTGTATTAAACTGTTTTAAACATTCTATTTTCGCGACATTAAACTTTTGGAAATATCGAAAAATTGCAAACTCCGATATGCTTGAAATTTCACTTCAAAGTATGCAAGAAGAAACGACAGAGAAACCACGATCGATCAGAGAATAAAATAATAATCGCGGAGCGAATAAACGAGTTCGCTATTTTTCAAAAGAATCAATGGACACACGTGTCACACTCCCGTGCACAAAATAATCGCAAGATGCAGTGGAAAAGAAGAATACATTTTTATATTTCGTTTCAAGTCAGATAAGTATCATTGTACGAAATGGAATTACGATGGACTTGACATAGTCAGGACATATCCCGTGGTTTTCTACGATGCAGTCCAGTCTAGATCATCCAAAATTCTCTTAGAGGCATTTGGTGATCCAAACTGGACTGGTGCGTAGTTCTTAGCTTGGCATCGTTTTCCAAAGATTAATCAACTGATTAATTTTTGGAAAAGGATGCCAATTACCAGGTCTCACCACGAGGAGGTGACTACGCACGAGACCCGCCCATGGGTTATGTAACACTACACATCGATCACGACATTCAAGCTGTTGGCAGAATGTCGAGTTTTGACTCTACTTAACCATGGGCCTGCGTATGGAAATAGTTGTTTCGTAGCCTAACTGCGAAACACATATCTCCAACGCAGCGCTTACATGAATCTTTACAAACGTAGAACAAAGCCTACGTAACGCAACATCCATCTCCCACACAACGATTACATCGATCAGTATAAATATCATACAATAATTCGCATCCCTACTGGCGGCATTCGGTATCAAACACACATTTATCTAACTTGGAACGAAAAGAAGAAAATGTAGCTACTCACACTGTATATACCATTTCGTGTCTCGCAGAAGGGACATACGAGTCGCTGTACTAAACTAGTTATCGTTCTATTTTTGCGACACTGTAAGATATTGAAGATACTGAAAAGTTATAAACTCTAACGTGATCTCAATAAGTATCCCTTAAAAATGGGTAAACAAGAAAATGCCCGATGAATCAGATGATAAAGGAAAAAATCGCGGCGCGCCCGAAACGAACGAGATCGCGATCTCTCGAAAGAACTAACAAACCTACGCGACGTACCCTCGTACACGAGATAACCCCGAGGTTCAGCGGAAAGCCCAAGAATTGACCGTAACTCGATTCCTGTATCGCCGTTCGAAACTTACACGTGTCGCGGTCGATGGCGCCGACCGATGATGCCAGTGATCCACTGGTAATTCAGCCGTGGATCCAGCACATAGGCCAGCAACTTAACACACTCCAACTGAACATGTGGAACCCGGGGATGGACCGCTGAACAGGATTACGAAGGCAAGAGGCCTCAACTGAACAGTGGGGTCCACTCACGGGGAGGGACCGCTGAACAGGATTACGAAGGCATTGACCTCAACTGAACAGTGGGGTCCACTCCCGCGGGCCCGAACAGAATTACGGAGGACGTGAAATTGCAGGTCCCTGACCGAGTACCAAAGTACCAATCGGACAGGACTGCAGATCCACGACTGAATCCACAACAGATTCGCTGGCATCACCGGCGCGACGACAACTCCCGCGATACGATGCGAACGTCGAGCAGTCGTCGAGCAGTCACCAAGACAGAGGTGTCCTTGGGGCGACTTACGAATCCAAAGAGTTGTCCAGTGCACGTTGACCCGCACGTACGCGGAATACGCGCGAGCGAGTACGTCACGCTACGGATTGAAAGAACTGAGTGATCGCGAACCGATAAATCGCGAGTACAATAAGACTGTGTGGTAAGCGAGTGAAGGGAGACGAGATTTTTCTTCTTTTCGTTCTAAGGGGGATAAATGTCGTTGTACAGAATGAGCTCACAATGCACTTAACATAGGTATCTACCTTACAATTAATTGAGACAAAACGTACGCATCCCACGGTGTCCCAAGGTGTGCAGCGATGTCCCACGGTGTCCCACGGTGTCCCACGGTGTCCCACGGTGTCCCACGGTGTCCCACGGTGTCCCACGGTGTCCCACGGTGTCCCGCGGTGTCCCACGGTGTCCCGCGGTGTCCAACGTTGTCCATCGGTGTCCATCGGTGTCCAACGTTGTCCAACGGTGTCCAACGGTGTCCAACGATGTCCAACGTTGTCCAACGACGTCCAACGACGTCCAACGGTGTCCAACGTTGTCCAACGTCGTCCAACGACGTCCAACGACGTCCAACGATGTCCAACGATGTCCAACGGTGTCCAACGTCGTCCAACGATGTCCCACGGCGTCCAACGTCGTCCAACGATGTCCCACGGCGTCCAACGGTGTCCAACGATGTCCCACGGCGTCCAACGGTGTCCAACGATGTCCCACGGTGTCCAACGATGTCCCACGTTGCAGTCCAGTTTAGATTATCCAAAATTCTCTTCGTGTCTTTTCATAATCCAAACTGGACTGTATTAGCGTGGTTCTTATCTTAGTATCGAATTATTGTGCAATGTTTGTACTTATCGATGTAGTGTTTTTCCAAAAGTTAATCAACTGATGAATCTGCGAAAACGATTACATCCATCAGTACAAGCATTGTACAATAATTCGCAACCGTATTGGCAACATTCGGTATCAATGATTCATTTGTCTAACTTGGAACGAAAGAATGGAAATGAAACTATTGACACTGCATATACAATTTAGAATCTTGCAGAAGAGACATACGACTCGTTGTACTAAACTTATGAAAATATCGAAAAGTTATATACTCCAACGTTACCGCAATATGCTTCTTTTAAAAATGGGGAAACGGGAAAAGCCTGAACAATCAGACAATGGAAGAAAAATCATTTCGGTATCTAGCATACATATTTAATATGCTATGAAATGTTCATGTATGTAATTGAAATCTATTTTCTGCTAGTTGATAAATTTGAAACAAACTCATTTACTTGATGTGGTATATGAAAGAAACAGGTATCTTTAAAACGAGAACATTTTATACATGAAAAATAAACTACTAATAATGGTTAATTATAGATCAAATTACTATTGATTAAATTTTAGCAAATATAGAGAATCATTTGTATCTTTTTAATCGAAACTAGGGTTACGTTGGAAACAAGAATTTTAAGTAATTGAATTTAATCTGAATTAAAAATTCAATATGAAATTCGAATATTTATAAAATTCTATATTACTGTTAAAAGATTGAAAATATCGCGATCGAAAAAATGTTAAAAGTCATGGTTCTAAGAACGAACAATCACCAGCGCTGATTCCAATTGCAATGAATTAAATTTTAAAAAATATTTTAAGCCTTCATAGCAACATTAAGATATTTCATTATAATACTTTGTTGTGCATGAAATCGCTCACAGTTTCATATATGTAAATCTATATATAATATACATTCGTAATAAAGTTTTTTATTTTATCAGTTATGGTAACGTTAACGCTGACCAAGAAACATGTCTTATAGCAGTATTTTCAGTAATAAACGTGGTAATAGGGGACGCTGAAAAGGAAACAAAGCAGTAGCCAGAAGGGCTACTAAAATTCAATCGTATTCCACTCTATATAAACCCGATCAACACGCCAAGAGTGGAACTGAATATTCTTGTTTCGCAACACTAATTTACTACTAATATTTATGAAGCAGAAAATTTTCAAAATCAAACCGCGACGAGTGCTTCGTTATATCTGCAATATCGATAATCTACCATTAAAAAAAAAAAAAAAAATTAAGCCTGAAAATTCCCGATATTTGATACGCAACACTAATAAGTATAAATCTACGCACTCGTATTTTAGCAATACGCAACACTAATAGCGAGAGATCGAAGTGCAACCATTTAAGAGGTTGCTGATGAACGATCACACTTGCACAGCTCTTGCAGCTGAACGTGTGATCCAGGAACAGTGTCCGACAATTGCAGTCGGGGGGTTAGGGCAGTTTGTGAACGCAACACTACTTAACAAAACGCGATCATTTATTATCGCAACGCTAAAAGGAAAAATAAGCAGAACTCGCGATGGAACAATATCGCAACGCTAACTCTTATAGTGAATTTAATAAAAATTACTATTTACTATATAAAAAAGCTACTTTAAATATTCTGGTATTGCTACTTGCAATACTATAAAATTAATTAAAAAATAACATATTTATAATCTAATTTTAAACAATAGAAAACAAGATAAATTCTGATACGTATAGTTCTATAAGAAATTATAAAAATTCATAATAAAAATGGCAAAAGACAATCGCGATATCGTAATTCGCAACTTTAAAGCAAACGCGATTATCATTTTACCGCAATTCTAATTCAAACCGTAACCATTCTCTCGCGACACTAATAGAAAGCCGCGATGTTATTTCGCAACTCTAATTCAACCCGTAATTAATCTGTCGCGACACTAATAAGAAAAATCGCGAGTGGAGGGCCGATATATCGCAGTGCAACCATTTAGGAGGTTGCCGACGAACGATCACACATGTACAGTTCTTGTAGCTGTACGTGTGATCCAGGAACAGTGTCCGATAAATGCAGTCGGAGGGTTTGGGCATTTTGTAAACGCAACTCTACTTAACAAAACGCGATCATTCATTATCGCAACGCTAATTTTTACAGTGAATTCAATGAAAATTACTATTTACTATATGAAAAAGCTACTTCAAATATTCTGGTATTGCTACTTGCAATACTAATAAATTAATTGAAAACTAACATTTTTATAATGTAATTTTAAACAATAGAAAACAAGATAAATTCTGATACGTATAGTTCTATAAGAAATTATAAAAATTCATAATAAAAATTGCAAAAGACAATCGCGATATCGTAATTCGCAACTCTAAAGCAAACGCGATTATCATTTTATCGCAACTCTAATTCAAACCGTAATCATTTTCTCGCCACACTAATTAAAAGCCGCGATGTTATTTCGCAACTCTAATACAACCCGTAATTAATTTATCGCGACACTAATAAGAAAAATCGCGATTTGCCCAATGGGACGATGGACCGATATATACATCGGCCAAAAAGCAAACTACTACTACTTCTACTACTACAAATACTAAAATCGAGCATAGTGACAAAGTAGTAACAATAATGACTTCCCATGCTCTGGATGACCCAGAGGATGGGCAGCCATTAGTAGTTGCCCTCTTGAGTGGCAGTTTGCCGGGCCTCTTCGGCTTATAGCCTCTTCTTTCTTCGGGCGCAATGCCCGCTGAAACTTACATCTAAGCTCGAGACTTCTAAATCGCAAACAAAAAAAAAACTTGAAAATAAAAATATAAACCGCGGAAGCTGATTGAAGTGCACATGGACTGACCAACGATCGCAGCAGTGATCGTTGCTCACTCGCATGTGCGTGCTCGAGCGATAAACGTTCGTTTCGACCCATTCGCGACCGCGACCGCGAAATTCGAAAAATCGAAAGGCAAAACCAGAGACGAGTGCATGCTCTACTCGTGCCAGTTTCACCGTCGATTTTTCAAATTAGATTTCCAGAAACAGGTTGGTCACACGAAAACGCGCCTACCCGACCAGAGACTGTGCCAACCTGCCCGGCCCTACCTACTTATAATTAACAGACATACCAGAAAGTATACTACCTATCCTACCTAGCGCTATGTTTAAAAATGGCAAAACAGACACACCAACACACTCGCTCCACGGTTCTCACACAAACGCTCGGGCGCAAAGGTCCTACACTAGAGAGGACGTCCCGGGACGCCTCCGACACCCGAGCTTAACACACACCATGCACACTCTAAGGTACGTACCGTTTTCCTGAAATCGACTGACGAAGGCTAGTGACCATTGCGTAAAACGTGATAAAACACGTCTGAGAAAATGATATCGTTAAAATAAATGTAAGTAAACTTGGAATTATAATTGTAATTTACGTCAATATTTAAAGCGTGGTTACACTTAATCGCGTGGGCGATATTATCACAAATTGTGATTGTATCGAGACGTAAATTGAATCGATATATGTTTCGACATTTTTAATATTTGATGTTTTAACGAATGAAAAAAAGCGACGCAGTTCCACGGCCTAACAACACACACACATAACGTGGAAAATACGTCGTGCACGGTACACTAACGCATCGTCAGTCGCTGACAAATTATTACATTACTTAATTCTAGATCATCGTGCCCAGTGTCTTTCTCCCATTCAAGTAGCACCTGGGCACGTGAATGAGATCCTGACAATGGGCACGGAAAGGGTTAAACCTGAAAATCCTGATCTAAAAGAAATGATTAGTTCGTGTAATTTTTATTTAACGGACTAACGTTCTTTGATTTTATATTTTACTACTTCGTATCTGATTAAATCTACTTTATTAATTTAATAATAACTAAGTAACTCTACTTTATTAATTTAATAAATCAGAACAAAACTTTAATATTGCAAAAAGGTTAATTGAAAAAGACTGAGACTCGATCAAATGGAATAATTGACTCTAAATATATTACTAAGAAAGAAATATTCTCAGGCGATCTCTTTATCAAAGCACATACTCGAAAGTGCAGAAGCAGTGTTCAAAATTATTGCTTTGATTCAAAAATCTGCCTGTCGCGAAGTGTCTTCTTGCACGTAAAATTTCACACATTCTTGTACGGGAAAAAATGAATTTTGACTCATATTTTAAATTCTAACCGAAATGAAATAAACGAACGTGACTTGATATTGTCACGATTAATTCATTGCTTAAAATCAAGTATGTTTATGTTAAACAGGTATATTCGTGTACATATTTGCCATTTGCAAATATTTATAAGGAATGTTAACATGCATATTTATAAATAACACGAATATATTC
This sequence comes from Bombus vancouverensis nearcticus, assembly GCF_051014615.1. Classification (NCBI taxonomy): domain Eukaryota; kingdom Metazoa; phylum Arthropoda; class Insecta; order Hymenoptera; family Apidae; genus Bombus; species Bombus vancouverensis. The sequence goes on from NC_134925.1 coordinate 4,588,569, forward strand.
TCAAGTGTATGTATTTAAACTAATTATTATACTCGCGCTGTGCAAGAAGACCTATCCTAAACTAATAAATTTCAAAAAAGAATGTTACTACTCACGGGTATAAAAATACCCGCGGTCACTATGCTCGCAACAAAATTCTACGTAATACAACCGGTCACCCGTGCCGATTCGGACCTTTCATCCTACGACATGATTGAGTGACCGGAGGAACAAAAATGCATGCGACTCACCGTTCGATGCGGAGAAACAGAGGACGTTACCCTGGATGCTGCGGTATCCCAGCGAATGTCATCAGGGAGACTAACATCAGGCAGGAACCGTGTAAAGTCCAGTGGTGGAAATGGTGGTTGTTTAAGGGCGGGTGGGGGGGGGGGCGAGGAAGAAGCGAAACTTCGTTTCGACAATTTTCTTCTTTTTCCTATCGAACGTTTATTTAGAAAATACTGCTATTTTTTTACGCTTAAAAATTATTATTAAGAAATTGGAACAAGTTTGAAAAATATTATTTAGTTGAAAATTGTGAGATATTTTTCGATAGCAAACAAATGCTCATGAATAACGTAAATGCAATGCAATCGTTTGCAAGAATTATATTGTTCGCAATTAGAATATATACTGTGAATTTTCGTTATTAGAATACAAAATATACATTCCAATAATACACTACAGTCGCGTGTTTTAAATAATGGAAAATATTTGCAAGAATTCAAAAGTTCGCCACTAAATATATTTAAAGAATACTGTGCAAACGCGCGCGAAACCTTGTTTCGAGGTATTTGAATCTACCTGTTACTAATTTGCAAGTTTATGACGTTATAACTCAATTAGAAACAATAAGATAATTCGTTAAAAATTGGTTTGAAATAAGGGAATGATTTCATACATCGGGATCTTTCAGAAGAATCAATGGACTCACGCGATGCACTCCTGTGCACAAAATAACCGCAAGACTCAGTGGAAAAAAAGAATAGATTTTTATATCTCGTTCCAAGTCAGATAAGTATCATTGTACAGAATGAGCTCAGAATGGATTCGACATAGCCAAGACATATCCCACGGTGTCCCACGGTGTCCCACGGTGTCCCACGGTGTCCCACGGTGTCCAACGGTGTCCCACGGTGTCCAACGGTGTCCAACGGTGTCCAACGGTGTCCAACGGTGTCCAACGGTGTCCAACGGTGTCCAACGGTGTCCAACGGTGTCCCACGGTGTGCCACGGTGTCCCACGGTGTCCCGCGGAGTCCCACGGTGTCCAACGGTGTCCAACGGTGTCCAACGATGTCCAACGATGTTCCACGGTGTCCAACGTTGTCCCACGGCGTCCCACGTTGCAGTCCAGTGTAGATCATCCAAAATTCTTTTCGCGGCATTTGGTGACCCACACTGGACCGACGATGTCCCACGTTGCAGTCCAGTGTAGGTCATCCAAAATTCTTTTCGCGGCATTTGGTGACCCACACTGGACCGACGATGTCCCACGTTGCAGTCCAGTATAGATCATCCAAAATTCTCTTAGAGGCTTTTGGTGATCCATACTGGACCAACGTCGTCCCACGGTGTCCAACGATGTCCCACGGTGCAGTCCAGTCTAGATCATCCAAAATTCTCTTAGAGGCTTTTGGTGACCCAAACTGGACTGTTGCGTAGTTCTTGGCTTGGTATCGTTTTCCAAAGATTAATCAACTGATTAATTTTTGGAAAAGGATGCCAATTACCAGGTCTCACCACGAGGAGGTGACTACGCACGAGACCCGCCCATGAGTTATTTAACATTATGCATCGTTCTCGATATTCAACCTATTGGCAAGAATGTCGAGTTCTGACTCTGATTTGAAATGTCCTCTGACTCATGTGCAGCTACAGATAAGATGTTGTTGCCTTCGGTTAAATTGCACTTGCTTCCTTGATTCCATGGATATGGTGTTGTTTCCTTGGTTTTGAGCAGACATAGAAAATTACATCTTAAAATTACACTCTGTGTTACCACTGGTTTATACGAAATAGCGAAATGAGAAATTAAGTACTGTATTTAAAATTAAAAAATAATGCTATATAGTAATAAAACAGTACTTCAAAGACCTGATAGATTTCGTTAATAAAATAAAACAAAATAAATCATTAATTCACTCACTGCGAATTGATGGTATTGATTTAAATCAAAGAATGTAGAGTTACATCCGATTAACGGTACAACTGTTATAAATTAAGAGCATAATTACTTTGAATTAATGGGATGAATTAATATATAAAATAACAGTTTAAAAGTTACAAATTAATGGCTTAAATGTTACAAATTAATAGTTTAAATGTTAGAAATTAATGGCTTAAATGTTAGAAATTTATAGTTTAAATGTTAGAAATTAATGGCTTAAATGTATAAAATAACAGTTTAAATGTTGTAAATTAATAGCTTAAATGTTATAAATTAATAGCATAAATGTATAAAATAACAGTTTAAATGTTGTAAATTAATGGCTTAGATGTTGTAAATTAATAGCTTAAATTTTATAAATTAATGGCATAAATGTTATAAATTAATAGTTTAAATGTTAGAAATTAATGGCTTAAATGTTAGAAATTAATAGTTTAAATGTTAGAAACTAATAGTTTAAATGTTAGAAATTAATGGCATAATTGTATAAAATAACAGGATAAATGTTGTAAATTAATGGTTTAGATGTTGTAAATTAATAGCTTAAATGTTATAAATTAATAGTTTAGACGTTATAAATTAATTCCTTAAATGTTATAAATTAATTGCTTAAATGTTATAAATTTATAGCTTAAGTGTTGTAAATTAATGGTTTAGACGTTGTAAATTGCTAGTTGCAATGTTGTTATTTGATTTTTTTTTTATTTACCTTATATTTAAATTCTTCTTCGATGTTCACCCTCCGGAATTTCGGGCACAAAAGAGCTCGCGCGCGACTTCCGTGTTTCTTATATACCTTGACAAGGTGACGAGATGTTAATAAAACGGTAACGATCTTTTGACATAGCAAACGACGGTTTTTCCATTATGACAAAATCAAATTGAACAATTTCTTAATTTTATCGTAAATTGGCAACTTCAACGATTTAATACGATATCCATTTTTATCATTTTAATAGTTTCTGCAAACTAAGACTAAATTCACACTTCTTTAATACTAGTTTTCGACTATCACTTAGTTTGAACAGAATTCTCTTAGAAGCTTTTGGTGATCCAAACTGGACTGTTGCGTAGTTCTTGGCTTGGTATCGTTTTCCAAAGATTAATCAACCGATTAATTTTTGGAAAACCATGCCAATTACCAGGTCTCACCACGAGGAGGTGACTACGCACGAGACCCGCCCATGAGTTATTCAACATTATGCATTGGTCTCGACATTCAACCTATTGGCCAGAATGTCGAGTTCTGACTCTACTTGATCATGGGCCTGCGTAAAGAGATAGTTGTTTCGTAGCCTAACTGCGAAACACATATCTCCAACGCAGCGCTTACATGAATCTTTACAAACGTAGAACAAAGCCTACGTAACGCAACATCCATCTCCCACACAACGATTACATCGATCAGTACAAATATCGTACAATAATTCGCATCCCTACTGGCATCATTCGGTATCAAACACACATTTATCTAACTTGGAATGAAAGGAAGAAAATGTAGCTACTGACACGGTATATACCATTTCATGTCTCGCAGAAGGGACATACGAGTCGCTGTACTAAACTAGTTATCGTTCTATTTTTGCGACACTGTAAGATATTGAAGATACTGAAAAGTTATAAACTCTAACGTGATCTCAATAAGTATCCCTTAAAAATGGGAAAACAAGAAAATGCCCGATGAATCAGATGATAAGGGAAAAAATCGCGGCGCGCCCGAAACGAACGAGATCGCGATCTCTCGAAAGAACTAACAAACCTACGCGACGTACCCCCGTACACGAGATAACCCCGAGGTTCAGCGGAAAGCCCAAGAATTGACCGTAACTCGATTCCTGTTTCGCCGTTCGAAACTTACACGTGTCGCGGTCGATGGCGCCGACCGATGATGCCAGTGATCCACTGGTAATTCAGCCGTGGATCCAGCACATAGGCCAGCAACTTAACACACTCCAACTGAACATGTGGAACCCGGGGATGGACCGCTGAACAGGATTACGAAGGCAAGAGGCCTCAACTGAACAGTGGGGTCCACTCACGGGGAGGGACCGCTGAACAGGATTACGAAGGCATTGACCTCAACTGAACAGTGGGGTCCACTCCCGCGGGCCCGAACAGAATTACGGAGGACGTGAAATTGCAGGTCCCTGACCGAGTACCAAAGTACCAATCGGACAGGACTGCAGATCCACGACTGAATCCACAACAGATTCGCTGGCATCACCGGCGCGACGACAACTCCCGCGATACGATGCGAACGTCGAGCAGTCGTCGAGCAGTCACCAAGACAGAGGTGTCCTTGGGGCGACTTACGAATCCAAAGAGTTGTCCAGTGCACGTTGACCCGCACGTACGCGGAATACGCGCGAGCGAGTACGTCACGCTACGGATTGAAAGAACTGAGTGATCGCGAACCGATAAATCGCGAGTACAATAAGACTGTGTGGTAAGCGAGTGAAGGGAGACGAGATTTTTCTTCTTTTCGTTCTAAGGGGGATAAATGTCGTTGTACAGAATGAGCTCACAATGCACTTAACATAGATATCTACCTTACAATTAATTGAGACAAAACGTACGCATCCCACGGTGTCCCAAGGTGTGCAGCGATGTCCCACGGTGTCCCACGGTGTCCCACGGTGTCCAACGGTGTCCCACGGTGTCCCACGGTGTCCCACGGTGTCCAACGGTGTCCAACGGTGTCCAACGGTGTCCAACGGTGTCCAACGGTGTCCAACGGTGTCCAACGGTGTCCAACGGTGTCCAACGGTGTCCAACGGTGTCCAACGGTGTCCAACGGTGTCCAACGGTGTCCAACGGTGTCCAACGGTGTCCAACGGTGTCCAACGGTGTCCAACGATGTCCAACGTTGTCCAACGTTGTCCAACGACGTCCAACGACGTCCAACGGTGTCCAACGTTGTCCAACGACGTCCAACGACGTCCAACGACGTCCAACGACGTCCAACGATGTCCAACGACGTCCAACGATGTCCCACGGCGTCCAACGGTGTCCAACGGTGTCCAACGATGTCCCACGGTGTCCAACGATGTCCCACGGTGTCCAACGATGTCCCACGGCGTCTCACGATGTCCCACGGCGTCCCACGGTGTTCCACGGCGTCCCGCGGAGTCCCACGGTGTCCAACGGTGTCCAACGGTGTCCAACGGTGTCCAACGGTGTCCAACGGTGTCCAACGATGTTCCACGGTGTCCAACGTTGTCCCACGGCGTCCCACGTTGCAGTCCAGTGTAGATCAACCAAAATTCATTTCGCGGCATTTGGTGACCCACACTGGACCGACGATGTCCCACGTTGCAGTCCAGTGCAGATCATCCAAAATTCTTTTCGCGGCATTTGGTGACACACACTGGACCGACGATGTCCCACGTTGCAGTCCAGTGTAGATCATCCAAAATTCTTTTCGCGGCATTTGGTGACCCACACTGGACCGACGATGTCCCACGTTGCAGTCCAGTGTAGATCATCCAAAATTCTTTTCGCGGCATTTGGTGACCCACACTGGACCGACGATGCCCACGTTGCAGTCCAGTGTAGATCATCCAAAATTCTTTTCGCGGCATTTGGTGACCCACACTGGACCGACGACGTCCCACGGTGTCCAACGATGTCCCACGGTGCAGTCCAGTCTAGATCATCCAAAATTCTCTTAGAGGCTTTTGGTGATCCAAACTGGACTGTTGCGTAGTTCTTAGCTTGGCATCGTTTTCCAAAGATTAATCAACTGATTAATTTTTGGAAAAGGATGCCAATTACCAGGTCTCACCACGAGGAGGTGACTACGCACGAGACCCGCCCATGGGTTATGTAACACTACACATCGATCACGACATTCAAGCTGTTGGCAGAATGTCGAGTTTTGACTCTACTTAACCATGGGCCTGCGTATGGAAATAGTTGTTTCGTAGCCTAACTGCGAAACACATATCTCCAACGCAGCGCTTACATGAATCTTTACAAACGTAGAACAAAGCCTACGTAACGCAACATCCATCTCCCACACAACGATTACATCGATCAGTACAAATATCATACAATAATTCGCATCCCTACTGGCGGCATTCGGTATCAAACACACATTTATCTAACTTGGAACGAAAAGAAGAAAATGTAGCTACTCACACTGTATATACCATTTCGTGTCTCGCAGAAGGGACATACGAGTCGCTGTACTAAACTAGTTATCGTTCTATTTTTGCGACACTGTAAGATATTGAAGATACTGAAAAGTTATAAACTCTAACGTGATCTCAATAAGTATCCCTTAAAAATGGGTAAACAAGAAAATGCCCGATGAATCAGATGATAAAGGAAAAAATCGCGGCGCGCCCGAAACGAACGAGATCGCGATCTCTCGAAAGAACTAACAAACCTACGCGACGTACCCTCGTACACGAGATAACCCCGAGGTTCAGCGGAAAGCCCAAGAATTGACCGTAACTCGATTCCTGTATCGCCGTTCGAAACTTACACGTGTCGCGGTCGATGGCGCCGACCGATGATGCCAGTGATCCACTGGTAATTCAGCCGTGGATCCAGCACATAGGCCAGCAACTTAACACACTCCAACTGAACATGTGGAACCCGGGGATGGACCGCTGAACAGGATTACGAAGGCAAGAGGCCTCAACTGAACAGTGGGGTCCACTCACGGGGAGGGACCGCTGAACAGGATTACGAAGGCATTGACCTCAACTGAACAGTGGGGTCCACTCCCGCGGGCCCGAACAGAATTACGGAGGACGTGAAATTGCAGGTCCCTGACCGAGTACCAAAGTACCAATCGGACAGGACTGCAGATCCACGACTGAATCCACAACAGATTCGCTGGCATCACCGGCGCGACGACAACTCCCGCGATACGATGCGAACGTCGAGCAGTCGTCGAGCAGTCACCAAGACAGAGGTGTCCTTGGGGCGACTTACGAATCCAAAGAGTTGTCCAGTGCACGTTGACCCGCACGTACGCGGAATACGCGCGAGCGAGTACGTCACGCTACGGATTGAAAGAACTGAGTGATCGCGAACCGATAAATCGCGAGTACAATAAGTACTGTGTGGTAAGCGAGTGAAGGGAGACGAGATTTTTCTTCTTTTCGTTCTAAGGGGGATAAATGTCGTTGTACAGAATGAGCTCACAATGCACTTAACATAGGTATCTACCTTACAATTAATTGAGACAAAACGTACGCATCCCACGGTGTCCCAAGGTGTGCAGCGATGTCCCACGGTGTCCCACGGTGTCCCACGGTGTCCCACGGTGTCCCACGGTGTCCCACGGTGTCCCACGGTGTCCAACGGTGTCCAACGGTGTCCAACGGTGTCCCGCGGTGTCCAACGTTGTCCAACGGTGTCCATCGGTGTCCAACGTTGTCCAACGGTGTCCAACGGTGTCCAACGATGTCCAACGACGTCCAACGACGTCCAACGACGTCCAACGGTGTCCAACGTTGTCCAACGTTGTCCAACGTCGTCCAACGACGTCCAACGACGTCCAACGATGTCCAACGGTGTCCAACGTCGTCCAACGATGTCCCACGGCGTCCAACGTCGTCCAACGATGTCCCACGGCGTCCAACGGTGTCCAACGATGTCCCACGGCGTCCAACGGTGTCCAACGATGTCCCACGGTGTCCAACGATGTCCCACGTTGCAGTCCAGTTTAGATTATCCAAAATTCTCTTCGTGTCTTTTCATAATCCAAACTGGACTGTATTAGCGTGGTTCTTATCTTAGTATCGAATTATTGTGCAATGTTTGTACTTATCGATGTAGTGTTTTTCCAAAAGTTAATCAACTGATGAATCTGCGAAAACGATTACATCCATCAGTACAAGCATTGTACAATAATTCGCAACCGTATTGGCAACATTCGGTATCAATGATTCATTTGTCTAACTTGGAACGAAAGAATGGAAATGAAACTATTGACACTGCATATACAATTTAGAATCTTGCAGAAGAGACATACGACTCGTTGTACTAAACTTATGAAAATATCGAAAAGTTATATACTCCAACGTTACCGCAATATGCTTCTTTTAAAAATGGGGAAGCGGGAAGAAGCCTGAACAATCAGACAATGGAAGAAAAATCATTTCGGTATCTAGCATACATATTTAATATGCTATGAAATGTTCATGTATGTAATTGAAATCTATTTTCTGCTAGTTGATAAATTTGAAACAAACTCATTTACTTGATGTGGTATATGAAAGAAACAGGTATCTTTAAAACGAGAACATTTTATACATGAAAAATAAACTACTAATAATGGTTAATTATAGATCAAATTACTATTGATTAAATTTTAGCAAATATAGAGAATCATTTGTATCTTTTTAATCGAAACTAGGGTTACGTTGGAAACAAGAATTTTAAGTAATTGAATTTAATCTGAATTAAAAATTCAATATGAAATTCGAATATTTATAAAATTCTATATTACTGTTAAAAGATTGAAAATATCGCGATCGAAAAAATGTTAAAAGTCATGGTTCTAAGAACGAACAATCACCAGCGCTGATTCCAATTGCAATGAATTAAATTTTAAAAAATATTTTAAGCCTTCATAGCAACATTAAGATATTTCATTATAATACTTTGTTGTGCATGAAATCGCTCACAGTTTCATATATGTAAATCTATATATAATATACATTCGTAATAAAGTTTTTTATTTTATCAGTTATGGTAACGTTAACGCTGACCAAGAAACATGTCTTATAGCAGTATTTTCAGTAATAAACGTGGTAATAGGGGACGCTGAAAAGGAAACAAAGCAGTAGCCAGAAGGGCTACTAAAATTCAATCGTATTCCACTCTATATAAACCCGATCAACACGCCAAGAGTGGAACTGAATATTCTTGTTTCGCAACACTAATTTACTACTAATATTTATGAAGCAGAAAATTTTCAAAATCAAACCGCGACGAGTGCTTCGTTATATCTGCAATATCGATAATCTACCATTAAAAAAAAAAAAAAAAATTAAGCCTGAAAATTCCCGATATTTGATACGCAACACTAATAAGTATAAATCTACGCACTCGTATTTTAGCAATACGCAACACTAATAGCGAGAGATCGAAGTGCAACCATTTAAGAGGTTGCTGATGAACGATCACACTTGCACAGCTCTTGCAGCTGAACGTGTGATCCAGGAACAGTGTCCGACAATTGCAGTCGGGGGGTTAGGGCAGTTTGTGAACGCAACACTACTTAACAAAACGCGATCATTTATTATCGCAACGCTAAAAGGAAAAATAAGCAGAACTCGCGATGGAACAATATCGCAACGCTAACTCTTATAGTGAATTTAATAAAAATTACTATTTACTATATAAAAAAGCTACTTTAAATATTCTGGTATTGCTACTTGCAATACTATAAAATTAATTAAAAAATAACATATTTATAATCTAATTTTAAACAATAGAAAACAAGATAAATTCTGATACGTATAGTTCTATAAGAAATTATAAAAATTCATAATAAAAATGGCAAAAGACAATCGCGATATCGTAATTCGCAACTTTAAAGCAAACGCGATTATCATTTTACCGCAATTCTAATTCAAACCGTAACCATTCTCTCGCGACACTAATAGAAAGCCGCGATGTTATTTCGCAACTCTAATTCAACCCGTAATTAATCTGTCGCGACACTAATAAGAAAAATCGCGAGTGGAGGGCCGATATATCGCAGTGCAACCATTTAGGAGGTTGCCGACGAACGATCACACATGTACAGTTCTTGTAGCTGTACGTGTGATCCAGGAACAGTGTCCGATAAATGCAGTCGGAGGGTTTGGGCATTTTGTAAACGCAACTCTACTTAACAAAACGCGATCATTCATTATCGCAACGCTAATTTTTACAGTGAATTCAATGAAAATTACTATTTACTATATGAAAAAGCTACTTCAAATATTCTGGTATTGCTACTTGCAATACTAATAAATTAATTGAAAACTAACATTTTTATAATGTAATTTTAAACAATAGAAAACAAGATAAATTCTGATACGTATAGTTCTATAAGAAATTATAAAAATTCATAATAAAAATTGCAAAAGACAATCGCGATATCGTAATTCGCAACTCTAAAGCAAACGCGATTATCATTTTATCGCAACTCTAATTCAAACCGTAATCATTTTCTCGCCACACTAATTAAAAGCCGCGATGTTATTTCGCAACTCTAATACAACCCGTAATTAATTTATCGCGACACTAATAAGAAAAATCGCGATTTGCCCAATGGGACGATGGACCGATATATACATCGGCCAAAAAGCAAACTACTACTACTTCTACTACTACAAATACTAAAATCGAGCATAGTGACAAAGTAGTAACAATAATGACTTCCCATGCTCTGGATGACCCAGAGGATGGGCAGCCATTAGTAGTTGCCCTCTTGAGTGGCAGTTTGCCGGGCCTCTTCGGCTTATAGCCTCTTCTTTCTTCGGGCGCAATGCCCGCTGAAACTTACATCTAAGCTCGAGACTTCTAAATCGCAAACAAAAAAAAAACTTGAAAATAAAAATATAAACCGCGGAAGCTGATTGAAGTGCACATGGACTGACCAACGATCGCAGCAGTGATCGTTGCTCACTCGCATGTGCGTGCTCGAGCGATAAACGTTCGTTTCGACCCATTCGCGACCGCGACCGCGAAATTCGAAAAATCGAAAGGCAAAACCAGAGACGAGTGCATGCTCTACTCGTGCCAGTTTCACCGTCGATTTTTCAAATTAGATTTCCAGAAACAGGTTGGTCACACGAAAACGCGCCTACCCGACCAGAGACTGTGCCAACCTGCCCGGCCCTACCTACTTATAATTAACAGACATACCAGAAAGTATACTACCTATCCTACCTAGCGCTATGTTTAAAAATGGCAAAACAGACACACCAACACACTCGCTCCACGGTTCTCACACAAACGCTCGGGCGCAAAGGTCCTACACTAGAGAGGACGTCCCGGGACGCCTCCGACACCCGAGCTTAACACACACCATGCACACTCTAAGGTACGTACCGTTTTCCTGAAATCGACTGACGAAGGCTAGTGACCATTGCGTAAAACGTGATAAAACACGTCTGAGAAAATGATATCGTTAAAATAAATGTAAGTAAACTTGGAATTATAATTGTAATTTACGTCAATATTTAAAGCGTGGTTACACTTAATCGCGTGGGCGATATTATCACAAATTGTGATTGTATCGAGACGTAAATTGAATCGATATATGTTTCGACATTTTTAATATTTGATGTTTTAACGAATGAAAAAAAGCGACGCAGTTCCACGGCCTAACAACACACACACATAACGTGGAAAATACGTCGTGCACGGTACACTAACGCATCGTCAGTCGCTGACAAATTATTACATTACTTAATTCTAGATCATCGTGCCCAGTGTCTTTCTCCCATTCAAGTAGCACCTGGGCACGTGAATGAGATCCTGACAATGGGCACGGAAAGGGTTAAACCTGAAAATCCTGATCTAAAAGAAATGATTAGTTCGTGTAATTTTTATTTAACGGACTAACGTTCTTTGATTTTATATTTTACTACTTCGTATCTGATTAAATCTACTTTATTAATTTAATAATAACTAAGTAACTCTACTTTATTAATTTAATAAATCAGAACAAAACTTTAATATTGCAAAAAGGTTAATTGAAAAAGACTGAGACTCGATCAAATGGAATAATTGACTCTAAATATATTACTAAGAAAGAAATATTCTCAGGCGATCTCTTTATCAAAGCACATACTCGAAAGTGCAGAAGCAGTGTTCAAAATTATTGCTTTGATTCAAAAATCTGCCTGTCGCGAAGTGTCTTCTTGCACGTAAAATTTCACACATTCTTGTACGGGAAAAAATGAATTTTGACTCATATTTTAAATTCTAACCGAAATGAAATAAACGAACGTGACTTGATATTGTCACGATTAATTCATTGCTTAAAATCAAGTATGTTTATGTTAAACAGGTATATTCGTGTACATATTTGCCATTTGCAAATATTTATAAGGAATGTTAACATGCATATTTATAAATAACACGAATATATTCTCAAGTGTATGTATTTAAACTAATTATTATACTCGCGCTGTGCAAGAAGACCTATCCTAAACTAATAAATTTCAAAAAAGAATGTTACTACTCACGGGTATAAAAATACCCGCGGTCACTATGCTCGCAACAAAATTCTACGTAATACAACCGGTCACCCGTGCCGATTCGGACCTTTCATCCTACGACATGATTGAGTGACCGGAGGAACAAAAATGCATGCGACTCACCGTTCGATGCGGAGAAACAGAGGACGTTACCCTGGATGCTGCGGTATCCCAGCGAATGTCATCAGGGAGACTAACATCAGGCAGGAACCGTGTAAAGTCCAGTGGTGGAAATGGTGGTTGTTTAAGGGCGGGTGGGGGGGGGGGCGAGGAAGAAGCGAAACTTCGTTTCGACAATTTTCTTCTTTTTCCTATCGAACGTTTATTTAGAAAATACTGCTATTTTTTTACGCTTAAAAATTATTATTAAGAAATTGGAACAAGTTTGAAAAATATTATTTAGTTGAAAATTGTGAGATATTTTTCGATAGCAAACAAATGCTCATGAATAACGTAAATGCAATGCAATCGTTTGCAAGAATTATATTGTTCGCAATTAGAATATATACTGTGAATTTTCGTTATTAGAATACAAAATATACATTCCAATAATACACTACAGTCGCGTGTTTTAAATAATGGAAAATATTTGCAAGAATTCAAAAGTTCGCCACTAAATATATTTAAAGAATACTGTGCAAACGCGCGCGAAACCTTGTTTCGAGGTATTTGAATCTACCTGTTACTAATTTGCAAGTTTATGACGTTATAACTCAATTAGAAACAATAAGATAATTCGTTAAAAATTGGTTTGAAATAAGGGAATGATTTCATACATCGGGATCTTTCAGAAGAATCAATGGACTCACGCGATGCACTCCTGTGCACAAAATAACCGCAAGACTCAGTGGAAAAAAAGAATAGATTTTTATATCTCGTTCCAAGTCAGATAAGTATCATTGTACAGAATGAGCTCAGAATGGATTCGACATAGCCAAGACATATCCCACGGTGTCCCACGGTGTCCCACGGTGTCCCACGGTGTCCCACGGTGTCCAACGGTGTCCCACGGTGTCCAACGGTGTCCAACGGTGTCCAACGGTGTCCAACGGTGTCCAACGGTGTCCAACGGTGTCCAACGGTGTCCAACGGTGTCCCACGGTGTGCCACGGTGTCCCACGGTGTCCCGCGGAGTCCCACGGTGTCCAACGGTGTCCAACGGTGTCCAACGATGTCCAACGATGTTCCACGGTGTCCAACGTTGTCCCACGGCGTCCCACGTTGCAGTCCAGTGTAGATCATCCAAAATTCTTTTCGCGGCATTTGGTGACCCACACTGGACCGACGATGTCCCACGTTGCAGTCCAGTGTAGGTCATCCAAAATTCTTTTCGCGGCATTTGGTGACCCACACTGGACCGACGATGTCCCACGTTGCAGTCCAGTATAGATCATCCAAAATTCTCTTAGAGGCTTTTGGTGATCCATACTGGACCAACGTCGTCCCACGGTGTCCAACGATGTCCCACGGTGCAGTCCAGTCTAGATCATCCAAAATTCTCTTAGAGGCTTTTGGTGACCCAAACTGGACTGTTGCGTAGTTCTTGGCTTGGTATCGTTTTCCAAAGATTAATCAACTGATTAATTTTTGGAAAAGGATGCCAATTACCAGGTCTCACCACGAGGAGGTGACTACGCACGAGACCCGCCCATGAGTTATTTAACATTATGCATCGTTCTCGATATTCAACCTATTGGCAAGAATGTCGAGTTCTGACTCTGATTTGAAATGTCCTCTGACTCATGTGCAGCTACAGATAAGATGTTGTTGCCTTCGGTTAAATTGCACTTGCTTCCTTGATTCCATGGATATGGTGTTGTTTCCTTGGTTTTGAGCAGACATAGAAAATTACATCTTAAAATTACACTCTGTGTTACCACTGGTTTATACGAAATAGCGAAATGAGAAATTAAGTACTGTATTTAAAATTAAAAAATAATGCTATATAGTAATAAAACAGTACTTCAAAGACCTGATAGATTTCGTTAATAAAATAAAACAAAATAAATCATTAATTCACTCACTGCGAATTGATGGTATTGATTTAAATCAAAGAATGTAGAGTTACATCCGATTAACGGTACAACTGTTATAAATTAAGAGCATAATTACTTTGAATTAATGGGATGAATTAATATATAAAATAACAGTTTAAAAGTTACAAATTAATGGCTTAAATGTTACAAATTAATAGTTTAAATGTTAGAAATTAATGGCTTAAATGTTAGAAATTTATAGTTTAAATGTTAGAAATTAATGGCTTAAATGTATAAAATAACAGTTTAAATGTTGTAAATTAATAGCTTAAATGTTATAAATTAATAGCATAAATGTATAAAATAACAGTTTAAATGTTGTAAATTAATGGCTTAGATGTTGTAAATTAATAGCTTAAATTTTATAAATTAATGGCATAAATGTTATAAATTAATAGTTTAAATGTTAGAAATTAATGGCTTAAATGTTAGAAATTAATAGTTTAAATGTTAGAAACTAATAGTTTAAATGTTAGAAATTAATGGCATAATTGTATAAAATAACAGGATAAATGTTGTAAATTAATGGTTTAGATGTTGTAAATTAATAGCTTAAATGTTATAAATTAATAGTTTAGACGTTATAAATTAATTCCTTAAATGTTATAAATTAATTGCTTAAATGTTATAAATTTATAGCTTAAGTGTTGTAAATTAATGGTTTAGACGTTGTAAATTGCTAGTTGCAATGTTGTTATTTGATTTTTTTTTTATTTACCTTATATTTAAATTCTTCTTCGATGTTCACCCTCCGGAATTTCGGGCACAAAAGAGCTCGCGCGCGACTTCCGTGTTCCTTATATACCTTGACAAGATGACGAGATTTCACGGTAACGATCTTTTGACACAGCAAACGACGGTTTTTCCATTATGACAAAATCAAATTGAACAATTTCTTAATTTTATCGTAAATTGGCAACTTCAACGATTTAATACGATATCCATTTTTATCATTTTAATAGTTTCTGCAAACTAAGACTAAATTCACACTTCTTTAATACTAGTTTTCGACTATCACTTAGTTTGAACAGAATTCTCTTAGAAGCTTTTGGTGATCCAAACTGGACTGTTGCGTAGTTCTTGGCTTGGTATCGTTTTCTAAAGATTAATCAACCGATTAATTTTTGGAAAACCATGCCAATTACCAGGTCTCACCACGAGGAGGTGACTACGCACGAGACCCGCCCATGGGTTATGTAACACTACACATCGATCACGACATTCAAGCTGTTGGCAGAATGTCGAGTTTTGACTCTACTTAACCATGGGCCTGCGTAAAGAGATAGTTGTTTCGTGTCCTAACTGCGAAACACATATCTCCAACGCAGCGCTTACATGAATCTTTATAAACGTAAAACAACATACATAACACACCATCTATCTCCCACACAACGATTACATCGATCAGTACAATTATTCGCAACCCTACTGGCCGCATTCGGTATCAAAGACACATTTGTCTAACTTGGAACGAAAGACACAATATGAGGCTACTACGGAAAAGGAGCCCCAACAATCAGACGATGAAAGAAAAACCGCAGCGCGCCCGGAACGAACGAAATCACGATCTCTCGAATGAACTAACAAACCTACATAACGTACCCCCGTGCACCGGATAACCCTAAGGTTCAGCGGAAAGCCCAAGCATTGACCTTCGCCCGATTCCTGTCACGTCGTCTGGATCTTATCACGGTCGATGGCACCGACCGATGATACTAGCGATCTAGCAAATAGGCCTGCCATTTAACACACTCCAACTGAACAAATGAAGGCCCGGGGAGGGACCGCTGAACAGGATTACAAAGGCAAGGCCCCAACTGAACAGTGGGGTCCACCCCCGCGGGTTCGTCACTTGAACAGGATTACGGAGGACGTGAAATGCAGGTCTCTGCCCGAGTACCGAAGTACCAATCGGACAGTATTGCGGATCGCAGGCATCACCAGTGCGATGACAACTCCCGTGATTCGAGGCAAACGACGAGCAGTCGTCGAGTAGTCATCAAGACAGAGGTGTGCTTGGGGCGACTTACGAATCCAAAGAGTTGTCCAGTGCACGTTGACCCGCGCGTACCCGGAATACGCGCGAGCGAGTACGTCACGCTACGGTTTGAAAGAACTGAGCGACCGCGAACCGATAAATCGCGGGAACAATTTTTCCAGTGTGGTAAGCGAGGGGATCACGAGAGACGAGATTTTTATTTTTCGTTCCAAGATAGATAAGTGTTTTTGTACAGAATGAGCTCACAATGCACTTAACATAGGTATCTACCTTATGATTAATTAAGGCTAAAACGCTCGCATCCCACGGTGTCCCGCGATGTCCCACGGTGTCCCACGATGTCCCACGGCGCCCCCGCGGGGGGGTCTTAGTCCGGTCTAGATCTCCAAAACTATTTTGGATGATCAAGACCAGACTATATTGAAGTAGTTTTTAGCTTGATATCGTTTCTCAAATACTAATACTAATATTCAAAACAGTACTTGGTGTATTATTATTTGGGAAACGATACCAATTACCGGGACCCACCACGAGGAGGTAACTACGCTCGGGTCCCATTTACATAAACAGTTTTTAAGCATTGGAAGCAGAGATGTAAAATTATTTTATAATAAAGCGACATTGTAACGGCGAAATTGTTTTGCCCGGAGTTTATTTGTTCTTACATTACTTGTAATCTAATGGTCTTGATACTCCGAGGCAAAACAACAACATGATTTGAAATGTCCTCTGACTCATGTGCAGCTACAGATAAGGTGCGGTTGCCTTCGGTTAAATTGCACTTGCGTCCTTGATCCCATGAATATGGTGTTGTTTCCTTGGTTTTGAGCAGACATGGAAAATTACATCTTAAAATTACACTCTGTGTTACCACTGCTTTTATACGAAACAGTGAAATGAGAAATTAATACTGCATTTAAAATTAAAAAATAATGCTATATAGAAATGAAATAGCACTTCAGGGACTTGAAAGCTTTCGTTAATAAAATATAACAAAATAAATCATTAATTCACTCACTACGAATTGATGGTATTGATTTCACTCAATGGATGTAGAGTTGTTTCCGATTAATGGTGCAACTGTTATAAATTAGGAGCATAATTGCTTTGAATTAATGGGAGAATGTGGTTATAAATTATTGGTATAACTGTTAAGAATTAATGGAGTAATTGTTTTACATTAATGGCTTAAATGTTACAAATTAATGTCTCAGATGATATAAATTATTAGTTTAAATGTTATAAATTAATAGCTAAATGTATAAAATAACAGTTTAAGAGTTACAAATTAATGGCTTAAATGTTATAAATTAATAGTTTAAATGTTAGGAATTAATGGCTTAAATGTATAAAATAACAGTTTAAATGTTGTAAATTAATAGCTTAAATGTTATAAATTAATAGCATAAATGTATAAAATAACAGTTTAAATGTTGTAAATTAATGGCTTAGATGTTGTAAATTAATAGCTTAAATGTTGTAAATTAATGGCTTAGATGTTGTAAATTAATAGCTTAAATTTTGTAAATTAATGGCTTAAATGTTATAAATTACTAGTTTAAATGTTAGAAATTAATGGCTTAAATGTTAGAAATTAATAGTTTAAATGTTAGAAATTAATAGTTTAAATGTTAGAAATTAATGGCATAATTGTATAAAATAACAGGATAAATGTTGTAAATTAATGGTTTAGATGTTGTAAATTAATAGCTTAAATGTTATAAATTAATAGTTTAGACGTTATAAATTAATTCCTTAAATGTTATAAATTAATTGCTTAAATGTTATAAATTTATAGCTTAAGTGTTGTAAATTAATGGTTTAGACGTTGTAAATTGCTAGTTGCAATGTTGTTATTTGATTTTTTTTTTATTTACCTTATATTTAAATTCTTCTTCGATGTTCACCCTCCGGAATTTCGGGCACAAAAGAGCTCGCGCGCGACTTCCGTGTTTCTTATATACCTTGACAAGGTGACGAGATGTTAATCAAACGGTAACGATCTTTTGACATAGCAAACGACGGTTTTTCCATTATGACAAAATCAAATTGAACAATTTCTTAATTTTATCGTAAATTGGCAACTTCAACGATTTAATACGATATCCATTTTTATCATTTTAATAGTTTCTGCAAACTAAGACTAAATTCACACTTCTTTAATACTAGTTTTCGACTATCAATTAGTTTGAACAAAATTCTCTTAGTGGCCTTTGGCGATCCAAACTGAACTGTTGCGTAGTTCTTGGCTTGGTATCGTTTTCCAAAGATTAATCAACCGATTAATTTTTGGAAAACCATGCCAATTACCAGGTCTCACCACGAGGAGGTGACTATGCACGAGTTTAGTTCAAGAATCATTTTCCTATCGATAGAAGGCTCTTATTCTTATACTATATGATACCCGATATAATATCACATTCCAGTTTCTTTATATGAAAAAGAACAAAGAAAAGGGCAGAAGGGATAAGGAAATTTCAAATTTAAAAAATTGTAAACAATAAAGATGCATCGAAATAGGTAAAAATTAATTCTGCCTATTTTGTAATTTCATAGTTTGATTTCATTGTAGTTTTAACCGCGAATATAATCTTACTTCGTGCTAGATCGGTAACGTTGGAAATTATACTTAGTAAGATACCTCTAGTGTTCCTAGAGTCTTCGTAGAGTGTAACATTTCATTATGAGATATTTATTCTGTATTTCATCTACTGTACATACATCTGTGTATTCTATAATAAAAATCGAAAATATATATTATCTGGTTTATGCCGTAATCTTGTGCTGTCCACTGTCCTATGGTCGGTAACTTCTTCTAACTGCTTCGAATTTACTTTCAGTACCACCTTTCCGAGCTTCAGGATACTACCTGAAGATGGTACCTGCTCCGCTTCTATAAAATTCTAAGTGTTATCTACAGACATTTACCAACTTACCATAAATAATACATAACGTTGTATGCCATCCTTGTTCTTCTACAATTTTTATGCTATTTCGTTTATTCAACTGTTTCGACTATCTTCAAATATACGTCAACTTTCCTTAAAACCAATAGCATCGATCATAAATAACTAATTAGAGAGAACTAACTAGATAAGTAAGAGAAATAACTAACTAGAGAAAAAGAATAGAAGACAAAATCAAATCAACGATGCAAACAAAGATGCATTTTGTCCATAGTCTACGAAACTTAAAACTGTTCGAGCAAAGATTTACCATGACAGGCCATAAGGAATTGTTCTTTAGGGACTCCATGAGTACAGAGGGTCTATGGTAATATGTCATTTACGGATTTACGCGGACCTTTCTCGACTAAATCATACCATGCAACCCTTTTATAGTGAGTTCTTAACGAGGCTTGGCACCAACGTCCCTTTTAATCCTTTCACCTTTCTTTCGGTAGGCAGATGCAAAAAACCGCACTGACCAGAAAACGCAGTAAAAGTTTATGATCAGCCGAAAGGTAGGCCAGATAATTCCCTGTTCTCGCATGTTGAAACGGACACGGAAAGGGTTTCACCTCAGGTACCATCCGTCATCGCGAATAGTGGCATAAGCTTGTTCATACTCTAGCTGAGAATCGACATAATCCGCTTTAGGTTTTAGTATTTTAGACCGCTCGACCATAGGAGTTTCTTCCCTACTGCCATAAACATGGCTGGATAAGAATTGTTTAACAGGGTATTTTACAAATGAGAGAACCATTACTAGACGAAACTGCAGAGTTTCCGTAGAAAGTACAGAGTTTCATGGATAGCGTTTATTCGACTACTTATATTGTCAATTGTGAAGCATAATTGCAATGATACATTTCTGTGTGAGGTGTGAAGCTTGGGAATTTATTCACATTCGATAATACTGTTATTATGATATATACCGTACGAAACAATTAGAAGATCCTTCGTCTTATCACTTTAACTTTTATATCAATTTCTTGTATCTATATATTTCAAAAAAATTTTTAATAATCGTTATAATGTCAATTTATATTAAGAAATTTATTATTGATGAAATTTTTTAATACTATTGTTTTAATATCATATGAAATTACAATTTATTTATTAAATGTTCACTGTACTGGAGACATAAAACGGTTCATGGCAACGATCTTCTTTTTTGTCAATAAGCATAATACAAAATTTCATCAACTTGTAATTGTCTTCATTTATTGTACCATTCAATATCGAGTACGAGCAAAAATAAAAGTCAGTGATTTTAAAGCAAGGATAAGCGCAATCGATGCGCGAAGTTTCAGCGAATCTATTAATAAATCCATCAAGGTCTATAAAACGCATCTGCGGACTCTTGATGCAATTTTCTCAACATGTTGCAACGATTTCCTGTTTCTACTTTATTTGTACAATGTCGACTATCGTTTCATCTCGCAAGTTTTAATCGATTCCGAAAGAAACATTGGTTCGATTCGGCGGAAGGAAGGCGCAACCCTTTTTCCAGAAACCTTCTCCCTGTTCTCGTTCGGCCTCGTTTGTACTCCAAATCATCGTCATCATCCTGAATGCCCTGTGGCTTTTTTTTAAACCACGAATTCTCACGGTCCACCGAAAACCACCATGATCTTCCTCGTTTTCTTATTTAACAGAATCATCGTCCGCATTGTGCAGCTTGCTAACAAAGCGTTGCTAAACACTCTCACACATTATTAGCGTTATCTCTCACGGTGAAGATTTCTTCTATAATAATTGCTTCTTGGAAAGATTAATGTTTTCTTCTGGAAGCAGATCATTAGCGAAACATTGATAATTACGTAAGGCATTAATTTCCACTAAAATTAAACATAAAACAACAACATAGTAGAATGACACGCAACAAACATAGATATCATATCGCTCCTCTAAGAAATATTTGATGAGAAATTCTGGACTGTAATAATTCATTTTCTAGACACGTAGCATTTGCCTTAGCAAAAGTAAAATTAGAATGCAATATTTGAAAGTATTCTAAGATCGATGTTCTCTATCTGCGTCTAGAGTGTCCAGGACCGGTCGAATAAAGGCCGAAGCACGATCCTGCGAGCGATAGATCGATCGCACAGGATGCGTAACTTCCTGCATTTGTATTCCCTCCCGCTTGTGCATGGACACTCAAGGGACCGAAAAACTGTCGGCGTTTGTCGACAACCATCCAAGCAACCGCTGAACCGTTCGTTCGTTCTCGTTTTTTTTTTCTTTCTTTTTCCCCTCTTTTCCTAGATCGGTCGGAAACTATTAAAAAACGCTCTTCGAAAACTGCGGATCCTTTGTCGATGACAACACAACGAGGGGGTGCTGACTAGACGAAGGGATGGGGTGTAACCGGGCGCTTGTTACACAACCGGAAGGAAATCTGTAACACAAGGAATCTACCTCCTGCACTTCGTGTCATATCACGCGTTCGAAGATACGCAGATGAAACGTGCAACTTCACCGGGAGTCGCTTGCGTAATTTCAACGTCCTTACGTTTTCTTACCCATCTGTCGCGGCGACATTGTTTACAGCTTACACGATCGATCAGTGGAACAAAATCTTCTGTAATACGCCTCTTTTACGGACGATACTCGATCAAAATTTAAACAACGTTGCCTTTAAATAAGCGAAAAGCGTTACTACCAATCATCGCTTGCTCCTGCGATAAAATACTGCAATTATAACAAAATCCTAAATCATTACAATAAAAGGATCTTCCTATTACTTTCGAAAAACCTTTCGGTTTTTGCATTTCCTTAATTTATAATTCTTACCTTTCACCATAGAGTACTAAAAGTACAACAAAGCGAACGGCACGCGAATAAATGAATTTCCCTGTCACTCTCGAAGAGAAAACGGTAAAAGGTTACACGGCGGATTTCCTCTTTGCAACTTTCCTTCCACTTTCCATCATATCGCTCCCCTAATCGTTAAAAATCCATCTAACGTAGCCCGTCTGTCGATGGCGATTTTGCGGAAGAGAGGAAGTCGCTTCGTGTCGTTTACGATGCAAGAAAGTTCCCGAACCGCTAACGCTCGTCGCCACTTTCTTTCTACCCTCTCCACCTGTGCGCGATTGCGTAACGAGAAATCGATCTTCGTTGCATCGATACGTAGCGGGACGACAGGATACATACGGTTGCCAATGCGGCTTTTGCGGTGAATTGCGTAATTTCCTTTCGTCGAGCGATCTTTTCTACGTGCGCCGCGAGGCCCTCCAATTTAATTTCAACAAGGACGCGCCGCGTATCGAGTGCTACGGGCCGAGAGTCGCGAGCGCCTCACTGGCGACATTTAATCGAACCGCGCGGATATGTGACATTTGAGGCGTCCAATTTCCCCGCGGCTCGTGCTCGGCTCCCTTGCAAAATCGTCTTCGAACGAGTCGCTCGTCTCTTTCCCGTTCCTTTTTTTTCTTCCTTCCCTCCGGCTGCGTTTTCCCTCCTGCCACGGTTGACATTTGCGACTGGAACGGCGTTCGCTGGAAGCGAACGGTCGTCGACTGGCGAGCGGGTCGATTGGTCGAGTAGAATCTCTCGATACTCGTAGAAGCTACAATGTTGATGCTTTGGGAATATAAACTTAAAGACGTAGATCGTGGTAGAGATTTTGTAGAGAATGGAAGGTTATAGGTTTGAAAATTAATATTTCTTTCATAAATTTAAGTTGTGTTCGGTATAGTAATCCCATTTATTGGCAATCATCGATGGTACTTGAAGAGTAACCTTTAGAATTCTTGTCAAATTCTTAACGAGGTCACTCTTTTCGTCTCTCCAGATCGGTAACGGCGACAGGTGCGAGAAAACAGTTCGGTGGTCTATTGTTTCGCGGGTTTAGATCCGATATGGTCGATAACGAACGCTTGGAAGGTGGCCCTTCGACGAAGAAAGTAATGGATGGGAGAAGGCGAAGAACAAAAAAAGAAATGACTAAGGGCGGCAAAGGAACAGAGGTGAACTAGGTTTCGGAGAAAGTGAAAGGAGCAGAAAAAAAGATACACGAATAGAAAGGGGCACCCTCGAGGGAAATACGACACAGGTAAAAGTGAAATGATGCAAGATCTCCGCGGTTTGACAACCCGCTAACGACTCTATTCTCCGAGCTTCGTCGAAGGGTTGCTCATAAACTTTGCGTAAAACCAACCGACAGAACTCGAGTTCTCTTTTCACATTACAAATCGACGGCAGGATAGAGATACTTGTCACTTCGACCATGGTCCTTGCGGATCGGTTGTGCATTATCTCGTCGAAGATCGAGCCCCCTTCGATACGTTCTTCTGACGAGGATGAAATGAAAGGTTACCATATTGTTCTACGACTGCCCTACGCCCTCAGTCGTCTGCCTGCCCGATTGGCATCGATGCTGTTCGTTGTTGCGAAAGGACATGAATTTATTTGGTTCCCGATGTGAGTAACGACCTTACCTAGGATCTGACCACGATGGAATTGCCGTGCTCCTATGCGAAGAAACTAGAGGAAAGGAAGGAGGAGGGAGATACATCCTCCTTGTCCTTGCTTCGTCCTTTTTTCCTTTCTCCCAGTTCTCGATTTCGATCCAGCCGGTTCTTCCTCTTTCCCCGTGCCGTTTCTTTCCTTCTTTCGTTCACGTTCTCGTTCCGTCTCTGTTTTCCGTCGTGTCGTTGGCGATCCGCTGCGATTGCATTCTTCGCCAGGGATTTTTCAGACGCGAGAGCTCGCTCTTGCGTAATCGATCGCGCCTCGCGGACATTCCGATAAAATATCGGCTCCCGTTAATGGACCAAGATTGATACGCGTCGCGCAATTATTCGAATTTATTATTTTAATCGATGCGCCGACTTGCTACGTCACGTCTCTCCTTGGATCGATTTTAATTAACGAAACTCGATGATGCTGGAGCCGGAATTTATTGAAATCGCGGCTGGTAAAAGGGATACTAGCTTTTCAGACTCTCCTCGATCATTGCAACAGTTCATAGAATGCAATATCGTTGGACAAAAACGCGATTGACGCTCCTGCGCTTGCGTTAACATCGCCACTACTAAGGATACATCGACAAAAAGGAAACTTTCCGTACGATACTTTGGTGATCATATCGATCGAAGCTGAAAGTAGGTTCATTCAGATCCGAATACATGGTCCATTCATCGGCGGTTTCGCGCGCGAAATGAATTCAATCGCGTCGGAAGCGTCTAGACGATACGACACGGACGGTTAGCAATCGCTGCATTCGAAATCAATAGGCTTCGTGTTCGTTAAATGGACTACGGTCGATGAATGTCGTCCGACTGCTTCCTCTATAGAACCTTTAGAAGCTTCAGGACCACCAACGATATGTCGAACGATACGCGGAACGATGGACGATGATGAAGCTTCACCTGCAAAGTTTTTCCAAAATTGTTTATTCCTTAATTGACGATACAACTCTCTCATAATATGGTATACTACGAGTGTTTTACTATATTAGCATCTGGTGAATGACCTTCCCAGTTTATATATTTACATCTTACTTGACCATTTTATGGTTGGTACGCGCAACCAGAAGCATACTAATGATTTTGTACGAGATCACGTTTCGCAAATGTTGTCCCATCCAAAGATCAACTGTTACGCACTTTAATTGAAAGATTTTCTTCTCCTAAGCCACAGACGTTAATAGCAGATTAAGATATCGATCATGAACGCACGTAAATTCTAATAATTATCGTCTTACACGTCATTTCGCGTAACTTGTTGCCGTCTTTCTCTTCTCGAAACTGTTGGTTCTGGCGAAACGGCTAATACGCGACGTGGCAACCCTATCCTCGAGGCTCGTTTCGACAACATAGGTATATAAGTAGCGGCGATTAGCGCTCGAACAGGACAGCGTGTAATTAAGGCGCCGGTGTTAAAGCTCGTTGCACAGTTCATCGGTGATGCGGTTCTATCCGGCGGATGAGCGCGCCGCGCTTGAGCATCGATGCGTCACGAAATGTTGAGCCGGCTTGAATACCGGAGGATTCCTCTGCTTATCCGCATATTTTCAAGGGTCAGCGAGTCGGCGAGCGAACGTGCCTCGTCTTTTCTTCGCGTTCTATCACTACCACTCGCCGACGACACTGATTAGGGGTGGTAATGTAGCGGCACATGAGTCAATGAAAGATTCGAATCGCAAGTGACTCATATTGTTGTGCTTCGGAGTGTCAACATTTTTTTGATTTGCTAGTTTCAAAAGTAAACGAACTCTGAACAAAACATTATCTCCGTTATTTGTAATCGTCAACCAGAGTTGCATTTGAATTTTTTGTAAGCCCGCCGATCGATGCAAATAGACGAACGTGCTCTCTAAGAGACAATCAGAATCAGTATAGCGACGAGTATAGCAAGCATTATAGCGAATCATTATAGCGAGACATACAATCGAATAGCGAGCGACGATAACGATTGGCATACACTATCTCTGTACTTATATTTAAAGTAATTTTAATATACACTGACTATTACAATTTCATCACTCGTCTCTTTACTAAAATAACACGTATAACAATCCACCTCAGTAATAATTCAAATTCGACGAAACTCCCCCTTTTACGAGCGCTTTGCGACGATGTATCGAAGAATGATGGAAAAATAAAGATAGGATAATTTCCACAAAACAAAATATCGTATCATCGATAACGAATTAAGTAGTGGATCGTTCAAAAATCGTTGATAACCGAATTTGGCGAATTACAAGGCAAATTATTACTCAACTTGTTTCGAATATCCATCTGACTTAAATAATCCTATCTTATACTAATTGAAAAAGGGTGCAACACTGTCTTTTATGGTTATTTGTCCGAATCGCTCCTGTGCCGGGTATATCATAAAAGGGTTGAAACTCGGCTGAAAAAAATCGGCGAAGAAACGTATATTACATGGAGTCTCGTAAACATCGTAATTGCGCGAGTTCTCGGGGTCGAAAATTAGGGTGCGTTTCTTTTTCCTCCATACAATCTTATCAACGTGGAAGTATTTTGTAACCTTCTACCGTGACCATTTTAAGCCGGCCTCGTTGATTACCTTGAAAAAGTGGCAAAGGGGATGGAGAGGGTGGAAACGATGTAGGTAGTCGATACACGAGCGTTTTTTCGTTGCTTCGGAGCAATCTTATCAGCGTGAAAGGGAAGAGGGAGCCCGCGAGCGGGCGTTTACGTCCTCGACGATTCGAAAGGGAGATTCCTTCGTGGTGCCGTCACGGATTTCATGCATTCCTGCGCGGACGCCGCGGGAGGCTTCCTTAAAACCGAAAGTGATATGGAGTGGACGCCGGGAAAAGACGAATGAGCGGCGCGTATACACAAATACACACTCTTGCGTGACACCGCACCATACAAGCCCAGGAAAACGAACGAAGAAACGGCAAAGGATAAAAGAACGGACAAAGGTGCGCGGCATTTTCTTCACGATCACGTGACAAACGTGGACGAGTTAAGTGCACCTGTGTCTCTCGAACACACAGCTATCGATCGACCAGATAGCTGAACAGGGCCAAACAGGTGTAAATGAGTCGAGGAGAACACGATTGAGCGTGGAATCGATGTTCTTCCCTTTGAAACATCTCTGGACGCTTTGTCACGTTTGGGATGGTCGGTCCAGGCTAAACGTTTCACTGTAGTTTACAACTTTGGGATTAGAATTCGATATCGGGACATTGGTAAAAGATATTGTTTGGGTTGATGAGGTAACTGCTACAGGAACAACATAAGCCATTGTCTATAAGGTCACCTTTTTTTATCAGGCTTCTAGGTCATCGATTTCTTCGATCGTGCGTTTTTGCTTTATGCAATGTTGCAGTGACGCGCAACGAGACCTTCGAACGATCTTGAGAACAATCATTCTTCTTACGTGCCTTTGCTCCGTAAGAAATATTAGCGATAAAGAATGTTACTCTGGCAGGTGTATCAATTTCTTTTAATACACCCTATTTGTCTGGAAAAAACGTTTGATCGATCAAACGAGTGTAACGATAATCCGAATTTTTCGTCCGATATACAGGATTTGTTCTGAATAGCAAACTGATGAAAGAAACTTTATTCCACAGTCGATATTTCCGATACAGATGAAATGATTGGTAATTTGCGAATTAACTCAAAGTATGCGAAACGGAGTAGGAATAATATACGATCGTTGCATGCAAAAACGAGGTAAATACCTTCCGTATTCCATAAAAACTCCGTTACTCTGAATGAAAATCATATTCGCACGATCGCCGCATTGATTCGATTAATTTCCTTGTTGCCTCGGTGAGCTATCGCAATCATTCTTTAAACGTTACTTTATCGTAATTGCTTTCAATCCTCCTACCATCTTGGTTTACGAAGATGCAGGAAACGGGTGTAAGCAGCCGGCGAATTTCCAGGCACCTGGTGAAGATGCTGGAATTGGTTCTCGAGTAGCTGGTCCGTGATTTTGAAGAACCAACGTCCGACGCAAGAAATAAAGGAAAAAGAAAGAAGAAGAAAAAAAAATAGAAAGAGGGAATAGGAAGCTACGAAATCTGGCAGAAGAAAGACGCTGAAGGGAAATGGTAGAAGGGGTTGATGATGGCTAGGTAAGAATCTCTCTACTTTCTAAACGGCTGTTCCACCGCTGGTATGCGGAAGGGTTGAAGCTAACCTGGACTCTTTTTTTCATCAAAACTTTTTTTGATCCCCTACCCTCGACGCGATGGGGCGGTTACGAGGGTCCCGTTAGGTCAGCTCGCCAGCAAGCTGCCCCTGGAGGTGTGTGGTGGCGATGCAGTTGCGGCATTTCCCCCTTCTTTTTTCTTTCCTCTTTGTTGTCCCGCTCACGCTTCTTCTTCGCCTGCTTCCTTGAAACCCTCGTCTAACTGTGATCCGTGTAATCTACGCGCAGCTTCCGCGTTTCGAGGGCCTGTCTGGTTTTCTCACGAGTGCTACGTTTGGGAAACCTTCTGGTTCTATTTTTTCATTCAGTTGGGAGTGGACGCCGTTTTTTGGGAATTAATTCGGATACGATATTTCCCAGGAAAAATATGGAGAATAAGCGTGTGAAAGGGACGATGGCACAATAATAAAACCGAACCTTCAACCTTACCTGTACGAAACTTAAACCTGATTTTATTTCAGTTTAAACAACAATGTCGTAAAACACTATTTCACATAATTGTAGTAAAAACACTCGTCTTAAACAACTGTCCCTCGTATTTTCTACTGCTTTATGTAGAATGGTAATTGCTGTCATTAGCCCTAATCCTCGACGTCGACGAACAACTGTGTATCAATAAACTGCTTCAACGCAAACCTACCCCTTGTTAAGTCTCAGTAAAAAGCATTGTCCTTTAGATATTATTTTAAAAATCTGCAATACGAATTGGTTTGTTTACGACACTGTCGTTAAATTAATCAATATTGCCGGGGTTCAATTCTTACGTTTAAGAATAATGAAATAGGCGACGAGTTTCCGCAACAGAGGTCTCCTTGCGCATTCGATTGTCTTGGAAGCAAACAAAACTTCATGTTTTCAGCTGTCCTGCAATAAAGTCAGCGGGGCCCAGAAATTGTAAATATGGTAAAACGTACTTGGTAAGAAGATATTGAATTGTGGAAAGGTTCGACTACTTAGGTATCTTTTTCGTGGTAGATTCTTTAGTTGCTAGTTAGATAATTGGTTGCAGGGCGTCATGATTATTACAACACCGTGAATTTTGGAAATGGTAAAGTTTGGAAATTTTTCCAATTGTGAATCATATACTATGGTATGCAGGCTTGAAAAAAATTAACTGTTCATATTTCGCTTGTTTTTCTCGGCTGCAGATACGATTACTAGATGCGATCATTTTCATAATGCGATCATTTTCATAATGCGCTCACCTTTCCATTTCTCCGCGGTATCAGAATAGTATTAATCGATCGTTCCCTGCTGTTATTATCGCAGGTAGAAAAGAAAATCAAAAGTGAATTGGACAATAGGGTATTTTTGAAAGTGTATAAAAGTCTTTCTTGAAGAACATGACTGAGAGCAACAAAGATACAGGCTTTAGGAGGAGCAAGATCCTGGTTTACACGGGGGCGATTCTTTTCTCGGGTTTATCACCTCGTTCCGGTGCCAAACGAGGAGAACTGGTACCGCTGCGGAATGCTAAGCGTCGAAAGTCGATATTCTGCAGAATGCAACGCGGAAAGCAAGAAAGAAAAAATAGAAGGAGCAGAAGCAGAGGCGACAGCGCGTGTCTGGACGCATAAAATTTGCCTTCCTCGAAAAAAGGACAAGAGAAAAAGAAATAATCAATGGTCGAATAGAAATGGACGACGCAAGGTCGCGAACCGTAATTCTGTCGTCGTTTTGCAAATTTCCGCCGTCTTTTCTTTTTCGTATTTATGCGTTTACGGTGCACCTCGCTGCGCTCTTCGAGGTCACGGATTTGTCTTTTTTCTTGAACAGGGTCCCCTAACGGGATCGCGAAAAATTGGAACCTACCTGGGACCGTTAAAAATAACGCTGCCGCTTCTTTCTTCCCTCCCCGACCTTCTTCTTTCTTGACACGTACGCAAAACAGGCGAGAATTTTCGTAGACAATTGGAAGCTTCGCTTCTAAAGCGATCGACTTTAACGATCTCGGGAAGGCTGTTCGAATTTTCTTCTCATTGTCTCGCAATTGAACGCGGCACAAGAACATTCACGAGAAACGCCAGTTCCTGAATCGTTGCTCGGAAAAACGCAGCCATTTCTTGCCGGAAGTCAAGGACGGGGCCTCGACTTTGCTCGTTAGAATGCTACTTATTCTTTTATTATTTTTTATTGTCCAATGGTAAACGAAACGGCCGATCCAAGTAAATAAGGTACATTCTTTATTCCAATTTCTTTGACTTTTAAATCGAGTTACGTTTGATGAAACATTCGTACAGAAGCGTGGTTAGAACGAACGAATCAAGATCAGAGACAATTTCAATTTGTCATTCGTTAAACACGGACTAAACTTTTCCCCCGATTCCGTGTCACTAACAATGAGGCCAGGGCCGAAACAAAAGCAGGGTGTCGTTTGGTGGCGGCGAAAAGCTGCGAAAGGATCAGGTTCGGCCAGTGGCGAAATAACCCGATACGTTATGTCAGCGCGGGCAAAGGTGCATCTCGCATATCCGGGGTATACCTCGGTTCGCCGCGTCCACACCGTCA
The DNA here is from genome assembly GCF_051014615.1 of Bombus vancouverensis nearcticus. Lineage (NCBI taxonomy): Eukaryota > Metazoa > Arthropoda > Insecta > Hymenoptera > Apidae > Bombus > Bombus vancouverensis. Next base: position 4,619,072 of record NC_134925.1, read on the forward strand.
GGGTCGAGGGAAAGAGAGCCGGGAGTTGGCCGGGTGTTGGTGGTGGGGGCAGCAAGACGAAGGGGAAGGAGGCAACCCGAGAAGAGAACCCAGTAACCTAGTGCCGAGTCGCCTGGAGGTCTGCAAAAACAAAAGAGAGAAGAGAGTGCGTGCCACGTGCCCCGGTGCGCCGCCGATCGGCGATCCCTTGCGATTAGTCGCGGTGCCCGTAAAAATTACCCCTTTCGCGCCTCCATGCGATTTTATCGGGCAACAAGGGTGGCCCACGGCGACCGCCAGCGCCACGTGCTCGAGATTTAGCGATTCTTTTCGCCGATATGCTGCCTTTTCAGCTCGTTCGTCTACTCTGCCTTCCTCGTCATCGATGCCGAGGCCGAGTCATAATTAAGCTTCGAAAGGTTTATCGTTGATACGATACGATCGCTGATTTATTGCTAATACGATATAATTATCGATTAGGGTTATATTCGAGATGGACGATTAAGTACTATTTTAGAGGGTATGGAAATATTCTTTTTTTGTAAAGTATCGATAAAGGAAGGAAAGAAGAAATGTACCCCGTTTAGAAATGACTCAATCGCGATAGAGCGTGATCAGCGAAAATATTTCCATCTCGAAGGCCAGCTAGAGGCGCGCAGGAAGCGGTCGCGAAGAGAAAAAGTGGCAGGAGGAAAGAGGAAAGCAACAACGACGTTTGATCGGTCGTCGCGTTTCTTTCTCCTTTTCTACCCTCTCGTAGTTTATTATACAAGAAAACGAGGAGAAACAAGGTGTAAACGATAAGGAAAGAGATACACTATTTTCTTTATCTAGGATGGTAAAGAAGTAAAATAACCCAAGGGTGCGCTTCCATGGACGATGAACTGACTGTATCGCAGGCTCGTTGCTAATTAACCGAACGATAGATTGGATATTAGCAGCGAAAATGGTGAACACGGTCTTCCTAGCGTAACCTCCGGTAACAAACTTATCGATCTATCGATCGTTGCGTTCCACAGAAAGGTCACGAGGATCATGACGGGGAAACATACACGTTGGCACGTGTTCACGTGCGCTCAATGCGCGACAAAACTGCATATTCCAGGATTCCACGCGAATGATTACCGCAACTTCAGCAATCTATATCAACGTTAAACATAGGAAGCCTCCTGCTTTCCTTTCACTTAACTTTTACTTCAAACTTCATGGCCCTATGAAACTAAATTACGATTTTATCGCGTTACGTAGAACTTTACCAGAACCATTTCTCGGTAAACTTCCGCCCGACCCATTCCTCGCGATTCGACCCCGAACAGAAAAATACGAAAAAAGAAAATATATATATATATATTACTCATATTTTTTTTTATATGGATATGTGTGTATAGAATCTGTGTGCAGCGAGCCCGTCTCTGTTTCTCTCGCTCGAACCCGCATTCGTACTGCACTCTTTTCTCTCTCGCTTTGTCGATGCATTCGGCTATCTCTCCTTTCTCTCGCCGTAACTACATACAACGCAAACCTTCCGATTTCCTCTCTCCGTCTTTCTCTCCTCGGCTTGCCGCTTCTTCTCGCTTCGCTTCTCTGTTTTACAACGTGCGATCGCGATCCGTACCGAGCGGAGCAGGAAGAGGAGAGGCGAGGAGAGGAGGACATCCAAGTGGAACGTCCAGGTCCGAGGAGAGATCGTTAACGCGGCTTGAACAATCGAACGTAACGTTAATCGCGATCGAGGTGAAAATAACGTAATATCATTGATAACGACGCTACTTGTAAAGATAATATTAACACAACGTCGCTCCAATAGATACAATTAAGGTGTATCAAGTAAATAACGGGCTTTAACGATCGTACGAGATACAGAAACTGACAAAAAGGAAAACAGGAAAAAAATTATTTAAAATTTGTCGAGTGTATAAACTGGGTTTATAAACTCTGGAACATTGTGTACTGATATTTCAGTAGGTAATTTATTATATTTGCGTTTCATTTAGCCATTGCTCGAGGCAATTAAGGAATCACTGCTATAAACGGGTTTATTGCATCAACCAAGCAAACAGAGGTAATGGAGTTCTATACGCTCGATAGATTGACATGTTATTTATGCGATACTGTTATAAAAAAAAGTGACTTCGAGAGAATAATCAAAGATTACGAATCAAATTTGACGTCAAAATCGTTTAATTTTAAATTCATAATCATAAAATTCATAATCATAAATTGTAGGTTCGATTCGATATCAAAAGTTTATAATTTTATATTCTGCAAAGCATACAGAGTTTCTATCATCCGTGCCATAAATCCATTAATCGTATATAGCAGGTCGAATTCGACACCAAAGTTTCTTCCGATTCTTTGTATAATTCCGTTCCGCCGCAAGAGAATCATCTTCACGGATGATCACGGTAACTAAACGTCGTAGTCGAGACGAAGTTCGGAACAATGACAATAGTCGCCACTCGGTGGAAACGTCAACGATCGGGATCGTGGGACGGGCCCGCGAAAAACCGCGACGTGTGCGCGTGGAATGCAAAGCGCGCGGCGTGTTCGTGGCTGAAAACGCGCGGATCGCGCGCGTTACAACGCCGAGGATGGAAAGAAGTTATGTGTAACAATGCACGCGGCCGCACAGTAACTGCTTCCTGACGACCACAGACAGAGAGAAAGGTGGAAAGAAAGAGACAGTGTCAGAGGGAAAAGGGAGAAGGAGAGAGGCGGTAAGAGAGAAAACCGCGCTCCTGTTGGCCGGCCGTCGTGCTTTGAGGCGCATTCTCTCTCGCGTGCAGCTCGTACGAACACGTAGCGCGAGCGCGAGTAGAGGAACGGGTCAACGAACACTCATGTGCGCAATTTCAACGAAAAATAGGCAATCGAAGAATCCTTTTTTTGTTCTTTCCCTTTTCTTCTCGATTCTTTACTTCGTTCGTCGAGCCTCGTTCGTTTTCGGTACGTTCGACTCACTGGTGACCGTGTACCATTGTGCTCGAAAACTTTGGTCGTCAAGATATCCGATAACGATCGCTATTCCCCGATGATAGTTTCTTAAACTCGTTAGATGCCAGAGATTTTCTCATAGGTAGGAGGCAAAACAGGATAAGAGAAGACACAGTCGGTTGTTGTTTGCTTCATAATAAATATATTCTAGAGAGAATAGGATAAGAATAATTTCGTAATATAAGGGTCGAAGAGAGAACAGGTTGTTGCCATTTTTCTTTGTCCGCTAGTATCGTAGAGTTTCATGATCGATCAACCAGGTCACCAGCGATCTCGAAAACGCGAAACTCAATAGTATTGGAATCGTTCGCTATAATTGAGGGACAACATGTATTTTTCCAATGGCCGTGTTTACGTCTCGTAACGGCTATATCGGCGAATAAGTAGTATACTGGTAGCGCGTAATTGCGGTGTAACAGGCGACGATATAGTGGCGGTAGTAATAGCGGTGGTAGCAGTAACATACGGAAAGAACAACATTTTTCATTGAATTTACTAAAACGTGCTTGGCCACGTTCTACTCTGCTTTTAAATGCAATCAGACTGGATACACGTTACCCGCCGAACAAGCCGACGAACGTTTAGTAAATTCAACTGGATACACGTTTAGTCCTGGTGTTTGTACGGCCAGTGTATGCTTCTGTGTGTGTGTGTGTGTATGTGTGTGTGTGTAAGTACATCGCGTGTACTTGAACGCGTCTGGTGGTGTATCTGTATGTGTGGTTATGTAGTGTGTCTTTACAGTAACCAAGTAACTATCGGAGAGTAATGACAACAATTTTCCAGCGGTAGCAGAGATACGGGATGCGGAAGTTCGCAGTCATTGTGTTTTAGGATCCTTCGTCCGCACCTACGTTTTCATACATGTACATATTTATATTATATATATTTATATTATTTATAACGGTGCCTTAGTGCCCCTTAATATTACGATTTAAATAATTATAATAATAGTAATAAAAAAAATAGTAACATTTTCAAGGTCGCCTGCGCTATAAATGAAAGGGCGGCTGAAAGTTAAACGAACGCGCGTCGAAACGGACAACCCTGCAGACCGCCGGGTGCAACGGCGAGATTCGACGGTTTAAACGCATCCAGTCCTCGCGCTCACTTGCTTGCTCGACAAACGACGAACGAAGAGCAGCAGCGACTAGGTGACTGATGTCCATGGCAGTGCGAAGCTTCCATTCTTGTGTTCCTTGCTTCTATCGAGGGGCATGGATCGCGGTCGCGAGCTCGGTTCGATCGCGCAACGATCCGGATTCCTCGGACGGCAGTGACGTTGTTGCTGGTCTCTCTGCAAAAGAAGAGAAAACGTACCGTTGTTACTTCCACATGTTTTGTACGCGTTTCGTAGAATTTCATAGAATTGTAGTACATCTAAAAGAGAATGGACAGGTGCCGATATCATTAACATAGTTATATTTGTATCGTTGGACGATTAGAAGAAAGGAAAATCAGCGCGGAGCGAAATCGCGCAGTGAGAGTGGTTATGGGATGTCATGAGGGCGCGGTGGGTGAGGTGAACCAGCAGAACGAGGGAGCGAGTCATAGAAGCGGAATATCCTGATCCTAGCGAAGGTCGTCTGGTGCATTCTAGGCGGGTAAAAACTGCATAAGAAACCACGCCCTGGCTGGAGCCGCGATCCTCAGGGACGCGTGACCTCCACGTGGAATCGACACCCCTCCTTTCAAGCCCATTCCATACGTTTAATAACGCCTATATATCTTTACACGTAGATAAAATCAGCCAGTTATCACCGAAAACATACAAGACGATGTAAACGTCAGCTGACAACTGCTGAAGCATTTCGCTTGCTTTCGAAACACTTGGAACGATAAAAGGCGCGCGAGTTCTATGTACTTACATATACACAGGGCTGCGGAACAGAGAGACGAGTGACGCGTTACCGGCTACCTACGTTCTACCTACTTCACCCACCTACCTAGCAACCTAGTTGTCTGTGCCGTTTATTCGCGAACGGTGTGCGCGTTTTATTGCTAATCGATACAATATATCTTCCGGCGTCCAGTTGCGAACCAGCTGCGCGAACCGTGTCGAACGGCCTTCGCGACGATTTCGCCGAGGTCGCGACGCCAGAACTCCGTTTTTTTGTCCATTCGATCTGCGCATGGATCGGATTCGTAGAAACGGTCATAGGAAAAGATACCGTGAGTAATCCTGAGAGCTAACGATTCTCTCGCCTTAGGCAATTTACTAAGAACGATCTTACGGCAATGAAGATGAAGAAAGGAAATGGAGTGAGTTCACGTTCACGCGGAACAATCGATCGTATCGAGGAACTCATAGAGTTCGCTGGATAGAACGTGAAATGTGACTACGTTAGAGGAACAAATGGAAGTGGAAGATGAAACGATAGACGGCTCTCTCTTTCGAGAGAGAGGTTTCACTTGCACTTTCCACTGGGGGCCATTTCTGGGCCAAGTTCATCCGAAAACGTTACTTGTAGGGATCGTCCCCTTTTTTCTCGCCACGGAGAAAGCGCCTAGGCCAAGATCGTTTCAAGGGGGAGAAAGAGAAAACGAGAACGATGTCGTGAAACGCCACTCTCTCCCTCTTCGACGGCGGCAGCCGCGTGTAGAAGTGTATCCAACCGGGTGGTGGTGTACGAGGACGAGTGCGAGAGAGGAACGGAACGAATGGCCACACGCTCCGGGTCCAGTGGAAAAATAAAACTAGGCAGACCAGAGAAGTCCGTTAGACCGCCTCCGCCGTCTCTGTTCGCTCCATCGTGTCCGCGTGCGCGTTGCGCCTCCTTCTCGAGAGGGAGGTATGCACGTTGGAGAAAGAACGAGTGAGAAGACCTAACCTAAGCCACCAGGAGAGTCCGTGTGCTTCGGGCACGGCGCTGCAGTTCGCCCCTGAACTTGGTTCTCCGTCTTGCCCACACGACGTTGACCTACTTCCATGGCCTACCCGATATCTCGATCGTTCTATGCCCGCGAATACGCCGCCGATTTTCCCCATACGAGCTCATTTCTCCTCTTCGATATGGTGATTAGCTACTATGCATTTTACCGATGTCTCAATGCTTAGGTTTGTAGGTGTTGTTTCGTTAGAGCTTTATTTTATGTTGCGAAGACAATTTATTGAAAAAATATGAAAGACATTGTATGTCTAGATCTTCGTACCGACTAATGTAGATTTAATAGTAGTTTCGTAACAGAAGTTAATTCCTAGCAGATTGAAAGCCAATCAACATCGAGTGTGAGATCGTTAATCCACGATCTAATCGAAAGGTGTCATTCGTTCTATCCGCAGTTAACGATCTCCCGTTCGAAGGCAACGAGTCAAGGTCCCTTAACTATCGTCCGTCCCTCATTTTCTTAACTTAATTTGCCCTACGTATTGAATTAACAGAACTATAAAAAAAATTTATATACAATAAAAAATAAATAGAAGGATAATCAAAGTTTCGGATATTTTTACTAAAGATTGGAAATTAAAGCGAAACAAAATTCCTATACGTTCGTTTATTATATAAATTTATATGTTTTCGCAAGCGTTTTGTTTTTTACATTTATCGCATCGTCTCAAATTTATATAAAAAACGAACGAAGGTTGAAATTCTCGTTTCAAAATCGACGAGACATTAACACTACGTGTTTTGGATTATAAAACGAATGGCTGACAATCGGTTCCCGATGCCGGTAACATTCAACAGGCTGTTTGCATATTCAAAGTGCGAGGAAGTAAAGTTGCACGAGCTGCGGGACGATGAATCTCGCGTTCCAACGTGACATCTCGATCTCCTTGGGCCTTATCTGCCGACTGAATTTCCTGCTCGGGAACGATCGAGGTGGCCGCAACGCCTGCTTGCCTCATATATTATTATTAGAGCGGCGTCTCGGGGGCGTTATCCGTTATCTCGCGTGTTATCTGTTGGCCGTAAGTTAAATGAGCTGCCGTGATAATGAGCTGTGCATGCGGTCTGTGTCCCGGTCGCCAGAGAAAATCGAGGACCCTGCAGATTACCGTACAGGGACTATCGATATTGTGTGTACATATGTAGCGAGCAGAGGGCTGATCAACCTGTGCCGGACTCATTGGTTTAGACACACGGCAATGCACAAGTACCCGGATAATCATTAGTTTATATAACAAGTCATTTCCCGCGGCCACGTGATTTTCTCGTCAAGGCGAGCCGCTCACCACCACTCTGGCACCGTTCTACGCGACACACCGCTACTTCTCTGCCACCATAGGTCAGCACCACCACGCGATCACTTCGTATACCTAGCTACCGACTACCGACGGAAAGAGAGAAGTTCGACCACATTGACCAACACTCGCTTCGATTCTCTTTTCTTCCTTTCTTTTTTATTTTATACTTTTCTGTTTTTTCTTCCTTGCCTGGATGGTTGTTTGGTTCTTCTCGAACGATCAGATTTCTTAAAAAATTTCCCTCTTGAAACAAAAATAGTTTAATCTCGGGCAGCCCGGAGCAACATGGTCCAGGGATTTTATTAGAAAGGAGCAAGATTATGCGGATGAGTCACGTACAATTAGGTAGAAGAGGATTTTACTACCGGCCGAAGGAAATTCCTGCGGCTGCTCCTACCTTGTTATACGTCCGCCAGCACGGCGTCCGTAGCACGGCAAAGGAGATGAGCCCGAATCCGAATAAATAGGATGAATCCAAATCCGCGTGAGTAGGACGAACTCGAAACAATTCTTGGCCGTGATCCAGAAATCAAGAGAAGCTATTGCGACGAAAACAAAATTTCGTTAAAACGACGACAGCTGTGATCCGATTTCAAAATACGCTACCTATTCCACAAGAATAAACGAACTACTGCGGTTTTAAATGGGAAAAGAGAAGTTTACTCCAAAACGGTATCAAATCCAAAGACTCTGTCTGATTCCGCGAATTCCAGGTTCGTAGGTGTTGCGAGAGACCGATGCATTCCATAGAACGCTGGTAATGGAACGCTAAAGAAGCAGCAGCTCGTGCACCTCGACCACGATCGAAACGGAGAGAAAGAAGGAAAAAGATCGAGAGAATGACTACAGCAACGTAAGTAGGGAGGGAAGAGGAGAAAGAAGAGGGATAGAAAAGAAAGAACATCGTTGGTGGGACAGAGAACCGTCAAGTGAAATAGAGAGAGATAGGAGAGTCGAGGCAAAGGTGGTCTTGCCGGCGTAAATGCCACTGGTTGGCATTATGCCGCTTGTTGCCTGGCCAGACCTTCGATGCACATCGAACACATCCCGATGATGATTGCCTGGCTGCTATAATCGTGATATCGTTCGTCTAAGATACACCATCAGAGAGGAGACGTTTAGCCAGGCGAGAACGTTTACTCGTCCGCTCCGAGGGAATTTCGTGTTGCGCGAGCGACCACACGACGACGATCGACGACAACCACGAGGACGGCCATGGCCTATTTACCTCTGGCAGAGTCACCAGATACCACCGTGCCGATATTGGCCTTTTCAAACCTCCCTCCAACGTTCTTTCGCCGACCCCACCACGCAGCCACTATCCCGCAGGTTGCGTTTTTTATTCACCACCTACGCGACACGACGCCGCGAAAGGTTGCCGCGATGCCTGCGAGCTGATGATTCCACGGCTCGGCTCGGTAATTTCGCGAATTTTCGATTTACATTTAAATTCGAACATTTTGAATGCAGAATATAGATTCGAGAGAGTTGCTCGTTACGAGAGTTTCCTGTTGTGTTGCTTGTATCAATCGGATGACTAATATCGATCGATCGGTCATGGAAATCCCAAAACGGCCGACAACTAGGAAAATCCGTCACGGTCAACCTCCACCTTCGATCCACGAGTTTATTCGAGAGCGCGTTTTGACGTAATCGACCCGCGAACGGATCATAATCGAGGCAAACGGAATTGCGGCGGTACAAGGACATCCAGTGCGACGGTAGTGCATAACGTGGAACGGTTCAGGAGTCGGAGGAGAATTTTCGAGGCGGTGAGAAACCAAGTGCAAGGAAACGCCGCCGCCGCATGGAGGGATCCGTGGAATGTCGAATTAAAGTCCGGTCTCTGAGCCACGATCTCGGATAGGAGAAGCGTTATTCCAGGTTAGCTAGACGCGGTCTACACACGACCAATGCGTACACGTTTCTATAGGAGTCTGTGACGACCGAGGTTCGAGGTGAACGAACCTCCGAATCTCCTGTACGACCGTACAAAGTAAAAGACCGAAAAGGCCAATGGAAAAAAGTTGTAGAAGCTTTAAAAAAAAGAGTGGACGTTAGTAGAACGCGGCAGAAGATGGAGAACGACTATCTCGGAACATCCGATTGGCTAGAGAGGATAGAGAGGAAAGAGAAAAAGAATTGAAGAAGGTTGAAAAATAGAATGGAAGGATGGGGGAATGTCTGGCACGGGAGGAGAATACAGGGACCGCGTGTATCTGCTCTTTGTGTACAGGCAACGAGCGCGAGTTGTTCCTTTTCAGTCAGCGATCGTTTTGCTCCGCGCGATTATCGCGATTTAATGATCTAGCTCCGCGATATTAATAATCGTAATAACCGGCGCGGCTTATTAGCCACTTTTATTATACCACTTGTGTCACATTGTAACCAGTCAGCTCGCGTAAATACTTCTATGAAGCGTAGAGTGGGGTAAAGGGATAAAAAGTGCCGTGTTTTTTTATTTTAAAAACCGTTGCTGCAAGCGTCGATGACGTTGTTCAAGGCTGACGTTTAGCTCTTTTTCATTTTCTATTTTTTCTTTTTTTTTCTTCATTTCTTTTTTTAGCGAGAGTCCCCCGACGGCGAAATACGGCGGAAGAAACGGGGTAACGCGACGCGACGCTAGGATCAGCAGTTTAACGCCCGTGTAAACTCGTACGTGTTCACCATGTTTCACGTGCTCGCGTGGCTACTCGCCGATAAATCATATCTGGCGTCGCATTACAGAAAGAAGAAGACAGACGGGTATAAAAAAAGAACAGACGTGAATCGATTAATTTCCGAGAGGAGAAACAAACTCGATATCGCTACTACAGATTGAAATTAATCGTCGATACGGAGAATAATCATTTCATTGAGCACGTGGTTTCGAGAAAAATCGTCGACTTTCTCTTTCGGTACGATTTCTGATCGATGACTGTGTATTAAATTCATTCATCGTGCTATTATGTGCGAAGCATACGATAGACAATAAAACATCTGTTTGCCTAAAGGCACAAAGAGGCATCATTTTTACATCTGACTGTTTATTATATCAGTATGAGAGATTTAAAGATATCGCGAGATGACTTTGAAGAAAGATCGATATTGACAAGGAAACGATCGGGAATTGGATGGAGCACTAGTCCCAGGCCAAATAAAGTCAAGCCTTAGTTTTTCGTCGCCGTATGTGCACGTGTGTGCGCATGCGTCCGATACGTAGGTCGAAGAGGAGGAGGCGAAGGTGGAGGAGGAGGCATCGTATCGGCCAGTGTCCGAGCACGTAACCAAATTCAAATCCGGGGGCGCCATTGTTATGCGAGCTGCATCGACCCGTTCAGATGCCTGGCTGCCAAAATCTGCGACCGCTGGGTTCGATAGCATCGCAGCGCCTCGCTCTAAACCGATTGATTCGATGCGTCACAGGACTATTGATATCACCTCGGCTCGACTATTATAAGACATTGAATCTCATTACGAGTGCTGTTCAACATTTCGACGGACTTGTCCTGAATTTTTTAAATCTTAGCGACCAGGTCGACTGGTCGAACGAAGGGGAAGCAAGAGAAGAAGCGCGCGAAGAAGAACGGAGTAAAGAGTGTACATGGCTAACGCGCGGAAAAGAAGGGAAGAAGGAATGTGCGAATATACGCGAGAGAGCAAGAGAGAAACGATTGGCATGCAGGTCGCGCGGTATGTTGTCCTAGGTCACGCGTAATCCCACTCTCTCTCTCTCTAACACACTCTCTCTCTCCCTCTCTCTCTCTCTCTCCAGCTCTCCCTCGTCCTCTCTCATCTCATGGATGATGCACGAATGATGCGACGTTCTCCGTGGCTGTCGCCTTTCCATCATTTTCGTAACCAGATCGTGGACAGAGAGGCGAAACAATGTTGGGTGATTCGCCTCGATGCGAATCGCCGGAGGAAGTGATTTACTGAGTGGCCGCGGATTTTCTATGGGATTTCTGCCGTGTTCGTTGGCTTTTACTAAACACGCCGGATGAATATAGATTAGCAGTGGCGGGGCGGGGCGCGCGAGAACGCGACGATAAAAATAATTGCGCGATCGCGAGAACGAAGCAGGAGTGAATCGATACATGTGCTCGCGGATAAAATACGTGAAGGTTTTTCGTGAAAGATCCTCTTTCTTCGATGATCGTATAGAACGTACACGAGCTCGGAGCGTGCTCGACCGGTTGGCGAAATTTTCGCCGGAGTTTCCCGCTTGCGAGAGAGAGCTGTCCCGCACGAAAACGATCGTTTTCGAGCGAGAGAAACGCGCGCACCGGTGGCCGAGAGCGAGAACCGAGCCGACCGAGCGCGTACGAACGAACCAACGATCGCTTATTCCTGACGAGGAGAGCACGATCGTCGGCGCGCGCGCACGACCGGGACGGTGAATGCCCAAAACTCAGCTGGTGTCAATGAACTCGGCCATGTGAGGAGTCGGACGAGGCTTCCTCGGCTTATACTCTCTATCGGGGTCTTGTCTTTCCCATGGAACCAAGACTAATTTCGTGACTTTGCGAAAGCCTCCGGCGACCAGGAAGTGCACCCGTGAGTTTCCTGTAAACGCGATCGTTCGACTTTCTCGATCCAGAACTTCCACGTTCCACTATTTTTAATACAATGGAAAGATACAAAAGTCGGACAATACAGAGGAAACGAGTACGTGTTAAACGAAAGTAAGAAGAACGAAACGGAAGTATAGTAAACTACGAGCACTCAAAACAAGATGGATAAAATCGTCTGTGAAAGGAGGCGAAGTCGTAGTGTACGGAAGAAAAGAGATCTTAGCCGCCAGAAGTTCCCCTAATTACGCGCGGCAACGACATATTTGGCTGCGTAGCTGCCGACAGACAGAGAGAGGAAGAGAGAGGTGAACGTTCTAGACCGACTGGCGGGGCACCTGTTCGTAACCGCGACAAGAGAACCGAACGATTTATGCATGAAAAAAGATGCAATTTGTTTGCAGCTAAAATTGAATCGGATATTAAACCAATCATTTATCCTGGATATGAACGATAGGTCAAAAGGACAGAAGCGAGATCGTCGAACAGACAAACGACGCGAACGTCACTCGTATTCGAGTAACGTGACGTAACGTGAAGAAATCAGACAGTTGCCTCCCCGCTCTGCCCGCGGGGCTGGCAGCGTGTTCGTTTTTAACCGGCTCCCTCTTCTCTCGTTTTGAGTCGCCGGTCACGCGCGGGTCAGCGAATCTTTCAAGAGGAATCCTCCCTTCTTTTGCGACCTGGACGCGAATAGCACCGCGACGACTATGCCGAACAAGGTAGAGGTGGTGGAGGTGACTCGAGAGGGAGACAGAAACGAACGAAGTGGGAGGGTTGATCGCCGAAAGAGAAGTTCAAGTAGTCGCGATTCGATCGCGTCGCTTGCGAAGGTATCACGATGCTTGACGCAGGCCCTCGAGTAATCGAGAAATCATCAGGGGAAAGAAATAAACGATCGATAGATCGCATTTCCAGAGAGAGAGAGAGAGAGAGAGAGAGAGCAACGCGATAAAAACAAAGTTCCTTTATTTGCGTTCGATTTCGTAAAAATCATGAAATAATAACGATCTTTGATCGAACTCGCGAGGAGAATACCGCTACCATATGTCAGCGTACGACGAGTATTATGTAAGAGAGGAGGATACAGGTGAACTCGTTTCTATCGACTCGAAGTATCTGTCGGTGACAAGAAAAATGCGTCAACGACGATGATCACGATGATCGACTAGCCGGTGATTAACTCTCGTGTAGATAAATCCAGGTGAAAGAGACAGAAAGAGAGGGGGGATAGGAGAAGAAGAAGAAACGGGGGGAAAGAGACGCGTTGAATTCCGCGATCGATGAGCCGGTCAGAGAGCCGCCGACAGAGAGCAGGCTGCTCTATAAATACGAACACGAGAAAGAGTAATTAACGGACTTACCTCTTAGATGCAGGCAATGACAGTCTCTGAACGCTTCATTGATGAGTCTCATCCAACGAGAACGGCGGGCGATGTCTTCCCTTTCGTATGTGGATGCTCCACTCGGGTCTCCTCAAATACGAGGTCGAGGTTTCCTCTCTTCTTCTCACGTGTTCCATCGTCGATTCACGAACGTTTCACGTCGGCTTCGTCGCCGTCTGCCGTTCCCCTCCTTAGATAATTAGGAAGCTCGAGAGAACTTCAATATTGGCCGGTGGGATCAAGGCCCGTGCTGGCAGCCATGTCGCGACCTTGAGGTATCTCGACTCTCGATTACTTCCTTGTTTCTTCCGGAATCCTCCTCCTCGACCTACCTCCACTTCCCTTCAGTACTGACCGGTCGGATCAAGTCCAGCCATGTTGCAGCATGCGTCTTGAAATTCAACTTGTATATATAAATAATCAACTCGACACGGAAACTGGCCACGGGACGCGAGTATTTCGATCGGCTATCTCTGTGGTTGCTCTGCGTGTAGTGGGGAGAGGTTGTTTCCAGCTCTTCTGGTTTCGCTGTGTTCAGTAGAGTCCTGTGGGGTCCAATCCAGCTGCCATGATGTCAACGTGGTGATATTTATCTGTCACGAGTAACGAAGAAAAAAAGGAAAAAGCAAAGGAAGGATGAAATCTTCGATTTCTTATAAGTTTCTCTGTAAGGCAGATGAGTTGTTCTCTTCAGTATTGGCCGGTAGGGTCCAACTGACGAGCCATATCTTTCCTCCCAGCAATCTCGATGAAACGTTCTCCACGGGGTTCAGGTTGACTCGTGCCGCGTGTTTGCGTCCTGGGTGCTGTTTATTCGGCAGCACGATCTCTCGCCTATATTAATGAACTCTGCGCTCGATAAGCGGCGATGAAAACAACGCCAGAGGCTCGTTGACTCCGGATGCGTACCGCGAGGCAAGACGTATGCGTTTCGGCCTACACTCCGCGAGCCGAAGAATCCACGAACACGATCAGACCGAAGAGAGCACAGAAAGAACGTTGCGTAGTACGTGAACGATTCCGACGACGTCGACAACGAATTGGATTGTCGTCGGATTATCGAAAAACGTGAAGCGAACGTACGAAACGGAATGAAACGGAACGAGAAAGAGAGAAAAAAAATGAATAAAGCCCCGAGAACAGACCAGCTGCTGTGTGCGTGACCGTGCCCCACAGAGCTCTGACAGCTCCACGGCGAGTGGCCTCTCTTAAGTCTTGGCTGACCCCCACTTGCTCAACCGGGGGCGACGCTGATTGGTCGACGCCACCGGCTACACCGGCAATCGGCACTCCGATCAAGCTTTCGGAAAATTTCCCCCGATATATCGTCCGGACGAGCCCAACCCCCACGAGTGTACCGGACCGGAGGCCCACTACGTGGGGAGGAAAGTGGGATTCGTTGGTCACTGGAGGAAGGGAGACACTTCCGAACGACGGACGCTCCTCCTAGGGTTCCAGCAGAATATTTTCACGACCGATTGGACGAGTATCGTGGCAAAAGGGGACAACGCAAACTAGCAGTCGAACCGGAGGGGAGAGCGAGGGAAATAATAGAGGGAAAATTCACGATGGTTCCACGTTTAACAGAGCGTCAGTCTTCTTTCTCCGAACTAAACGTTGAAAACTATGCCACACACCAGGGATACGCGTAAACTTGTTGCTCCTGGGTACACACGGATCTCCGTATGATTCACTGACTTTCATTTCGAAATGGAATTTCGTGGTAATGGATGAACGATCGGCTATGACGTTTATCTTTCGGGTGGTGCAACCGCGTTTACGTTTCGTTCCACTTGCCTGCACCGTGGTGGTCTCTGCTCACCGTTGCGCGCCTCGTTCGCACCGACGCGACGGGGCAAAAACGTTCGTGCAACGTTCGCAAAGTATGCGACCACGTTTCCCGGATGGAAAACTGGATCGTAAATGTTCGAACAACGAATTTTCCACCAGTAAAGTATCAAAACGTACAAACGTAGCGATTTCTGCGGCTCAAACGGAACAGCGAATTCGTTGACCTCGTGTAAAATCGATTCCGTCGTTATCGCGCGGCGTGCGCAGTTCCAAGGGGACCAGACGTTATCGAAACGAACTTAACAATTTCTTTTTCCGTCGTCGCTATCCTCTGTGATAAAATCGCTTTTACTCGCTTATCTCTTAAAACGAAGGAAATTAAAGCTAATCTAATATCTCGTTCACGAGTGTCTAACCTTAAAAGCGTTACTTGACTAATACGTTTTGACGCTTCGAAAGAATCACGAAACCGAGTTGCGATTTTACCGAACGTATTCAAAGCTGTACCCTCGCGTGTACGATTACGTTGCAAAAATAAACTCGAGCGTGCATTAAATCATCGCGAGCGCCGGTTCGTGCCAAGCACGACTCTTCCTACGTTCGTCCTACGAACTGGAATTCTGCGACTTCCCTTCGTTCAAGCCCTAATGCTCCCGATAAGGAAGCTCGTTAGCTAATAGGCTGTCTCGAATCGGTCGAACCGGACGCTTACGTAACCGGTCGGAAATATCAGAAAATCGGTAAAATTCGTTTCGTATGGTCAGCATGAAACGATATTGTAACGTTGGCATATTTCGTCGAACTAAATGCATACCAAGGAAGAGTAACGTGTCGCTCGTAACAGGGGGGACAATGTCTCGGAGGCTTCCGTGCCTGTTTGAAATACGAGCCTTTCGCGAACTAATCCTTCCCTTTTAATCCCTGCCGAACACTATGTTGACGTTGGAGAGTCGTAAACATGTAACTTCAAAGGGATTTTCGTTTATGAATATCCTGACATCGATGTACTTCATGTCGACTCTCTTTGTTCTTTTCTATACTTAGGTTTTGCCATGTTCTCAGCCTGCTACTCGACGTACGTAGAGGGATTGTAACTCGCAAACGGCCAAGCGTTTATTGCGCATCGCAACTATTCTTAAGTGCCGGCGCGGATTAAGGGTGTGGCCCACCGCAGTTACCGTTCTGGCCCCATTAAGACAACAGGCCATACCATGGCTCCTCGTTTGCACAGGAGACAATGACCGGTGGCCCCAGACGGCTTACCTCCGCCAAGTTCCACCTCCCGCGTACCCATATCGGACCAGCAATTGCTGAACCACGGAGTCTCTGATCTCCTCGTACTCGAATTCTTTTTCATCCAGGAAAGAAAACTTTAGGAAATCGTAAAGCGAAACGATTATATTGTCGGACTATGGTTGTACCGTCTGTCTACGCTAACCGTAAGTACCAGAGTCCCTAATCGTAGCTGACATCCCTTCCGTTGGTCACAAATTGGCCTACCTACTCGTTGGCGAAACGAGCGTTCAAAAGGCAATGGCAGAGGATTAACAACAGTGCTGTGTTATTAATTTACAGAACCGAGTGAGTCTCGTGTCCCTATCGTAAATCACTTCCGTTTTGACCCCCTCAGTTCGAGACAAAAGTCTCGTCCCAACCTGGTAGGGACATCAATTTGACTCGGTAGGCCGGGCCCGCGGATTCGTCCTGGCGAATTTTACGAGCCGCGAGAACTTCTCGTCGTCGCCATCCCTTTGCCGCCGAAAGAAGAAGAAGAGAAAGAAGAAGAAGAAGAAGTAGAGGAGTAGGAATAAGAAGAAGAAGCAACGAGACGACCCTAACGGATTGAAGACACAAGAATGAGAAGACAAGACGCAGCAGGCAGCGCGGCGGAGCGAGAAGGAAAAAGAGAGGTGACCGGAGGCGGAGGACGGGACGCTGGTACACGCCGGCATCTGATCGGCCGATACAAATAAAGCACAGTACTGCCATCGGTCGTGTAGATATACCGCGAGAACGTGCAGTTTGTAGTTTGTCGCCCGTCGTCGCTCGCGGCTACGACTTCGTGTTACTGGGATAAAAGGTGAACGACTCGTTGGTACTCGCTTTGCTCGTCCCACCAGCAGCATCCCGCTCGACGTTTGGAGGGGTAGCGTCCTTCTACGAAGACTAACTGAGAGATACATCGAGACAGAAGGAGAAAGAGACAACTGCCGATGGTTCGGAGGGAAGAGGACAGACTGGGAGAGTAACAGAGTTAAAGAGAGGCGGACAAGGGGAAAGGGGAACCATAAATTACTTGATCATCCTCAAGGTTCGATTCGCCAACTCCGTGCACCTTCTCATTGCGTCGGTACGCTGTCATTAACGCGATTTTCGCGCGGAAATGTAAATCTCGGTGCCGCGAACAGCATCAACCTGGCCTCGCGTGGACGTAATCGATCCGTCTACCGTGGCGACAAGGACGGGTGTCGCATCGGTAAACGCGTTTTAATAGGCCACCGATAGAACCGACAAAATCGTCTAGTGGCAAGTTCAGGGATGAGCTTTTCGAATGGTTTTTACGAAGCCTGTGGCGATTTCATAAACCCAATTCAGTAATTGGGTTCATGGTTCCCGCGGTAATGGTCGCTGAAGCGTATATTTACGCGCTGCAAGTGAACGTACGCAAACGGAAGCACGTGGTGCTTGCGAACGAGCGCGCAGACCTCCGCGTGTGATTCTTCAATGGTGTCAAACGAGTAGCTTGAACTTTTACTTCAATGATTCGAATTCAAATGGATGAAAATAAATAATTAATAAATTAATTCAATTACGTAGGATTACGATCTTCACGATTCTCCGTGTTAATAATAATAATAAATATAATAATACGTTATTATTAGTATAATTAATTAATAAGAAAAAAATAATAATTGTAATAAAAAATAATAAATTATAAAAATAATAAATTTAAAAAAATAATAAAAATAACAAATAAAAATAAGACGAAAAAGCAAAAAAGAAAGATACCAAATGTGTAAGTAACGAAGGCAGGTAAGAAACACAGTAGGAAAATAATAGTACTAATTAAGTTGACGAAGGTAGTAAGACAGGTCGGCTTAACCCAGGAAAACTAAACATATATATTATATATTATATGGATGAAACGTCCTAAGCTGAGTGATTTGCTCGTTCCGAAATACACACGGTTCCCTAATTTCCAAATCGATCGGAATAGCCTGATTGTATTTACAGTCAGTTCAAATAGATCAAATTCTCGGTCCGTGGGTGTTTCGAACGCGAACGAGGAACCGACATAATTCCGGAGGACGGTCGACAGGTTACCGATTTCCATATTATGGCCGATGCAGCGACGAGTGTTGAAACTCGATTCGACCGCATAGTTCGGCGATGAACGACGCCCTTCGATCCACGATCAAGGCGACAACGGCGTTCTTTGCAGCCATTCAGACATCCTTCTCTCTTCCACGCTGTGCGTCAATGCTGTAACCGTACGACACGACTGATTGTGCAAGAAACGAATAGCCTACCTACTTATCCACACCGTTTACGCAATAGCCAGTTTCGAAAAGACATGCCAACGTGGATCGTCTCGTTCGAGAATGCATCGTTCCATGCAGCGATAGAAAGACTATTCACGTCTTCCCATGGTTGGCCTACGATTAATTAAGCTCGATTGGGAGATCACGAAACGATACGATGAAGAAGAGGTTTTAAAAAGAACGATTGATTACTCGAGGCCGGAGGGACCTTTAATTTAAGGGATGAAACACCTTTAATTACCGCCGACTTCCTACTCTGGGTTGCCCCCTTTGCGTGCCTGGCCCGGACTCGTTTCCATAAGCCTTAGCGCGGTGACGCACGGGTCCATTAGGCGGCTAATAATGAAACTAAACGCTGGACATTCGCGGCTAATTTTCAAGATCGCGATTAATATCGTCTGTCGGGAAACGTAACCATTGTCTGATTAGAATCGGTCGTTATCTAGTTACACGATATTTCATTTTTGCTTCGGGGCTGATATAGATGAACAACACGGTATCGTTATTCTTTCGCAATGCTGACACTGTGTAATTTAGCAGATTTATATTTTTAATAACGCAATACACGGAAACGTTTGATTTTGATATTGGAAGTATAAAGCCTAATGCAAGCTAGCGGTTTCATTTCTCCGTGATTTCGCAATAACGATACTGCGCAAATCGGCAAATTAGTATTTTTAATAATGTCATACATAGAAGCGTGCAACGTAGCTGTTGAAAGTATAAAACTGTTGAACTGCACAATGTCACCGCTCCAATATCGTCAATGTCCAATCCACATCGATTATTCTCCCCATCTATCCCTCGTGAAAGTTGCTGTCACCACGCATGACGTGATTTATATTAGCAGTGAGTCGCGTGCCTCATCTACGATCCTCACGATCCTCCATACAATGGAAAACCCGCGCGTCATGGTTGTCCCGATGAGGGAAGCTGTACGTGCCATCGTGGCTAGGAGACTCGTCACCGTGATCCACGCGGTGTCCCATGCGGGGAAAAAACAGCTTAAAAAAAAGAGGAGGGAGAAACTGAAGGAAGGCGGGAAGGAAACGACGGTGGTGGAGAATGAAGAAGAAGAAGAAACGACAAGGCGATCTTAATCGCGCGGCGCGGACGTGATCCTAGGTCGTCGAAGGACTCGGAAGTCGAGGCGCGCGCGGTAACACCGTCGCGCAGAGCTGCGGCTCGGCTTGCTCCACTAGCGGCTGGGAAAAAGTGAAAGACACTATGAGAGGAGGATGCGAAAGAAAGAGAACGAGGGGTGGGGGACGTGGGGCAAAGACGTAACTACTGGTGGAACAGAAAGAGAATGAGGAAGAGGAGACGACGCGAAGAGGGTGACGTCGGTGGAAAGGTGCGAAGGCGAGGGAGGACAGGAGGAAATGAACTGAACGAATAAGAGGAAGCAAGATGGAACGATCGGTTGAACGAAGAAACGAAGGGAGATAGAAGGAAGCGTAGGCCAGAGGGAGCAAGCAGGAGGGCTGTAGAAGGAACGAGAAATAGATGGTTAGGAAGAAGAGAAGGAGAGTCACTCGCTCGAGTTGTCGAGGCGATTGTGCCGATGTGCGTGGCAAAGTTTTGCGCTG
This sequence comes from Bombus vancouverensis nearcticus, assembly GCF_051014615.1. NCBI lineage: Eukaryota > Metazoa > Arthropoda > Insecta > Hymenoptera > Apidae > Bombus > Bombus vancouverensis. The sequence goes on from NC_134925.1 coordinate 4,639,088, forward strand.
GGCTCTCCCTGACCTAACCACTCCGCCTCTCTCGACTCGGCTCGACTCGGCTCGTCTCTCGAGCGTGTCACCACAGAGGCTGACTGGTCAGCCGTTTCCCGAATACCGCTTCAAATACCAAAAACGCTCTCTCCGACACGTCACGATCTCTCGATCTGGATCTGGACAACACCCTTTTTCTCCATCAACCAATGTAACATGAAACTTATTTACTTTACGCTTAGAGACACACGTCTCGGATAGATTTTTCAATTTAAAATGGTACCTACTGTAAATTGAAAAGAACACCAACTGAAAAAGGTGGATAAACATATGTAAGCAGCCATAATCGGAATGATACGCTTCAGAACGGCTCGATTCCGCTTGATTCCCGCCTCGATCGAAACTACTGCGAGAGTAGCCGCTTTCTGCAAGACGCAACGCGCAGCCTCTAGGTCGGCCGTTCACCCTGTCCCGAGACGAACAGTCGAGACTCGCGGCCGGGAATGCTGAAACTCGATCGAATTTCGCTGTTCGTCGCGAGCAGCCGCGAAACGCTACGGCTGTTCACCGGGAAACACCCTTCCGGGAAAACGACTGGGAAGAGAAAAAACGATTCGAGCAATGGAAGAAGAGAGACTTAACGTTGGGAGGACGAGAACGCGATGGAATCGAGCCGGCTGCGTCGTCGATCGAATTCCACTGAATCGTGTCGGTTCGACGCGCGGAGCATTGCTTTTTATCCTGGCGCTCGCGTCGATCGATTGCGAGCCAATGATTCGTCCGGTAATGAAGATCGTCGACTCGAAACTTTCATGGTCGATCGCGAGCGGCAGATGCTTCATCGGTGAGATACGACAGGAACGTCCAGGGGAATTCTTTGGTCGCAGAAAGTTTCGCGATCGATATGTTCCTGGATAAACGCGCAGAATTCTGAATCACCGCCGTGAAGAAACTCTCTTATATCATAGAATATCATGAAAGTCGAACGTTTTATCGTGGTTCTTGAATCTCCCAATTTAATCGTTCCTAGGTAGACTTTTATCCTGTTCTTGAATCATTCTTCGTTCATAGCGAAATTATGACTCTCTTTTCTCTTTCTGCGTAATGAGTTAGAGATACGTAGAACGAAATCTTTGATTACGCATTCAGTGACTGTGACGCGAATATATTATATAACCGTGTGCCATAAATCATTCGATGATTCTATACGAAATCCAGGCGCTTAGGTCGAACACTTTCTCTAAAAACACGCAAAAGCTTGATACTCGTGGAAGCTGAGACAAACGAGATGGTAGATCGGAGCTCCTATAATTTCTTTGTCCTCCGTCGCAATGTCTCGTATAATTGATTCCTCAATGCCTCATCGGACGTGTTCCAGCCAGTATCTACTGGCCACGACTCTCCATCGATTCGTCACAGTTTCTACTTCCTGTTTCGTAGCTTCTCGAGAGATGCTAACGTGTATCTGTCGTCGTCAGAACTATCCTACAACGAGGTACATTTTCGGAAATTATTCATGCCATCGACAAAATCGAAACGAATGAAAGTAGAATCAGCAATGAAAAAGAGAATCGAACGAAGCGAAGAAATTCGTCCAGATTCAACACGGACTGACCCGCTCGCCGTTAATCGAGTCCCGGCAGCCCGATACTCTTTTTCAAGGTAAAAAACCGCACTGACCGTGTGATACCTTTCCCCCACCCCCGGCGGTCCTCCGCCCCCGGCCCCGCTGTCGATCGGCCGGAGCCCGTTTCTTGCGAATCGATTCAGCTGGATCAGTGACCTGAAGTCGGGGCGCCATGCCGTGTTCCATCGATACGGGCTCACGAATTATCACCCGGCCTTTCGTATTCCTCTCTATCTTCCTTGCTCTTCTTACCATTATGTCTCGTCTTATTCTTTTTTTTCTTCTCTCAGCTGTTCTCCCGGCCAGCAACCAAGTAGATGGTCTACGTGATCTCGTGAAGCTCGCTCGAGAGGGGCCGGTTAGCGCGCGGTTAAGCTCTTGATTCACCAATTCGGGATTCTACGGCCGCCAGAACGCCTTGAAGAGAGAACTGGTGAATAAGTGACGATAAGTAGGTAGATGGGTAGGTAGGTAGGCAGAATGGATAGGTTGGCTGGCTGGTCGCTCGTTAGGCTAGGTGCGTTGACCCGCCTGGCGTGTTCACTGTTCAGCTAGAGACAGATAGAGAGAGACGACGACGAGGCGAATGTGAAGGAACGAGACGAACAGATTCTCGGATAGTGATAGAACAAGATAGCACGATAGGGAATCGTGCGAGCGGGGGGTTGGCGTGACGGGAGGAGGGAAGGGGTTGCCAACACGTCAAGTCCGCGATCCTCCTTCCGCGGCTGATCGCTCGAGCCGAAAACCGAACAAAGAACGTTGAACTCCGCCGCCTTTCGGCTGGCGTTTGCACGCTCGACCCAACTCTCCGGGGGATACGGTCATCGTGTCACGATCGAGGCCACCGTTCGACGCGAATGGCACGCGTCTCGCTCACCGATCGCTTCCTCGATACGATTTATCGATCCAGATCGAACACCCTTCTTCTCTTATCGGATCTTCTTAGGCAGAAAGCTGAGGACCGTGCAGAACATCATCCTCTCTCACGTTGCAAGTTCAAGTTATCGAGCCGAGTATAAATGATGACGGATACTTCTGAACAATGCATGACGTGGCAGTGTGTAAATGTTGTACAATTATTACGAGAACTTTCATCGTTACCGCAGGAAGTAACGACTGCATTGATTTTATGGAAATTCACTGGAACTGAGAAGAAAAGTAAGTCAAGCTTGTGGCGTCAATAGAAGGAGGTACTTCAAACGTATATCCGGTGATTGATTTTGAACACCTCCAATGCGCTCTCTCGGTTCTCTTTTACTTTCCCCGTGTGTGAAAAAAGCGAAAGAAAGAGACGGAATAAAAGGAGAAGCAGCTTCCTCATCGGGGAAAGTGAAATCGGTCGGCTGCACTGTTGCACGCGTATTCACCTTGTTCACCGCTTCTACCTGTCGCGTAAATCAGTCCAGGCCAATGCCACTATTAATAATGGAACGCGTTAATTTACCTACGTCCCCTGCAGAAGCAAAATGGTTAAGGAAAGCGCGAGTTTCGCACCGAGGACCGTGAGGAAACGCATGCGCACGCTTGGCGCAAGCATTGTCGAGAACGATCTATATATGGTTGAACGAAAATCGTGGAGAAAATTCAGAAACGTGACAAACAATACGGTGATCCTACCATCCTTGCGTTGGAAGAATCGATGAATCATTTGGAAGTACATAGAAACGCTTGTACAAACATGTTTTTCGGTTAGTTGTGTTGTAAAGTAGATGCGAAGTAGTAGGAACGCTTTAAGTTAGATATCATGTTTTACGCTCAGGGAATTACTTTGTTCTACCATTTCATTACCGATTTAAGCATCCCCGACTCACCAAACAAGTGTTACGTGACGCCCGTCACATCCATCGTACATCCTTCGTACTAAAAGCATCTTCTCGTTCGTGTCCGAACCATTTATCTCCGCATCGGACAACCTTACCGTCTACAGGATACACAAAACTCACATCGTCGACCAGTTGAAGGAACAACGATATGGAGACTTTACGGTATCAACAGGATAATAATTAACGTAATTAGACTACTCAGGAATCTGAACAAAAATTTTCGCTGAATATTCTTTCGACTGATTAATTTTATGAATGATACAGAATTCCTTAATAAAAGATCATTGTCGATGGAATCAGACAGAGCTAAAAACTGCGTGTTCATCGAAGATTCATTAAAAATTTATCATTTTTGTTATGAAGTCACCAAATATTCCTCGTTTACTTGCTTTTGTTAAATGTTAAATGTTCCGTGCGCGACTTTTACACATTGTTTTACAACCTAGTCTTTAAATATCTCAAAATAAGCCAAGTGGTTCTTTTAGTAGTAATCTTCGAATTACCATATTCTACCATACTTAATCCAAATTTCACGAAATTTCTCCAGATTGGGAGAATTCGTTACTACGAATCGACGAGAAAAACGCTTGATCGAGTAAAGGGTTAGAGTGGCGGTACAGGATGTCAAGGAGCGTCACCCCCTTCGTTCGGTGCATGCGAACGCTCGTCACGCACGTAGGACTGTTGTGCAGAATTCAGCGCGCATTTGCATCCCGGCGGACGTGTGTGCGGCGTGTGCACGTGTGCAGACATGGCTGGTCGCGTGCAACGACGCGCGAATCGCGGCGTGCAGTGTGTGCGTGCACCCGGTCGATCGGCTCGAACGCGTGATCGGCACGCGAGTCGAATCTCGATCGGCCGGTGCGCGTGCGCTTCGCTACGCGACCGGACAGCCGGCCGCGATGCGACCACGAAACAGGGTCGAACGATCCGCGCTGCTAACGATCGCTATTACGCGAGAGTGAAAGAATCGAGAGTCTGTTTTGCCTGACGGCGCGCGATTCGCATGGGACTAGGGTCATTAGCGACGTTCGTGCTACGGTTGCATGAATTTCTAGGGTTCTAGGGGCGAATGGAGTAAGCATTAATTGGAGATTAACCCTGCACGTGTATGTGAATGCCGATGGCAGCTATAGGTGCACGATAGTAATCAATCGTTGGGTGCTAAAGACGCCCTCAGGGATACGATTCTTTTTCGTGATAAACATTGCAGATGATTATGGTAATTCATAACGGTTATTCTATGTTTATATGTTGTTTATTATATACATAAAAAATATAATATAACGTTTCGCGTACACCGATGAATAGACTGTAGACTCTTATCTATTTATGGTTATGCAAATAGATCAAAATATTATAAAGATTACTTTATGTTGGAAGTTTTGTATATTTTTGCAAATTGTCTATAACTTTTAGTTTCTTAATGTTAAATGCGTAAATATCCGCAATATAGTGATGACCATTACTGTAACTCGATCAGAGAGTGCAACTTGTTTGCAAGTGATTTACAATCGACGTATCGAGGGTGGAAATATCATGCAGAAACGCTCGTCGATAGTTTCGATACTGGCGTTTCGCGTGCAACTATGTACTGTATGTAAGCTACTTTGAAATTCCCGCTATCTAGCTGCATATGTAGCAGCAACAAGGTTTCTACGATTGTACGTGTCGTATGTACACTGTGTTTTATGCTAATCAACGTACAATAAATCGACGATATCCTTATATCTTGAGTGAAATGGGACACCCAATATACGTAACATTGTCCAAGGTAGCCAGGAAAAGTGCGCAGTAGATTCAAACTTATATAACATTGTAATACAAATTGTATTCTCACACGTAATTGTTCGATATATCGTATATCTCTACGTGATTTTATGCCTCTTTCTCAACCAGGTGGATCCTTCATTAATCAGTTCTTACGTTTAAAATAATCACCAGTTCTAGAACTTGAAAATCCTACGAATGCTGATTTTCCAGTTTCTTCGTTGAAAAACCTCGAGAGGCGTTGTTGGCTGGAAAAGTTTTCATTTCCTGTGTCAACCTTTCTCTATCGTACAACATCAACAGGTACGGGCGCAACTGAAATTCGATTCGCGGCAAGATTTATCGGCAAAGGAAGAGATTAACGCGTGGCGTAGGACCGCGAACGGTGAGAAGCAAAAGAAAGTGCTTCGGTTTCTGGCGAGCGTGGCAGGAAAGAAAAATGAACGCCGCAAAACGGAGATGCAGAAGGAGATCGCCGTCCAGTCTAGCGAAACTGGCACAGTGTCAAGGTGCCTTGCGGGTACATTTGCTCCAACACACCGCTGAAGAGGGGCGTGCAGGACATTGGAGGAGTGGGGAATGTATCGTGGTTACCCTTCCACCTTTCTCGTTTCACCACCGAGCAGGCAGAGAACGGCCGGTCGAGGCGAAACGCTGCGGCATGTACGCGAACGAACCACAGGCGGACTTTCACGGGGCTTTCTTCCTTCGCGGCCGACTTGCTGCGATCGTGTGCCACTATTTCGCGTAAACACGCCCGAGATATCGCCTCGTGATCGCACCATTGGCTGGCATCCGGGGTGAAAGGCAAAACGAAGCACATGAACCGAGAGTTGATTTTCCATGGAAATGAAAAGCCTGACGACGCCTTTCTATAATATGTTTGCTCGTCTTTCTAGCACGCTGCACTTTCTTACTTTCGTTTTGTAATACTTGTATCTATAAGTAGAGAGCTGACGTGGCTTGGATTTCTTGATATATTCCATAAAGAAACATCTAGAATCGATACGATGGTATCAGACGTCTAAAAGCTTATTCAGTTGGTCTAGTGAAGTTATATTAAATCTAAATGGACAAGAAGTAGGAAATGAAATGGGTCGAAGTCCAAAAGACAAGGGGACATCGCACCACAAGCCACGTCAATTATCGCGGTGAAACTGCTAAAAAATTCATATCCAAACATACCGATGGATACGAGAGTGGTTCGTAACGCAGTCACGTAACGTCCTCGAAAATTGAATTCTTCCGTGTACCGTCGCTATAGCATTCCGAACGCCGTACCCGGTATGTCATTCATAAAGAAATTACACCAGCCCATTATTCAACGATTATTTATAGGAGACAGGTCGAGCGTGGGCGAGTCGTTCGGTGATTTCCTCTTTTCTTCGGGACCTAGTTTCGCGACATGGGTTGAACGTATTTACAGACGAACGTTTAAACTTCCTTCGACATCATTTGTAATATCTTCTTTGCCAAATCTGAACATTACGCGTGCTTATTCCAAAAGAATCGAATAAAACACCTACGTGTGCCATAAAAATCTTCAAAACAACAGTGAATCGCCAAATTCGCCTACATTCTTCACCAAGACCGCAGAAATGCAAAGAGATTGAACTCGAAGAGAACACGAGAGACGAAAAGGTGGTGGTGGGTCTCTGCGATACCGCGGTGCCACGAAATGATATTCAGCCGTGTTTCGACAAGCCGGGTGTCGTTAACCTTTCGCGCGGTTCGACGGAGAAACAATTGTCCGATCTAGGATTAGCTGCTTGCGACTGGGACGCCCACTCCTCAGGGACTATTTCAAGACCGCGAGCGTGTCCCGTAGGTTGCGAATTGGGCGTTGGCCTCCGCTTGCTTCCTTCTGGTGTCAGATCGAGGGACGAGCATGCGTGGAATGCCACGTGGGATCACGAACTACGAGAAAACCTTTTTTCCTCCCACCTTCCTGAACAGATTTTAGTGGGTCCCCCGCTTCGAACGAGCGCCGAAACGTTGCCTGAAGGAGAAGGGCGCTCTCGAGAGAGTGACGGCATGCATAGAGGACCAAGAGGAAAGGGACACGGTCGCGATCAACAACTGCGTGTTCACGCTCGTACTCTGAAAATTCAAGGGATCCACGTGGATGGCCCAAACGGCCGACCGAGAGTGTTGCAATCCTGCGCCGGCCTCGTTTTTTTTCTATGCTCTTGTCGGTCCCCTCGAGGCCCCTCTCGAGCCTTTACGATAAATCTCTGCGTGATTTCTCACGATGAACAGAATAACCGTGGGTGGTGGTTGCTTTTGGATATCCAACGTCCGACGTCGTCGTGACCATGACGCGTAAACTGTGTATCTAACCGGAGACGTATACGCACGTAAACGCGTGAGTTAAAGCGAGAGGCCGAAGCCGAAGAGGAGCGGTGTAGATTTGATTAGAAATGTTTGCTAAGAATTGTTTGAGAAGCGACAATGTCAAGAGCAACAGTTGCCTAACCTTTCGACGCGTACAATACATCGCGTGCAATGACGCGTTTCGTAATTCCATCGGCTCGCGGTAGATCCGAAAACGGTTTCAAAGCGGAAATTTACGACCGCGTTTATCCAGCAGGACGGTAGTTTGCAGCGTGCTTAAAGGCGAGCCAGCGTATAGTAGAAACGTCACGCGAGACGAGCTCAGCTGTCCGCGGTAACGTGCACTAACTCGCAGCTCTGATCTATGGTGTCAGGGTCCGCGGCTACCACGACTGATCGCTCTATTAGAGCTTACGGACCGACCGTTCAACCGACCGCCCTACTTTCTTGAAAATCGTAACTCCATGAGATATCAAAGACCGTTAGCTGGAACGTGCTCCGCTTCAACCGGATATCTGCTAGAGGACTTTTAAACATAACCTATATTCCTCTGTCCTCTAGATTATTTGCTCTTTGTATTATAACAAATATAACAAGTTTCCTGCTTATTAATGAAAATTGGAATTGCAAATCTATATACATATATTTTATTGCCCTGATGCGTGTATTGAGTTGGTCAGAACTCAATTCGGAGAACATTGTGTAGTTTATACGTAATAGTAGTATCCACCCTACGTCGTCGAGTTAAGAGCTACCCGTTCAGAAAGTTAATCTTCAAAGCCCAAATACGACTCCACAATACCACTCTGCTCCGATCCCGCCGTCGAAGAACATACGAAAACTCGAAAGTCCATGTTCCTCGCCGCTACGCCGCGCCGCCTCCAAAGAATCATCGATCACAGAGTCGGCGGAGCGTGGTTCAATATCGATCAGCCGAAAGTGGCAGAATACCGTCTCGTGACGGCAGTAGATCTCTACGATAACCGTTAGCGGTGGCTACGATGTTCTACAGATATGTATGCAAATTGCACGAGCGGGTTGACCGAGTGAGAGAATAGCTGGGCTAGCAATAGCGGAGGGGCCGGACGAATCTCGACTAAAATCTCGCGGCAGCAGCGGAGGATGAGGAGGAGGCAAGCAACGGTAACCCATTGTATCGAACAGCCGGTTCCTTTACGATGGGTTTCTCACGATCGGTCAGTCGGCGGATAAGCCAGAGGCAAGCGAACGGGGCCCGTCGCGATCCCTCTCGCGAGGATGTACCCCCGGTGCGTGCAACTGGGTTTACAGCCGGATGCAGGCGGCGAGGTCGCGGCCACACAGAGGTAGTAAGGGAATATACACGCGCGAAGTAGTTGGAGCGGAGTCGAAGCGGAGTTGGAGCGGACGGGACAGGACAGGAGAGGACGGGGCGAAGCCGGATTTCTTTTCTCGTTGCGGAGCCGCTTGCCGGCGCTCGCACGCGGCTACGGCTAACTGTATTTTGACTTTGTGGCCTGAATTGCGGTAACACGGTAACTGGCTCCACCGCGCGCGACACCCTGAAGTAACGGGCCATATCTCGAAGCCACGCTCTTCAAGCCTTTACACGCGTGTAAGCTACCTACATAAAAGGCACTCACGCGCGTAACTCGGTCCCCTGACTCTGTGTCGACGTGCGTATATACACGCGTGGCAGCAAGCGTGCATTCACGAGGTGACCGCCAAACGCCACCGATATACCGCGACTCTATGTACGATGGACAGATGGTCGATACAAGCATGCAAGAGTAACGAGGAAACGCGCACGACAGAATGGTGGCATCGTTAGATGCCAGAACGAGACGACAGACGGAGGCAAGCGTAGGATCAGGAGCAGCGACGGTTGTCATCGTGTGCGTTCGGCCCGCCGCGAGTTCTTACGTTGGTACACACGCGCTCGTTGCAACGTGAGTGTAGGTACAGTTAGGTAGAAGGTGGCCACCGGCTCGACTCTGTAGGTCGGAGCCGCGGGACGCGCGGACTGACTCTGTATATTCTTCGCATCCGGGGGATCGCCACCGAGACGACAGCAGGACCTTGGGCCTTAACCCACTCTTACTGGGAAAGGGACTAGCAATATAACGCTTCTTCGTGTCTCCTCTCCGTGGCGTGCCTCTTCCGCGTTCACCGTCTCGTGGACACGGCAGTTCGCGGAATTTAGCTGCGTGTTTCTTCATCAATCTCGATCGCGAGATACGTATACCGAGAAAACATAAATTTGATATCTAGAAAGCGTAATTTTATTCGTTTCTTCGAATAACAAGCCGAAGTAGTATTCAAAAATTCTTTGATTAAACATATCTTCTGTTGATTAAAATTAAGAAAATTGCTTGATCGATAAATGTCATTTTAAACTATAAATCGAACGACGCAGATCGTCTCGTAGTCTTTGTCAATGGGTTCTGTTTAACCAACGATCAACATCGCCTGCACGTAAAGAACCTACCGTGAGAGTATCACGTGCCACGGCACGCGACACTCGATTCCCGAGGTCTGCGACGTACGGTGCAGGATCAGGAAGCGTAACCGAGAGAAAGCCATCTCAGACTCGTCTCTGTTGTTCATCGTTCTCACCCCTTTCTCTCCGTAGGTCTTCGTGCGTAGAAAAGGAAGTGCAGCAGCTGTTTCTGCCGCTTTCTCGAGAAGAACCCTTTCTCGGTTGTCCCTTGAAGAAGGTAAAGAAGGTCCTTCCGGGATCCTGTGTATCTCGTATTCCATCGAATTGGTTTTTTCCTGAGGGGAAAAATGGGCACGTGTCAGCGCAGAGGATAAAAGTGGGGGAAAAAGAGAAGGCGACAGGAAAGAAAAAAGCGATCTGCTTTGTTGTCCATATGGCGCTCGATCCACGCTTTGGGACATCGTCCACGATCCACGCGATCGATTTCTTCCTGGAAACACTCAAATTTGATCTACGAGATCGACAGCTCCAGCGGAGACCCGGAAGTCGGTGGCGTGGCTCTTCGGCCCACGCAACGCGCGCCTTCTTGTCACGGGGATGCAAGATCAACGTGCTTACCCGAAGAAAGGCGGAATAATTATCGATGATATTCGAGTGACGTTCCTTTCACCGATTCCAGATCCTATGCTCCATAGGAGAAGAACGTCTGCCTTTTTCTTCTGTGGGATCACGGTGAAGAACGCTGTGACGTGATTTTCTACATTCTAGTGGAAAAATTCACGGAAGGTCCTAACAACGTACAATGTTAAACGCGATTGGAACCTATCGGTCACAATTCCATCTTCGTACTCGTATTCTGCTGCTGTCCGTTGCTACTTTCCTTTCAATTTTTCATGATCTCTATACGACTTCAAAATGTATTTCTTCGAACAATACACCCCCGTGCTCTCGTTGGCCAAAGAATAATCGACGAACGAGTTTCTCGGTCGACGTCCAGCCGCTCGGGAAGAATCGGTATGCAGATGTCCAGTGGTCACCGTGGTGACATGGAAAAACGGTCAGCCGTTCTACCACGAAAAATGTCTTTTTAATTGGCAATTAGCCGCGTCATGGACCCTTTCGCATCTGTCACACGGCCACGGGTGATCTTTCACCGGCGGACGTAGCCGCCTTCGAGTGTCCCTCGAGACGTCTGAATGGGTCGGTTAACTAAAAAGCCCGCACAGAATGACGGTACATTCTCCGTTAATCCCTGGGACACGCGTTTCCTCCATTTTCCGGAGAGTGGCCACGCGAGCTGGCGAAGAAGGAAGAATGGACGCGATGAGTGTGGCCATCGTGAAGTGGTCGATGGCCCGCTGGACATTTTTCATCCCCTAATTTGATGGACGGGCGTGCGGCCACTGTGCCTCCTCCGTTCTAAGGACATAGTACGCCAAAGAGGGTCGAATATCCATGGGAGGGCATTCATAAGCGTCGGCTTTTCAATCGTCGTGTTTTACATACCGCTGCTCCGTTTTATCCATGGCTGCTTTCACGAGGAAGAAGAATGGTAGGAGAGAACATTAAATTTTCATCGCTTGCTTCCAGTTTGAAATGTATAAAGCTTTTCATAAAGGAGTTATGCGTAGAATCAATGGTACTTGTTATATGAACTTCAGTTATACACGAATAAATTATAACTAAATTATTTGTTTACCGACAATTTCATAATCCTACTATATGTGATGATATTTAACACAGGGAGTTGATAGAGCTTATGATTAGTTCATTTAACTCGTCTATAGTTCCCATAAAATACGTGCAAAAGAAGAAAATCCATTTGTTCAAAAATCATTGCGACATAATCATTCCATAGAAGTTACGATTTTGGTATTTCCAATAATCTCCGTATCGCAACATTTTATGATACCGGTTTAATGTCCAAATTAAAATCTTCACGTTTATATGTACCGTAAAAGGCGCACGAAAAATAAAACGGTACCAGAAGTTTCATGGCGCCCACGCGTCACCACGAAGAAAAGACGCGTCCCGGAAAAGCGATATCTCCGAGGGAGCATTCGAGAAATATCGTCGAACGAACAATGGGAACGAGCGCTGGTTAAGAAGCGATAACAGAATCGAGGCAGCATATCACGGACCTTGAATTGCACCAGGCACACCTCCGTGTTGCCATTACGCGGCCACTTGGCACCGGCCACTTGGTGCGCCTACCCGGCCGCATACATCGCCACTTTTTACCACTGCTGATCTATGCGTTCTACGATTACGCGACGTTCCTCTCATTCTCGAAACGTACGGTCGGCCGCGCGCTTTCCGGCTGTGAAAGAGAAGCAAGACGTAGTATCGACCATTACCTACCGCTCTCTCTCTTCTAACGCGACGCCGCCATTGTCGCGGTTGACTGATAAATCGATTGCTACGGCTAAGCTGCCGGTAGGAAATTCCGCGTTATCGCCTTTTTGCATATGTTGCATAGGGACATTTTGGAGAAAACAGGAAACGATGACGAATTTTCTATTTTCTTCTCTTCTGATCTTTACGGAGGTATTCCTTTCCTCGTTCCGTTTATATTCGTTTATATTCGACTTTACCGTGCGAGATATAAGAATTTTTACGCGTTTCATTTTATTACCTCCAGCTGGAGGAATTTGGAGAACGTCGGGCAACGTTCAAGATTCGGATCGTAAAAGTCGTCGAGGCCCCAAATCTTCTTTGCTTCCTGAAAGCCGAGGCACGATGGAAAGTCCATGGAGGCAGCACGGCGGTCATCGAACAGAATGCAACGCCGCATATCGATGCATCGTGCCGATCGCAGCCAATATAAACACAGCGAAGCGACTGCTATGGCGAAGTCTAATTTCAAACACTTGCGCGACTCCGACGTGGCGTCATGGGAATCGATAATACGACCGATGCCTGTTGTCTTCTTCGTCCTTCTGTTCGCCAGTTGTCGTTCTTCATCGGTCTCGCTTCCTTCCACACTGCCATCTTGCTCTCTCTCACACCAGCTACTTTCTTTCTTCGGCCAGTGCCGATTCATTCGGACTGCCGATGATGTTTCGAGAACAGTTATGTGGGAGTCTGGGTCACGAGGCGTGGCTTCTATGGGGACACCGTCCACTGTCCCATAGAACCACAATCCCATTGGCCAAGAAACACTCGCGAGGCACGACCGGAATAATTATGTAACCTGCGCTTCGCGGTACGCGAGCCGAAGCGTTCGTGCTCGAGGGGGGTTGCAAACCACCGCGTCGAGAGAGAAAGAAAAAGACAGAGTGACGAGACAGCGTAGGGAAGGGACGGAGAGAGCGGAACGGAGAGGAAAGGCGAGTAGAAGAGCAGAGAAGGGGAACGGTGACCCCTGCATGCGAGGAAAATAGGTGCCGGTCTGCCCACGTGCGCCTCGTGTTTTTCCTCTTTTTCCTTTCTCCTCTGGCCTTTCGTCGCGACTGTCTCCACAGCCTCTTCGAATGGCAGTCCGTCATTCCGTCCGTCATTGTGGAAGTGGAAAACGATCGACGTGACCTCGGCTAGGATGTCAGCCGCGCGACTAGCTATTTATTGTCCTCCGTTGGGCCTGTTTTATCCACTCGATGGATTCGTGTCAGGGAAAAGGTTAATTATACCCAGTCACGAGCGAGATCGCGACGAGCTTTCGACTAAGCGATGCTGTTATCTTCGCACTTGAGGAATTAACCTTTAGAGCGGCGGCTTTTAACGCGTTCCTCTTCGTCGGACGATCCAATGGAGGCGCATTTGTAACTGCGAGTTTCAAAATATTTTCAAATCATGTCCGAATAAGATAGAAGGTAAGAAAGGAAACAATAGAAAAGAATTCGAGGAGGATAAATGATAATAGTCGTTGGTGGTAGCGTGTTTATTTCAAAATCGACGCCCACTCAACAGAGGTTGCATACCATTGATAAACTTCCGCGGTGAGGGCACAATGAATCGCATACTCGTTCGCTCGCGAGATATTATATCCTCTTCTTACGTCAGACCGGCAAATTGATTCCACCTTTTCACGGTGAAACACTCGGGGGAAGCGAAGGTTCTTCCGTAACGCCAGAACGAAATAAGTTTTGCGCGATTGTTGTCCCTGATTATACCCACGCGATAGTTCCTGTATTAGGCGCAGATGTTATGTGGCCAGAAGAATTCTAATTACCATCGGTTTTCACGTGTTCGCTGTCCGTTTCCGTGTTTCATTATTTTCACCATGCGTCGTGCCTTTCTTTCTATCTTATCAAACGGACGTTGTCGATAGTTATTGAACTACGGTTCCCACGGTGATCGCGCCATTTTTCACTCTTCGCACTTCATCCTTGCGCGAAAATAATTTTTTTTCCACTCTGCATTTCGCTGTCTCGTAAAAAAAAAAGAAGAAGAAAGAAAAGTACTTGGCTGTCTCATTTCGTTTTCGTTATTCATAAAACTACCACGAAGAGAGTAATTTCGGTAACCCAGTAACAAAGGCAGCTACCAAACATTCTTTCGAAATTCTTCGAAGTGACAGCACTCCTACGTGTTCCAAGTAGCACGAAAATTAGCAGGATTCGAAGCATTGGAGGGATCACGGCGTCACTAACGAACCGTGTTCCCAATTATCATGGCCGCGCGAAACGAGGATTTTCGAGGCACGACTGAGCCTAATGCCCCAGTAACGGGATGGCTCTTCTCTGTTCATGGTGTCGCAAATTTGCAATTCAAATAATTAGCGAACCTGGCGAAAAACAACCGACTGCCGATCTCTCACTGTATCTCTTTCTCTTGTATCTTCACGTATGCACACGATCGTGTGTATTCGTGTTCGTAGTGTCATCCAAATGGACGGATGTTCGTTCGTGGTAAAATCGGACATCGATCGTTCGTTCGCCAGGTTTCGCGATGAATGGCGAACACACAACAGTGACTTTTTGACCTAAATTCTTTAACGACCGGCGAAGCTGACGTCAGCGAGTCCTTGACCGTAACCGGCGATCGCCTATACTCCACCGCCGGCACCTCCACCACCGTCGAAGCATCATGGAATCGCCGATGACCCTACCGGGAATTTGATTCGCGCTGACATTTCCTGCTTCTCTTTTCTTTAGTTCTTCCCTCGCATTTCCCTTATTTTTCACCCTGTTTGTTCTTCTTCGGCGCCACTTTTCGACGATTTTTGCCAGTTTCCTTTGCATTTTTATTTTATGATACTTTTTCTTTCGCAGCGTTTCTCTATGTACAGAATGAAGTCAGTGTTTGGCATTCTATTAGGTGTCTTTCTTTCCTGATTATTCTCCTTTCCTTTCGTTTATTCTCGTTATCGGGGTTAGTAAAGTTATCGTTTCGGGGTTAAGCAAGAAGATCCATGACACCAGTGAATTTTCAAAGGCGATAATTCGAGCGAAGTTCAACTGGTAACCCGGTTCTTTAGTGTCTTCTTTCGTCGCATGAACACGTCGGGCTGACTCCAGTTAGCAGGAAATTGAAAACGCGAGAAATTTCACGCGGAACCGGTACAATTATGCGGCTCGCGTACCACTGTGACAGGATGTTTACTTATTGAAATTGTAGGCCTACACAAAAT
Organism: Bombus vancouverensis nearcticus; assembly: GCF_051014615.1. NCBI lineage: Eukaryota > Metazoa > Arthropoda > Insecta > Hymenoptera > Apidae > Bombus > Bombus vancouverensis. The sequence continues at coordinate 4,654,618 of NC_134925.1, forward strand.
CGGTGAGGATTATGCCGAAACCGGTTCCGATTGTGTAGTTATTTTCGGAGGTACGCAAACTCATAAAAGGCTTTTACGAGGACCGATGGCCTGGCGCGTTCGCGAAACTGCCTGCTCAACGGACGTCCATCCATCGACCAGTCGCTTGTTTCTATAGTGCATGATCCCATCCGAGTAAAATGCAGCTGCTTTACTTGCAACTATCGACCTTCGTCATTCAATCTCTAACGAATATTTAGCATTATATCACTGCGCGATATACATTGAGCCGTATCTACGATCTTGTCCACTATATCGTCAACTATATCGTACGTTTTGTCTCGGGGTTCGGACGACACGCGAAATTGAAATCGCGCAGACGGACGCGTTTCGACGATAGGGCCGCGTTTCGAGGGATACAGTTCGATGGAGAGGTTGCACGCGCCAGCCACGTAACACGAGATTCTCGTAATCGAATACGCGAGAGAGCGCGCGTACAAAGGGGACTACGGGACACGGGAAAAGAGAGGGTGGTGAAAGGCGGAGGAAGAAAAAAAAAATAAAAGAAAGAGGACGGATAGGATGTACATAGGTGAGTATTCGGACTGGCCAATCGATCGGACGGTATCCGCGTTACTCGAACGCTACTTCTTGCTCGAGAGGGAAGGAGAGAAAGAAAGAGAGAGAGAGAGAGAGAGAGATAGAGAGAAAGAGAGGTCAGGCCATGCGCACAGGATGCGTCAATTTTTTGCCCGCCAACATTTTTTCTCTCTCCCATTTTTTTCTTACAGCGTCCGCTGTTGCCGCTGCGCCTTTTTCCTCTCTCCTCTCTCTTCTCCGTCGCTTTTTTCCCCCCAGTGGAAAAATGCATAACGGGATACGCGGACCAAGCACCGAAAACCGGGGGAACGTGCGCGGCATCATCGAGCCACCGAATTCAACGAAGTCTTACATCAGCGTCCCTTCGGGAATGGCAACCGTGACACGGGTATTTGGGGATGCTCCTTCTTCCCAAAATGGAGGCGAAAGGAACGAAGATGAAGATTCGTTGCTGATAAGTAAAAGGAAGAAGAATTCTACTAGGAAGCGTGGCTGCGAGGGAGAAATATAGCAGGTATTGGAACTATATGATACTTATATGATTCATTGTATATCGACCTAGGTAGCAGCTGCTATAGATTGTCCGTAGCAATCGAAAGAATTAGCCGGGGTGAATGAAACAAACTCAAATATCACGATGAAAGCCATTATACCCCGTATACGTTGATCGTCCTGCTGTATTTACCAAAAAACCGAGGAAAAAGGCGACCGCAGCAGGCAGCGGTAACACGAAAAAACCTCACGCACAGCGCCACATTTCCTTCCATCAATCAAACCTGGAACACGTGACAGGGGAGAAGGCGCAGACACGGTCGAAGGCCACGGATTGCCTATGCAACTTCTCTCGCAACCTTCTCTTCGGACAGTGAAGGGGAGGGTGTTAGGTAAAAAGATCGTAAATGGTTGCCACGTGAGTCCAGAATTCGAATTCCGTGTGGACGAAAAGCATACATGGTTTCGGCGTTATATGCACGAACGAGGCCTGGTCGTAGTTGCGCACGAGGAAACGTGACGCGAAAGCCGAGTCCTTTTCCGTGCATCTCATTAGGACACCGGAGGGACAGGGGCAACCACCCAGGACCTGTATGTCGCTTATCAGGATGGATATATTTTACGATCGGGAAGTTGGCCAGACTTCCGCTGTTGGAGACTACCTAATTGGACGGCTCTCTTCCTGCTACGATTCGCCGAGGAACCCTCGACTTTCGTGAAGCGGCCCGAACCGTGCTTAGAAGCGTTTCTTTCCGTCCTGCCTCCTCGTTCTCTTCCCTTCTCCCAGCTATACATATTTCTCTCGCGCAACGCTCTTTGTCCACCTCCCTTTCTTGCCTTCGTCGTCTTCTCTCCTTCTTCTTGCCTCCCGTCTCTCTGTTCTTCGACCTTCCTTCTCGCCTTCCCTCATCCGCCACACCGACGAGGAAGTTTAACGCCGACCCACCGTGGTGTGGCACGAGCTGCGTTCGTTCGCCGCGCATCCGTGAAAGTGAAACGGAGAAAATCAGGTTTCGAAGACGAGCCTTCGAACCTCCTCTCCGTGGATGTCGTTCGAGACACGTTGATAGAACCGAGAGCATTGTCTCGCGGACCACGCGGATTCTCCTTTGGACGCGATCCAACGCGACCGGGGACACGCGTTTTTCTACCTGCCTTCGAGGTAGGAAAGATCTTTCCGCTTCGATGCGACCTTTCTCCCGATTCCTATTCGATATAGTCGCTTCGCATCTGTATGACTTAATTATCTGATAATAAATGAATTAAAGAGAATGTTTTTAATAATATCACGGATAAGAGAATAGATATTTTGTAAGTATAAAATACGACAATAAGAAGAATCAGAGTAGTCGATCATCAGGCAGAGATGTTGATGCGATCTCAGCTGAGAGGCGGCCAAAGTCAGCTGACTTCGAGCGTTACTTGGCACGGGTCAAGACTCCCTCCCACTTTCCACACTCTTTGTCCGTCCATCGCGCTTCCACTTCTAAATCGTCGAGTCGTAACTGCGAGAACAAGTCGAGAAAATTTCGTGACTTTGCAACGTCGAATTTTCGTCCTCGATCTCCACTTATCGACCCTCGTCGGCGGCTGATTAAAAGACGGAAGCGATAGTACCCCGGACCAAGGACGATTAACAAGCAGCGGGAATCAAGCGTTCGGAGAGAAACCGATCGTTACCACGGCCTCGGTTCATAAACCAAGAAACCACAACGCGCCACTTCCCGTGAGGGACGCGCGCTCGCGCCATTCGTCGCCTTCGCGCCGCGACCGTCCCTCCCGGCCTCTTCCGTAAACAGAGCCCAATTTATGCAACGTTGATAGACAACCGTGTCACTCCGTTGCTTCTATCAGTGAATTTCGTCCACTTATTCTTCGCGTCCACTCGGTGTGATTTGAAAAATGGATCAGAATTATGAGACTGCGAACTATGCTGTGGTTCACCCTCGGGTCCCGCGAGCGGCGGGTTCGCTCGTGTGTTCCGTCCACGCGAAATCGTGCGAATCGATCGGGCCGCTGGCATGGGACAGAGTGCAAGGAGGAAGCGAGCGATCGAAAAAGAGCAAACCGGGAAGACGAACGCAGAGGATGAAACATCGGCGGCGACAGCGGTAGAAGAAGTAGAGAAGGAGGAGGAGGAGGAGGAAAAGCAAAGGTGGTGGAACAGGAGGCGATCGAAGAAAGAGAGTGAAGGATGAAAAGAAGGGAACGAAGGAGAAGAAGATAAAGTAGACAAAGAAGAGGAGGCAGAAGGAGAAGGATAAAGATGAGAGTAAAGAGGTGGAGAAGGAGGTGGAGGAGGAGGAGGAGGAGGAGGAGGTGGAGGAGGAGGTGGAGGAGGAGGCACGAGTCGTCGGTGCAAACCGAACGAGGTATAGAGGAATCGGTAGGCGATACGGGAGCGGGGGAGGTCGAGCGTGCGAGGGAGGGAGGAGGTGGTGGTCCGGGTGTGGGGACGAGGTAGGGTGGAGGCTAGAGGGGACTCGCGGGGCCAGAGACGAAGGGAAGTTGGTATCGCGGATGGCGATGGCGATGGCAGAGTCAATGTCCTAGCGCTCGCACTGGGTCACGGCGAGTTGCGGCCAACGACCCAAGCCAGAGCTCCTCTTTACTTTGCACAGAACGAGCGAGAAAGAGGCCTGGAAAAGGGGAGGAACGAGGATGGAGCGGGACCAAGCGGTAGACAGAGAGCAAGCTTGCGGCGCGAGCGAGCTGAATAGAGGGAGTTGGAGGGAAGGAAGCGAGACGAAAGGAGTAAAAGAGAGAGAAAGAAGAAGATACAGTCTCGGAGGGACAGAGACGAACAGCGTGTTCCCTGGTTCCTCGTCTCGCGATGTGTATACTGGGTGCTCGAAGCGAGAAGTCCTTCCTTCTTCACCGATCTTTCATCCCGTGGTGGATCCTTCTTCCCATTTTCTGCATCTCCGACGATCTCCACCTAGCCTTTGTCCACAGTGTCTGCCTAACCCAGACCTGCTGGCCGGCCGGATTCGCCGAGTCGCCGCTGACACGGAAACCAGCCTGAGAATCTCGTTTCCTTCGAGCCTACGTGGTTCGCGTTCCGCTAAGAGGAGAGGGGGACACGCAAGTTCAGTGACGATTATCGGTGACCTGTCTCTTCTCTTCTGTATATATTTCTGCCTGTGGTGTAGCTTCCTCGACCACGATCCACGAACATTGCCACGAAAATTGCCCACGGGACACGCCGGTTCTACCAAGCTTTTCCCTTTCTTCTCGTTAATCTTCGAGGTCTTCTGAGACTCGACCGGTTCCGCGATCTTTCACGATCGCTATGACTACTCTTTGTGCCGGTACTCTTCGACCGAGACTAATAGATTACGTTCTATCCGTCTGTCTCCGGTGTACCGAGTCCTCTGAGTCCCTTTCCTGCCCTCCGGCGATGTTGTGAGGGCTTCTTATATAATTCCCCGTGTCCTTCCTTGAGGAAAAGGCGAGTCTCGCTCGGAACACGAGACGCACGCGAGATAGAATCTCTCTAGCTGGGATGGTTGGCTGACTTGCGAGAGAATTCGAGGAAAGTCGGTAATGAACGTCCACTGTGCCGGTGAAACAGTCGTTTGCCAGAGAATAGATAAATTACCGAGGCGTCTGGTCGAATGTAAATCACACGATGGTGGCCTGATACGTAAGTTGGCCTCGCCGGAAGAATCGATCGAACGATCTCCTGTTATCGTAGCCTGTTAGATTTCGATCCGACGACGATCCGATAGCGAATTCCTTCAAGCTACTCCCACAACGAAGTTCACGAAGTTCATCCGTGTTCGCTGAAAGCAGCTCCGTTCGCCGAGACCAATCGAGAAACTCGAGTTTCCAGTCGAGCGACAGATACCGTCTCGAATTCCACTCGCGGCATTACTATGCATAATGAAGAGATATTTGTTTTCATAGCGTTCAGACCACGTGCTTTTCAACATTTCCCTTTCTTAGTCTTTTCCTATTCCCTGTCTCGATCCTTCTTTATCTTTTCATAATACACGATGGTAATGAAAATGGCTATGAATACAGAATTCTCAGATTCGTACCGAAGATGCTGCGGTGTTGATCTCGAGCGGCCTCCGCACGGGCAGGTGACTTCACGTATGATCGATCGGGTTGGCTCGATCGAACTCCTCTCGTTCTCACGTGATGGCGATCGATCGAGACGGGTCAAGTTTGAGTACCCTGCTCGCGAATGGTCTCCGAATAATCGGTCTCGGTCGTGGTAGGGGTGGGGATGATCGCCACTTAATTAGACGTAGGAAGCGCGAAGGAGACAGCGGCGAAAAAGACACCGGGGGCTGCGGCGATCTTGCGTGATACGCCGGTACCCGTGGTATTCGCAATAATTTATTCGGCCAATTACTTCAGAACTGACGCGAGCCTATGGCGAATCATTGAGCGTAAAGGTCAATAGCACGTAGTTGTAACTCCGTGCACGGGGAACAAGTCATCTAAGCGCATGTATTCGCAGCGACGCCGCGGAGATCCAGCTTTTCGAGCGATTAGGTTTTATTCTCGTTAAGAGCTCTTTATACCGCGCTGAGGGAATTAAAAAAAAAATATATATATATACCTTTATATAATGTATAGACACGTGTACACACCGATCCGTAGATAGAAGGACGTGGGTTTCCCTTGGACTCCTAATGGAGGCTCCCAGTTAAATATCGCGAAATTAACTTCACCCTGTTATTATCTGTACCACGGTCCCTATACGTGTAAGGGATTAATTAATCGCGCGATTAATAAGCGCGCTACGAATTTCAAATATTTATGAGAATGGAATTCAACTGTGTATACGCGCGGCTCCCGAGGAAAGCTAAGTGGGAGAGATCGCTGATAAGCAGACGGAAAATACAAGAACGAAGCGCTTCGAAGACTCGCTCGCTCGAGCACAGTGAGAAGTGAACGGCGATTAAAGCGGCTAAATTTATATTGGATCGTCGAATTCAACGGCCGGCAGCCAGTTGGAGAAATAATTGCCGCCTCTTACGTCGGATTAACGATTAGGTTACCCAATCGATCTTCTCAAGGTCTGTGAGATCTCGATCTCGTAACGAACCCGCCACACCAATACCGGAATATCGAAATACGGGCGAAGCTTGACGCGAACGTTGACGCGTTTCGCCTCCCTGCGCGAATTCCTCCATCGGTAATATCAGTTAACGTGTACGAATTGACAAGTGGAACTTGTAACACGCCAGTTCCTGTCCGTACAATGTACTATGCTCGCCGTCTCGTGCCTTCGATACCAGGCTTAGGAATCGCGAAACACGCTTGACGGTTCGCAGAGATTCTAATTATAAGTCAGTTTCTAATGGAACCGCCTGGAATTGCCGCTTCAGATAACACGAGAATTATATCCGACCTCTTCCTACGGAATATCAAATGAACAAACGAAAGCCTCGTTAAGCTCATAAATAAACGAACAATTCCCCCCATTCTGCCTACCCGTAACGTCCACCCGATTCGTCGAGGCTTTAGGAGCTACCATTTCGCTCGAATACCAAAGTCCCAGAACACGCTTTAGCGCGCATGAATTATTCTCTCGACTTTAGCGTCGAGTCTTAATCCGCCAACCTATGGATCACGGAAGTTTTTCTTTTTATCGACACGAGCGATCGCCAATCATTTTCATTGCATATGTGATCGATTCTATTATTAACCGTCTGAACGATTGCTATCGTATTGATTTATCGCACGATGTAGAATCGAAGGACGAAGCGATCGAACGATATTCGCGTCACCTTTGCCATAGTTTAACCCGGCAGTTTTTAACGCGATGGATTTTTCTAAACATACGGAAAACTAGAATACCGGCTGAAGAAAATCAATGCGACTTCTTACGGTAGAAGATAGAACGATGTTCGAGGAATCGACTGGCCCTATTTCGTACCGAATTCGATGGAACGACTGGCCAAAAATAAATTCAAGACCCGGTAGATCGGAGAACGAACAGGAACGCCACTAGCAGATCCAGCAGGCAAATATACCGTTAGCGCGTTGCCCACGAATAGTTCACGGCGATCGAGCGAGCCCGATTTTTTTCTGCCAGCCTCGCTGCTCACCTACTTCGAGAGACCGCGCTTCGCTATTTACGGCCCCATCGCTGGTCCGCCAGCGAACTTCTCTTCTTTTTGGATTACCAGGCTGTTTCGGCTGACCGGTATTCCGATTCTCGATGTCGTCGTCTCTTTCGTCCTTCGAACCATGTAGCGATCGTTTTTGCTCATTTTTTTTTCGCTAATTTGTGTGAAATAGTCACGCGTCGACCTATCGAACCTGCTCGTTTCAGTTTCGTTTAGTCATAATGGAATTATTTACGGTTCGCGTCCTTGATCGTTTCGATCAACGTATAAATATCTACATATTATTATTCTACATATTTCAGAGTATTATATCTTACCTCTAGTTTTACATCTGCTATACAAGCAGGCATAAATCTTCTACCATAACATTCAACGACAGCATTCTTAACGAAGATGGCAAAGTTCGAATGTTCGAGCTCGTTACATCTCCCTCGTTCGAATAATTTGGCCACTGCTCGCGGAATGGAACTAATTTTAATTAAACGATAGTTTTATTGTTTCAAGATGATAATTCCGTCGTGGGTAATGGCAATGCCGTTTGGGGATGAGACCCACAGCCTTGCAGGATATAGTACCCTTCATGTGAACCTGAAACGATGCCTGGAAACCCGAGGGAGGGAAGCCTGAGGAAGTGTATTTGAATTCGTTACGCGTACTTTGAAAAGTAATAGTAATACTCATAAGCGGGGCTGGGAAGAGGATCTCTCTTCTGACACACAGCAACAATGGGTCGGTTTATTCATCATCGTGTTGCGTACGATATTCCCCCAATTCACTTTTGCCGCGAGCAACTTCAACCGTGACAATTTATTACGACGAACTTGGAATCCTTGCAACGAACACGGAATATTAATACATCGGCAAATACATATTCTGCTATTCGTTGAGCAGCTGTGCTCCCACTGCTACCACACTAATCCATTTACCTGGCCGAAATTACCTGCGAGATCATAAACGAGACACAAGCATAATTCTTTTTACTTCGTTACGATCCTTTCATGCTCGACGACGTGTACAAGCAATATCGTACTTTGCAACGTCGTAAACCGAGTAAACGAAAAATCTACCGATATTCGGTAAAATCGATCTCACTTTTCTTTACGAACAAATTAATTTTTATTGCTCGTAACTGACAAGAGGATATTAATACACAGCCGAAGGAAGATTCGGCTGTGAAAGAGATAAAAAGAAAATTGTAAGAGTTGTTGGAACAATCGGTGAACCGATGGTTTCACAATACACGACGGAATACGATTCCGCCTTCGCGGGACAGCAGCGATGAATAGGCGATAATTGAAACGGTCGATGTTGCAAGAAGCGGCTGACCATCGCATCAGGGTCAGCCTGGTGCAACGAGGAAACGAAGGAAAGAAGAAGAAGCGGATGATGGTCGTTGCATAATCCCGATTTCAATCCCCTCGCCCGCCGTTGTCTCGGGGTCAGCGTGCTTCTCGAAGAAAATCACTTTCCTTCCCATAGCTGCTACGAGGTATATACATATATGCATGTAACTACGTTCTATACGCAGCTACGTATCTAGCTACTTGTTCGCGCTTACGAGCGAGCGAGCAAGCAAACGCGTGCACCGATTCTTCCTTCCTCCCGCGGCGCGGCTCTTCCTGGTTTCTCAGCTCGTTACGAACGAACCGACAAATTATCGAGGCTGGCTGCACGAGCCGTGGACGCGAACACGCGCGACTGTACACGACGAAAGAGCAGAAGGGAAGACGAAAGAGGTACGACAGCACGAAATCTCGGATGCGTCAGTAACGCAGGCCTCCTCGTACTTTCACTTCCTTTCCCCTTCGAGCTCTCTTTCCCTCTTTCTTCGCTCCTCTTTTTCCGCCTCTTTCTCGCACCTTCCCGACTCTTCGCCTCTTCCACGCGGCCATTCTTTCTTTCTCCCTGCCTCTCCCTCGGACATAGAACTACTTTTCCTTTCAAGCCCTTGACTCAGGGTACCCGACCATGCCCATCACGAATCCGTGGATCTTGCCGCGTGCATACGAAGCCCTGATCTCCTTTTATTCTTCGCCACCATCTGGTCGCGTGTCCTGCCGTCGACCATTTGGTCCCGTCGCCGCATATTGCCGGCGAACGCGTGGGATAAATAGACGCGTCCAGCCGTGGCTATTGCCGCTCGATCACTGAACGAGCCGCGCCGCGCGCGGAGGAAGGAGAAGGACGAAGCGGAGGAAGAATGAAAGAGGGAACGCGCGCGCTGTGACCTCTCCGCGTGGTGCTTGGGCCATCGCGCCGCGGAGAGGAGCGGCGCAGTCTGCGTGGAGCGTGCTGCCTAGGCGAGCAAGGGTGAGAACCCGAGGGACACGGAGAAACGAAATCGCGAGGGGAGAGACGACGCAAATACGTAGTTGCTGGTGGTAGCGATGATAGCGATGGTAGCGAGGGAATAAAAGAGTTACACGGTAGGAAGAAGAGGTAGCGGGCCATGGAGCGAACGTGGAAGAAACCGAAGAGAGCAGGCAGGCGAGGATGTTTCGAGCGTGTGGTGACGCTTTCGCGTGATCGACGGAGACGACGAGGACGTTGACGTTAGGACCGACAACAACAACAACAAGAACAGAACCACTGATAAAGAAGCCGAAGAAGAAGAGAAAGAGGGGCAAGAGAAGAGGAAGGAGAAGAAACGGAGAAAGAGGTGGTGGAGGACGCGTTGAAGAAGGAGACGAAGAAACGGGCAAACAAGAAGGCGAGGAGGGTCGATGATAGAGACAGCGGTCCGTGGCGGTGGAACGAGCGTGAAAGAACATGCAGAGGAAGAGACTGAAGGAAGGCTGCAGAAGGCGGTTGGTGGGTAGGGGAGCGGGTCGGTGGGACGAACAGGGGGGCAGGGAGGTGAGTCGAGATGATGCAGTTGTGCGTTTGCAAGGAAGGCGGAAGGAGGAACCGCGGAGGGAACCGGTCCCGGTCACTGGGCCACCAGCCGGCCGTCGAACCCGCCACACTGCCCCCTACCACCCCCTACCCCTCCTTTTCCTCTCCTCTTCTCTGTCTCTCGCTCTTCTTCGCCCCGTGTTTCGCTCCAGCCATCTCTGTCTCGCTTCCTTCGGCCTCCCTGCGCAGAAATGCCTCCCCCGCCCCTCTGCCGCCACCGCCTCCTCCTCCTCCTCCTCCTCCTCCTCCTCCCCTTTGGAAAGCTTCCCTCCATCGAGAAACCTTTCTCGACGCTCGGACTCTCCGCGACGACGACGACAACGACCACGACGACGACAACTCTACTCCGCTGCCTTGGAGTTCTTCAAACAATGTCAACCGGCGTGCAGCGTTGTGTGCGCCGATAATGCCACCGGTGCCACCATGTTTACCGGCCCGAGGCTATATGCTAGCCGTCTTCCCGCCGTGGCCGACGTTTTCGCGTGTCTCCTCGTCCCTTGTGGCGTGAGCCCGCGCGAGGCCGACGATCGCACGCTTCAACGGTGAGAATGAACATGGATCGGACGAACGATGCCTCGATCTTGTCCCGGACGAACTCGCTGTTTCCTCCGCTCGTATTCGAAAGGGAGCTTGGTCCTTTGTCGATGATCGTCGTATCGATCCTTGGTAGATTTTAATTTAATCTTTGTATCGTGTATTCTTTTCCATAGGTTATGAAACATTTTCTTACTTTCTAAATAGATCGATAATTAGTTTTCCAAAGTTCACGTATTCGTATATCGCAGATATGTAGATATAGTAAATGTCCGGTGATTTATGCACGGCAGAGTACACGCATGTATCTTGAGAGAGTCACGTTCGTACTTTTCAACTTCGAAACACGTGCTCCGTTTTCTCATTCATCGTCTCAGCTTTGATTCTCTTTTCTCGCATCGAACCATGAAAAACTAATAGAGATAGGCGAACTTCAAGTACCAATGCGAATCGATACGCGACAATAGAGATAATCTGTTAATCCGGCAGGAAAAAGCGAAACGTCGGGATACACGCGTGTACGCTGTGCAAACACTGCCGATATATCGAGGCGGTGAAAAGGAACGGAGACACGGGTACTCCGGCGGGCACGGTCGTTCGCGTGGAAAGAATGGAAGAATTAGTTTTGGATCGGGCTTTCGATCGTGAGAGAGCAGGCGAGCAGGTAGCGCAAACGGAAGCTTGACTCGTACACGGTAATCTCGCCGAGATACGCCAAACATTTTCTCTTAATTAAGAAAGGACGTGGCCGTAATTAAGTTTCCCTTCCACGTTATTCTCCTGCTTGTTTCAGACCGCGCCGCGTGTTACACCGCCGCGCCGTCAAAACACAGCGTTCAGCGACTTCGAACGATGACTTCTGCTTTCAATTAGCCACGCTAATTCATCAAAACTGCACCTGCTACGCTCTTCCCTCTACATCCTGTTTATTCGTCATCTCGGTGAAAAATATGTTTGTTCCGGTGTAATTGTAGAATAGGTTGCACCAGTTGCACAAACGACAGCGATCCAAGTTCCAAGAAAAATTTACGATTTCTATCGCGAACGTCACGTGTTTCCAAGCTTTCTCAAAGATAACGTTTAATTTAGCAATCAAGCCGGTCGATATTACAGTTTCGTACATCGATACAGCGCTTGTAGTTCTTATCAGTTTTATCTGAACTGGACGATCGACTTCTCGATAGGAGACTCACCTGGACAATACCGGCACGCGTTATCGCCACTGTCCCGCGTTTCGACCAGCGAGCGAAACGCGCTTTGTCACAAGGTAGTAATCGACAGTCTGGAAAGTTCGATGATTCCTGTCCAGCTCGTGCCCGTTTAGATCGCATTCCGCAGATAGGACACGCGACGGCAGACAAGAATTATTATCGGCATATGTCGTGACATTTTCCTAGGATCGCGAGGAACATGCGTGATTACCGAGTTTTCTGATGGACGCCGGCTTAGAATCGTCGCTAGTTGTGAAACTGGTCTATTTTTGTAATATACGTACATGTGATACGCTCTTTTAATTTATTGGATTAATTATGGAGAAAACACAGCCAGTTCCTTATCGTTATCACGAATACGGTAACTGGTTCGAAACATTGTTTTACAGATTCCTGTAAAATGTTCGTTGATCGCTAGCTACTTTATTTCTAGTAGGTAATAGAAATTTACTTTACCTACAATCGATATCGGATACCGATTGAAGGTACTCGCTGGCGCTAAAAGGTAACTAAGTGTGAATACATTATCGACTTCTTTTAATCTGCAGATATTTCAAAATTCCTTCCTTACCTACATGTTACCAGTAACATACTTTGCATCCTATATTTCTCATTCGACACTCGTATCGAAACAACACCTATCAAAATTCATTTAGTTCAGAATAAAAAAAGACATCACGTAGAAAATTTATTTGAAAATAAAACTTTATTACAAAACAGTCGTTTCAGTTAACACATTTCGGAACGTTCGGTCTGCAGACGGGTTCTACGATGGTTACGTTTTGCCCGCACGGTGGACAGGGTGGACAAGGTGCACAAGGAGCAGGTGGACAAGCTGGAGGACAGCATGGATCACAGGGTTGAGTGGACGGAGGACAACAGGAACAGCTTGATGGAGGACATATCTTCACATCGCATGCAGCACGGCACGGTGGATAACATGGTTGACAGGGTTGAAGGCACACGGGTTTGCAATCCACCTCGCAGACGTATTGCATCTCGAAGGGCAGGTCGTTTCGTACGGTGAGACATTTGCCTTGGATTAAGTAGCAGTAGGCCAGAGCCAGGACGGGGTTACCGCTGTAGGGTAGGTGGTGAGGATCGGGCACATGTGCGAATATGTCGATGTGCGTGTATTTTAAGGGAGAACAGCTACAGGCTCCGTGCTGCAATCGATACGAGGGGGTGAGAACGAGTGGTCGAACGAGGCGGGCCGAAGGGAGATAGGCCGGCTAAATGAGGCTTTAAACGTCATTGTAATGGAAAAGCTTTTTAATCTGCCATTAATGCCTCCTCGCGGTACTTATGTTAAGCTGATCGCCCATAAAAAATTCATTCCGCCATCCTAAAGAGGGAAAAGCGCGAGATATGTAGGTGTGTATAAAATTGCTTGCCGACGGATATTGGTTTAAAAACGATGTTAACACGATACCTCTTCAAATACCGTGTTATAGGACTGCGATAACTTATTGAATAGTACTAGTTAAATATAACCATCGCGTGAGGAAATGAGATTAATTTCGTAGAATGGTAAGTTTAATCGATCATGGATTAACACGAGACTGATTATCCGAGTATAGTGAAAGAAGATCAGGCTTGGCGGTTATTTATCCCCTCGTTTAAGCCTCCGATTATCGTAGTTATTACCTGTACCTACTATACAGATTTCAGTTTCTTTCTTAGCCAAACGCTGTCAGTATATTTTATAGATATATATTTCATAGATCAACGTAAGAAAAATATGTTACACGAACACGTGTCACTGGAAGCATCATTAAAAAGTTATAACGAAAGAACGATGTAGAAAATGATCGGTAACGAACGTGCGCTTCTACGATGCAAAGTACGAATAGATCAAGAACCATTACATCTAGTAGTAGTCAGGAGGTATCGTGATACTATTACGAAGTAACTTTGACGAGCAATAAATGAGAACTTCAAAGAGTAACAAATTCAGTCTTTTGCCACATTTTGAAGTGGAGTTGCGTAGCTGTAATCGTAGAAGTATTATGATACCCTCTGACCACTACTAGACGTAGATTATATTATATAATTTATAACTCTTTAACGATGCTTTCAAAGACATGATTAGATGACATTTTTTCCTCTCGTGACCTATAAAATGTACTAACAAAACTGGGACACGCCACATGTTTCTCTGTAGTACTGATATAGATAAAACTGCGTCAGTTTCAGATCATCGACTGGCTAGTTCAGCGGGAATCCTGTAAAATTAAGTTTAAGTATAAATTTCCACGGGCTAGGCTTCCGTCTGGCTGGCTTTCCCGAAAGAAACGTCACGAAAGAGGAACCGTTTGGCCAACGTCAGAACTGGAGCACCTGTTGGAGATTCGGGAAAATCGCCAGCGCTCGAGGCGATGTCCAAGTGAAGGTATTTCAGAGCCGTTTCTGATCGAGTGCCGTGTTAAAAGTTGCGATTCTTCACGCCTAAGAAACGAGATAAATTTCTCACTTAATAGGTTCTAAAATATATTTTACCTTGTCCAGGCCGGAAGCCATAATTAAAAAGGCGGATGGATTTTGGTGCCCTCTGTTCGTCACGCTACTGCCTTTAGGTGGCGCTTGGTAAATATCGTCGCCTTCCGTTCGACCTTCGTGGAAGTGGAAGTCCTCTCTTCGTATCCTTGATATCTCGAATGGATCGCCCATTGTCTCTCCGGAAGCTTGGAGTTTCTCGGCGTTGCTGACTAAACGCGCCACTGCATTGTCCATAGCGATCTGGAGTAAATGGTACAATAATTTATTTCACAATGGAACGATTTTGAAATTCGTCATTTCGGAAACGCTTACCGAGTATCCGCGACCGACGGTGAGCATCGCGTGGTTTGTTAGCGTCGCGACAGTGAAAATATGCGGATTAACCGAGCACAGGGCCATTTCTTTCATGTGACAGAGAGCATCGGCCATAGCCAAGCGACCATCCGCGTCCGTATTCGAGACACGTACCCTTACGCCGGACTTAGCGGTGATCACCTCGTCGGCGACGTAGGAATTCTCACCGATGCTGTTCCGTACCACGCACAGAGCCACCACAGCCTTCACCGTCGGTGGTTGCAGCAAATTCACCACCTGTCAACATCAAATCCTTCCTACGGCTACTTTCATAAACATACCAAACGTATAACACTTTCAACAGTTAACGAGACTATGCGCTCTCTTTTAATCTTCTTACTGTCTCGATTAAGCATTAGGAAATACAAATTACATGGCACAGTTGTACCATCGATTATCCCGATCGCAGAACCGTGCTCATAATCATATCGACCAAATTGCCGGTTTAATCATCGTAAAATGAAACGCTCGAGTTAAATCCCTCCTATAGATTACGCCCGATACTATCTATAATTTCACTAGCCACCTCTGGTCAAATCGGTTAACAACCTTCGAATACAATTGGAAAAAGTTGCAACAAAGCGAAATAGAAAGCGCAGAGAAGCCTTTCACGGGCTATCAAACGTTTCACTTTGATACCGCAGCGTTCAAACGCATGGACGAACAGTCTGTTATAGCGAAGCACCTGCATGAATCCAGCGCACGCTGCTGCTCCGCATTTGTCCCTCGACATGCCGAACATCGAGCCGCCAACCTTAAGGTCGGTTCCGCCGGTATCGTAAGTGACACCCTTAGCCACTAGCATAACCGTTTCCAGGACGCAGGCAGGATTAGGCGGCTCGTAAGTCAGAAAGATAATTCTACCCGCGTGTCGGGGTATCATGGAGGCTGCACGGTTCACGCACGCGAACAGAGGATATTCCTGCAGCAGAGTTTCCTGGTCGGATACAACCTGCATCGTCACGTTCGTACCGCAGAACAATTCCGCAAGGTACTCTTCGACCCTTGGAGGTGCCATTCTTTCGGGATCTGCGCCACCTGCAGGCAAATCACGTGAAATTAGCGTAGGAAATGAGATTTCGAGCTATCATCGGGGCTAATTCGAAGCCGTGTTATTGGGACGATTTTACGCTCGGAAATGAGGAAGATCGAGCTGTTGAGGAAATTAGGGCGTAATTGGGTTGAACTTTGGGTCGTATATTTTTGAAAGTGTCTACTCTGTTATGGGATACAAGCGAGGGATAATTATTGTTGGTATGAAAAGTAGAGAGGAGGGCGAGTCAACGACACGGTGGGAAGTGCAACATAAGGTTTATTTTCTTACGAGGTTGGTAGACATGAGTTCTCGCCACTTTGCCGAGTGCAAAGCTGAAATATAAATATGACGGATATTGTCTCTTAAGTTTCTAGAGATTTACACGTCCGACCAATTACCGCGCTGCTTCCCTCGGAGCTTCTACAGGAGATTTTATTGAAAAAGGGCCGGCAAGGTTAAAAAAGATTGCGAATGCTGGTGCACTCTGCAAAGTAGAAGCAATGCAGGTCGTTCTACACGCTTCGAAACTCCCTCAATGACGCGAGTAGATTCTTCTAGCCAGGCCATACACTCCAGCGGTATAAAAAAGAGATGGTAAAACGAGAAAGAGTCTAACAAGCGACGAGATTTTGGCTTTTTGAATCTACGGAGTACTTGAGAAACCCTCGTTCCCATTTCTTTTGTCTGTAGTTTCACAAAGAGTTAATATCGTATTAAAAGTAACATTACGCTTAATCTACGGAATAATTCGCCCGTTAAAGATCATCGAAAAATACGCGCGTTCCTTTCTATTTGCTGGTCGAACAGTGCAACTACGACCGATCTTTTCCTTCCTTTAACAATCGGCCTATTCTCTGTGAGTATTATTTCAGCCAAACGGATCAACGTTTTTGTCACCTCTAATATTATTTTACGTTGACAGAGGCACGAGAGAGACGTGAACAGTAGATTACCGGGAATTCCGTTTAAAATTTTTACGCGACACGTTTCTTCCATCGGATATAGAATTTTTTCGGACCCATAGTTTTTCAGCAACGAGAAATTAATACGATCCACGTAGTTGGAAGCGAACGGTCAGCGAACGAGGCGAGGAGAAAAAATTCAGGCGAATAATCAACTGGAAACTGAAAACGGCAGTAATTGTTTCTCGAGCGTCCAGGGTGGAAATACGGCCTGGTATTTTAAACATTGGAGGGAAAGTGCATCGGCGCCGGCGTAACGTCGCGCGAAAACGTATATACGCAACTTTTTCTCGCTTAATTAAACGCCCGAGATTCTTGGGGAGAACGAGCAAGTGGAACAGCCTGAAATTTACATTCCCCCGACCGCGAGGAACGCGAATAAAATGTCGAATCGCTGCGTCTATGTCGAGGAAAAAGTATTCGGGCGATGGCCTCTGAAAAATGTTCCGTCGTCAACGTCCCAGAGTAAACCAGAGGACGATCAACGTTGTCCAGGGACGAGGCAAGAAATTCCACCGAGGAATCCATTTCGAGTCAGTCCCTTTAAAATAAAGAGCACCGATAATGTCTAAATGTTTGAATATTAAAATGGCCCCCCAGAGGGACTTTGCTGAAAGGTACGAACACGAAGATTCACGCTCGACCAGTTACTCCAAACGAGTTGTGAGCCGCCAACGATTTTTCCTTCTTCTCCCACGTCCTATTTCTCCAAGGGAAGTCCGCGAAACGGAAGTCGGGGCCATTCTTCGGCCAGTGTGCTCGATAAAGTAGCAGGAATCTCTCTCGGCCCAGGCAACGACTTACCGATGTCCCTCGCCACGTATCTTCCGCTCTCGAGCGCCGAGGCCAGCTTCACGATACCCTGAAGCTTTTTACTGCAAATCGGACTCCATACGGCCAGTTGACACGCCTTGTAGCATCGGTCTGGGCATGTTTCTCGAACCTCCAACGGCTGTACAGAACCGGCAAAGCGATTTCGTGGTTACAGAAAGTATCATTACCAATCGACTTTGAATAGGGTCTTTGGAGGATTAACAAGTTTCCTTATTACCGAATTCTGTAGCTTTGGTTTGATTGGCGAATGGAAGGATGGTGGTGATATTGATAGAATTATCGACAGGTTTGTTTGAAAGGTCAGGGACACAAACGGATCGATGACCAATTTACAACTTACGCCAGTCACAGCTCGATATGATAATTTTATCGTAGCTGCGGAATAGATGGAAATAAAAAAAATAGGTCGTGGACGTATTCGAATGAACGACCACCGTGGAGACGGAAATCCTGTAAATCAATCGCCTGAAATCTTCTAAGCTTTTGTTCGAGCCTGTTTTCTGTACTAAATTGGAAGAAACGGACTCAACAGAAACAGAAATACCATCAACTACTAAAAAGAAAGCGGGCGTACCGAAGAAAGCTTGTCTGGACTGAAAAATCGATATGGAATTAACCCCAAGAGGCTAGAGACGATGTCCAAGTGACGGCGAATTTTCTGTAGCGTGAAAAAAAGGATGCAACAGCCGTTTTGCTAAAATATCATCCCCTTAGAACCCGTGTACCATAAATCATTAACAGGAACGAGACCATCGCCTCAATCCCTCGAGCATCCTTTAACTACACAAATTTCGTCGTAAAAAAAGTTGATCCTACGAGACATCTGACACGGATCAAAGAGGTCAACGTTCACGTTGAAACAAGATAAGCGGCGAAGAAGTTGGTGGAGCGCCAACGAAGACGTCAGTTCCTGAGGAATATTTCACTAGCCAGAGAGAACCAGTTTTCGCAACGTAGACACGCTGTCGGCGTTCGGTTTCTAACGCAGCTTCTTAGCTGCCTTTGTTTCTCCACACGGAAAATATTAAAGCGGATAATCCTCTTAGTGGATCGCTCGATTCATAAGCGAGCTTGCCACGGAACACGTATGTTTCGTTCAAAAGTTCTCGAATTAATCCCCTTAACATTTCGCTCCTCGACCCATTGAGAGCTTGTTTTCCTCCCTCGTTTTCTCTCCCCTTTCTCAACCCTTTCTGACCATTCTGCTCTTTAAAAATCGCCATATATAGCATTGCTTTTAATCCCCGCTCTTTCCTCGAACGCCTGTTTCTTTCATCATGGCACGAGGCAAGTTTCAGCATGGAAGATGGTTTCTCGTCTTCGTTATCCGAACGCCCGGCATAGTTCCGCGTTAATGTATTCGCTGCTCGTATCGGAGCCGCGTGTCTGCCTACCCGATAGCTATTATTTCGAAGTAGGTGAATAGTTTACGAGTATATACATGTTGGCGATATCCTGCGAGAGCTTGAAATCGAGGCAACGTTATGTAACAGATTAGGCTGTTAATACATTGCGAACAGTGTTTCCATTTCTCCAACTTGTTAGCGAATGTAGATCCCTCGCGTCAGATTTACCGGTTAATATTTAATTTCCAATCTCTCGTCCGCCACATATGCTTTCTATCGAAGAATTTCTTTCTCGTCGAGCTCGAACTTTGTTAAAACGTTATAAATATCTGATTTATTTCCATTATCGTTTTAGTTCTTTTGGAAAATTGGAAATAAAATTTCTTTTCGGAAAATTCCGATCGGAAAACCAATTCACTGAGAGAACCACGACAGATAATTTTTTAATTACAATTTTTCTGAGATACTCTCTGATTATCGCGTAACTTCTGCTTATTTTTTGTTCCTTATAATATCTTGTCGAAAGGATAAAATTCGTCTAGAGCGACACGTAGATAATCTCACGGCATGTCTCAAGATCAATAACGGCGAAATTCCGAATGTTTAAAAGAACCCGGGAATTTCAATCGAAGCATCTGAAATTCCGGGAGCACCGAAAGACAAGTAATATTCGAGCCGGGGCTAAAGTACCTGCAGCTATTTTAATCTTGTCGCTGACCGTCTTCTGATCTCCTTCGACGAAAACGAGCTTTCTGACAAAAACGCTAATCAAATATCCGAAAAAAGCGAATTAAAGGAACCATGAAGCGATAAACGACGGGGGAGAGAAATAAAAACGAGTCACAGCAAAACGAGAGAGACAGGGAGAGGGAGAGGGAGAGGAAGGGTGAGAGAACTTGTACGAGAAGAAGAGCAAAGGAACGAGACGTTCTACAAGAAGAAGGGCGAAAGTGTCGAGAGGATGAGAAACGGAAGTACCTCAGGGTACGGAAGCGACGAAACGAAGAGGCGACGTTCACAACGGCGTTCCGATTACGCGGCGTCGGAATTCCGAGGGCGTCTTCCGGTATTTGGAAAACGATGCTCCGTATTCGCGAGACCCGCCTTAGGAGGATGGCTAAACGACGGAGGAAGTGCGGGCCGACGAAAGAAGGAACGAGCTACGCGTCGATGGCTCAGACACACAGAGCCTGGACCCTCGAGTATTTCGCTAATTAGGTCGCCTTGCCGGCCGCTTGGATTTAGGAACGCCAAGCATCCACTACTCTTGACAAGACGAAACTCCCTACTACGTTACCCCTTCAACGTCTTATACCGTTCTCCCCTACTTTGGCCAAAGAAGGCGCGTGGTGCTTCTTACTTCGTGTGTTTGTTGCTTAAAGCTGCAATAGCAATGGAGATACGAGTTTCGTTTCGGAGATAAGGGTCGAAAGTCCCCAGGCAGTTGTATCCGAAACAAAGAACGTGTAACGTCAACAGGACGAGGTGCTACGTTTTTGAGAAAGAGATAATCTTTTCTGGCACCTGGTTTGCTGGCGGATGGCTAGCTACGCGAGCGGTTTGGAATTTGAAAAGAGCGGCTGTTAATTTTCTAATGCGATTAAATGGTATTAAGTGGAACTGATACAGAAACGGGAATTCGGTGTAACTGTGTGTACAGTGGGCATTAGCGAATAACCAAGTTTCGAGCGTTAGAAACGCGTGGCAAGAGGTGCATTTGAGATTAGGATTGAAAGGCAGTGAATAGCGCTTGGCCACTCAATGTTCTGGGCGAACGTTGGTGAAAAAGAGATTATGTTCGTGCAAATGTATGAGCGATTTAGTCACCGAGTCACTATTCAGAGTTTTATCTTGTTCTCTGAACTCTATTTTATAATTATTTTTAATTGACCTAACCGGGTTTTACGTGGTATTAAATCTGGTTTATAGCTCGACCTTTTTACCTTTCTATAGGCAAATCGGACAAAAATTTCTAGAACAATATTGTATACGTATTTTGTGGGACATTTCAAGATTAAATTTACGTTGATTTTAATTAAAGCCGCGTTAGAACGGATTTAAATGCGTGTATGTAATTTCTAAGGATAACGAAGCAGCATGTTAACCCAAATATCAGCAGTATCAGTTTTCCCTGCTAATTAATCTTGTCTCCGTGTGGCGTTATCGATAATTTCGCAGGCAAGATACCGCGCCGATACGATTGACCAATGTCAAACAGGCAATTCTGGTACAGAACACGGCTCGTTTCCGATCGTAATTCCGATTGTCAGGTATATCATGTGCTTGTGAGAACGAAGCTGTAATCAAGCGTAGTTTCGCAACCTGGGAAGACATCGATGAACAATGGGGACTCGTAAGACACACTTATCCATCATCCGCAGCTCGCGTTGCCACTGCCGCTGACGGGTGTTGTTTAATAGCTCTGTTGACCGCGCGTTTCGGAGCTGATACCTGTCATGCGCTGCTGTTTACTCAAAATGTCGTCGAACCGGAAACGCTTAGGATTTTATTCGCTCTAGTAACCAGACGACTATCTGGGATCTTCCCATCATCCACGGAGAACCATCCTCAGGCTGACATCTAGAATCACGCGCGGAAAAGCATAGTTACGAAGTACCGGAAAACAGCGATTATTAAGGGATGGAGAAGAGACGACCTTGACCGGCCAATTGATTTTCTACGGGTTACACTCGATGGTCGTAAATAAATCAGAAACGAAACTTTTCAGCGAAATTGCTTTCCGACGTGTAATTAACGTCGACCATCGAGGGGATAACGAGGTAATCTAGAACGTTCACTTAGTGGAGTTGAACCAAGACCAGGATCAATCGTTTATCCAGAGACTAACGGAGCATTTGGAACAAGAGTTGCTCAGCAAGTATTACTGTCTCACTGGTTTTCGATAACTGAGCGTACGGTGCCGTTTGTTATGGATTAAGATGTCAGAAGGATCGGCTGAATTCATTCGATCCTTGCCAATCCACGAGAATGTGACGGCGGATTTAGGTCGGTTTAGCGAACGAGAGTCGACCAGCCAATCAAACCCGGGACCAGGTTGAAACACGGGAAGCTGAATTCCTTTCAAACACAGGCCACAGGCTTCCTATTCTGCGAGCGTAGTCCGCACGCCAGCGGCCTGTGTTGTCTCTGTTTGATTGGTTTAAATGGCGCGGCAGTGACCACAATTCGACCGACTATCTGGGAAACGCTTTAACCAGCCGTGTTGCCTACAATTGAGCGGCGCGCGTTTATCAGCAACGTTGACGTTACTAATCTTCGGTTGCTCCACTTTCTTCCGGGAGCTGTTCGATCTGTCATGCTCCAGTCAGTTTCCGTCGTTTCCCCCTTTTTACTCCCCCTTTACCACTCTCTACTTTGGTTCATTGATACGCTCCAACACCGACGAACGTAAGCAGAGAGTCTCGACTTCTCGTTCGATTGTCTCGTTCGTAACTGGTTAAAATTGTTTTCGATGGTTCTCTGACCAACGCGATTTCAACACTTGATAAAGACACGCGACCGAGGAAAACGATCGTTCACGGTATTTTGAGCGTTCAATTTGGCGATTCGGGTGAACTAACGTCGAGTACTTACTACGTAGAGGCCTTCTAGAGCTCCAAGAAGCGTGACCAGCTCGACGTTCTCGAAGCGGATGTCTGGTAGAAGCGCAAGCAGCGGACACCTGACGCCAGCCTTCAACGCTCTGTTTAAACATGAATTCTCGTTTAATAAACAGTCGAACGAGAAAATAAAGGGAAAACAGAAGGCAGTGCACGGTCGGTCGAAAGTAAAATTAACCCGATTCCATTATCCCCGGAAACGAAAAAGGAAATAATATATCAACGTCAATCTTGGCAGCAAAATGAGAAATCAGGATCGATTTTAATAATCATCAAACCATGATTGAAATCAATTGCATGAAATAGGAATAACCAGCGATAAACTTCGTATTGTCAAACTATCGTTGCTTTCAACTTGACGCTTGAGCTGACGAATATTAAATAGAAAAAATACAGAGGGAAATATCGAGCACGCGTTTCTACGTGCAAAATGCGACATACGTATCCAATATTTCACCCTATCGCGAGTCATGCTCTCTCCAAAACACAATTTCCTCCCCTGAAATCGTGTCTTTTGTTCGACGCGTTTAAACTTCGGAACGGTGTCATTCAAAATCAAGGAATCGTGACCAATATCGGTTGAAAGTTATTCTTTCCTCCTCGTTTCGCTGCGGTATTTCAGCTGTCACGCTCGCGAGTGTCGTCGATGTGCACGCGGAATCCCACGCGACAGTCCTCGCGGCGTTTCTGGTGTCAGCTCGTGGAATTTCATTTTTCAACCGAATTTCGGGACACTCGGCTCGCGTGGAATTTCACTTCCTTCGAGCTCGCGCGATTACCAGACGCTATTTTATGAGGAGATCGAGCGATGCTGAAGATTTCTTATAGTGGAATTGTTTGATTAATCCCCTCGAATTGAGGAGGGAAAGTCGTCGAAAAATTAGGGGAGTCATGAGTAGCGGGCCGAATCAATATACTTATTTAGGGACGCCAGTACGTTTGTATAGAGATATATGAAAGAATAATAGTTCGGTTAAAAAAAATACAGAGACATTAAATTTTTATAAACGTTTCCATCTTATTCGCCACTTAAAATCATTAAATTTTGGCTAATTAAATTTTATTTCATTTTCTATTGCTTCGAAGTTATGACTCTGTTCTGTATATTGAAACTCCAATTCATAAAAAGGGGTTCTACTATATTAACGACATCTATCCCTTTTCTGTTATAAATCTCAAGCACAGTGTCAATTTTCTGAAACGTTTGAAATCCCTTCCATAACTACGATATTCGTTAAAAGTTTCTACATTGCTCTGGGTTGTTTGATTCTCCTTTCCAAACGCATTTATCTTGTTCTTTTGCTATTTCCTTACCGTCTTGCGCCTGTATCTTCTATTTCCGCTCGCGGTCAAACTCCAATCTTCGATGGCCGTTTAATCGACACCGTTTGACAAACGGTTATCCCTTTTCTAACCAAGAAAACTGGATGTTATCGCAAAGAACCTATCAACGTTCGTCGAACCTCGGCGCGTTCGACGTTTATTCCGCTTCCGGCGTATTAAGCGCGACAGTAAAAGGCGGCTCGGGGAGAGAAACTGTTATCTTGGTGCACCCTCGATCATGAATATTTATCTCTCGTCCCGCAGCTTCGCTTCATTCCGTATTTATTAAGCGAGAGACAGTCGCGAATCAAGCGTGCCATCGCCATAAATAGACAGGGTCGATCCTCCGTTAAAAACTGATAGATCCGATGAATCATTCAGCCGACCGTGCACGAACAACCCTTCCACCCGGGCTTGGCGGCTACCTATTCCGTGTATGTTCTTATAAATATTCAACAGCTCTATTTATCTTTCCTCCTGGAGGACATCCATCATATGAAACGAGAGAACCTTCCAATCGAGATAGGTGTGAACGCTACTCCGCTTTCGACCAATTCTGCGGGGATTAACACGATGAAGACCTAGCCAGATATCTCGAAATTTCGTGTTATTGGTAGTTGACGTTGTTTGAAGGTTAGTAGGGATCATCGAGGTCGTACCACGTTTACAAGGTTATTACAAGGCCAACGAAGCCGTACAAACGGCTAAAAATCACGAAAGTTCACGTCGTGTTATTGATATCCGCGGTGTCATCGAGATCATATCATTGACACTCAAAGTATCATAAAAGTCGCGTCATTAACAGTCGAAGGTCGTTTGAAAGTCCACAGGGATTATTGAGATCGTAAATCAAAGATCATTTAATAGAAGTAAAGCTCGTGACGCTGTCATTTGAAAAAAAAAAGAAAAATGAGGAACTTTTTTAAAAGTAGTTCGACCGTTCGTAATTACGGAAATTGTTAGAATAGTTGAATAATTAGGGTAGGAAGTTGAAGGCAGTAATATCAAACAGCACATGTGAGTGGACGTCCTCTCCCATATATAGTCAAACTTGTAATCTGAAAATTCACGCGGCTCGTTAGGCGATGGTTTGTCGGTCAATTCGATTAACCAGCTTCTCTCGGCGATGCACCGTCCTTTTTCGCCGCGAGCAAACATTTCGGTCCCGATCGGACAGCCGTGCCCACGGGAAGGCAAAGTTAACCGCGTTATCCCACGCGAAACCTCCTTCGTTATTCAACAATCGTGTAATCCGAGTTCGTCTAATGAGCCTGCACTTTGATCTCCCGCACCAATTAAGCCGTGCAATTAATAAGCAATTACGTGGTGATTAGCTCTGGGTAATCCGCTTGTTCCTTTTTCCCTTTCGCGGGAAATTACTGACAAATATACACTACCAAGTCTGATCACTCCCACGCGCAATCCAACTCAGATTAGCCTAAAAAATCCTACTAAGAATATCTCTTATTAAAAAGATATTTATTCGATACTACCTTTTGACGCCTTTAGTGGCCGCCTCGGCGAAGCTGCGAACGTCATGGTAATCCATGTTGAGCGGCCCGGTCGGACTGTAAATGAGCCTTTTCGCGGGCAAATTGATGGACAAAACCGCACCGATCACGCCCAGAGCGGAATCGATCTGGGCAGCGCTGAACAGCACCGTTTTGAACGGCTCAGGCTCATCGAACCCCGGCGCGCAGCCCGACACCAGGATTATACCATCGTAGTCGCAGCTGCAGATGTTCGGCTCGATTTTCAGCTGACACGGCATCCATCTGAAACGAATCATTATCCTCGTTAGCCCTGCTCTTCGCTAATTGTCGTGGCCCCGGGCTTTCCGAGTGATTATTTGTCAACGATGTATCCCGTCATAACTCTTAAACAATCGACCACCATCGATGTGTGGTTTTTCGATCGTTTTTATTCTGACACAATTAACAGAGGAGCAAACTGGCTAGGCCAAAAACTACTCCGGAGAAAATGGAAGATCAAATCTTAGCCTAATGAGAGATTCGGACGTGGATGGAATTATTTTAGGAGGACAGATCAGATTTGGCGCTCATGTAACAACACGGAAATCTTTGACGTTTCGGTTGGAATATAAAGCCAGTTTAATTGCAAAGACGGTGTAGGCGGTATTCCGAGCTTTAGACTTAAGAATGGAGATCTATCCACGCTGCGAGTGACTCAATTACACGACACAGGAAAGATCGCTGTTTGAATCTTGATGCAGCTCTTCTCTTGGAATTGGTAATTTTAGAGATAAGGTTCTCTCCGTTTGAGAGTTTGGGTCATTTGACGTAATAAAATCAGAATGTATCTCTTGTATAACGAATGAGAGACTTTTATGTTTAAATAGAATTTCTTTATTACTATGAGTTCAGAGACAATAAAGATTCTAGCAACTTAAAAAACACATAAATCTCGCTATTTTGGAAATGGCCATAGTTTCGTTCTTTGATTCAAGATCTATTGCGTGCCACCAACTTCCAGTTCGAACATCTCCCCATTACTGTTAAATCCACCATCTCTTTATCGTTTCCTCCTTTCTCGAAACTCTATACAAAATCTCAATTTTCCGAAAAACGTTAAACACCCTCATCTCGAGTCTCTTTTAACGAAAAGTTGAATGAGTTGAGAAACTCCGCTTGAACTGGTATTACGTTGGAGGAAATTTCGTACGAGTTTTCCTAAGAATTTTCGAATCCCACGTGGTGCAGTTACACGCGTCGGAGGAAAGTTTTCTTTGGCTTATTTTCGCAGACTCGCGACCACATCGAAGGGGGCGGGGGCATCTTCACGCAAGTTCGCGAAAGCAACTCGACCCCTCAGGGGCGGAGGTGTTAGATCGTGCAGTAACTCGTACGCTTTTGTCTTCGTTACCCATCGATAGCCACGCTTCACACCGCTCAGAACAGCCGTGAGCGTTTATCACGAACAAATATACGAATATTCGGACGGTATGCACGATCTGACACTCGAAATTTTGCCCCGTGGATTTCACTCCAGATTTTTGATCTCATAAAAAAATATATTCCTTAATAAAAAATTTAATAGTTATTTCTTGTAGATATTAAAATTTTGTATTATTATTTATTCGTATTAATATTTGCTTGAGCCTCGTTGAAGTTTCGTACAGAGTACATACGTCTTTCTCAAAGTTTCAATTATAAAGTTATGATGTTAAAATAAGTATCGTTACTTAAATAAAAATATTTTGGTGAACTTGTTGGCAGATCCCTTACCGACTTCGATGATTTTTGAGTATGTTATCGGAGGCATAACGCTGTAAAACTTTTCCCTATACATGTAACTGTCGGTCAGCCCTAGTTTCCGACATATTTGCAAGAAACTGCCGGTACCAATACGTTGAATCCTGGCTATCTGTTCGTATCTGTGATACAATCGCGAGCGTAGTCGACACTTTCGCCACTTGGCGATCTGTCGATATCCATCAACCATCGATTTATTTATTTTCGTATCATACTTTACGGATCTAATTCAGCTGCTAAGAAAACCTCGATCACAACTGCATATACCAATGGTCCGAGTTGTGACTCAACGCAAAGTGAAAAAAGTTATTATTCTTATAATTAATTTATTATTATGTTATGCAATTGTTGTCAGACTGAAGAATTTTCTATGTACTATTTGCAAATATCCCGAAGAAAAAATCAATCAAAATAATTCCTCGCAACAAAGCCAAAAATCATCGGAGTCGGTGACGCAGTAATCTTTCGACAAGTTCACTAGTATTTTTAATAAAAAAATATACAGTTATGTCATAGTTGTAACAAAAAATGTATCAAATTGAAACGTACACTAGTTTCGTCTACGGAATTTAAGAAAATCGAAGTTCATTAAAAGTCACTTAACGCCAAACTTTATCGGAGTTTCGATAACTCGAACAACTTTCAATCGAAACTTGTTCCGAACGAGACTTATTCTTCCACAAGAAATATCCAATTAACCGTTAAAGAAGACGAAGAAATGTTATAAAACAACGTTCTTCTCAAGAAGACTGTAAGAAGTAAAATCGAAGCGTGGCAGTTTCTCGAAGTAAGCCGAGTGGACGTCGAGCCACTCCGAATCTGCACGAGTCCTCACGGGTCAACGATTGCAGAAACGCACGAGCGTCTACGTAGCGAATTGTTTCACGGTCTTCATGAACTTACCTTGACTCTACCGCCATGGTAGCTGTATTAGCGACGTCCTTTCGGAAGAGAAATTCGAAAGACTGCTCTCTTCTCGAGATCGATGGTCTCTTTTCTGTTACTGGGCCACTTCGAAGGAATAGATTCGAAGGCGCATGGATGGCGATTGAAAAATCGCGAAAAAATCGAGATGACGTTTCTCGACGTCGACGCGAGACACCGAAAGGACCGAAAGTATCGAAATATCAAAGAAGAACAACGGCCAATCGACCGTTGTCCTTCACTGCCAGCTTCACATTGGATATCGTTCCTCGTTCACTTGCTGCTTCTTTCCCTTTTGTTCTGTGTTCCTCGGCTTCTTGTCTTCGCGATCGATTTCTTTCGCACGCTGGATGCTCACTCTCCAGGATTTTTATGGACAGCCAGGAACGCTAGGGTGTACAGTGTTGCCACTGTTGCCAGTGCAGCCGTGATTCTTCCAGGAAGTGCTATGTATATGGTACTTCGCAGAATGATAATTCTTAGCCAACTATGTTAGTCAAGTTGGAGTTAAAGTTGATAAATGATAAATTTATACGTAGTATAACACTATGGAAATAACAATAATATTTTTTAACGTTAAAAATATGATAATAAAAATTTATTTGAAATACGTAATGTCGTTAAAAAATTTAATAAAGCTGCGACATTTGGCTTCCAAAATTGATAATTATGAAAGAGAATTTTTTACAAAATTTAATTAAAGAAACTGGTGTATTTCAATGAATCCTCGCTGGCTATTCAAATATCTAAACATGCCTATCGTGCGACGTTACCACGTTGACTTCTCTGCATAGCTTTTGAATTCGTGCGGAAACCTAGTTTTTCATTAACATTTGACGCATTTGTAGCGTAGATTGACTTCCTTATAATTTCTTTGAAATTTTGACGACACGTTATTTATCACATTATTTATGCATCATGCAATTTGCAGAGAGCCTGGCTTTACCGAGGTAGAAATATTCATCTTGAAAGTTTAAAGTTTTAACACGTAATTCCTATACATAGTAAGCCGTAAAAATGACTTTTTGATTAATTACAGGAAAACCGTTCCTAAAAAGTTATTAAAATGCTAATATGTTGTGTAAAATGTTTAAAAGAACTTACAAAAAAATTTTGCCCTTGCCTCACCATTTTCCAATAAAAATAATGTGAAATACGTAATATCGGTAGTTTCGGCGTTCAAAATACCGTATGTTATAATACGAAGTTGCGGTCCTATCCATTTCTGAATTATTTGTTAGTGTGCGCGCATAGTAAGTACAACAGCCAAGAAATTTCATCCTAGAGGGAGAATCTCAGACATGTGTAAAGAATATGAGTTTCGAGTTATGAGATATCGTCGTGCTACAAATATCTTAAGAAAAAAGTGTGTGAACAGTTTTACAGAAAGTAATAAATTCGTTTCATGACATTTCCATGTAATCTTGTGCCAATTTTGGTGCGGTTCTTGAGTACAGTTTCTCTGTGTTACAAAACAAAAGTAAAACTAAAACTCTCTTTTTAAAACTCTCTTTAAAGTGCATTAACTTATTCGATTAATTATTTACCTTTATTAACAATTTCTCGGTAACTGTGTGATAAGTTCAAAATTCAGACAAAGGTTTCTTGTGTTTCAAATTAGTTTTGCTCGAAATGTGAGAGTAGTCTTAAATTTTGAGGTTTATCTAAGAACTACTTACCTTAACTTCTTTATCAGGTATGCCTCGCGACATCGGAAAGTTGAGTAAAATTTTATGGTCTCCATTTCGATTATGTTCCTGCTTCTCACGGAGATTCTATGGGGATTCTACGGAATAGATATTTTCTTGCCTCTGGTTCCTCGTAAATTTGCAACTTTACTTTTGTCGAAAACGACGATCGATAGATTTGTCGTACTTTAGTTTCAAGGAAATTCAACGATAAAGTCGTTCGATGCTGATGGCTTCTCTCGACAAACGCGAGCTGATTCTTAATCCAAGCGATTCGTTGTGATTTTTACATTGCAATGGTATCAGATTTGACAGAGTTCGAAGAAACAGTCAGAACAGCTGGAACGATTTGACTCGTAGAGATATAAAGATTAGAGTGCGTAAGCGAATTGAAACAGTGATGCAGGAATAGAAAGAGGACTCTACGTATATAGTGGCCTCTTGAGTCCTCCTCTAATAACATATACACGTTTGTACAGTAAATATGTAAGTTATAAGTGTAATATCGATCAACGAGCAGCGTCAGTGTGCGTGTCTTATTAGACAATAACAGAAAGAATCTCTATGCAGCGTTCTCTTTCTATTTCCGTATCGCATCCACTTACACGATAATATATGACTCGCGTATATACTCTATCTTTCTACATATCTTTATAACCTGAATAAACGATAACGCTATCTAATCGATTGATTGACGTGATGAATGAACGGTATAACATAGTTGCGGAGTTTTATTTCGTACAATAAGAGATCTTTCTGCTGCAGTCGGCGCTAGAATTTGTTTATTAAGTGAACGAGGTTCTTGTCTTCAAATATCTGTTTCGTTATTTACAGAGTAAAATAATCTTATCGAGTAAAGTAGAGGAAAATGTAAATTGAAGCGCGAAATTCGAAATATTTCAACTTGAATAAATAACCAGACAGACGATAGATGAAGCAGGAAAGAAAGTAAAGAATGATGAATTTTCAACACAACACGTACAAAACGTGATATATTTGTATGCAAAAAGAGAACAAAATAAATATTCACAGTATTTCATACAGATTCATTTTATATTTTACATATATCGTGTTTAGCGCTGCTATTCTCTATAGATATGTCTATATATTGTTAAAAAAATAACGCATAATCTATGAGATATAAAACTTATAATAACGTAGAATATCGTAGAATATACAATATCGTTCAATATACAATTTGCGTGAACTGTTCATCACGCTCTGTCAATACACGCCTCATTCATTTGCATATAGTGAATCATTCGTCGCGGGAAACTCTGACCTTAAGAATCCGGACCTTGCGCAACGAAACGCATTAACATCTACTTGATTCTTTGCAATCATATCACGATTCAATACTTTCGTTACACGCTAACGCAGGAGCGGACCAACAGGCACAGGTCACCGGCGTGAGCGTTCTACAAATGTCAGAGATTACTTTCTCTCGTATCAAACACGAATAACGAACGACGTTTCCCCGTATCGCCGGGGAGCGAGATAGACATACCGGATAATTTCTCGATGATCGGGAACATGAACTCTGCAAACAAGTGCTTGACATCGCCAAGGACTCGCGGATTCCGCTCTTGACTTTGAACAATGAGTATTAGACGCGCGTGTACGTATAACGTACAGTATCTTTACAAATTTGCGAAATGAAGATTCTATCGCAAATGGCTTGGTGTTCTCACGAAGTTTCGTGTGCTCGAACGAAACTTACGTTTCCTTTAAGTGCTTCGCATGGGAAGCTCGCGTTGAAGAGGAAAACAAAGTGAGAGCTTGTCGATCTCGTCATTAAAAGACGTAAAACGGACAAGACGGAAGAGGAACGAATATAAAGGAGGAGAACACGAGAGAAACGCGAGGAGAAAATCGAGTCAGCAGGGTAGATGCAGTTTCGCGTGCACCGATAAATGCCACCGTTTGTAGTCTGCAACTACCGAAGCGGGCTCGTTTGGGGAGTGTTTTAGGAAATACCTTGGGGAAAAACCGACTGAATTTTAGTTCTCGGCATCTAGACACGCGTGATCGCATCTTTCCTGGAATCACTTCACTTAACGTAATTACTTCGCTTAAGTATGCGCGTGCACAGTCGGTCGATTAATATCGCGCGCCTACTATTTCTTAAATGTGGCTCAACGAAGCCATTCGTTCATGCATATAACTTTGTACTAGCGTCTACCCTGTAAAATTGCGCGTTTGTCTGGTTATTGGAAATAAAAATAGCTGTATGCTGATTCTACAGGATGGTCAATGAGAATACTACTAACAATAAGATATTTCTAGGGTCGTCATTTGACTATAATACTAACAAAGAATCGTAAAAATGGTGCATCTACGGGAAAATAATTCGCTCACCCTGAAGGTTCGTTAACACAACAGTTGGAGAGGGAAATGGAAATCAGCCTCGTTTTCGAAAAAGATCGAGCAACACTGTAATCGCGTTCTGAACGTCACACTGGGAACTTTTTCTCAAAGCCTTGTTCCTTTGCTGACCTCGTTGGTCACATCGAGCGAGACGTTCTTGAGTGCATTAAGCTTCTCCATGTAACCGATGTCGATGTGAAGCTTCCCATTATCATCGACGATTCCTTGAAGAGGAGCAGTCTTTTCCGCGGCATTCGCGATCGAGGTCACCGACGAGGAAGCAGTCGCATTCGCTGCGTTCTGCTCGTTCTGTAACCGCGTGCTGCTCGCGTACAATCTTCGTCTTCCCGGGAAGTGTCTGGATATCTTCACCGCTAGTGGATGAAGCAGATGTTGCTCGTACATGTCTTCTTGTGGATTGGCCGTCAGCAGACTCACGATAATGCCGACGATCACCGTCGACAGACTTCCTATGAGCGCGTAATACATGTACGTGATGCTATACAAATATTCGAGTGGACCTCTGGCAGATATTGCCTGGGTCGCGTTAAGTAATGGCACGCTTTGATACTGATTGTTCGTGACGTTGAGCGCAGCGTCCAACAAGCGTTCAGACTGCGTGACCCAAGGAGAGAACGTGTCGTTCTGACAGTTCTCCGTCGACAGAGGAAGCGATTCCGCCTTGTGCATATTGCCGATACTCAAGTGTCCGAAGGTTATCCACAAAGTGGTCACATGGCTGAAGATCATCCCAGCCGCAGCACCTTTCCAGTTGGCACAGGGAACCAACATAGCCAACACAAATACGCCAAGCAACGGACCGGAAGTCGCCGATGTCATCAGCATCGACGACTCGATTACTCCCGACAACATCGCCACGAGAAAGCTCACGCCTATTATCAGCACGCCGTAGATAACGCTGATCGCCTTGATGAGGTGTAGCTGCTGCTTATCTTTCAACTCTCTGAGTGCGGGTATCTGACTGAGGAAGTCCTCGAACGTGACCGTGGCTAGAGAGTTGAGGTTCGACACCGCCAAGGTGAGCGCGCTGTTGAATAGAGTAGCCATCACGAGACCCAACAAACCGGGGAAGTTAAGGAACTTGTCTTCCACGTAGAACGGCACGATCTCGTCGAATTTCGAGATGTATCCTAGTGTGAGAGGATCGCAGTCCGCGTAGTTAGCGAAGATTACCATGCCAACCACCCAGGAGAGAGAGAACAAGATGAAGATTATCGGCATGTTGGCTAACATGGTCCTAAAAGAAGCACGAGATATTTTTCCATTAGGATGTGAACAGCCTGAGTGTAATGGTAAAAGTTCCTGTTCGCAATTTATTCATTGCTCGTCATTCGATGGACTTTTATTTTCTACCTGCAACTCGTGCAAAACCGATTCGGGGTAGATCTTACGAGCGAGGAACGTCATTAGATACATACACGGTCGACTTGATACTGTTGACCTTAGCTAGAGAAGGAGTATCTGCTCCTAAAAGTTTGGCCCGCTGCCATTTAATCCCAGTCCGGGTGCCAGGCGGAGGGCTCATTGATTATGTGGTAACGAGGAGTGCGGAGAAAATTTCACGAATCAGAAAACGGTAAGCCGATACGAACTGCATGAAAATCTGCTCTGCTACCAAGGGGTTTTCGACGTTCGTAAATTTTAAACGTTTTATTTCACGAGATATGTAGGATTATTTACGTTTACGATCGGAGCTCTCATTCTCGCGACGAATCTCGGTAAAATCCCAATCGAAAGAGGAAAAAGTATCGTTGGATTTCGGACGAATTTCAAACGGTTATCCGTTCTGTGCGCGGACGTCCTAGAACAAAACAGCGACGTCGTTTTTCTTTCGCACGTTCTCACAATAAAAACTTTATCAATGCTGCTCGAAATTGCGTAATAAAGTGACAAATCGTTGGTAGTTTCGGATCGCTCGCTCGCACGCGGTTATACTCTAATAAAAATCCATACGGGAAAACATTTTTATCGCGAAGAGAGAACGCGTAACCATGGCCGCGATTATATTCTAATAAAAGTCCATTTCGGCGGGGCTTTTTATCGCAGCTACACCGATGCGTCGCTGTTCGGATTTATGCTCTAATAAAACGTCCGCGAGCATGGAATGCCAACGCGTGTCCTCGTCGATGTTTCGTTCGAAAAAGGGAGAGATAAATTGCCTCTGAAATCGGCTGTTCGTTTGTTTCATTTTTCTCCTGTACGGTAACACGACGGGACGGGTTATGCTTTTCACAAATGTCACTTGTTCATTTCGCGAAACGTCACCAGAGATCTTTTCGCGTTTCGATCGTCGGTTATATAATCGACCATCCTGTACGGTTTCCTCGTTTCGAATCATTCGGAATTAACTTTCTTATCCCAAAGGAAGGATGAAAAGAAGTTCGCAAATTACTTTCGGCGGGAAGAAGTCCGCTTTTCATCGCAGGTGTTCGGCGATGAAAAACGGAGTTATCGCGTCACCAGAAGAAAAGAAGCGGCTGTGGTTCTTAAACGGCAGCGGATACTACAATTTCCTAGAAATTATTTATAGCCTTTTTGACTTACAGATGATTCTATGCGAGTTAGATAAATGTTCTGCTGCATATCTTAGCTTTTTTAAATAACAGGCTTACACACACGTCATTAACGCGTTTTGCGCTCGATGTTTATTCCAATTGGATGCAGTTAAAAAATGACACCGATATGAAAAATCGACGAGCGAAAGTAAGCAACGCTGTTGTTTGTCCGGTGTTTCGATAAACGAGGAGAAGGACCGATTAATGGACAATCATAAGTAAGAATAACAGCCAGACGACTGTAACAATTTGCATAATGCGAAGTGACTGGTTATCACGTGCTGTCACGCGACTCATGCAGCCGGATCATAATAATAATTTAGTAAGATAACCAACGCAGCGGCAGGCAAAAATTGCGTCTCTGGCAGCGTGACGATGACTCATTTCACCATTTGTGATTGACCTTTTAATTAAAAAGTCAGACCTCGATTGCTTCGATCGATAAAGAAAGAGTGAAAGAACGTGTAAAAAAGAAAGAATACAAAGCTAGGAAGAACTGAAAAAAGAAGGAAAGAAAACTAGACATGGTCGGCCGGACAGAGATCACCTCCGGAAGGATTCCCCTGCTCCTCGTCTAGCTCCAGGGGAAACAGTCGATTCCGTGTACACGTCGACTAAGTGATCCGCAAACTTTCGACTCGTACTCCTGTCGCTTCGATTTCGGGGATACAGAATGAATCCCAATTCTCATCGGATCTCCCTCACCGGTGATTTTCTCGATTGTTCGGCGGAAAGCCACTCCAAGGGGCCAGAAGTAACGCGAGGAATGGCGATGGCAAAATATTACGACAAATTCAACTTGTGAAATTTACTTTCTCTTCTTTCTATCTTTCAGTTGGAAACTTCCTTTTTTCGTAGAATTTTAATAAACGTTTCCTTATTGGCAGACCTCTTCCATGACACGAATTTTAGCATTGCACGTTGTAACACGTGGCGTTATCTACGCGACACTTGTTTACATATCTGTCGCGTAAAATGCTAATTCTGTGCGTGCCTCGAAGTAGTATGGGCAACTTCTGTATTCACGAACTTCGCCCTACATATCGTGTAATTTTTGCTGAAATTGCAGAAACTTCGAGGCAGATTTCGAATAATTGATGCTCGGAAATTTCGAAATTTTTACCGAGGTAGAACATTCGTAACTTCATTTGAGAAATTATTTCCTCTCAAAATTATCGGCAAGGTACGAAAAATCTTCTATAAATATGCGAATTTCTAGAAAAGGTTGGTAAGGTCGAATAAAAGAAATTACTCACTTTATGACTTTCCGTTGACTAGTCATGCTACAGTATCGTTGCACAAAGTTCTGCTGGCAGCCAAAGATGGACAGGCTCATGAATAATTGACCCAAGGTTGCTGACAGAGTCGTCACTCGGAGGGTGGGATCCAAATCTGTGCTGAAATCAGAGACCGGCCCTATTGACTCAATAGAAATTGAAGTAGCAGTCGATCAAAAGTGTTCTCGTTTTCAAAACGCTCGACGTTATAGGTTTAACTTGGAGAGAAACGCTTCGAGTTGTTGTTCACTAAAAATGCACCGAAGCAAACACGGATTTGGGCTAATTCGATAGGGACCCACGGTTGTAATTCGAGGTTACGTTGTTCCTTCTCCACTGCCTCGCTTCGCGAGACGAGTGTTTTGAATTAGAATTACGCGATGAATGTCTCGTAATCTTATTGCTGCTCTTAGCTAGATGTTGCTATAACGTCCACAGAGGATCGATTGTTCAGAGTCAACGTTAAAATAATAAAACCATGTGAACATCCCCTTCGAACTAACACCGATTTATTATTCGGTTAGATCATACAGATATTTCGTACGAAACGTGACACAGTTTCAAGCTCGCGAGATCGTCGATAAATGTCCAATAAAATAAAGTGTGAAATTCACCTGATTTTAATCCCTAATAGCCTACTTAATTTCGGCACCTAGATAATCGATTTATATTTGTACTTACTTGAAGAAATCTAATCGACCACGTTCGTACGTCACGTTCAAAATCTTATCAGGTCCGATATCAGCGGAACCCTTAGCGATTATCACGAGCGAAACGCCGATCATCGTCACTCCTTGTATGACATCCGAGAGGATGGCTGCTTTCAAACCACCCTGCGAATAAAAAGACGAGCATTTTCGTTTGTAGTCTGCAATATTCGTTGATTCGAGTTTGATTGCGGAGAGCAACTGCAGATTATTAAAGGACGCGTAAATGAATTCGAGAATGGGAACGTATCGATATAAGCAAGGCCATATAAAGCGGTAGATTTTCACACTTATGGCTCGTCACCGCTGTTCGTGTATGTTTTACGATCGCGCGTATCGTATTTACGATCCTCTCTACTGGAAATGCACCACGAACAGGGACGAATAGTCTGCTTCCTCGGATCGCGAATAATTGATGGGACGAAAATGCGGCGGACATCGTGAGGACGATTTAAATGTTTCAGTCTCTACGCGGAAAATCATCGGTCCTTGGAAACGTTCTTCTCCGTTTGCATCGCCGCGTTACAGTAGAATCATGCTAGTCGATGAACTTTTGTTCTCGAATGAATATTTATGAGGTCACAAGTAACGAGGTTTTTCTGAGAGTTGAGTTTAAAACAATGGAACTCGTCACCATCGGTCTTTTATAAAAGGGGAATGGAAAGCTTAATAGGAAAGTGACGACAATTGTAGAAAATGAGCGAAATACTTCACTATGTTGCAGATGTTTATGCAAATTTACATTTTTATGAATATTAGTAAAGAAATAGAATCTATCTAGAATAGAATAGAATCATTATTCTTTCAGCCTTTAATTGTTATAAATATAATGGTACAGTATTTTTGTATATTAGTATGTACATTCTGTACTCTTCTGGACATTTAAATTTTCCATAAAAACATCAACAGTCTATATATCACTGGTTAATTTCCGTCAGATTTTGTTTTCATAAGAAAGAAATCTCATTACTTATGAGATAACCTAATATAACTTGAAACGATATCATTTATTTTCGAAAATATTTCAGTCGAATATTTGTATTCTATTTCTCTGTACCGTTCTGTAAGTTAGATAAAACATTCTTTTGTAATTTCAATAGGATATTCAACCTCTTGGTTACATGTAATAGGACATTACGATACGCTTAACGTTTCATTTTTATGATTCTCGAAAATCATTATCCGAAGCTTTTACGTTTAATATCAAACTTACCATAACGCTGAAGACGACGGATATTGAGGTGATCCCCAAGATACTGGCCCAGTACGGCAAGCCAATCACAGCCTTCAGAGCGACGCAAGGCGTGAATATCGTGACGGCCAAGTTCAACAGGCTACGTATCACGTAAGAGAAGCTCGCGAGGCATCTGACTAGCTTCGAGTTGAACCTGGTGGATTAGCATAATTACAAGAGGTCTATTCTCCGACACGGCCGGACATAATCGTTAAACGCGAGAGTAGTTTCAAGGTTTATAGGAAAAATCAAACTCTAAAAACTATCTGAAACAATCGTTTCTATTTAAAGAAAGAGTCTAGAAAGGTTCGCAGTATCGTGAAAAAGAGGAGAAGAGTGGGGATTATATCATGGTTGGTACACGTAAATTGAAAATGTAAAGCAGCCTGATTTCGGCGAAGCAAACGACGATATCGAGCTTCTCGAGCATCGTGTACACGGTGAATTTAAATTTTTCCATGATCCGTCACGTGTCCGCGTGATTTCGATGCGAAACGCCACGAAGTCGAGGCGTTCTTATTTCGAGGAGAAAAAGCTGATGCTACGCTTGGTATTCCGTTTAGACGACAGAATCTACTAACTTCCTCGGTCATCGATTATTTCGATATATTTTCGAAATATGAAATTTACATGAAACAAGTACATCGGTTGCTTCCTCGCGGCATCAAATTTTCCATCCAACAAAGGAAGAGATGTTTTCTTTCGCGAGAATTCGAATTTGCAAGATACAATATACAAGCTAGCGTTTCTCAACGTATATTCTCACGAATATCGCGAAATAACACGATTCTCGCAGATAATTACCTCATATCTAGATACTGATAGACTGACGTGATGCCGAGGCTGTAGTAAACAGGGACGAAGATGAAGCACACGATGGGATACGCGAGCAGCATACCATAGATGGTCTCCCACATGGCGCTACCTCTGTAATACAGCTCTGACGGATAGCCAAGGAAAGATCGGACACCAAGGGTGCCACGGGCGATGGACAACATCATGGCGCCCATCGAGACGTTTCCGGTGGCGAATACATAGTCCGCTTTGGTGGTCTCCTTTCGACGGCCACGAAATTTGCCCCATAGCGGAATGACAAACGCGGCGATGATACAGCCGACGAACACCAGATAGTCAATCACCATGGACGACGCGCCGATCGTCATCCTGGGCTCTCCTGCGGGGCCGTTTCTTCCTGTACTATCGAGTCCTTTCTGGTAGCGGAAAATAAGAGCGTGTCAATGCTATCGACGTAGATCGAGCTTATCCTGAACGACCTCGTGTTTGAATCTACCCGCGGAACAGTCTCGAGTTTAGTTATGTTTACAGGTGTCGCGCTCGATTCCCTTCGACACCTTGGCCAGTGAATGCCGAGAGCTCGGAACGATCGTTGCGTGACAAGACGATTCGCGTCGCGTTCACGCGTTTCTCAAGCTAGAATTTTCGAACGTTTTACGACGTGGTCATAAACGTACACGTGTTGCGTGTTCGTGGCGAGTGTCGCGATGCTTCGCGAGTCTGTATCGAGTAGCGATAGAAGATTGATGTGATCCGATGCGATCGGAACGGCAGCGCGTACTCTGACTGAACGCAGTCCGTAAACCACTTCACGTTATTATGTTCGGGACGAGGAGCGAGATAGAGCTATCCGCAGCGATAGAGCGACGAACATCAACTCGAGACTATCTTCCGGCAAGTGCGAGGAAAGGGGTAAGGGTAACAGAGTGGAAGGGACTAGTAAGACACTGCCAAAGCTTTTTCTTATCTTCTATCGCTTTATTGTTTATCGGCGTTTGCACACCGCATTAGGCTCCTCGTTTGTTCACTTACGTTATTTGTTTACCGATTCGATTCATAATGATTCTTCTGAAATTAATAATCCTATCCGTAATTCTGTCTAAACGACTATTTAACGCTGATTTAAATCAACTAGCAGTCGTTTGTGCCACGTGAGCCAGGTATTCGGATTCTTTGCGTTTAGAAGACCGAGAGCTTAGAAACTTGCTTGTTTAAGAGCTTGTAGCAGCATTTAATGCATAATAAGTCAGTAAATCTCACTTTGTTTGCAGTTACTTAGAAATTAAACGCAGATATGATGTTGTCGTGTACTATTCCAAATTGTATGTACAATGGTACAGGGATTATTAGAATAACTGGTCTTTGATAATCAAAATTTAAGGAGGAAGTGAAAATTATCGAATTTGGAGCTTTCCTCCCGTTAAAGCAAATATTTTGTTTATGATATTTGTATTCTTGCAGATTTATTAATTATCGAGGACGTAACTATCTTTGATATATTTAGTCAAGGAAAACTTTATATGTACGTATATCGTGACGCATCGATCACAAAAAAGAAGTAGAATCACTTAACTTTTCAAGATAAGAAATTATCATTAGAATATTTATATCGCTTGCTGAAAATGAACACGAGAGAACCAAATAGAAAGGAAGAGTCAACAACGCAATCTTGAAGAATATTTAGTGTCTTGAAAAAATCACTTTCTTTGACCTAACCCACTTTCCTATTTTACTACAAATTTGTATATTCTTTCGCGTTATTATACTTACGCTATTCTTATCCTTGTAGAAAAAGTTACAATCTCATTATCAGAATCGTGTCACCTCGAATCGATCGCTATTGACAAAAAAATTTCCTTGGCGGGCAAGCGAGAGGATTCTCTCCGTTAATTTTTTTTTCTTTGCAATTTTATCGAATACATTCCATACAGTTTAGAGACGCGTAATCCGAGTTATCGATCCTTGTCACGGCTCCACAAACTCGCTATTGTCTCGTTGATTTTCGGAAATCAGGAAATATTCCATTGGACGTAGTTCCATCGACATACCTGCGTACACTCGCGAATATCCTCGAGCCTCGACTCTCGTTTCCGCAGTTACAATGCGAAATCAATTGCAAGCTATTTATCGTGCTGCGTTTAACCCATTTCGCCCGAGCAATCGAACGGTCGGCCGCTCCGAACCACGTTCCTCGCGAGAATATTTCGTATGCGGATCAGGAATTCTTTAACCGGAATTGTTTCTTCGTTTAAAACAAATGGGACAGTACGAATTTCTTTATTGAGTTATAGTAACGTCGCTTGTTCTCTGCAGACTTGATAAACAAACGTGAATCAATTGCAGAAATTATTTGGAGAGAGATAAATTAAAAGATCGAGATTTTTTCTTATGTAATTTATCTCTAGTAAAAAATACGCACGTTTACACAGATTACGTTTCTGCGGATAGAGGAGAAACGGAGTTATCATGCATTTTAATCCGTAATTAAAATTTAGAATCCCGGATGTTTTCTACTTATATCGACACGATTATTCTCCTTCTATAAATTACGTACGAGAACTTTCGTTCGTACGGACGTAATTCGCTTTAGGGTTATCAAAGATCTCGTTGAATTTTTGCGGATTCTCCTATTGCGTCTACCCCACGCGTTTTCTGGCGATCAAGCTCGCCAAAACTTTACGAATTATGTAAATAACGATAGAGGCGTGCATAGATATAACGCAACTGGAATCATCTGCTCCAGTTCAGCTGATACGTCGGCCTCGGTGTCATAAATAAGGCAATAAATACCGCTGCTGGCATGTGACACACGAGCCACTTGTTTTCTGCGTGCCTATCGAAACTCGTTCGCTCGTGACAATTAATCCAACAGCGATGGACGAATCATCGAACAGCCGTAGAACATGAAACGAACACAGAGAACTAGATGCATCATCTTCTAGCTAATCGTATCTAACTCGGGCCAGTGACCCTGCAGCTTTCTAAATCCTAACCTCGATTTTTTCCGATCTACCTCAACTTTAAATTGAGTCGCGTTTGGTCTTGAAATCTCTTGCTTCTCTCTCTCATTTTCTCTCTTTTTACTCTACTAGATTCTTTTCGAAGGAAAGATTTTTTCGGCTTTAATCGCTCAGTTTGAAGCCACGTCGCTACTCGTCGACGCGCCCCGGTGAAATCACAAGGGAAGGAACGAGCTACTTGTACGGTCGAGCCAAGTGGCGCAGCCACCGTGAAACGCACGGCGCCGCAGTCAATTTCATTCGCTCGTCCTTGTCGTCTGCAGGTATCAAGAGAGCCACCGCCTTCCTTCCCTATACCAAGATCAGGCGGCTGCCTTCTACTTAGATACGTGACACCCAGCCATGCTGCGGCGCCGACACCGCGGAAATTTCCCTGAAAAACTCTAATCTGTCGACGTCTGACTCGTCCCATTCGTTTCCCCTTCGCTCTCTGTCGCCAAACTACTGTGCACGAATGGAGACGAACGTGTGAAGGGAACCAGACGAACACTTATCAGTATGTCTTTAGGTAGCTGAGAAATTCAGGTCGAGGACGTAATTAGTTTCGTGAGGTGTTGATTGTATCTGAAGGTGTGTTTGAGCGTTGGTAGCACACGAGCGACAGTTTCTGGAATAAAAGTAATTTCTAGAATAGAGATGGTATATATACATATCTTTTTATATGTATATATATATATATATACATATGTTCTTGGAATTATTTTATCGATTTGTAAATGTAAATTCCGCGACTGACAATTTGGGAGATTCATACGAATGTCAATTGCATAATTCATCGAGGGATTTCTGCGATATTCTTTTTTTGATAAATGTTGCGTCAGCGTGACAGATGTAATTACACGTGAGTCAATTGGAATCTTCGGTCGACGTACAATGGCTTGTCACGTGAATATTGAATAACATAATTGATCATCACGCTATCAAGGGTCTTCGCCGATTTGCATTCGACCAGTTCACTTCTCTTCGTTTAAGATGCAGAAATGATATATAATTATCGCGTTTACACGACTACATACAGAACTGAAATATGCCATAGTCTCCAGAAACCTAGCTTTTTTTCACAACTTTCTCATCTTCCATCGTACGGAGCGTTGTTCCCGTATCGCCACGCGTTACTTAACGCGCGTTCGAGAACAATGCGGGTCGCATAATGCAAAGGAAACGTCAAATGTTGACGAAAGACTCGGTGACGGTAGTGTTTTTAGCCAATGGCTATACTAACGTTGGAAGCTTTTTCGTACCGTGCACTTTGAAACAATGAGCCCGTGACGTTTCCTCTTTATACGCATTTCTATCTGCCAGTGTCTCATTCCGTTCCATGGCCTTCGACGCCTTGTCTAGAATCCCACCCCGAACATTTTGTCCGGACGTAAAAACCTCTTACATTCTACGTAAAAACCAAGGAAACTTTACGCTTCCTCTGATAAAGTAGCATTTCGTGCCATATATTTTTCTCTCCGTAGAACGAGGGATTTTTTTTTATAATCCACTGCATTCAGGAAATCTCGAGAGCACGTTTGAAATCTGGAGAATCTTAATCCCTGCCATGAAAAGCATCTTGCGAGCCGCGCTTCCTTGGAGCTGAATCCCAATCCATTTCCCTCTTTCACGGAAATCAGATTTATAAATTCAG
The DNA here is from genome assembly GCF_051014615.1 of Bombus vancouverensis nearcticus. Taxonomy (NCBI): domain Eukaryota; kingdom Metazoa; phylum Arthropoda; class Insecta; order Hymenoptera; family Apidae; genus Bombus; species Bombus vancouverensis. Next base: position 4,697,885 of record NC_134925.1, read on the forward strand.
GAGCAAGGTGTGGCTCGCTTAAAACGTAGGTCGAGGCTGGACAAGAAATTAACCGTGACAGGTGAAATCGCGGAAATTACGACGAAAAGTTCTCGATGTTTGATCGTGCACGTGAGATATTAGGAAAATCCCAAAGACGTCACAGTGTTGCGGATCTTTGGAACCGAAGCTAATTGTAAAATCAATTTGCAAGGAACAAAGGCGGATAACATCCTTCCATCGTCAACTTCAGCGAACGGAGAGGGTGGATGTCTGTTTTATGGAAGCGAGATGACGGCTGGAAACGGTGATAAATTTCTCTTATTTCGTAAACAGCGATAGTGACAACATCTAACAAGCTTTTCGTGAAGAAAGGCACGTAGGATTCAAACGCTAGCATGTGATTGCCGGTTATTTCGCAACGCGCGATTAACCGAGATCTTACGAGACACTGCCCAATTTATCAACGACGGTATACCCAGAGCTCGCGCAAGAAGAATTTCGTTTACCCAGCACGCGTCTCGTTTCAAAATCTTTTTGGACGCTCGACGATCGTGAATGACACCGTTCGAATTACGAGGAGCGGTACTTAATTAGATCGTTAGAGAGGATCGTTAGCGAAGAAATTTTCCACAGTTTCTTATCGATGGTGTCAAGAGTCATGGGCAAACAACGTTAGAAAGATTACACTTGTTACGTGGTTTTTATTCGGTATAAGCATCGAAAAAACCAGTAAAAAAATTCCCTTGTGGTTATCACGAATGGCAGCTTCGCGTAGATTTAACGATCTCAATTTAACTGATTGCTCGTTATCAACAGCCGCCGGCTAGTATGATTAATTCGTTGGTAGAAGAAACTACTTACGTGGAGGGGAGAGCACGTGCTTCGAGTTCACGGAAGCTGATCGATCACGAGAACGGTTGTCACGAGACAAACAATTGGTAGACCGCGAATTAAATCGACGTCTCGATGCTAGCCGGCTCTCGGAGAGCGGCAAATCCATTGCGACCTATCGGGGCCGGGGAGCGGATGCAAATTTATTCGCGACGCGTGATTCCGATCAGCCGGGGCCAATGAAATTTTTATCGGACCGACCGTGACGGATCGCTGCTTTTGGAACTTTTGTTCTTCTCGAAATTTCTTGAGCAACGAAAAAACGCGTTGAAAATCCAATCGCTTCGAAATATCGAAATCTTTTGTTCAAAATCTATTTCTAAAGAAATTTTAGGTTCGAACTCGATCGACCGACACGAGTTTTTTTTTTTACCTCCTGCTCGATGAACCACCATCGATCGAAGTATTTCCTATTCCTTTAAATAGCTGATCGACCGAAAATCGTTTAACGGCATTACGACGTTTTTCTGGAATTTTTCACGGGAAAATTGCTTTCGCCGAACGATGATCGACGGTTCCGGCGCGATAGGGAAAGCTGCACCTCGCTGCCTACCGATAAACTCGACGCGATACAGCTACACGGTGTCTTTTTCTTTTTCAGCCTCCACTTCGTGTGCACTTCGCCGACCTGTAACAAGAAGGACCTTCTACTTTGCTGATATCGATGCACTTCGTGAATTTATGAACGATCTACAAAGTAATTGTGCAGCGAAGCGGTAACGCCATGGTTGATGAAAGCTGGGACTTTTTCGAAGAGACAAAGTTGAAGCGCGAATTTGACAAGAAAGGAAACGCTCTGCATTATCCGTCGATCGTTAACTCTATGACGATCGTTTAGTTTCACGCCAACAATGGATAAGATATGATTTTTGTTATTTGTAAGAAAATTTAACGACTTTGAATATTTCTCGCTAGTCATCATAACGTTAATAACCATTACGATTATTGTACCAGAAGACTCGAGAAATGTTAGAGAAACGATGAAGAATCTCGATCGATTTCAATAGTATGCAAAGTTTCGCAAGAGTTATGAAAATTTGATAAAACTGAACAAGCTTTCTATTGCAAGATGCGAGAACCACTAACGAAAGAAGAATAAATTGAATGATAAAAGAGTTTACTGGAAGCATCCATGAATCAATTATACGACCGAGGCATTTGATACGATTCTATAACGTTTCGCTTTTGGACATTCGTTTCCCAGCTATTACGGCTGGCCGAACGTTGCGGTTCAATCGTAAATGGCGATTGCTTGCAAATTTAATTGAAGTTTTCATCGAGCGCAGCTTTTCAAATTATTGCGTTTCTATAGTGTCATATATGGAGGGAAAGAGATGAAGAATAAAAAAAGGAAAGGAAGAAAGGATCTCCGCTGTAAATACGATAGCTTGGGTCTTTTCGTCGCGATTCGATTCTCGAGGAATCGTATTCAACGAGACGAATATAATGAACCGTGACAACCCGAAATAACATTGCGTAAAAAGCAATCCTCCGAGACGGTCGATCTGTTTCTTTTATCCCGTCTGCTCTGTTCAGCAGCAACGCGAACGAACAGAAACTTGTGACGTACGAGTCGCGATACAAATTCGCGTCTCATGAAACTTTCATTACCGATTGATTTCTCGCTTGGTAGCCGATTTACAAATCGAGTATTAAAATGCGCTCTGAAACAGTCGCGTTTTCACCGACAGACAAATATATCCCTTCTATCCGTTCCTTTTAACATCGTCGAAACAGAGATTTCCGCATTCGCCAAGGATTTCCCAAGGGGTTAATCGTTTCTCGATTAGTACGGTGACTACTTATGAATCGTCGTACGTGAAAAGGACTGTTTAATTAACGATTATTCGGAAGAGATTTCGAGTTCGACGATGGTTTCGGTGACTCCATAGAAAAATTCTCGCATGACGAGCATCAGCGATAACGGTATTGTAATTGGTAGCCGGAGATTAACGATAAACCATATCAGCTGCTCCGGCCTTTGCCAGCACGGATTGTATGCATATTGCATGAGCTTCGGTCTTTTATTATTTTTCCTTGCTTTTTTCGTTACTCTTTTAATACACGACGGTGGTCGTGATCTCGCCAGTTGAACCAGCGAGAGCATAATCAAACTGCTTTGAAAGAAAAAAAAAAAAAAAGAAAAAGTAAAGACAAAAGCTTCGCAACAGGAGAACTATTTTAAGAGTTATATCGATGAGTTTTCATCTTGATGTGTTTATAGGAAAACTAAGCGAGCTGAAATTTTCGAGCTCGATGAATTACACGAGTATTTCGCTTTTAGACGAAACAAAAACGGATGCAAACGCGTACCGAAATCGAAGCTTTCTACGAGTTTCTAAAATTCTACGAAAGCCTTTAAACTCTGTACAACGTTCGAAACGATAATAACGTATAATTGAAATAACTGAAACTAGGGATCCAGAACGACAGTCAAAATTGTCCCTTAATTGCGTCCTCGCTTAGCTCTGAAAGAAAAAGAAAGGAAAGAATAGGAAACAATTTTCTCTAGTTCTTAGGGGACGATAAATCTTCGACGGCGTAACTTAAAGCATTTTTCTGTAATTCTCAAATCGGCGCTCTTAAACGTTCTCAACTCGTCAGCCGAATTTCCTGTCGGATTTCGGCTAGCAGTTTGTCCAGGGATCGTTCTAGGAAAGTTTCCAAGCTCGGGATAGCTCGCGATAACTCGCGTTCGACGAACGAAAAACACTCGAGAACGGGATAGCGTGGCGTCTGCTCGATTCGAAGGCGATGTCGGAAACAGGACAGGGATTTTTCTTACGAGGACGCGTGCATCGTCGCGTTCGGTCTGTTTCTGTGCGTCACGAGACGCGGTTGGATCGGAGCCAAATCGCGGCGACGTCGCACAGATCGGGAAACTGCGCTTGTCGCCGCGATTCGACAGCTTCTCGACTCTCGACGAATTCCTAACGCAAATAGGATCGACGTTCTTATTCGTTTCGTAGATTTCGGCCATCCGGTTGAGCGGTCGCTTGCCTGTTTGCTTTAAGGTAACGATGTTTGCTCGAAATATTTAATGTATACAGTGCTTCTCTTATTGATTTTGCAGAATATTTGATTGGTAATATTATTATCGTGGTTAGGTTATTTTTACTACGCATGGATGAAGATATAGAAAGTCTGTAATATATACAGGCACATTGAAGTACCTTCTTGAACCATCGTATAAGAATAACAAAAATATGTATATTCTAGAACGTAATCTGAGAAGATTAACTTTTCTTGCAAAAGGTTTACATAGATCGGACGTACATATAAAAATTTGATACTCTTACTTAATAACGGGCCTTACATTGGCGAGTACAGCTTATCGTTAGTAATATCTTGGCATGCTTTGGAATAACTTTTTGGCATATGAGACAGGTAGCGAGCGTCATATTTTTCGAATAGGATTTGCTTGAATTTTAACTTTTGAATGCGTTTGCTTTGAACTTTGCATTGGAAATTTGCATATGGACTTTGCAATGAGATTTGCATAGGAAAATTGGGATGGGGATTATATTAAAACTATTGCTTTTAAAAAATCATGCCGAAAATCGATTGACGTAGGGTTCATAAAAATATCTATCAGGAAATACGCTTTTTCTGTAACGATTCTCTGAAAATAAATTTTCATTAAAGCGTCATACGAATAATACCGATCGAGCTCGTAAGATCTCATCTCTCAGATTTGTTTACTTGATTGACGCAGTAGAGGCATACGTATTTAACAGAGATACATTAAGTGTTTCGAACAGCGTAGTATTTAATGATAATTTTTCTTGGAAAGGATTAGACTCATCCTTAAGTAAGAACGTATTAGTACCTTGTTACAAAGAAAATTCATCTTCAGAGATATTTCTTCCGAAGTATCGTAGCTTGCAGCTTCACTAGCAATAAAGTAGATAGAAAATAAAAAGAGAGAGAAATAGAACATGAGCCAAAAGCTGGGATAAGAATTAGAGTAAGTTGGAAGACTAGAACAATAGAGTGATGTATCCTGGCGGGACCTGTAGCCTGTACTTTGAAACTTCTCGTACAAAATATAGTGGTAACATAGAAAACGCGGGGGAAAAATAAAATTTGCGGACAGCACTCTCTAAAGTGCCATCTAAGCGAGACGAGGTTTCCCTGTTGAAGCTCCGGTCTCTTCTTCCTTTTCTGTTTTTCTTTATTCGAAACCTCGCTCTTGACGTCACACTGATGTATCTTTATTTTTACACAAGCACTACATGATGCAGTCCAACGTTTCGGTGTTACGTTTATAATACGCGATAAGAGGCGATGATATATGAACGTGGATCGTACAGACCTCGCTTAAAATGTACATTACTGACGCGAAGGACTGGGATTGCATACCTATATCCCGTATCTCACAGGATGATGTAAATCGAATCTTAAAGCTAACAGAATCGTCGTGGAGCAATAATAATCGTACTTGCGTGAGAACAACGGTATATACAGGGTGGTTGGTAACTGGTGGTACAAGCGGAAACGGGGTGATTCTAAAATTTTTATTCTATATTTTCGACTCCTTTTTTCGCGTAGAATTACCTCCTTTCCGCTTGTACCACCAGTTACCAACCACCCTGTATAAACATTCACAGTTCGAGACAATTTCGATAATTCAGACTCGAGATATTTATGACACATTCTCGGAGTAAGTCGTGAACGAAAGAAAGAAAGGCAAATTACATCGATAAGAATGGATTAGGGAGAGAGTGCGAGAAAGCTTCATTCCATTCTGTGTCGTAATATCGTTCAATGTTTGATATTTAAACACGCGTTCGCGTATTACCATTAATGTGATAAATTGGCCTTAAATCATTTTATGTACACACGAGCGATGATGTTGCCATCATTAAACAACACGAAAGATCTATCGAGAATCACGCAATTATTTTACTATCTTTCGTAAAAAAGATCTCCTCGTGACTCACGAGAATGTTACGAGCCTCTTAAAACACCCGGGAAAAACAAACGAATGTAATTAACTTATTACCGTGTGACTAATAAGACTTTAAGTATGGGCGTAATGCCGATAAGAAGAGAAACATCTCTCGTGAAATTACATCTGGCCTGTTCTTCAACTGATTTCAAGGAACGAGAGAACGAAAAGAAGAGGATGCAAAGTACACTCTGCGCTAAAAATACATATTTGTTTAAACGAGTCTGTTGTGCGTTCATTAAGTACGTCGCTGTACGCAAATACTGTTTCATTAAACGTTTCGAGAAACGTTTTGCGTTACGAAAACATGCATCGATGTCTGTAACTGTGACATTGGTAAAAATGCTTGATCTAAAGAGAAAAACATTCGTGAAATATGCCACATAATTCGTCTATCAGAAGTCGATCGCCCGGCCCCCGGCAAACAGAGATCTATCTTAATTAGCAACTTCATTAACGACGATAAGGACATTATTCGACTCAGTGCTCGCATCATCTGCGGCAGATCCAGATCTTGCGTCACTTCCACTATTATCAATCATAGAATTCGAGTTCTCTCTTCAACGTTAATCGAGAGCGAAGAGGGATAAGCAATTTATACCGCGATAAATACCAATCTTCCATTTAACGAGAATATTCGTGTTAAACGATAGCGAAATTTATCCATACCCTTCTTTAATATAGTCGAAATCTTTCTCGAGAGTATCAATTAGAAAGTTCGTACGAGCGCCTGCATCGCCTACATCGAGTGTAATAAATAATACATCCATTACCTCGTTAACGAATGTTAATGCAAAACAAATGATTTCTATAAAAAGAAAAAGAAATGAAAAAAAAGATGATCTCATTGCGACTGTTTAGAACAATGATGAATAGGTGATGAATGTTTGTGCACGGTGTTAGCTGCCAGAATGCAAAGTTTATTTTTGTCGATTAGGCAACTGAAATGCAATAGTAGTTGTTTCTTTCATAAAGTATTTTTGGCAATGATACTTGACAACGAGCGACGTTTATTTCTCGCGAATGTCTCATGAGTGTTTATTTCTTTATATGAGCGAATAACAAAGTTTAATCAGCTCGGTACTTGAGAGCGAGCTACATCTCGATATTTGTTACTTATTAATCGATTCGTTATTTTTTTGGGGGAGGGGGCAATGAATCGCGCGTAATTTACAGGCAAGAAAATATAATATAACAAGAGATTCTATTATATCTTGAAAATTGTCCCTCGTGTTCGCATACATCGTCGCGAATTGCCTAAATACTCGAGGAACGAGTAAGAGAATCTTACGCAATCAAAGCGTCATTGAAGGTCGATGCGAGGTGAATTTGCAGATTGAAGCTCTGCTCGCGAGCCACTGTAGCGCAAAAGACATCCTCATCGATAATTTCATTATATTGTCAAAATCGACACGGCCCGATGGTGTCTGCATTTGAGCACGATTGCCAGCCCACTTCTGGATGAGTTGATCCTCACGGTGCACCACGGTACGTCATTGCGCATTGCTGCGCCATCGTTACACTTGGCTATCCTCCAGATGCATCGGGGACCGATGGCGAGCGCCAAGGGCCAGAAAAGTTCGACTCCTGGTCGATTCTGGAGTCGCGACGTGATTTAAATTTTCGCCGAAGTCGATCGAACTCGTTCCATGAGACTTTAGATCTCCCCAGATTCGTTAGAGTATTCTCTTTGCTGCACTTGCACTCTGATTAACTTTACTCGGTCTGATTAAAGACCGTATAATCCCCTGTGTTCCGTGAAAGATTTTCGCGTTGGTTTCGGCAGTCGTTCTTGTCGTGCAACTTTATAAATTATGCGCGGCTGCTTTTTCGTTCATTTTGATGATTAATCTATTCCACTGCAAGGACAATTAATTTATCAGCGTCGAGACCGCTGCGGATTATTTGTTCAACTGAATACAAGTATGTGGAAGTTACGTTTTGCTGCGTTTTATTTGAGTTGGATCGTTTTATCGATCTCTGCGATTTATTATTAGCTCGACCCGCCAATTATAAATTACAACGAAAATTCACGAACAACGTGGAGTACTTTTATTACAGAAAGTTAACCACACTTCGTTTGTCAATTTCGATCTAACTAACGAGTCACGGTTAAATTTAATTTAAACATAAGCTAAATTACCACATATACATATCTACATACAGCAAGTCTGTATCGCGGAATGAAATCTAAAGCCACATTTTAAAAAAGTTTCCGTTTGAATTGTTGTATGTCAATATGGATTCAGTTTTTTTATCAAAATTTTTTGCTGGCTCTAAGCGCAAAATATATATCGGGAGAATTCCATCCAATAGTTTCAACGGTTACATCGGCGAAAATTTTTCGATCGTTTATGGTGACAGAATCGATGCTCTGACACCTGACGCGTGACGACAGTTGCATCCAATGCGATCATCAATCGGCCAACGATCGTCGCCAGAACTCGACACGTTTTCACATTTGATGAGTCAACACATCGCGAACGAATTCGCTGTTTTTACTCGGATAGTGCGATCGTAATCGTGAATCGCGATGATTAATCACGTTTTATATCTTTCTCAGAAAATTGCCTTAATGTTTCTCGTATCTTGTATCTATATTCATATAATAGACTCGACATTTACGTTTAGTTAAATCGTTATTTGTTCACAAGCGATCCGAGAGATTTGCACAACTGTCACGAACTTTGCGGTAGTTTGTTTGATCCAAGTTTCGAATAATTAGAATCATGAAACCGATAGCGAATCGATGCGTACGATACGTACACGAAGTCTTCCAGAGATCATAGACGATGACACGTTTGAGTTTGAAAATAATTCTCCAATTGCTAGGTGTGCAAATATTTGCCACGAAACAGGCGTTTCTTTGCGACTCTCACGAGGTAAATTTTCGGTTGCACGTTCTTGTTTATCAGAATTTTTCTCCCCACGTGCCAGTTGAACTTTATTTATCATCATTTTTTATCGCAAGTCACGTGAAGCTCCACGTTTTAGTAAGACAGCGACATTTACAACGTATGACGTTAATTTCAATTTGCAATTTAAGGTTAACTGATAACTGATTATATTGCTTTCTTACTCAATATCACGTGAAACGAAGCGGTTGGTTCTTACAGAAAATCCTGAAACAATTTGGAAAAAATTGGAAATGCCGTGAATTACTTTTAGCAAGTTTTAGTAATGCAAAACATCTGTGAAGGGCAGATAAAGGGAAATGATTCGGGCAACGTGGATGATCTGTTTTTAAAAGTACTTTTCATTCTACTATCAAGATCGTTCTTAAAGATTCTAAAAAAAGAAAAAAAAGAATATAAACACGATAAGAATGTACACACATTATTAGCAAATTTTGGCGTAATTAAGAAGAATTATGTTCACGTGATGGTTTAAGGGAATTATGTCGGTTTCCCTGACGCTTCAGTTTGAGGAAAGTCGTGATGGAAGGAGAAATGGCCGTCGGTGGAAAGTTCCCGTAGCGCACAAACCAAGCGCATTAGCGGTTTAATATTATGCAAGTTTGACGTATTATGCTAGACTGGTAATCACGGTGTTTAACCGATTTATCCGCCAGCAAACACGCGTTGATTCATGATACCGTCAACAATTAGTTCTCACAGGCAGCAATAAATTTCACGTGTGCTGGCAAACAGACATGGGCTGGTAAACGAAGTCAAATAAAACGCTGCCAGTACGACTGAACTTTCTCTCTTTCTCTCTCTCTCTCTCTCTCTCTTAATATCTATCTTTTCGTTCAAATTCCGCATCTGCAAACAGTGTCAAGAGTACAAACTCGCTCATAAAGAAACAGCCTGTTTACCTGGGAATAATAGTCTTTTTCGTAGTTGTAATCGGTTTCGTAACTCTTTGGATCGTATGCATTCTTTTTTCGAGCGTCGTTGTTTTCGACAGAGAGAGAGAGAGAGAGAGAGAGAGAAACAGCTCGATGTTAATCAAACGAGAATCCACGGATGCAAAGTTTCTTTTTCTCCTTGTTACTCTTTTTCCGTTCGTGGCCAAAAGTAGATTTATTTGAAAGCAGCGGCGCGTCACGTCGTTTCGCCAGTTCGTTTGAAATCCCCTTACTGTTTGCCGCTTCAAAGCGAAGTGGTGCTGTCGTCAAACTTCTTCGAATGCGATTTTCTTTAAACCACCGGTTCTCATGTAACGGTAGTACGCTCGTAGTCCTTATCCTTTCGATGGTTGGAAGGTACTAATTTCATTAGAAGAACTTCCCTACTATTAAAGAGACACGAAAACTTGTCTCTTCCTAATATCTCGCGCAGTTCATCCAATTCTTTTTCCTTTTTTTATTTTTTTTTTTCTAACATCTCGTCACTGCTTATCTCTGTACGAGTAGACAATACGCACATTTTCAATCCTAGAAAAAAAAAAAAAACAATTCGTGGATTCGTACGATTCATCATTTGACGAATACTGTAAACAGTGATCTATCAGTGAACAACGACAAGTGTTACGTGAACGTTTCAACCGGAAAATAATGAACGATTAATAGATGCACAAAACAAATTGTTGCAGTAACTTATTGCAGTCGAGCCTCTTTGAAAAACAATGACGGTTCAGAAAAAACAAAGCCTCTGTTAAGACTGCGTGTTTACTCGACGAAATTCTATTATATACTTTGGCATTTTCTCGAGATGAAGTAAGCAATTAATGAATATGAAATGCGTGAAAGGAGGAAGTTCAGCTCCCAAGTACCGCTCGCATGATTTAGCGACAGATCTTGAGGTGACCACGCGTAAAGATAGTTCGTAGTCAATAAAATAATAAAACTCAGTTTACGGAAAGATAGGAAAGGTATGCTAATTCTAAAAACTACGCATCGTTCGGTTTTTCCTGATTATAAACGACCGTCGATTATTCAATGGCAGTTATTTCTAAAGACCTGATAGTTTTATGATTCTATTGCTACGCTACGACACAAATCGTTGTCGCGTATTGTCAGGATTTCCGTTAGAAATTCGCTGATGCAGCTGCAGCGAGTCACTGGATCGAGTTCTCAAAGTAGATGCACCATTAGTAATCGGTTGCAGAGCTAACGAGTACTTGGAGGTAAGTTGGAAACGCGTAGACATATACACGCTCGTACGTAGGGATTCCGTGGAAGTTACCGGTGATCTAATCATCGGCGCCCATCGTATCAGGAGCCATTAAATCTCTCTACCAGTCAAGCCGCTGAGTTATGTTAATTGCACATTCGATCATAGAGAAAGCGGAAGACGAGATAGAATTTCGAGCGTAAAAAGAATAGTTATGGTTATGACGAGATTCAGATATTTACACAAATTTGTATCTTTGCAAATGCAGATAAAAAAATTGGAGGCAGAAATTTCTTATTCAATATTTCTTTAGTTTCGTTACTTTAGTTATAATGCATGATTTTTAATATAACGTGCAATTTTGCAGTCTCAAATTTCCATAAATGTATAAAAATCTGTTATCTAATTGTAATAAAAGAACACCAGAAGAAAAAAGATGTCGAAAGAAACTTGTATTTTTTACCTACGATCGGTAATATCATAGTAATAAAGAACATCGACTAACTGACAATGATTGAGAGGAAGAAGAAAAACAAGAAGGTAAAAAATTGTTACGAGCATGATTATGCGCAATTTTCGTAAAATTTGCGCCAGAAGAGCTATTGCTCGTTATTTTACGCGAGAAGATACGAGAAGATAAACAAAGGAGGTCGATGGATGTTCGACGCGCGTTACCGTGATTTTCTCAGCGATCTGCAAGATCTTCCGCAAAGGGCATTTTTCTGCGTTATAGTTATTTCGGGAGTAAATTGTCCGGATTGATAAAAATGGGCCGCGGTTTGTACACGGCGAGTACTCTCACGTTAGCGCCAAGAGTCGGCAACCGCAAAAGAATATAAAGAACCGAGGCGAAACTGGACGATGATATACGCGTTCCCGTGGCTAACGACGATTCTCTCTGATTTATGTTCGCTTTGCAACCTGGCTTGCGATGACGAACCTGTATCGTTAACGAGAGCTTCTCCGTTTCTTCCTTCTCAAGTATGGTCTACGGAATAGAAGAAGTTTCAAACAAAGCCATTTCTGTTTATATAGTACGTTAGATGGCCTACTCTCGCTGATAAAAGATAAATTTATGGCGTTTGGTTAGGAATAAAGGAGATTTAGAGGCGAAGGTGTCTAGATGCGTATTTCACGGCCAATTTTTCCACGACTTTTCCTTCGTCGCATTTCCATTCGATACTTCTTTCTTGCTATCTCAAACAACGATTATACCTATGCAACGTAAGAAGAATAATATGCATTGCATAACTTTGCCTTGAACGGAAGAAATATGTATTGAACTCCAGATGCGAAACTTTCCGGAGATGATGTAACTCACACCTGTCTACGAACCATTCAAACATATTCTCGATTTTTCCTTTTTATAGGCTTATTAGTCGGTGAAGAACAATGGCCGTTTAATTATCATCCGAAATAGAAGATTCTAAAGTCTCGAGACGGGCGATCGACGAGTTTCGATCTCTTCTCCACGGTTCTAAATTGAACGGACCTTCGTCTATTTGAAATCCCCTGGCCGAAAGTTTCGAGGCTTTCGTTTAATGTGCTAATTCCGGCCGGGTTTGTTTGGATGGCTCGCGTCTTTAAGGTAGTCGGTTCATCTGCATTTCAGATCCCACGGAACACCTGAACGAATATTAAACTCGACCACTTCGTTTTACATTACCAGTCGTGCAATATTCTTATATAGACATTAGCATTAACCGATATTACCTGTGTGATTCTTTATTATACTTCGATATTCTTTTTTGCTGAAAAAGAGAAATGGAAAATGCTTGGAATAGTAAGATCTTATAAAAGAGATCGAAGTCAAATGATGCGTTCCGTTGAAGAATGCAATCTCGACTTTTCTCCGTCGCTTCACATAACGATTACATGGTAATGGCGCGTTCACGAGCCATCTACCGAAACCCACCTGCTAACTCCATCAAAGGATCAAAAATCGGTCAAGGAAAGAAATCTCTTCGATTTCGTTTCTTCCATTTCTAAATACTTTGTTCAAACTGTGCTAAACCCCTTGTGTCTGTGGTTCTATCTATATCGCGGATTTAACAAATTAAATAGAAAATTTATAAATTTCACTGTAAGCTTCGCCGTTTCATCCATGTTTCTTTACAAACGAATATCCACAACGAAAAATCGAAATAGCAAACCTTTGTTCGAGAACCTTTGCTCGAACGAATACCAGTATTTTTACACGATAAAAATAAACCAGTTGATTCACCATTAGCCTGAATAACGTGCGCGCGCGACGTTTAAAACGTTTCAGCTTGGGAAGGAGATAAGACCGACGGTGGTTTCAGAGCCACGACAGTACTCTTTCCGCCTTCGAAAAGGAACGTTGAACGAAGGATATCACGTGAGCATGGAACTCACGAACTCCATTCGGCCGAATCGAAAAGCGCCGTTGCACGCGGCATTAACTTCAAAATTAGCGAGTTCCTCGTGAAATAGCCGGCCCCGCTACCAGATCTAATCAACCTCGGCTTGAGAAGCCCGGTGTGCCACGCTATAATTTGCGGAGAAGCGTGAAATAAGTCGCGGCTGAGTCGTTATCGTCGACGAATCGAACGGCACCGCTTCGAATTCGCCGCGGTGCTCCTCGAAATTCCGCCGAACCCCGTTACATTTTCTTGGAGACGATCGATTGGTTATTGCGGACCTTGTTTTCCGTGAAATTAAGTCCTTTGTACTTTTGTTCTCTCGCCTTTAGAAACCTGATTCATTTTCGGTGGAAGTAGTTACGTTTTCTAGCTCAGACAAATATCCTCAAGTTTTTATATTCCAAGTAGCAGAGAGTGATAATAGAGAAATTAATTTACAAGATAAATTCGATAAACGTAATTACGACCCCCGGAATTTTTACATTCTGAAATATTTGTTCTATCTAAACTAACTAACTAAAGATGCGATAAGAAATCATCCAAATTATTTTTCAATACTTCCTTCTTCATCTTCTAATCTGGTGCATTTCGACCGCAGTTTTTTCCGTTTGTAAGATCTTATAAAAGTGATTCGATGTCCTTGAGCGAGCAATATCTCTGGCTCCGGCTATAGTGGGGACCAACCGCGGATATTGGACGCGAAAAGAAGCCTGATCGAACGCAAAGGGGGAGCAAAAACTGGGAAATTACATCAATTGAATTGCCGGGCGGAACACGTTTAAATGGAACAGTGTGACAGATATTGTTGGCAGGGTTACAAATTCCAGCTACGGGGTCAGAATTAATCAAATCTGTTCTGCAAAGTCGAGCAAGGAGGAAATGTTAAAACGTTCGAACCAATTAACTACGAACACATGACCGTTGCTCAATATTCCCCTGTACGGTTTAATCTTTCGGAGATTAGACTTCCGAATTAACGAATACGTACGTCGAAAAGTTTCAGACAGGTACAGAGATATACCGAGTTAAATCTGAGAGGAAAAGAGAAAAAGGTGAAACTTTGCTTTCAAACGATCTCTCGATTCACCTTTCGAATTGCTCTTTGAAAATTCGATCATGTAATTACCTCGTCGCAACTTGTAAGTCACCATCTAATTAATGAATGAAACAGGCGTTAGCAAAGCCACCCGACGTCAACGCAGTAGCAACTGTTTCGAAGTTTCCTGAAGCTGACACGTTATCGCGTAAGTTTACCCGAATAACATACCGCAAACCGAGGTCACGTCGTGATAGTCGCAGGATTGATAAAACCATCAATTTGGTTCGCGATGACACCCTTAATCATATTCACGTTCGACACTTTCTTCATTCCGTTATCGACGCTGCCTCTCTACAGGACCATGATATTATGGGAATAAAAATATTCTTTCTTTGCGAGATACGTAATCTAACATGTTGCTTTTCATCGTTGCTGTCGCTCTTACAAAACTTGCTGGACACAGCTGTAAAATAGCAGCTTTTAGAGAAGTTAAACCTTGTTACGGCCACTCGTCAGCAGCCATTCAACAGCTGACGCCTCGTTTCTCCTTTTTTGCGTCGTGTTTTCGTTGCTCGTATAAGAATCTCTTCCGTGTCATGAAACGACTTCCGATCGATGATAAAACAAGCCAGTGATTCTCGGTGCTTAATGCCAGTCCAGACGCTTGATTGTATCGGAGATCCCTAAAACTTGTTTAGTATCGTCTCTGGGGTAAGCTTATTGAAGCTTCTCTTGTCCTTTATCTTTCGCGATGGAAAGAGGTCTGTGAAGATGCTTCGAAGAATCAGACGTTCTTAATTATTTTCTGGTAAAAGCAGCATCGGGAGAATTAACCATTCGTATTGAGGAAAAATTATTCAATACGATCGTTCACTCATTCAAGCACTCTTTCGCAGTAATACGTTTTAATACCGAATATTATGTTTCGAAAAGAAAAAGATTATAATTGTTTCCGAACCTTTTCATTCATACACGTTAGCATTGTTCGCTTTTCCATTTTAGATCGGTAAAATTAAATAAGAAATTGTACCTTGTCACGTCACCGATGAAATAATATAAATTGCAATATTTCAAAACGAGGATTCCCAAAGATTTTAAGAGAAATTGCAACTATTTTCTCAACTCTAAGCACTAAGTTACACTTAGTCTTTGGTTGCAACAATATCGTATAATTTATCACTGTCTGTCAGATACAGAATATTCTTCGAAAAGCTGGAAATATTTGACACGGACTGAAATCAAATAGAATCTTCGTACGAAAGAATTCAAGGGAAGACCAGGTGCGAAACTAATCACGTTGCAATCACGCGAGCGGAAAAAAAAAACAAAGGAGACGACAGCGGGAGTTGCGAGGATTGCGCAACGCGCACGATCAAATGCGCTCGTCTCGTACCGGCGTTAACCGTGTAATTGCACTTTTGTCTGGGTACAAAGTTATCGTTGTTCCTTCGTTTCCCTGATTCACGATTTCACATCGATCGGACAACCCCCTCTTACTAGCTTGTTTCACTTCTTTAACCATTGAAACGAATTAAATATATAGGTGCAGCACGAGGAGAGGAGAGAAAAATGTTCTTCTTGTAATAAATAAATAGCAACCGCGATATTCACGTCATCTTCTGTTCTCGTTGATGAATCGTCGTACTGGGGAGCAGGCAATTTCGCTTTCAACAAAACTGCGGTAGACGTGACGTTTGTCTTGAAATGGAGGCTAGGTGTCTGTCGTAGAGGGTTAGGTAGAACTGTGTGCAGAATATGAATGACCCGAGCAGACTAATTAGAATAAGGTGGTATTGACTAGCAACCACGCGCGCGTAGAGTTTGTGGTGAGTTACGATACGGGCTGTAGAACTTGGGAAAATGTGGTGTGCGTGGAACAGTGATAACTGTAGAACTACGTAAAATATTGTTGCATACGTGAATATAATAGACTGTTAGATTATTACGAACAAATAGCATAGTAGATAAGTAGTTTTCGAATTATCGATACTTAAAGGTAATAGGATAAAAGATGTAGCTAGTTTGATTCACGAGAAAGTTAGGTAAATCGGATAAGGAAATCTACAAAAGCACGATGTGAAAAGCAGAAAAGCTTTCTGTTCTTGAACAATAGATGCTCCGTCTGCGATGATAGATGTACTATCCTGTGATCTAATTGTAAAACTTTTCACCCGTAGACTGTTTGACGATTAATTTTTAATTTGTAGAGTCGTCGGTGACTAATTTTCGATTCGCGGTAATTACTGTTCGTATGTATTATTCCATGTTCTAACTGTATAACTTTACATTTCTAGAAGGTTTCATGATTAATTTTTCATTTGTCGAATCTACAGTGATTAACGACAACGTAAACAATCAGCCACTCAAACGAATTTACGATGTCTCCAATTTTAATAAATTGAGATATCCGGTCAAGACTCGAAAGACCTCGACAACGTAGGTAGATTTTGGGGATCCAATTACGGCGAGGCGATATTTTCAGAGAAATTGGGAATGCCGGCGCAATTAGCAGATGAGAGGTGCACGGACGTGGAATTCAGGTGTCCACACACGATATGCTTTCTAAAATCGAGGAAAATACGGTGTTTGTCTTGCAGTGTTTGTGTTCCGAAGGTAATTTCAAGTGCTTGGTGTGTGAGGAAACGTGGAAACACGGTGAACATGGATAACTCTAGGTGACCAAGTGGAACGTGATAAGGGCAGTGAAAATTTTGGAGTAAATTACAGCGAAGAAACTTAGAATTCAGATGGTCCGCGACACAACGAGAACCTTTCGACAACTGCTTCATTAATTAAAGTGCATATAGTTTTGCTAGTTGGATCGTCGATAAATAACCCGTAAACGAGGTTAAACGTTCGATGAGAGAAGAAATGTAACTCGATTCGATGGCGTAAACGTTTCAGGACTTTTAACTAAAGAGTTAAATTTGAAACTAGCCAGATATGAAAAACAAAAGATTCGTTTTACAAGACGAGCGTACACTTTGCCCCCTGGAATTTGTTTTTTGTTCAACTTAATTACACTTCTTAATGGTATTCTAAGTCCGTTGATATCTGAAACTTTCATTTAATTTACGTCCATTCTTGTTTGCGCGATTAAACGTCTTCACTCGACAACCAGAAAGACGAGGATTCCATAAGATACGTTCCTCACATCATGTTCGATCCCGCTTATCAGCAAGCAGATAGAGGTTTCGCGATGAAAAGAGGTCACTTCAAGCGATTTCATGCATATTTAGGTCTATCTTCTACTCAATCCCCTTTTAGGTATATATTCTACAATACGAACCTATAAAAAAACATCGCGCTCATTCATCATTCGATTCGACGATAATTTTAACTGACCGTATTTCCGTTTGCGTAACCAACTATCTATCATTATGTCTATGTGCTCCTTGAATCGCGACTGTTGTCAGTAGAAAACAACAAAAGAATCATCGGTTATTCGTCGACGTGACTACTTATACCATTGCTGCATTGTTTGAATTTTGAATCGATTCTCCGGTGGAATATGTAATCGTAAAAAACAGCAAATTGCACGAAAAGACATATGAAATATCTTTAATCTTTTTCATTTAAATGGAGTTTAATTCTTCGTTCATTAACTCGATGATTAAATTCAAGATTTAGGATGACATTAATTATATATTAATTTTAATTCAAGGTACATGTTCCATGAATTTCTTTCGGGTTCTTGCTGTCATTCTCATAACTGATGTTTAATTTCTTTCGAAATTCGATATGCAAAGAATTTACACGAAGAATCGATCACATGAGAATGTTCTTGTAAAAAAGGAAGATATTTTTTAATTTTATAATCTGAATACGTTTGTAAGCGAACTGAAAGAATCGTACCAGCGCAGCTGGCTTTCCGAATGCGGGGAATTGAAACAATCGTTTAATTTCGTCTTGATAACATCGACATCGAATAACCAGGCATATTCTACACCACGACGTTTCTACATGACTGTGCGGCCAGACCGCTCCGTAAAAATATATTTTATAATAATTGCAATTTATTCCTTTTTATTCGATCTATTTTACTTGTTTGCTTTCAATTTCAGTTTACATACATATTTACTCAACAGCTTTAGTCTGGAAACATTTCGGAAACGAATCAAACGTATGATACATTCGCTCACAGAACAAGAGAATCAATTCGTGTAGTCGGTCGAACGAGAACAGCACGAAGAAAGAATTTAACAGTTTCCGTAATTTCCTTTGCCCGCCACGTGAACGAAGAGATTCATGAGTCACGGCACGTACGCTCGACTTGCGATTTCGATATCCCGTTACAAGTGCAAATATTTGTCTGTAAACGCTTCCCGCTGGCTGGCCGTTGCTGTTTCTGCTTTGTGCTCGCTACATTTCAAACGCGAGATTTGTCGACCCGTTGACCCTCCAGACCAGTCAAGAATCCATTTGTTGTTGGATATATCTACTACAAAAAAGAAGTGGTGCGACAAACTTCACGTTTTTCGACAAATCTGTCAAAGCGAGATCACTTTATCCTCGTAAATTTAAAAGGTCTTTACGTTCGCAACTTCGTGAACAGTTTTTAAACTGACAATGAGAATTATTAAATTCTGCAATTATTTCGAGAATGCAAGTGCCCCCAGGAGAAAAGTGGCGAAACATCGTCACGACAAAAGTGTTTTCGTAACTCTCTCGTTAAATGTAAGTATACAAGTTTCGTTAAACGTCGCCGGTGTTCTAAGCGACGAACAACTGTGAATGTTTTTTAATAAACAACCGTCCGGCAGCCACCTCGAAGGCAGTGGTCCGGTTGGAAAACTTGACGCGGCGCATGTTCTTTTCAAACGGGGGCAAGAAACGAACCGGACTTTTTACGTCGTGTTCCAATTAAGGAGCTAAGTAATGCTCCGGCTACGACGAGGCTTTGTAAGAAGTACGGGAACGCGACTTAGCGCGAATTAAGTGAGTGTGACACGCGGACCTGCCAACCTGCAGCGATTAATCACCAACATCGTGAAAGAGGCGAGTGGAAACCGGGACAAAGGAATTCGTTTCTTTCATAAAGATTCGAGAAAGCTTGGGGAGAAATTACCAGACGATCGAAGGGAGTTCGTGCGACTTCCTGCCCCTGAATCGCCATCTTTGCGAACGTGTTTCGTGAAAATTAATTATGTGAAAGCAGACATGCGAGAGAACAAAAATAAGCTAAAAGTCATCGTGGTGTAAGCGATGAGTTTAAGAATTTGGATTCAGTAATATTTAAAAGCGTTCTTCTATCAAGTATCGTAAAAGTTTCATTTTTATAAAAGACGAAAGAATACACAGAGTATGCGTGTAATATGCAAAGGTATAAAATTCATCCAAATATAGTGCTCATTAAAAAAGCAATTTTCGATCTAACTTTCATTCTTTTAAATTATCTTCAAAAAGCTACGAATTTGCATAAATATCTGCAGTCTACTGATAAAGCTTTCCTGTGTGTGTACGTGTGTGTATTAACGAACACTGTAGAATACAATACAAGAAATTCTTCGTGAACTTCCTTTCTTCTACTTCTAATACACGATTCAATGAAAAAGTAAATATCATACAATTTGACGAGGAAGCGTAAAAATTTTCTACAACGAGACGAAATTCCCGCGGAAAAGGGAAAACATGGAGATAAGAAAATCGTTTGGCATAATACGTTTTAGCTGCGGCGCCGCGATGCGATTGCGGCGAATTTTATAACGTAGCGGAAATTTTTATAATGCAAATCCGGACCACGTAGGTCGTTGGAAGAGTCTTCGTTTCTCGCCGAAAAAGAAACAGAAAAGGGTGAAGAAGGAGGGCGAGGCTGTGAACGACGGCCGCGCATTAGGGACTTTCTGATGGCGTCAGATGCTCGTTGCCTCTCGTTTTTATAGGCGATTATCGCGGAAGTTTTGGGGGAGGGCGCGCCTTTTGCTCAGCCGCCGTGCTGGAACCGAACTTGCCGGAACCTCGTGGGAAAAAAGCTGCTTCAGAAAGTACGGGTATTAAAGAGACTGTGTTTCTTTCGAACTAAATCCTAACGAGAAATCTTTGGGGATCTCGAATTCGTCTAATCTTTGCGAACATGGGTCCCGATAAAAATCCATCAAGACGTAGGAGTAAATTACGAACTGAAAAATAAAGTTTATAACGAAGAAATCTAAATGGAAAAATATCTAATGAACGTCGAGGGACAAGATGTGCAAATATACCGGCGACTAAAGAATAAAACTCGTATCAAAGAAATTCAAATGAAAGCTCCATGAAAATTCTATCTAGTGCGAGGAGGAAAATGAGATTTATCCATATGTTCTACAAAAAGTCATTCGAAGCTTCAAAAATGTATCGTTATGAATTTACAGAACTTTTAAAAAACGGGAAAAAATGTTAAAAGACCAAGAATTGATAACTTCGACTACCGCGCGTTACTTTTACCTGATACGAGAACCGAAATATAAACAAAATGCATCAATCGCTTCGAATAAACTGCAAATAGAAATAATCTATAACAACCACGTTGATAGTGCTCAAAATCAACAACAATCAGTATAAATCAACCAACGTTCAAACATCATTGTGGTAGTCGTTCACGATGATCTCGATCGAGCTGCTTTCGGTAGTCATAAACTGCTCATCGCGTTTGGCTAGAACGACGAGTCCGATTCTTCCCATGGGACCAACAGATGGAATCTCGACAGCGGGAAGTTGGTTTGCTTGCAAACCTGTTCCTATGATAGAGGTTGAATGCATCTTCGAAGAGCAATAGACAAGCGAGGGCAAGGCGAAGGCTCGTGCAAACCGCTATATCGATGACTATTTTTACACTCGACGTGCAGGTCCGCTTGGCGACGATCTTGAACCTCGATTGTTCGCCACGTCGATCTCCTACAACATCTTTTACGCGGTATTTTGTTTCACGATGATATTTTCACTCTTACAAGAATTTTCTTTTCTTGGAGTTTTCATATAGCAATTGTTTAATTTATTACTATACTATATCGAAGAATGTTCCTGTGTTTACATGGTCAAGCAAGTCACTCGATTTGAATGCCATTGAAAATATCTAAACTTGGTTAAATCAACAAACACAATATAAAATTAGGATGTACGATATATCACACGGCAATGCATACGGAGCATACGGAGTAGGGGATACGAGCTGTGATAAACGTAACATGAGAAAGCACGAATTATTATCATCTATAATACTTTAGTAATTAGTAAACTTTACTATTAGAGTTCGGTCTCGCTTCTCAATTTTATTGAAATATAAATTTAAATTTATTATAATCAAATAAAAAGACATTATATTAAATCGAGAATATTCGCGTGAAACTTCGCTTTATTCCGGGAATTTCTATCCGTATGATTCTTAGGAAAATCCGAACTTATAGTAAGGAGTAAACTTTCCCGATGAGAGTAGTTACTCGTGGCGTTAAATATATTCCTTTAGTAACACGGGTCACGTCGTTGAAATTGAAATGAATGGCGAACGGCTCTAAAACTTATATTTTGCCCTTTCTGCATACTGTTTCCTTGATCTAAATATAAACGTGGCTCGACAGGGATGAGAACGAAAGCTTGGCGAGAACGAAAGCTCCGCGAAAACGAAAGATTCGAGGAACTGTAAAACGAAGGTGACTCTTCCATGTGATATGCATTCTTTGTAGAACGATCTCGCAATAGAAAATCACGCGATTGGAATAATCGGCGTGGCCTCAAATTGATGCGTTCTCCACTAGCTAATGGCTAATATCCGAGCGTTTCCTCCCGGAATTCGTGTCTACCAATCGAACGAATCTGCGAGTATAATGAGATCCGTGGGTTCGTTCGTTTCGTGTCGAGAAGACGATTCAACAGAGGATTGCGCACGTTTGAAAATGGTTGATCTAATACGGAAGAATTTTAAGCAAAGCGGATAATTACGTGATTATTTAGAAAAAAGAATTGCAAGCTTGAAAGAGAATTGAATAAAATTACAGATGTATTGAATAAGATGATAATGAGATTTCTTAAAAGATTAGATGACACAATTCTTTAATTAATAAAAGAAAAGAAATAGAAGCGTGTCGATGTTTGGAAAGCAAAATGTTTTGAATAAAAGAATTGAAAAGTTTCTTAAGGAATTTTAAAGACAAATAAAGTAGAAGTGCGTGATTTGAGCGAGTAAAATTTGTACAATATGAGAATTCGGAGGGCAATTTCCAATGAATTAACGCTTGTTCCTTAAAGATTCTAAGAAATATCTTACAAGAAATGGGGACTCACCTCTCACGTCCTTTTATTACAAGTTCTCCGATGTTTCCTCGCGCTGGCTCTCATTCCCGAGGAGGTTCAGCATCGATTCAACTCGGAGGCTCTCACGAAGTCGCTGGGAACTTTACGACACAACGTCCTTCGGCGGTCGCCAGGCTCCTACACCGAAACAGAAAGAAAACCGACTTCGTAACGCGTCCGATCGATCGTTCGTATCAATTCGCTGCACCAAAGCAACTTTAATTCTCCATCCAACTGGTATCAATTCACATGAATCTTCTTCTCCAATCGTCTACACAAATCATTCTCTAAAAGACAAGAAAATATGTTCAACGATGCCCGAAAGAGCGACACGACGCGAATGGCTTCGAACTGCGGCGCAAACTGCGACCTTCCCGAACTTGGAGTTTCTTCTAGAAACATTTTGGCGGCACAGAGTGGATTGCATCAGCTCAGCTTCGAATTCTGCTTACACGTGGACGAGCAAGGAGAACGCAGAAAGCGTAGAAAACGAGAGAAAGAAAGGAGAGACGCGTAGAGAGCGATGAACGAGTGGCGAACTAAAACGAAACAAATAGACGAGAGGAGATTGGCGCCCGTTCTGAAATAGAAGAAGAAGGCGAAACTGGACTCGTTCCTGTTAATTCACTTAAACAGACGCGCTCGACTAGTTCGTTAGCTCGATCGAACCGCGTCGCGACAAGCTCGCGCGCTGCCTCTGCGAGTTGGTCGACGTCGTCCCCGCCGGAAATATGAAGCACTACTTATCGGGTGACGCGTTTAGTCTCGGCCGTTGGCTATTTTCAAAGGTAACAAACAGTGTCTTTAGAATCGAAGTTAGACGCCGTTATGCGGTGGCAATCCTGTTCCTCGGAAAATCGGTCTGCTTTTCGATAAACAACGAGACGAGTCGTAGAAACGTTAAGTTCGCTCTTCGACTCGCACGAACTACGTTTTCAATCGTCGTCAACCAATTTCCATTAAACTAATGGGATCGCCGTTTCCGCTGCTTTTCCAATAGTAAGAAACGAACGAAGTTCAGCCATACTTCTTGGTTCTGGGAGGTGTCGGAGCACTTGACATGGTCGATCTTTTCGAGAGTATTCTGTCTGCGTAAGCTCCTTACCTAGTTTTACACTTGCGAAGGTACGCGTTTCATTCTAAAGACTGTTGAATTCGACTGTTCTTTTTCTTTTTTAGCTTTCGATCATCCGTGAAATTCAGTGGCTAGATAGGACGTTCTGTTGACATTAATCATCCGGTTTGCAGAATAGACTTGGCCGAAACTAGCGGAACGAGATGGAAGGGTTTGTTACCAATAGAGTAATTTATGAAGCCGTCGCGCCCCCGATAAGCCGCTTTATCTACGCGAAGACCGTGTCATCAATGGTCTCGAAGCGGCTTCCCGCCTGCCAGAAACTGCTGCGATTTTATCGAATCGCCAACCAGCTATCTCAAAGTTTGAGAATAGTGCGCTGTTCTAACCGCTGGCACGCGAATTTACGAGCTGCCGAAATGTTAAACGCGCCCGAGTCGTGTGTTTTCGCAGCTGCATCTAAAATGGTTGTGCAAACCAATCGGGAAAGACGGAAGTTGATTCGAGAATGCAGATTCAGTTGTTACACCTGGATTTTCTCCTTTCCCGTTATCATATACTGACAATAACTGATCTTCTACAAACACTCTGTTCGTTGTACCAAATATACTCGAGTTCATCGTTACTTATTCGATGAAACGCCAAAAAAAAAAGAAATAAAAAAATAAAGATATTTGAACGCAGATCATCTTTTTACCTAAAACAACAAGTGTTACATACCTAGGAAATCGCGAACGTATCCTATCAGTGAAACCTTAACGTGAGCCGAATGGGAACAGATCGAAACGGAAGTGCGCGAATGGCGGTCGATCGATAAACGTTGCGGCAGATCGTCTCCCCGGGTGTCGAGACGATGATTCGAACTGATAGTTGCAAAGACGTGCGCCGTGGTCAGTCGTCGACGTAATACTGGGAAGCCGAGAGAGTTCGGTTGGTATATTTAAAAAGCAGAAACGTAGAGTGGCGTTCGCGGCCGAACGACTGACAAGCTGGCATACGGCGCCATACTGTTGGCAACAGCCGCTTTAAGCACATGCTCCTGGTCTGAGTATTGTTTCTTTCACCAGGAGAAGTTAAAAATAAAGAAGACGCTCTCTCGCGTTAGCCACTTTGTGTATTTTCTTTTGTTTGCTCTATCCGTGGGTCGGCTTTTTCATTCTTTGGTGAACGCTGTTGTGGAAACTACGACAACCTTCGTACGCTACTAATTAATATCTTTGTTTGATAATTATCAGATAATTTCTGAAAATATATTTGAGATGCATAGATACGATTAATTACGATCGTCGTTGGAATTGCGGAAAGCAAAGAGTGATCGGAGATTGGGAACTAAGATGCCAAGAGGAATATGGAACCAGATTTGCGCCAGGCTCGATCAATAATAACGCTAAATTACGTAACAATAGATTACATATAGGCGTATACAAAACGAGACAAGCGAGATCGTGTGTCTAACGCCGGACATACGAGTATGTAACTCTCGTGACACGCGGATGACCACATTGACTAAAGTTAGAAGCGCGAAGTTAAAAGGAGAAACCAGAAGAACACGAGATGCGAGTGATATCACGATTCCTCTTCCTTCTCTCGTCGATCAGCCGCTCGTTCCTCGCTCTCCCGCGTGGAAATCGAGAACGAAAACGATAATGGTAAGAACATAATGCGCGACAATGGAGTGGATACACTTGAGCAAGGCAAAACCAATAATATCACGTGTCTGCTACTATATAATGTCGCTTCGTGCTCGTGATACACGACCCATGATATATATTTGAATTAATAAATATACAAAGTACGAGAAATACGGATGTTTCCGCGAATTTTAAGAGAACTTCCAACACTGTGAGAAAGTTTCGACGAATCGCACAACGACAAAGTTTCCGAGGGCAAACTGCAAAGTAGCACGATCCGTCCTGCATCCACGATCCGTGTGTACGCATTGTTAACACAGATTTCATCTCCGGTACAGCCAACAATATACACGGCGAATAGCAACAATTTAACACGGAACAACTAACGGACAAAACATGTTACGAATTACAACTATAATATATGTACATAAACCCTGGAAACCGTTACAGACCCACGTGTACGAATCGAGGAATATAAATCGAAGCTCAAAGGATTAATCGGTATTGTTCTTGGCTCTGCCGTGATATTTCTGGAGAGAGAGAGAGAAAGAGAGAGAGAGAGAGAGAGGGAAGGAATAATAGCATGATCAAGAACCAAAGTAGATGATGCTCGTAATGAATTGCGGCTATGGTTAAAACCGAATGCTAATTATCCGGTAGCCGTAGTGTTTGCGGCTACGATAATAACGATTTTGTTGTATTATTTTTATATTCATTTATTTGTTTCATGTGGCTAATTTTGAAATATAATGACGTGGGAGGACCGATTCTAAGAGTCTGAGAGGTCTCGCGAATGCATAAAAGTTAATCAATTCAAGGACTTGTGGACAACAAATAGTTCCATTAATCAACCAAAATAGGAAAAGTAGGTCGCCAACGATTCTCCGAAATTGAAGAGATTTCAAGCAAAGTTCGTTTATGAGTGAACTATAGTCGCGATCTCTAATGGCTGTTCTTTTTTTGTTCGTTGTAAACAAACCCGAGAATGCAATGGTATATATTTTCTATCAACTTTAACGTCGTAAAATTATATTTTGTTCTGTAAAATTTTGCATTAGGACAAGAGAACGATGCTCACGTGTTTTCAACGAAAGAACGAAAAATCGGTGAAAGAACATTGGGAAAAAGAAGGATCTCTCTCGGAACTCTCGAACGAACGAGCCTGCCACCCATTATCGTTACACGACTAATTAGCTCGAATACGCGACGCGATTCCGGACAACGATTTTATTCGCGACGCTTCGCATTACCGCGTTCACGGCCGCTAATTTCAGTCTGTCGTAGAAAATTCAGAATTTCGAGGCGAAAGGAACGCTCAGTCGAACGAAATTAACGAATTGAATTCGTTATATTTTCAATGTTCTTCTTGACTCTCTGCAACGCCGTGACTGCCGCATTACGGTTTACAGATTCAATTAAAATCGAGCAAACACCGTATTTCCTATTCTACGTGATTTTAAAGAGACCTTAATCAAGGAAATCAAGGCGTGAGCAAATTGCGTTTAAAAATTCGGATTTTAATAGTTCGTGATTCGCTTGAAAGATAAATCTAAATCTCTAAAGAAACTGTTGTTTCGCTATTTATCATTGAAAGCACGAATCTCTGATGCAAAAAGATAATCTCGAGTAAGAAGCAAACGTCAGAAGCCGATGCTTTTTCTGCAACAAGCAGTCAGATACACGAAGGTTCGACTCAATTAATAGATTAATAGAGGACGTCGTTAGCCCGATTCCAGGATCGTTCACCGTACCAATCCTTGCATCGATTTCTCAGCTGGATGTTAGAGAGATCGAGAAAGCCAGTCGAAGGCGGTTGATCTTTCGATGGTCGCTGGTTGCTTGCGGCCTCTAAAGGGATTACGTTTCCTCTCGGGGACAATTCGTCAAGATCACGTCTTGGATCAGGCCACAGAATCGTGTTGTTTGTTGCTCTCCGATAATAGATGCAGCATAATCGCTGCGGTCGCCCTGGCACACGTGCTATCGATTCTTCAAACCTGGTTTCCGGATCCTCTATGGCAGCTTAACGATCGCTCCACTCGATTGGCTAATAACTTTGAGATCAAAGCGCTGAGAACGTGGCAAGAAAATGAAGGTCCTCCGATAGAGTAAGCGTTTTAGGGTAAATTATTCGAACGAAGTTTAGACCAAAGAATTCTATAAGGGCCTACTTATTAAATTGCAAATTCATAAAATTCATGCAAATAATTTTTACAACTTTTTGGCACACATGTATACAGTTTGAATTATTATTTCATTCTGATTAATTAGTATCACGTTCTGTACGAAACGAACGGGTGTGCTAATAGTAGAGTATAGTTATAGGGATTAACATCTTAAAGCATCGAACTAAGCAGAATGCTCGTGTATTCTAAATTTACCAAGAAGATGCTAAGAATTCAAAGAACGCGTCAAAAATGTTATATTACAGCTTGATAAAAAGCAATTGTGACTTAGTTAATCGTTGTTTGTCGGTTTTCTAGCGTGAAGACGCCCGTAACGTCACGTACGCGTTGCCCGATTCCGCATTTACGTAATCGCGTGAGCTCCTTGTTCAAGCTTGACGATACGACACACAAGTTGAGATAGAAGTGTACACGAAGTGAATCACCTCGAACAGTGATAACGGGCTCCTCGTAAACAAATGGTGTAATCTTTGCACGATTTTTCTCATGACCGGATGTAACACAGTACCACGATTGTAGTTGTAGTAAAGTGTAATAACAGCATATGTAGCGAAAGATTATAGAAAACAAAAAGCCAGTGCCAGCTATCGCTAAAGTTGACAAACTTTTCTCTTCTACGATTCTACGCAAATATTGATGTGATACAAACACGGAAAGCTCGGTAATACGTTTCATCTCCGGTATTTGGTAACTTTTTGCAGACTTTGACGAAATGCATAAAGCGATTAATTTTCACATGGGATATAACGATTTATCGTTGAAACTCGCACGATTGATATAAAGTGGCGATCCAGTCGACGACCGATCGCGGTCGGTTATTCACTCCGCTGAAACGTGACTGGAACGTGGATAGAGTGGAACGCTAAATAATATTTGATCAGACCGCGAACGCAGCCATTAACCGGCAATCTCACCGTATAAATCAACCAGGCTGAACTCTCGGTTTGCATTTGCCGTGATTTCTGCTTTTTCAAACGATTTCCGGAATTTCGTGCGCGACAAACAGAAGGTTGATCGCGGTAAGACGGTTGACGTCAATCTATCACGCGGACGCGTGCTCGTATTACGATGAATTACGTTCATCGGAAACACCGGCGCTCTCTCACATCATCGAACAAGCCTGAACGCTCGCGCACACGCTATCGTCATCCGCAGGTGCGCTGGCTTGCAGAACGATGAATTATGCGCACGTACACGGTGGTGTTTCGTAATTCGGCGAGATGCGCCGGATAATCGGTCTGCCCTCTTCCGAGCCTCGTCGTTTCCTGTTCCAGGAAACCAGCAGGAGGTCTCTGGAATTATATCTGGCACAGGTATTACATTTAGAAGCGGATAGAATATTTATTAGAAGCAATTTCGATACCGATCAACTTCATGAGCTGCCTTAATCTTGGTGAATTTTCTAAGGATACGTGAAGCTTTGAATATTCCGAATGGTCATCAGGTTTCTAACATGAATCTGAAAGAAGAGAAAGCGCAAATATTGCCGTAAAAGGGACAACTGTTGTATCAAAGACAATTATTCGTATCATTATTTGTAAAGTCGTCAAAAGAGTGTAAACACGCATATGTACATCAGCGATGTTTATTTCCAAAAAATTGTTCTTAATTCTTCTTACTCTTATCTCTATATCATATTTGCCAACAGATCAATCTCCGGGAAGAATAATAACTTTGAGGAATATCCTCGGTCAATTTTATCAGTAGATGGATCTCCAAAAGGAACAATAGTCTAGAAGAATGGCTTTGGTTAATTTTGTCGATAAATTGGTATCCAAAAAGAAGAAACCGGAATAACAATAAATTGGTTCTTTTGACACTTGCGGGGATGTCTCGTAAAATATTATTCTCCGTGACAATAGCTGACTCTGTATCTAATTTTCTTGCTTCGCGCGCGTATATATCTCTGAACATTGTAGCTTCCGTAGAATTTTATACGTTGGCGAGCAAAGTCCGGCGAGTCCTCGAAACAAGTAACTTTCAAGAAACAATAAACGGTAAACGCGGTTAAAACAAGAAGAGGAGAGACAGACAAGCAGTTGTACAAAGAGCGTGCGCGCTCAGAAAAGAGCCACGGAATAGAGTGGTCGTCGAGGGAACACAAACGGAACGGAACACTCGGAACGAACAAGCGCGGCAGCCCAAGCGCCAGACACTTTCGTCGGCGAATCCACGACGAGGCTGGTGTACACCAACTTACGCCGCGTTTACATTTGCATTTAATTCAAACATACGCGCTCGTGCATGCCGCTGAATTCCAATGTTTCTCTCGGCCGGCAGCCGCGTGTCGGGACTCCCGCTTTACTCTGCAATTGTCACCGTTTTCGAATCAGCCCCATTCCTCCCCCATTCCAAAATCCACATCCGCCCTTTCTCCACCTATTTCCTGCCCAAAGCAAAGATTAGTTCCTGCCACACATACCGTGTGCATATCAGGCCCAGCTTTAAAGCGGAATTGTATCCAGCCTCAACGAATCTCGGCACGTGTTACACTCCCGCGTGCCAGGCGACAGCTAACCGCGCCGGAATTGTGGTGTCCGCGTTCTTCCCTATTGCGCAGTGTGTCTTAGGGTATGACCGACTCTTTGAGAATCTTCGGAGCGAGAGGCAGAAGATGAAAATTCGTGCCAGATGGAATTCTGCTTCCATATCTTTTTATGAGGTATGGCATTGGATTCAGCCTTGGATTATTTTGCATTTGAGTCATCTATTGATGTGCGAAAGAGAGAGAGAGAGAGATAGACAGACAAACAGAGGGAGAGAGAGAGAGAGAGACAGACAGACAAACAGACAGACAGAGGGAGAGAGAGAGAGAGAGACAGAGTAATATTTATCCAAATAAAACCATATACGTTAGATTTTTATTCTAAATACCTGAGAAGTATCTCGATATTTTTTCATTTTGAAATCGTTTAAGCAGAGAATTTTTGCGAAAAGGACGTATTAGACACAAATTTAGTATATCATAATTGATAGCGCGTAGACTTACGGAGCCACCCTGTAGCGTACTAGTAAATGTATCGAGTGGTTTCTGTTACCGACATAATTTACAACCCTACGAATCCCTCTTAACACGTGCTACACCAGAATATTCCTTCTCACTGATTCTGTCTCTCTCTATCGTGGTCCTCGGCTTAATTTTAATACTCCGTATTATTTCGGTTCTTGAACACATGCAGTCACACTTTTAATTTCTCGCTGTTATTCAGGTAGCCTTATCATCTCGTTTTTATTCATTGCCAACTAGGTACCGGTTTCCTATTTCGTTACTGTATACTTACTTTGCTTTCACCTTTGTTTTATTATTTCCATTCTTTTATTTCTAATTCCTTTTATTTGTTCTGCTAGGCAAGGTTTCTCGGTTTCATTCTCCTTTACTCATTTATTCTCATTCCCTAGCACTTTACAATCTGTTTTCCTTTGCCTTTTGTTACCCACCTCTTGCTGTATTTTCCTGTTACCTCATTTAAATTTCTCCTATTTTTGTTTTCCGCAATATTCTTTCTTTCGATGATACCATAATTTTTTACCTTCAAGTACCAATAGCGAATCTATTAACTAGTTTCTAATCGAAAGATCGGAAATTTGCGTTACGAATCGATTCCTTAACAGACATCGATGTAGAAAGTTTCTAATCCTGAGAACTCGAATATTTTGTTAAAGTAGCTTCGCCGTTGTCGAACGAACGTCGTCTAATAATCACTTGGAGATCTAACTCGCGAATCGATACAGAGTTTCGAACATACTCAAACGCCGTAAATGATCTTATCAACGAGGAAACTCTCGATCATCGACAAAAAGGCTATTATGCAAACTAACTGCTGGCTATCCTGCTCGTATCTATTAGAAACTTGTCGAAAAGAACATTATACTACTTTGCCAAGTTTACCCAATTCATTCTGATTCTTAACAGCGATATCCACCCTCGATCTCGACTACAAATCCTGAAAATCCAACGTGGCTAATGTTCGTCAGCGATGGTATAGTAAAGTATCCCGCGGATAGTGTCCCACGAGAGAATTCGTGGATGAATAACCAAAACTGTACTGTCACGATAGGCTCCTCGGATCGATTGGAATCCGAAGGTCAATCTTGGTCAGTGACCAACTCTCGATCATCCCTGGTGAACAAACGCAGAGAGGTGGAGAGAAAATAATTGGATAGAAAGGCAAGCACACGCGTGCATCAACGCAGAATAGGGGAAACTACGAAACAAGGTACAACTTTTTCAAAGCAAACGACGAATGGCCGTGGCGCGAGGGGCGAGCGAGCGATGCAGAGTGTCCGCGGGGCTGATTTACGATACGCGCGGAATACGACCGAGAATTCCAATAGGAACGGGGATACTTTATTGCAACGGCTCCCCTGTGCCTGGTAAAGATTAACACGTAACGCGTGCAAAAATAGGATTACACCGTAATTTCCGGGCCGTCTCTATGCACACTATTGCACACGCGAAACGGGGATTACGCCCGGGGCCACCGCGTGTTCGAGGGAACGTTTGTATCACCGCACGCGGAAAACACTCCGTTATTGGCCGTTGCGGCTCGAAAACGCTTGCCGCCAGCGTGATTTTGCTTTGTGCGTGGAAATTCTCCTGACTGCGATGTATGTTTTTTTGCGAGGGAGACAATGATCAGCGTTGGTCGTATATGCACAGGCTTGTGAAAGTATTTATCACCTTTCATAAATGTATTACGCGCGTTACACGAAATATTTTAAAATTTCATTAGCATTGTTACGGTGATTATATTGTTAAAGTTTGAAACGAATTTGAAAATGTATATATATATACATGTATGTGAATTATCTTTAGCACCATATTGCGTTTGATGACATATGAAAATTACACTTGCTAGAGGTGTATTCAACACTTTTTATGTATCCATTTTTTATAGGTTCATTTTTATGGTTCATATACCTTTGCGAGTCAGTGTACAATACGATATGAACTTTACTATTGGAAAAGTGCGTTTATACGTCTTTTAGTAGAGAAAGGGTGATTTAGTGACCGCTATGACGGTTTCTATCTACGTCAAGATCTAGAGTCCTTTGTTAAATAAATGGAAAAGCTGTCAGTCTTGAATCCATCGTATATTTATGCCCGCCTTTGGGAATTCGATACTTTTGAAATAAAATACTGTGGTTGATGTTCGGGATATACAGGAACTGGAGACTATAGTTAGAACGAATCAGTTCGATGATACAAAGGACCAAGTTTTTCCTTCGAAGGCTTCGTTTTGAAGGCTCACCGACACGAATGGTGAATATTTATGCGCCAGCTGGATACCGTTGGAGGAAACGCAAAGCGCAAAACCAGGGATTCATTGTTCCCGATACAGCTGAGTCTCTCCGATTCACCGATAAACGCTAAAAGCGGCCACGACGTCGGGACGAGAACGACACCGTTAACGATGACGAAACGCAAGTCGACCCAGTTCCACCCTCTTGCGCGTGCACACACAGACGAAAAGCTGATTTATCGCGGACGCTTCCCTCGCACCGTCCGGCGATGGTACATTAAACTCTCCGCGAATTTATGGCGCATTATTTCGAACAAATATATCTTCTTCGTTGGTAACTCGCATCAACTTCCAGCCATACCCCATTTGCGTGAGACTCGAAGGAAAGATGAACAAGTCGGCTAGAAATAGAGCAGGGAGTGAAAGGGAAACAGGAAAATTCGCGATGAGATAAACTGACCGAGAAACACAGAGATAGAAGGGGAAGAAAAAAATTCCCTTGTCTGATTTATGGATAGCAATCTCTTGGAGGTGCTCGAAATATCACGCGCAGAGGCGGACGTCCTTCCTCTCGGCAGACGATGCGCCAAACAAGGTCCTCCGATTCGCATCCGTACAGAAAATTGGCACCCATTCGGTCCAGTCGCTCGCCCGTATAATAAATGCCTGTGCCGGACATCGTGATGCTCCCCGGAAACCAACGGACGTTGTCGTGCGTTCCACGATCAAAAGACATCCATGTGAAAGGGTAAAAAAACCTCGAGGACCCGGACGAATTTCGTAGTAGCCTTCTGGTTTGAATTATGGAATAATAATTTGAGAAAAATATTCGAGATGAATTATGCACTTGTGTAAGAGAGAACGTGGTATTTTTGCTGGAAAGCAAATTGACAAATGATAACACAGTTCGTTTGAAGTCTAAAAATCAAAAATTTTCTCGAATCAAAGATTATTTCCTTCTGTTATATTACTATCGTAAATTTTTAAAAAGACCAGCTATTCGCAATACTTGTTTGAGTTATCAGTTGCTTTACACTGCGTCAAATCAATAATTGCAATCATATCTTGTTCGCAGAGATTCCGCGAAGATTATATTAATCTAATCATCTATCTCGATCATTACTATAATCTGGTCATTCAACGTAACGATAGCAATTCGGCACAGCAGGTGACAATACGGGCGAATTACTTTGATTATAGTCATTATTCCTCCTCCTTTGCGATAATAGTTATTTCAGTCACATATGCTACCACCTGCATACACATTCTCCTGTTGCATATATGCGCTACATCAGAATTTATGATGCACGTGTGAGATTAGATCTCGGACATCTCTATTGATATGCATCATTGCACACTCGTAAACTTGTGAAGTGTAGGAATAGATAGTAAAAGATACGGGTTGTATTATCTCTCTCCTCCTATAAGCAGTGTCTCCTTCTTCTACTCGTCATTTCATATAGAACAAGTATTATCAATTATTGACATTATTCGTCAGCAAACTAAATGGACGCCTAAGCACATGGATATTTACTACCTTTTACACACTATTTATACTACTCTTCCTCCTCTCTTCTGCGATGAATATTTCTTAAAATTTAACTTTCAAAGTAGAAAATCTATTAGAAGACCGTAGAGATGAATGAATTCATGGTGTACTTAATTTTTGAGAAATGAAAAATCAGATGAAATAAAACCGAACAACCATCGGGGATCGAACTCGAACCTAACACACAGTAGACAAGAACCGTACCTACTCAGCCATCGAGCTCGTGTTCTTGACCTTCGATTCCCAACTTGTAGTAGTAGTCGGAGATCGATCTTATAGGAAAAATGGTTCATATTACAAGTTTTATATATAATGTCAACGTTGTTTTACATACACGCGATACTAGTCTTCGTTATTTTATAAAAATACTTTCGAAAATGTTACTTATTTTACCGTTGTTCTTTTAGCTGCTTCTCGTCTTTTCATTCATAGAATTTGAATAATATTTATCTTCTTCTCTAGAGAAGTTTACTTCGCTCTTCTGTCAAGACACCAGCATCAGCTAAGATCCAAGGTGAATTCTTATGCACAGTGTCAAAGGACAATTCTCAGAAGTCCAGAAATTTTCACTCGAGGGAGGGGAAGATCGTTTCTGTTCAGTTTTAATTTTCCATGTCTTTGTGGAAGTTTCTTCGTCTGGAAGAGGTATTCGAAGGAAAGGAAAGTTTTTCCTCGAAAACGGAATTCGACAGCTGCTCCCGCACCCTTTTTGAACGTGTCGACTCTTCGAAAGAAGGGACAACGAAGAAGAACAGATTCGAGTGAGTGAGTTCCGTAACGTGGCGCGTACTTCGAGGTATTCGACAGGGAATTTTTTCTAAATTTGGAAAGCAG
Organism: Bombus vancouverensis nearcticus; assembly: GCF_051014615.1. NCBI lineage: Eukaryota > Metazoa > Arthropoda > Insecta > Hymenoptera > Apidae > Bombus > Bombus vancouverensis. The sequence continues at coordinate 4,732,972 of NC_134925.1, forward strand.
GACGGGAGTCGCCTCGGGTGCTGCTTATGACAGGTGAGCAGGCATGATCGATGGATAAACTTTACGGATAATTAGGTAACGGCGTTCTCTCTATTTACAGGCTCGCGCGTTCCATCGTTGAATGCCACGCGAGAAGCAGAAGCGTCAATTTCGCAAGGAACGCGTCGAAGGAAGCTGGAAATTGCCGCTCATGAAACGCTCCTTTCGTTTTCCTCGAACGGTTTTTCATTTCGCTGTCTGCTGGTTCTACTTGTCGCACGAAACGCAGTCGCGTAAAAATCTCGTAAAACGCGCAACGATGTCAAAATTTCCGGATCATTTAAGGCTATACGACGTAATAAACTTTTTATGGAAGTTCGTCGGAGAATTTGTTTCGCAGCCGTTTGTTTGTATTTTATTTTCTCCTATTTTCCCTCGAATGCGCCGGCTACGGTTTACGCCATAGCCGAAGACGAGACCAATTCGTTTCATGGCCGATCGACGGCTACGTGTGAACGGTTTCAATTTTACATGACCAACAACCGAAGAGAATAATTGATCGAATTAGCAATTCAATTCCTTCGACGGCGATCGATCCGCGTGGCCGATTCGTTTTATCCGCGAATATTTTACAGCAACGATCTACACACAAAAGAGACCAACGTTAGGAGGTTGCAGCACTTTTGTCACGTCCTTGAAGAACATGTGTTTCGACGATTTGCTAGCACTGTAGTTAGCTTCATCAGAGATTGACTGATATACTAATGTCAATCAACTCCTGATAAAGCCAGCTGCCATGCTGGCACAATGTCGAAACACAGTTTCCTCAAAGACGCGACTCATACACGGGGGAGCCTTCATTCCAAAAATTCTACAATGCCAGGCTATAGAACTGTCAGAATTGGAATTTTTCTTTCCCTAGCACTTTATCCTGCGTTGACTCTGCAGAGCACAAGATATCTATACTAATAACTATAAGTGTTGCGATAGCTACTGATCTTCTAAGAATTAAATACTTTTCTGTTGTCTAGTTGTTTCACTGTAAATATATTATATTTTCATCCAGCTCTTATAAATTTATTACTTGTACATTATATTCGCCGTATGCAAAATATTAAATAAAATAAAATTTGTTAGAGTTTTCCAATAAATATAACGACAGGGTGCCCTAATACTTATGACCGGCATGTCCTTCAACACCCTTCTTCGACGATGTATCAGCATATTTTAACGCCAACACGCCCCAAAATGTCTTGTCTCGTCACTCGGCCCGGCAGACAACTTCTTTATATCGGATGTGCGCCGTAATCTCGCCAGCGGTCGATCGATTCGGGCGCTGACAGGGCTTGTCAAACGGAGAACAATCTCTAACAATTCCGCGTCGATTCTTTACCGAGCTCCTGGGACACTCGACGTTGCTGCTCATGAATATCCGCGAAAGCTACAGGCCAGAAAAGAGGCCGCAAAACGTCCCGCGGAGACGGCGTCAGTCACCAGACATCACGTCGACTTAAGAGTATTGGCAAGTCTCTTACTAGTGGCGTAACACGATTTTCATTTCCAAAAAGGATAATTTTCCCTCTTTGGTGCAACTGCCACCAAATTTCCAACCGCAGCGACGAGTAGTGTCTATTGGCCGTGTTTTTACTGAATGTCAGTCACAGAGGAAATCTCGATCGTAGAGAAAACGAGTCACGAACAGACACTTCTCGCGCGGAAAGAAGGTAATCGAGAAACGTTTCCCTAGACTCGACACACACGTTAGAAGACTTTTGTGCGTCACTACCGAGAATCGATCTCGACGAAGGAGAAGTATAATCGAAAAAAAATTTTTTGTTTGGGTAGGTTTCTCGTTCTTCTGCGGAATCCTGTTGCATTCTCCTTTAAATTTATATTTCCTAAACACTTTGTCATATCTCTGTTTCTTCTCAATGTTCTGCGAACACCTGTTTTATTTTGCAATCATTTTTGCGCGGCTTGTACACTATTATAATTACTGCCAGTCAAGGTCCCTCACACGTGTTGCCCGTCGTAAAAGTGTTAAGGAAAATTCAACGAACTCGATCGTGTTCCTGTTGATGAAACATCTTCTGAATCATCAAATTGCTACCATTCGGTCAAACCATCGCCGCAACAGAAGCATTGATCGAGTCTACTTGCATACTAGCGTGGAATGTTTGTCCTGCGGCAGATGGACTGCGAGTGGTCATCTAATTATAGCCAATTCGCGGATGCAGCTTTCAGCTAGTTCAACAATGAGCTTCCCATTAGCCACTGCGTTATTCTTTCGACCAGTTTGATTCGAGCAGGCGCGCACTCGATGTCTCGCGTAATTCCCAGAGCTGAGTGCAAAGGAACCGAAATGCATTTGCACGGAGGGAAATGCAGAATACATTTCCGGAAGCGTTTCAGTATTACTGTACTAGCGGTGAGAGAAGTTTCCTTCCAGGAAAGAATTGAATTAGCAGCCGCGACGCGATGCCTGCTGGTGCTGATTAAGGGAGCTGCCAGTCATCAATGCGACTTCTGCAGCTCGAAAATAATACGCTTCTAATAAACGGGTTACAACGTTCCTGGCCAATTAAACGGGAAATGACAATTACAAACGACTATGTAGTTCTTTCCGCGCGAGTTAACTCTGTGGAACGATGAAATCGACCGGTTCCTTAATCTGAAAGGGTGGCTTTCTTTTATCCGTGTCTTTATTACCAAACCATCACCCAGACAGTCTCTTCAAAAAACAAAAATCTTAAATCATTGTCAAAGATCGTTCGTCACGGATCTTGTTGCTAAGTGGTTCTTGCTTGCTCGAATTAATATTGTTAGTGAAATTTTACAATTTACACGTTACAGCTATACTAATAAATTCACTCGTAAATACCTGCACAATAGTATTAACGAAACAAATAAAATTGCATAAGTAGATTGCACAAGATACGCGTCAGTCGCTTGTTATACTTTGTGTCTTTAGATTGCATACAACAGTGTAGCGGAACGAAGTAATATTAGCGACGTAATCTGTAATTTATAAAATTGCAAAAGCTGCTTATGCAACGGAATTTCACAACCTGTAACGTGTGAATTCACTAATACTAAGCGTTAGGCCTAGGTCGACGCGTCTTGAGTTTTCGACTGTTTCAATGACCTGATCGTTTGAGTGACCATCGTAAACCTAAACTCAGATAGTCCTCATGCATTCGCATACAAACACACGTACAGATCTATGTTTCACAAATCATAGTTCTCGTTGACGTCTCGACGTCATCGGTCAATGACGTTAGCCTTGTGCTTGGATGTCCAGAAAATGTGTCGGCACCAACTAGCAGGCCGGTGAGTTTCAATAATCAAACAGCAATCAAGAGTTCTCCGATTCACGAGCGTTGCACGGTAAGGAAAGAGAGAGAGAGAGAGAGAGAGAGAGAGAAAGAGCGCGATCGTAAATCGATTGGACGGATCGAGAATCGCGTCAGCAGATGCTCGAGATACAAGTCCCACCGACGTGGCCGGAACGCGTGTGTATGCGTCGGCCTACTCTGCAAACTTCGCTCCTCGCCCCTCGCGTCCTTTTCTCTCTTTCTTTCGCATATTCATGACGTCACCACACCCCTACCATCGTTTTCACCATTACTACGATGCCGCCACCCTCCACCCCGCTCATGGTTAGGGTAGAATCTGGTAGAGGTCGATACACCCCCTCGCGCCCTCCACGGCGAGGCAAACTGGCCTTCTACTTCTTCCCTCGTGACCCCGTGTGTTCTTTCTATTTTCCTGCCTCGCGTGCTTTCTCGCTTTCTTCTCCATTTGTCTCTCAACGTTTCGTTTCCCCATCCACCGTTTTCGCTATTTTTCCTGCCCACCCCTGTCCAACTGTGCATACACGTCAACCTGCTTGTATGTGCCAGCAAAGTTGAAAAGAGAAGAAGGTCGGATAAACGATGTCGGTTCGAACACACGGCGCTCGGAGGGTGGAATAGAAAGACGAAGGGTAAATGAGAAAATAAGGGCTGCGACGTGCCTGTAGATGATAGAGAACATAGGTAGAAACATTTAAGGACAAGAGTTATTCCGAACATATGATAAAAGCATGACAAATATCGGTGTTTAAAGACGTTAAAGCGATACATTTGTCGCGGAAACAAAATATAAATTCATAATTGTTAACTCTCTCCGATTCTCTTAGTGCAAGCAGGCTTCATACAATCCAATTAGTATCAACAGTCTCGTGTTTCTTGCTTACTTTGTAAGGGGCAATCGTTTCACTGATGAGACCTACAGATAGCCGAACAGCTTAACAATTCGAATAAATCTGGAGGGAAGAACAAGTGCAAAAAGACATGGTTTCCTATGTATTCATCCGACCACAGACGTCACGAAAATAAAGTTGAAAGAAGGGTAAGGAGAAGAAAAAGTGGAAGGAAGAAAAAGAGGGGTGAGCACGGTGAACTAAACGATGGAGGAAAAAAGACAGAGGGAAGAGGAGAACACCGGGATGCGGGAGGGTCGTGGAAAAAGTCGGCGTAAAGAAATCAAGCGAGTCGAGCGAAGGGAGTGAGGGCATGACGCACACTAGTTCCGTGGCGTGCATGCGTGTTCGCGCACGCAGTGTTCGCTCGAGTGCTTGCTCGAGTGTGCGTGAGTACATGGTTGCATATACGGTCACGCACACGCAAGCGCGACTCAGTATGACGTCACAAGGGCGGGGTCCTCGTTAGCAGCACTCTGCCGGTTCACTGGGACGACGAAGAGGCGAGCAACACGTGGAAAAGGGGTCGTGTCGGACGACCGGTGCGCGTCCATCACCTCCAGGTCCGCACCCCTCGCTCTCTTCAGCCAACTTGCCCTGCGAGCGCTTAAAAAGCGCCTTGTCTTCTCCTTGCTTGTCTCATAACTCGCTGCATCGCCTTTTTCCTTTGGTTCTGTTCCGCGAGCAACCCCCACTTACGCCTCTTAGTATCGGGAAAATTGGGCAAACATGGTATCCTGTTCGATGTTCAACGTGAAGATTTTCTGTTTGTTTCTAATCATGCTTCGTACTGCTAGGTGCAGCGTGAAAAATTATTAATAGATTGTGCACGTTTATACGAATTTATGTTTTTATGAATTTCACTAATTTCAGAATGTGTATATCGGAACAGAATTAAGGTGAATGGTCAAGGCAAAGAAATATGGCGAATTTTAGGGGGTGGAAGATTCGATCGAAGGAAAAGGAATGAGTTGATTTGTCGGACGTAATTTTTTGAACCGCTCCACATGGGTTCCGAGACACGGGAAGTTGAAGATACTATCGGTTTAAAGCATTATTTCCGGCGACCCGCGTCCTCTGCGACCGAGAATACTGCCACTTCCGCTAGAAGAGCGGAGAGGTTGAAAGAAAATTTAACAATACACTTGCGTCACGATAAATAATGGTCCTGGTGGTATAAAATGATTCAGATCTTGGGACGGTGAAGCAGAAATCTTGAGCAAGAACTTTTTAGCGAGATAGCGGAAAATAAACCGTCTTGCAGTAAATCGAAATACTTTCTTTGACTGTATGACTGAAGAATAGGGGACGTTATTAGCAGAGTTTCATTTGAAACCGCAGGTAATTTATTCGATTGCCGTTTTGGAACAAAATCCAATAAAACCCAAAAACCAACTGTTAAAAATATTTCATCGTTTAAAAATATTGAAAAATTTCTCTGTAATAACAAATATTAATCCAGCTCTGGAATTCTGTAATCAGCAACTGCATAGCGTTCTGCAGACCAAAATGAAAATCGAATTCACGTATATCTCAGCGCGGTGCGAAATTCCGTAGACCAGCGTTCCCAAAATTCCGACACGTAGAAACTCGATGGAAAATCGTGGAAAAGTGCACACGAGTGCGGTTCGACGGTCGCCTGGACACATCACGTTGGAAGCTGAAGGAAATGTTTGAAGCCCCGAGGTCTACCATAAACCATTCGACGTATCCGCAGGGTGGAATGTTAGATCGATTTAGATCGAGTCGTGAAGGTTGGTGGCGCAGAAAGAGAGATCGGGAGAGAGTGAGAGAGAAAGAAAGAGAGTGAGAGAAAACGAGAAAGGGTCAAGCTAAAACGGCAAAGTAACTTCCTCCCAAAATGGACTGTGCGAACTAAAATCGCCACAAGTATCTGCGGTTCGTTCGGAACCGACTGTTGTTAATCTATTTTCCGGAAAAGAACCTGGTAGCTATCTACACGATATCAACGAAAATTACATCGAGTTACGAGTCAATTTCCAGGTAGGAGAAAATTATCGGTGTTTTCTAAAAATTGGTTTCGAACTCGTCCTGCGTGCTTGTACCCAGCTCGTTATTCGAACCTTTAAATATTCGTTATGTTAAAAAGCAGCACTCGAGGCAGCTGGTGGCAATGCTTCACGACCAGAGTAATTTCATTCGTCCACAGGTTCCCCAAGGACGCTCCCACAAACAGGAAATTAACAAACGGCCAGCGAGTCCGCGTTTTTCCCCATTATATCGTATATTTACCAGACCGCCGATTCCCCTTGGAATATTTCAAACAATTCCTCGTACCGCTGAAAATTTGAGCGATCCATTAACGGCGTAAGAAAAGAATTCGATCGGGTTTCAGCTGTCGAAATACAAAGAAGAAAACGGATGGAACGTAGAGTTTTACGAGCGCCTCGTTCGAAATGGTTCTGCGTGCTGATATAACGAATACGTTCAATCCTTATCCCTTAACTAATTTCGTCTCAGACACACTGATGGTATTGTACACGCGAAATATAACCTTTTTACTACCGCGTGTTCCTTACTTTTACGTGATTGCTCAAAGATTTCTTGGATTTTCATAGACTACAGAACGAACGATTTACGTGTGCAACGTCAGCCAGTGAAACGTATCTGATGTTTTACGATGCCACGATACACAAACCGCGGTTTATAGTCGCGAATCGAATAACGGAAAAGGGAGCCATTCTTCGAAACGACGCGAAAATTGTTGCACTTGCTTTCAACGGTTCTTCCAGAATTTTACTTCCTCCGATCTTTGTTCTTCTTTCATCATAATCGTTACTAAGCGAACAATTTGTATTTACCACGATTCTAAGAACTGATGGATTCCTATCTTAAATACAAGTGATAGAATCGTCTAATACATTCTCCGAGAAGAATTACAAACGTAACAGCTTTCCAAGAACAGCACGATGATGATTGATGATGAAGTAGTGGAGATGGTCGAAATAAAAAATTCTCAGAAGATTTATGATTCTTTGATTCGTATATACAGTCGGAAGCAAAAGTTTACATACACCCCTAAAATTTGAAGCATTGTAAGAAAAGTGTTATCTGTCGCGTTATTTTTTTATATGAGATTTGATAAAAAATACCAATTAATTAAAATGTACTTTTTGTGAATTCCGTAAGAACATAATAAGTATTGCTGTTGTTGCAAATAAATTGACGTGTCCCAATACCTAAGAATCATACTGTAAGAAGATCGGAAACTTAATGTATGGTGAATGAGACAGATTCGACGGACGATGGAGAATCGTAGTTGAACAGAGACAACAGACGCGTGGATTGCGTATCATCTTCGTTCCCTTACCGCCTTCTCCGCCGCTGTTACCGTAACAATACGTAATACGACGTATACGTATACGAGCATTACGTTTCCTGTTTGCGTTATGACTATGTACGCTTCGTCGTATTAGTCATTTGCCCGTTATTGACCAAGTCGAACGGTCGCGAACAGAACATACAATAATTCTCCGGTATTCATCGTAATTGTGACGTTCCGCGTTATCGTGGAAAATTTTCATTGATGGAAATCACGGAGATGAAATGTTGTTTACGCACATTGAAACGAGTTCGTTCGAATCGCCATACTTCGTGGAAATTATTGCCGCGTTATATACTACATCCAGTTTCCAGCTAGATCTCGTTTCTGAATCAAATTTACCCCCTTGATTAATTAGGTAGATTTTAGTAAATAAATTAACCTCTCGATGCGAAATGGATGATACCGAAAGGCCTTCTCGAAAAAGCATAATCGAGTACGGAGAGTCGTTCCACCTTGTGGTCAGAAACATTTCCACCAATCTCTATAATCCTTTACCGACTTCATATAACGGCGAATGCAATTACTGGTGAAGGTAAAAGAATCTTCATCGAGTCTGCATTAAGGCAAAAGTAATTCGAAACACGATATACAGGAAGGTACTTCATGAAATATTCGAGGATGATTCACGATGGAAATACGATTCCTTCCAACAGAATCTAGCAGCAGGATGACCTATTCCTTTTCTTTCCGACCTTGCACGCAAAGTCTCGCGCTAGAGTTCACGAACCTTCCCCACAAAGAGTTTTTATGCACTCCACTTATTGTTAGCTGGGTCCGATACCAGAGAGCTCGCGTGGCTAATTTTAAGAAAATCTCCGAGCTAATTTTAATGCGTAATTTTACGGTGACTGACCTCGTAAAAGGACCCTTAGACGACGAAATTTATCACAGTTCGGATAACGCCTTTTTCTTCTTTTTCTGCCCTTTTTCTATTCTTTTCTTTTTACGTGCCATCAATAAATAACAGGAACTCATAGTTCCTCGGCAATCACTCTCGCGTGGACCTCGTAAACGAAGCTTTATCGGCCGAGTTATTGCGCCGTGGAAAGAGCCTAATGCAGGGAAGTTTCCCTTTGTCGATCCGTAGAAACATTTGCATCCAGCGTGATATCGAAATCCTGACGAGTTCGAGGAGCGGAACAAAGGGTTTTAACGCCGATTAAACGGATCGCGTAAACATCCTAGAAATCGCAAGCGTTTCGATCGCGTTAACTTTGGGAACGTGGTAGCGACGAGCAAATTACAAAGTCAATGCGCATCGCCCTCCGTTGGAAACAGCGAAACGGTTTCAAAGTTCACCGGCAGCGATGAAATATCTTGGTGAGAAGTATGTCGAAGTATGCCGGTATACTCCACCAAAGAAATTTCGAATATAGGAAATTGCTTTGAAATTGCTCGGAAAGATTCTTCTAGATTTCAGAATAATCTTCTCTTCTTTGGTTACCTCTTCAAACATCCATGTCTTATCACCAGGACGAGTAATTCGACAAACATTTATCCAACACCTTTCCTGTCTCCCGTAATCGCACGTTTCTCTATCGATCTCCATTCGGATTGACGTAAATATTAACCCTCTTGATCTTCGCTATCAGATTAATTCCTCACGGATAGGTGGAAAAAGCTTCCTGCGATCGTCATCTTCCTTTTACATTTAACATATGAAAATCTTTCTACATTCAGTATCAAAGACATGCATATTGAAAAACATAATTCTTCAAGGTTCTGGAACTATCCATCGCTACAAATATACTACATGGTAACGTTATCGCAAATTGAAGTATCAAGCGACGACAACCATTGATGTAACTATACCTTGGACTGTTTACATTTTGTGGAAGAACTTTAAATCTCCGAAGTTGTTTGTAGATCGATGTTTCGTTTACAATCTTTTATTAATAGCGGAACGTCTAGAATTGAACGTCGTTAAGTTATTCTAAAAACATCCTGATTAACCAACCAAAAAACGGCATTCATGTTACCATAATCCACAAGAAATCCTCGTGTCCGAGTTTACTGTCTGACCTAATCCAGGACATGATCTCCTTCGTTGTTCCTCTAGAACTCGAATTATATACAGTAGATAACATCGGACTAGGTAAATCGCAATGATCGCTTCTCGTGCACGTTGACAGACAATGCTGGTCGAATTCGATGGTGGTCGCGAGGTGGCCCCGTATCTCTTCCCAAAACGAAGGAGTTGCTAACTAGTTTCTCCGTGCATGTTCTCCGGACGGGAACAATGCTGATACACGTACACACTGCGCACCAATACGTGTCCTATACACGGAAACAGAGGAGAAGCCTGCACGTCGGAGTTACGACAATATGCCGAACTTACCGACGGCAAACTTTCGGCAAAGAGACAGACGGAGAGAATGAGAGCAGCTCGCGGGTGTGGATGGGGATGGCAGCGTTGACGCGGCGTCGTCAAAGGAACCGAGGACGTCTGCCTTATGGATACACAGAGAGCAAGAGAGGGAGGGTGAAAACGAGAGACGCGGCCCTGGGCGTTCGAAGGGCGGCCGCGATAGCCACCGTTGGAAATTTCGAGCTCGAGAATTCTCCTCACCGTGCCGTGTGTCCTCTCGCTCTTCTGCCCCACTCCCTGTGTGACACAGTTTTCTTTTCCGCATACAGAAGGCTGTATTATGAGCGAGCGTATCGGCTAATTTTTCGACGTTCCTGAAAACTTTCGGCCCGATGCGAACGTGTTAAATTACGTTTAGAGGTTTTAATAAGCAACAAGTAGATTCTCCGTGCTCTCGAAATTCGAAATAATACATCCCATTAAAAAAAGAAAAAAGAAAAAAGAAAGAAATTAAGAAAGAAAAACGAGAACGTCGTCGTGTCGTCACTCTATCAATTATTGCCTCTGGGTTTTTCTTTTCCCTTAAAGAAAAAGTCAGTTATAAAGTTAATTCTATCCGGAGGCTTCTCGCTACTCCCGCGAATTAATGCCATGGCCCGGGTAATATATTCCGATTGAATTATTTTACACAGGAACGGCTGGATTCCTTTCTTTACGTCCCTTTATTTTGAATTATTCATCGCTTTGTCGGAAATTGCTTCCGTGCCACTTTCAATTACACGTTTGTCCATGTTCAACTTTCGCAGGGAACAGCTCATCGTCCCGTCTTGGCTCCCTTCCTCCTTCCCCCCCGTAATTTCTTTCCTTTTTCGACGTCTCGCGACGCGGGATAGCGGATCGTCAAGTTATCGAACTCCAAGTTATCGGTTCCTCGCCTCCAGGAAGATTCCAAACGATCGCAACTTCCAACCGTCGAACTTCAAACGACGAATCTGCGTTGGTAATGTCCCGTTCTTGCTTCTTCCAACAAGTTCCACGGTCGCTTATAAGGTTGCCGAGTTGTCGAAGTGGCATATAATTTCTAAACTACTCCCTCCCAGTTCGGAAAAGCGGTCACCAACATATGACCCGTAGCAACACGCGCGGTAGGCTCAGTCGTAAATACGGTTCACGGTCGCGAACCATCGGTTAGGGATATAGGAAAAGCGAAATTTAACCTATTTGTTTTACTATTTATTTAGTGGAAACTTCAACTTTTGTTAGACCGATAGAAAACGCGAACAAAATAGGATCAAAGTTTGCCCGAAGCGTGATTTTTATCTCACGTTCCGGCTGTCCATTTTAATTAATAACTGTCCCTTTTTAATACGATTTCGCCGTCGTATCGACGCGTTGAAAAATGTTTGCAAGCCCGCGGATCACATTTTTATTACGTTGGACATTCGAGCTGTCTGTATAATGACGAGGATTTTATTAGAGGGACGCACGAATTAATTTCACCTGGAAGCTTATCGCATCCCACGTGGCGATTAAGCGAAGAATATGTACGTGCAAATATCTGGATCGTTGGTTGCTGGCTCACGTAACAAAGAGAGCGAGGTGGCTTCGATCCGGGCCGATAGTTCGATAAAAATTTAATAAAGCATCGGAAAAGTATCGTAACCTGAGAACATACCGGGAACCGTTTAATGAAATTTTTATTGCCACCGTCCAGCCGCCATAGTGCTGGAAAACGCGGGCCGATTTACGAATAAGACCCGAAGATAGGTTCGTTAAAATTTCCCTCGACTCATAACGAATTCTCAAACACACTGCCGTCCGACAGTCACCGAGATCGAGCCTCAACGTCCACCGAGAGCGTTTCCAATAAATATTCTATGCATTCTTAAATCTTCATTTCGGGGACTAACTTTAAAAGAGAATACCCGATCAGCCAATTTCGTCCTTTAAACTGCTACCTCTATTCTTATTCTATCTCTTTTAAAGCCATAGAAAAACACCACACCCATAATGGTTTCTTTGGTAGTATCACCTTTAAAGCCGCGATCCAGTCGTGGAAAACGAGAACGAATCGAAGAGAGGAAGAGGCCGATTGTTGACGTCGGCCATCAACGACTCTGATCAACCGATTAACGTTTCGCTACACCGATGTCGGTATCGTAATCAGCGTATCGCGATCTGACGCCTGAATTGCTGATCGTCGAGCTCTTCTCCTCGTCTTATTGTGGTAGTTGCACGTTCATGAATATACCCTAGGGCTGGTAACAAGCAGCCAGCTAGAGAGCAACATAATATATTCCCGATCCGGTGGCTCGATGTTCTAAAGGCGACTATCAAGTTGTGGTCGCCTAATTTACGATCCCGGCAAATGGACGCCGGCTTTAGTGGACGCGGCTTCGGCCGCTCACTGCCGCCCCCCTCTTTTGCTTCTCGTTTTCCCTCGACCAGAGCTTCCAGCAGAGGTGAATCTTCCCCGGAGAGTTTGTTATCGCGGCGGAAAGCAACGCGTGAACTTCACGATCTAGGGAGCAACGTGAACAATTAAGTGGCGGCAGGGATAGCTCGAGGGGATGGCTATTTCGAATATTAAGCCCGGGGGTTGAGGGTGGACGCTTCCAGCTGCTCGCTGGATTACTTGGATAAATCTGGACCCAAATTCGGCTCGGCTGAATGGTTCGGATATAGAAGAGGATTGGACGGGGGATGTTTGGAATAGCTGGCGGAGTTTTCCGCTGAACTTGGCCTGGTTTGGTAATTATATCCGGCTTTATTGTATCTAAGCTATCCATTAGCGAGTAGTCTAATTGGATAGTTCAAAGTTAATTGAAATATTAAATATCCTGCTGCTAGTGTCACGATCACGATCTATGAAGCGGAGCGGACAATCGATCAACACGCAATGGATTACAGTCTGCTAGGCAATTGGAACGGCAGGCCTGGCGGTAACGCATCTTCCAATGACCCGGATGGTTCAATTGATCAGATCTAATCTGAGATTCGGGCAAATCGATCTGGCGAACAATGGGAACTGGCAACTGGTTGCCATTTCGTCTATTGGGTTTATAGGAAAGAGATTTATCATCTTCGATCGATCGAATAATTGCTAACCGACTCTAGGAAATCTCCCTACCTTTTCCTTGCTTAAAAGCTGCACGAACGTAAAGATATCATAGATAAGATTGCAAAGGGAAGAGCAAGCTACGCTATCAGAATAAGGAGAACAGGCGTATTTTTTCTCCAACGGACCGATCGGTCGATGGTCCAAAGTCGACTGTCGGGCCGCGTCGGTCGGGTGCTGGCGGCGTCCCGACGCTTGCGCCGCAGCTCTCGCAACTCCGTCAGACGGCGCCCCGACGCTGGTACCGACGGACGGACCGGTCGGTCGGGCCACCAGTCAGCCTCCAGTGAGCTAGCCAACCTCTCTCTCTCCCTCTCGCTCGCTCTCTCGCGTGCACGTAGAGGCGCGCGCGCGCGGCCGCGTCCTCTCACCTATACGATAGCGTGCACACCCGCGCGTGCACACACATACATGCACACACGTTCACAAACATAGACAGAGTGCGGAGAATCCACGGACACGCGGCTCGAACGTCGGTGTGGACCGAGTTACACGTGCACATGCACACCAGTCGCTCTCGTTCTTTCTCGCTCCATCCCTCTCCACGAACTTTCTTCGTCGCACGCCCGCCTCGATCCTGCGAGGAGAGTCTCTATCCAGCGAACGACACGAGAGGGAGTCCGAGTTCCTGGCTCGTCCCTCGCGGCTGCAGTGCGTTCCCAAACATCCACGAGACAACCTCGAGGTGTCTGCACGTACGCACGCACGCACGCATCAGCCGTTCAAGGACCACGAGGAGAGAGGATTCGCACGATTCTGATACTCGCTAAATAGAATCTATCGTACGATACACGATCAGAGCCACGTCCGTTACCGCTTTTATCGTTTACTTTAGCTGGAAGTTTCGAACATCGAAAGATAGGTTTTCCCCTTCGTCGTTTCGAATCTCGTCTTCGGCAAGTGGTGTCCCGCGCTCGATCGTTCCATCTTCGTGTAAAATCGTCTTTTTCGAACTATCCTTGAACTTCGTCGAGTCGCAAGCTCGAGTTTCCCGCGCGTGTTTCGTCGTGTGTGATTCCAAGAGGAACCCGCGAGGATCGTGCGTGCGACGGTGGACCTCGTGACGGGCCAAGCGGAAACGACGACGTGGTAGGAACGTAAGGGCAATTCGAAGATCGTTGCTCCTCCGGTTTGCAAGTCTTTTGTCGAAGAATATTCCAAAGTGAAGCTCGAAGCGATCCATCCCGATGATAGAGAAAAAGTCCACGTTGCTCTGAGATTCGGAGGAAAAGAATCTCGGGGTCGAACGATAACGATCGACGATCGTCGAGTGGCGCTTCTCATGGGAAATGAGTCGAAGGAGAACGCGTGGTGGATGTCAAGCTCGATGGAGAAGCTAGCAGCGTGACGAGGGAAACCGTGATCTTCGCTACTGGTCGAGATCTCGCGAAATTACGGAGGGACGTGTGCTTCGTGGCTGGAAACTGAGAGTGTCGACGAACAAAGGGGAATAATCGAGCGAACTTTTGCCGTGTGTCGAGAGAACTTCGGTCGCTGTGTGATCAGCTGACGTGAATCGGTGGCACAGTTGGTGCAAGGTTACCCGATTCCGAACTCGAGGACACGGTGTGCGCGAATGAATCCTGTTGATCCAGGCGTGTGAAACAGGAGAGGGTTAAAGGACGGGCGGTAGGGAAAAGGGTTCAGGGACGTGTATCGACGAATCTCGAGCGTGTAAATAGGTGTACAGATGGGTCGAGGACGTCGACTTTGATCGAAGGAACGTGCTAGACGCATTCTCCTTTTTCCTTCCTCTCGCGTACTCATTTTCGTACCACGGTCCTTGCCATTTTCCTCCAACGATCTACGTGCTAGCACTATAATAATAACGTAATAATAACGTAATAATAAACCAGGATAAGTCGTTGCGCTACGACTTAAGGACCATCTCGCAACGACGTTGCAGCGACGATTTAATAAATCGAGCCTATCAGAGTTATAGAGAACCAAAGAGATTCTAAGTAGCAACGAGAATTACGTGTAAATGTGTATGTATAGAACGTTTACGGACTTAAGCTGGTTCCGCGATTCGTCGCCGCGTGTGTCTGTGTGTGCGTAGAGTTATATAAAATAATCTGTCTGTCGCGGAATATTTTCGTTGTCTCGCCCGTGGTGGGCGACGTTCGATTCTGTGTTTCCATTCGGTTACTAAACAGGACGAGTAAATTACGAGTTTAATCGTAAACAATTCGCTGAAGTCGCAAGTCGGAGCAGTACGGGTATATATCCAGCGCTTAGCCTTTTTAGCCGGGGCGCGATAATTAATTAGCTTGAGGGCGCCGTTCGGACTCGGGAATAAGCAAACGTAGAGCCAAGCGTGTACGAAAAGCTACGGGGAGTAGGGAAAGCTCGACGATGATATAGCTCGAATATCGAACGTCGTAAGTGACACGCTACACGACCCGTCTTGGTATCAATTTTCTCCTCGTCGATAGCTGCCGAGTAGATTTCGCGAACCAGTTCGTTTTAAGAATCATCGTCGGGCGATCGGATCGCGCGGAGGCCGTTGTTCGCTTAATTCGAAAGTGTCTGAGCTTTAATCTAAGAGGAAGGTAAAAAAGGGGGACCAATTTTTCACGCCCATTCTCAATCTCTATCTTTTCCTTCTTTTCCATCTTGGCCGCTTTTCTCTTTCTCGTCTCGCCGTCTAGCTGCCTCCCTCCCTTTCCCTATCCGGCTTTATCTCCTGAATCCAACCAGCCAGCGGACTATCCATAAATCTCTCTGTACGCTCTTTCCGTATTAACTCCGTCATCGTGAGACCGGCCGGAATACCAGGAATACGAAGAGGGAGTCGCAACTCACGCAAGCAATAAATCAAGGGCCAACCTACCAGCGCGACAACGTGGAACAGGAAGGTGGTACGTAGGCAATCACCAGGCGAGAATCGCCAAAAAATCAGATTCTAAAAGACTTTGGCCCACAACGAGCGAGTGATTCTACACCCTTGTTTGTCGGAGGGTGAAACTATATACAAAAGTACATACGTTTCTCACGAAGAAAGCGTATAGCCGAGAATATCCAAGTTCCCACGAACAATAGTTCGATACGGAAAGGACTGTGCGTCAAGTAACGAGTAGAAAAAGCAGCCGTTCCTTCCTTCCTTCCTTCCTTCCTTCCTTCCTCTCTAGTCGAACCGAAGAGAGATCCAGGAAAGAAGGAACGGATTATCCGCTGTCGCCAAGAAGCTACACAGGCCACACGCCATTGTCCGTTTAATGACGATGACCTCATCCTGAAACGGGCATGACGCCCCTGGCCTCGAGATGCGACGAGACCACTACCATTCTGCTGTTGCTGCTACTCGAGCTTGCACCCGGTGCACGCTGCTACTCGCGCGCGGCCACCACGTCCGCCTCGACTTTGTCGAGATAGCATCTACAGTCGACGGCGAGGGTGCGAGTGATGCCGCTCCTCGGCAGCATTATGACCATCGACGCCGCCGGTAGTCCAACTACGGCGTCCACCAGCGTCTTCGACGAGAACATGACGTGGTCTCGACCAACCGGTGGCACTACGTCTTCCACTAACGAGGCCCACTCGATTGATAGCGCGATCCTCACCGAAGAGCAGCAACTGCACCGGCTGATAGCCGCCGCGACCACGACTCACGACGATCGTGGAACCACCCGAATCCCCGATCAAGTCGACCAAGGACCAGACGTCGAACAGCGATCCTCCGACACCGGCAACGACACGGCTACCGAGGCAAACGTTCGACAGGTGGCACCGATCGAGAGAACCGGTGATTGTGCCTGCGCTAGATTCCGTGCTGGGGATATCGTGTCGGGTACCAGATTGCCCTTCCTCGTCACCGAACAGTTGGGCGAAGTGGAGGTCGCTAATACCAGCGCGGAAAGCACCGTTGCTTTCGATAGTACCACCGGTGGTGTCACCACCGACCAGGACGACGTGGAAGGTCTGAGAGAGCTGGAGCTGTTGTTCGGCTTGGGCGGCATTATGGAGGATATCGGTGGATCGTTCAACGATTCTTTCAACGAGAGTCTCTTGTTCCCGTGTAACGGCAGCCTGTGCAACGAAACGTCGTACGTCGTGTTCGGGGAAAGCTTGTATCCATCCGGATATACGCTGCCACACATCATTCTGGCATCCATCCTGGCCACGCTGTTGATGATCGTGATCGTCGTGGGGAACATGCTGGTGATCATTGCCATAGCCACCGAGAAAGCACTGAAGAATATACAGAACTGGTTTATAGCTAGCCTAGCCGTGGCTGATTTCTTTCTGGGCCTGGTAATTATGCCTTTCTCGTTGGCAAATGAAATTATGGGATACTGGATCTTCGGCTATTGGTGGTGTGACATTTACTCGGCCATGGACGTGTTACTGTGCACCGCCAGTATCATGAACTTGTGTCTGATAAGTTTGGACAGATTCTGGAGCATCACGCAGGCGGTGGATTACCTAAAGAAGAGGACTCCGGCCAGGGCAGCTCTGATGATAGCGCTCGTGTGGCTTTTGTCTGCTCTCGTTTGCATACCACCCCTATTGGGCTGGAAGAGACCTACGCCTGCTGAAGAATATCCCAAGTGTAAGGTAAGAGATCACCTTTTTTTTTCATTTCACGATTAAACATGTTCGCGTTCATCGTCCAATTTATACGATATTTGACAGAAATGAAATTGAATAAAATCTTATAAGGGAATAAAGTAGAGACGGAATAACGCGCAAAGGTACAGATGCTCGAGTCCTAGTCTGGTTAGTTACTGTTTAAAATACAATTTACTCGGTTGCACTCGAGCAAACAGGAGCGGGTAATACAAGAGTTAATTATTTCCCCGAAACTGGTTGTTAGGGGTCGGGCGGTCGTTGCAGATGACAGATTACGAGCTCCTGTTTCATCTTCCAGACGCGAAATTAAATCGGTCGTAGCGAGAAGGAGTCTAGAAAGCAAAAAAGACGACGAAATTTCTTCGCGATCTTTGAAACGACTTTTAGCGAAATCGTTTATCCGGCCGAGTGGTAACCATAGGTATAGATCGTTCTTACTTGACCGTATAATTTGTCCACTTATCACCGACGAATCCCGCTTGAGCACTTAATTACTTCCAATAGATGGATTCATTGTTCGAGTGGGAGAAACGATGGACCGGCAAATAGCGAGAATCAGAGATTCAAATTTATCGGATCAATTCGAGTTCCTTTTGCGATCGGGTACGAATAACGGGGTTGCATCGTAAACATACGAAGCTTAGACCAATTTTATTGCCATACTTATTAGATCGTTTACTCTTAAAATCAGACCTTCATTCAAATCACGTAGAAAAATAGACACGGTATACTAAAAAATTTCCTCGCACATGGTATTTTGTCGGTTTATACTGGTCACACAATCGGGCGGTCGCCTTTTATGCATCGGTAAAACTCACTTTCATGCCCAACCCCTCGAAGTCTGCTTATGTCGGCCTCCACAAAACGTTCTGCAAGATTGCAACTCTATCCCCCGATACTTTGTGCGCGTTACTGCTGACTTCTCTACAATTCCATCGTGTTTCTCTTTTTTTTTTTTCGCTATCCCAATTTCTTTCTTTCATTTCTGACTTTCTCCGAAAACACGGTTCCATTGTAGCGCAACGAGTTCTACTTCCGCAGCCAGATCCAATCGAAGTTGCGGATCGAAACGCGAATTTTCGTCGACGTTTCGAGGAACCCAAAGGTTTATCGTTCCCGTTGATCACGTTGTTTCCCGCTAATTGGAAGGCTTCGCCGCTTCATCGGTCGGTTGCGCGCGCGGTTTAATTAAGCCTCGCGCACTCGTGACTGGAACGCGAACTTTTTAACGGAGCGAATTTTCAGAAACGAGCCACGCAACTCGAAACCAGCCGGCCGCTATTAATACGCGCAATCGAACCTCGCGAGGCTACCTGTTGTTGCCGGCTGCAACGATGACTCGGCCAATTCTGGCTTCGCAATGTTAATAACCTTTGAGATCTAACGACGGGAAAAAGGTTTCGTGTTTCGCTTGTTAACCATCTACCAAGCAATTTTGCCTTTTGTTCTCTTAACAACGTGCCCAAGGCGTCGAGTTACGTTCGTTTAAATTTCGAAACCTCAATCCTATTACAATTATAGAAAAATTGTTTTAAAAGCCTACGTCACTTCTTTTGTAGTCTTTTACTTAAACAATTATCGAGAAATGTGACGATTATAGACGAGGAAGCTATTTAATTTAATCGTCATTATAATATCGAATATATGAATTTTTATAGTTTATATTCCAAATGCAATAATAATAACGTGCCGATGATCATAATAATTTCCCGATACTCGTTCAATGTTGCCTTTTCTGTCTTCGTACCTATGACAGGGAGCGTATGTTACTATGCGTTTGAAAATTAACGTTACATTATCCCTAACTAGTACGACTTTTCGTTGAGATCAGTTGGTTCTCTATAGAACTTGTTACAAGTTTCTTCGAGCAGGCATCGAGAGAAAGCGAAAAAGTCGCGTTGTAACCGAAGTTATCGCCTGTGGTGTTCAAAGGAAGCGTATCGTGACGGGGCGAGTCATTAGGTACACGCGAATCACGAACCAACGTTCGTGAATTTCGCGCGGCTTGAAGGATGAATAAGCGAAGTTGGTATGACTGAAGAGAGTGTAATAGGAGGAGCAGGTAGATGAAATCGGGTGACAGGGAACAGGACGCCGCGCGACGCGGAATCAAGGGGCTAAGCTTATCGGGCTAAGCCGCGCGTGTTGACTGAAGTCGGCATTAAGTTCGCGCGATACGGTCGAGTCTCTCTCGTGTAAAATCCGGCTCGCGCGCCATTAAGCGGCCGCACGGCGCCACGAGTACGTGTAATGCAAGAACACCGTTCTGTGTCGCGGATCTGATCATATCTTATTAAGACAATTTTGTTCTTCTGTTGATTCTATTAGCAGACTTGTAGCCTGTCATACGTTCTCTTTACGAAATATCAGATGTTTCCTGAAAGATAGACGAGGTATCGGCTGTCTTGAATTATAATTATATCGTGATGTAATGATGATATTATCGTGGTGTGAAAGAAAATCGTGTCACGGCATTGTATATCGAATATGAAGACTGATGATACGATTGGATTTATGATAGCTAAATGACAAAATGCTTTTCTTTTCATGTAAAATTTATGAGATTTAACTTTAAGAGATTTAAAGTTACGATCGCCTTTGTGCACAAACGCAGATCTCTTCAATTATAATCTCGTAGCACTGGTTTGAAATTTTCCTACTCACTCGGCTCTGCGCGATAGATTATTGCTACTTCCACCGGTATAAGGGACGTAATGGCTTGGTCCTGCGAGGGAAGTTCTCAACTACGAATGCTTAACGAAATGGCAAAGAAAGGAACAGAATTAAGCGACAAAAGCAACCAGGCGAACGCGCTGTCAGAGCGTACGGGAGTGGAAGAACGGGAAACGTCGAGACTTTTGCTCGTTTCCATCGCTTTTTTCCTCCTGGTTCAGCAAAGGCTGGCAAGCTAATCGCGTTAAAAGATTGAAGCGCAATCCTTCGTCCCTCTCTTCGGCCGTCTTCTATCAGCAAGTATTTGTCTCTGTTCATTTGTCACCGCTTCGTGGAGATTCAACGACAAGCGGCGCGGTGGTCGCGAGATTGTCAGCATCGTAATAGCGGTTCTACCGCGAGCCAGCGTTGAATCACGCCGGAGAAAAATACCGGCGCAGCCTTGAGGAAGATTCATTTCCGTTTCTTTCTCACCCTCCGTCCTCGACGATTCTTCAGAATCCTCGCAGATACGAAATTAGCGCGGTACGATTGTGCGAATATCGCTTAGAAACGTCTTCTTACCGATAACTGGCGCCACGAAATGGCTAACATCTTCTTTCTTCGAGCCTAATATCGCATTCGGCAAGAGCTGTAGTCTGTTATAGAGAGAATCGTTGGAATAAAAAAGCCAGCGTCGTAGTTCAGGTGGCGCCTTTCAGAGAGTTTTCGATCTAGCTGTGGTCTAGCAGACGCTGGTTTAGCGAATAGAATCGTCGCAGAAGATGGCCAGCTTGCCAAATAGCGAAACAAGAAGGAGACACTGGTATTATAGCATTGGCAAAAAGCAAACGTTATCGCGTAATGCAATTACGAGACCGGTTTATGTTCGAAGAACGAGAACAGGTTTCGATAAAAAAGTGGAATTCACTGTTTACCGGGTCTTTCCGTCTACAAGACCCGCGACAAAGAGGTCGGTGGTTATAAAGCGCTTCACAAAGCTCGTCAAGGAAAGCTGAAGCCGGAACTTAAAAGGGTGGCAGGCTTCTGGTCGCCGGAATTTGTGCTCGATTAAAGTGTTTCGAACATAAAAGCGCGTTGCCGCGATTCATCCGTAAAGTCTCTTAACTATCAACTTTTCAAGGAGTGGAAATAAAGTTGAAAGTATCGTTTCACCTCGACCCCTGTTACATCGTTCATTAGTCCGTAATTAACGGACTTTTTATGGCCTTTGAAACATTCGCAGAATTTATAATGGTCCACAGCTTGATACTTTCGTTGGTCAGTCGAAGCAAGCGATGAGTTCGAGCAAAAAATAAGATACAAGCGATGAATTATTTTCCGACAGAGGAATAAATCGGAGATTTTAAGAAGAAGAGGAAATGTTCCTTTAGGGATTAGGATTTATTGTGTCCTCTTACAATTGATCCTTTACGGAACGTGCATTAAATAGTAGTCGTTTCCCTAAGAAACTTCAGGAAAACAGTATGCAAAGCAAGAGGTAAGAAGATTCAAGAGCTTACAGGCTCTTTAAGAAATTAGATCCACGACTGAAACTACAGACCTGTTTCCAAATCCAACCACTCTTCTCGTTTTCGACAGTTTATCAAACAACTGTACGTGTACAAGATGTTTCAGGAGTGTAGATTAATCAAATAGGCGATGACGGGAGGAACATCTTTTTCATTACGAGTTATAGAAATCTAGTTATCGATTGATATATTCAAAAGTCAAACTGACCAATTCCATTTTTAGTATATCTTTTAATTTCTCTGCATATGGTCAGTACTCAGCTTCCATAAATTCATTCTTCACACGTGGATAGCATAAACGTAGATTTTAAAAAGTACTATTTGTAAAATCACGACTTTTCTCTGCATTTTTCCCACATGCAATTGATTAATGTTACTTCTGATCAATTTATATCTCGTGAATACTCACCAATAGACAGCCAGCTTCTACATTGCATAGTTTGAGAGTTCTGTCGCTATAATAAAAAGCAATCGGACCTGTCACGTGAATATATTTTCTTAAGCAAGAAGTGCTCCTTTAATCATCCAGCCTATTATCCCCCACTTCATTGAGATATACTTTGGAAACACCACGTACATTTCACGTCTATTCATCACTTGGTCGAGACAACCTCGCTTCTTCTGTCTTGTCATGAAACACGTTTTCGGATGCTGACGCGACGTGGAAACCTTCAAACGACTTCGTTTCGTTCTCGCGAAGTAATCGCGGTATGGTACGTTTCGAAGGGTTTGTTAAGCAGCTCGGATAAATAGCGGACCAGACATTTGTTTAAGTTTCGCAACAGCCTCCCGGGTACGGACGTGCTTCAATCTCCTAATGCGCTTAAGTTCACGCCTGGCGCACGGAAGTTGCATCTCTGGGGTGCATTATCTGTTACAAGTTCTAATAAATTTCTACCGAGACTCCGGTTTCTTCTCCCCATCCCTCTCAGCGAGACGTGACAGCAAGTCGATTTCGTTCGGGGAATTTCGAATTAACCCTGGCCAAGAGCTATCGGGTAATGAAATGGAAATCCTTTCGCGGCCATTTCGAGTCTCGCTGTCTTCGCGGGCAATGGAAATGTTAATCAAAGTGCTAGTGAGTTTTTACGGCTGAAGCCCTAGCTACTGATTCGGCGAAGAGACGCAACTATTTCGTGATACTAAAAATGAAGAATGCAGGAAGGTCGTCGAAAAACTGATCAAGAAATCACGTTGGATGGAACGGGGTTTGATAATCAATATGGCGTTTCTTTCAGCCTGGCGAAAGCCAACGAACTAAAAATATGTATTCGTACCATTGATAATAAAAGAAGGTTACCGCCGAGAAGATGCTGGCAAATGATGGAGGGTTTAAAAAATGTAGGCTCTTCGAATTTTACTACTGGACTTCGCTTCGAAAGGCTTTCTCCGGAAAATGGTGCATCCAGTCGAGAGCTCCGAGAAGACGATACGACATTTCTCGAAGGATTCTCGCCTATGATGGGTTCACTTTGAAGTGTGCACGTGATTGCTCCAGAGGCAGGACAGAGCTCGCGTCAATGTTCGAAAGAAAATGCTTGGCTGTGCACGATTTACAATGAAATTTGCAAAGGCGCAAAAACGCCACGCTCGAGCGTATTGCAGCGTTGGATTGACGGGTTGAAGGAGTTGCAGCTCGCTCGGGCGAGAAATGCGAAGAACTCGAAGCTTCTGACAGTGGCCTTTGCCTTTCCAGCTAAAGCGTTCATGCAACAATGCTGGAAATTGTATTTTCCTTGAAATTTACCGAATCCC
This sequence comes from Bombus vancouverensis nearcticus, assembly GCF_051014615.1. Classification (NCBI taxonomy): domain Eukaryota; kingdom Metazoa; phylum Arthropoda; class Insecta; order Hymenoptera; family Apidae; genus Bombus; species Bombus vancouverensis. The sequence goes on from NC_134925.1 coordinate 4,756,477, forward strand.
CCATTACGCTTACAGTTACGCTGTTCGAAAGAAAAACTGATTTCTTCGCGTCCATTGATCGAATTACCCAAATTACGAAGCAACTTGCCACTAAACTCCTCTTCGTCCGACAACCTTGACTTTTAACTGTATTTAACTGCAATTAAAAAAGGCAAACAGAAAACCTATCAAATTGGTTTTCCTTTGTGAAAAGTCATTATGCTAGAATAAGAAAATTAGCGTAAAATAAGAACCGAAAATTCGATGGACTCAAAGGGCCAACAGCGTCAAAGGCAATGCCACGTCGACAAAGCGAATCGATGTGAATCCACAATTGTTTCCATCGAACTGGAAACGATTTCCATTGACGTGGTAAACGCAGCACGATCGCACGTGTCGCGTAGAGACGATGCAGCGACGACTGCATCGGCGAAGCCATTTGGTCGGCGTGTCTATACGAGCTATGTTGTCAACTATAAATATACCGCGCGACAACAATATAACGTGGTCATAAATTAAACCTTTAAGCTGGGATATCCATTAACATAATCGAACCGAAAGTCGCAAATGTTTCGTAAAAGCCATTTGTATCTTGGGCTATAACGATTATCTGCAAACTAACGTTTTGCCTATAATCTTTTATTAAATCCATACGATGATAATACTCTGTCACTTCGCGTTTAATAACAGTTGAAAGTCTGCTGGAATAAGAAAGCAACTCACAATTTCAGTATTTTAAATAAACATCCACTCGTTCTTTAAAATTCATTCGTTGGACTCTTTCAGACTAGTTTCTCCTTCCCTTTTCTCTTTCTTTTCTCCCTTTTTCGACCGATTGATTTGCCCTGAAATCACGAAACTGACGAAATCGCGGTTGTATAAGCAAAATGTTAAAGGATTCATTCCCAGAATTCAACGATACTCGCGACGTGCATTTCGACTACGCTAGGAGGTCGAAATAAAATTTCCGAGTACTCAGACCGCCCCCGAAGCACGAACCCAATTTTCCCTGACACATCGTCGAGATTCAACGATACCTCGCAAGATTTACCGGCCCTGCTGTTCGTTTTACTGTCGCAAATGTTTTCCTACTTTTTATGTTGGTCTCTCGCTATAAAAATTTGTTTCATTTAAGACTCTCTTTTAATTTGGCTATTATCTCGACTTATTTTCACCCATAGAAGAATCTTCTATCGGTTACTCGCCCTTGTTCAGTTCGAAATTGGTCGAGTTTTAAGTATACCTATTTGGCAATATTTCAAACTCTATTTTCCAAAAAACTATATTTTCAATTTGTTTTTACATATAGAATCGTTTTCCTGTCGATTGTATCATCGATACTGGGACACCCTGTATACTTAGGACACGGTGACGTAGAAATGAAAGAAAATTCGGGAAGCGATAGCTACGACAGATCGTAGCGGGATGCATCGAGAGTTCTTTCTCGTGCGATTTCCTATTACCTCGTAATCTCTCGATATCCCGCGTATTTTTACTCTCACGTTTCATCGAGTGTCAGGATTCGAGTTTATTGGCAGTGGAGACGACTGATTCTCAGAGCTTCGCATGCGTTTGTCCTTGAGAATGGTACTGGCTTCTAAATTAGAAAATCCGATTCATTTAATTGTCCCGCACCCTCGCACGGATTTTTCCTGAATCCGGAGACTTTTGGTATAAAAATTCGTAATTTGTAATACAAATAGGAAAGGCTATATTTCCTATACATCAAATTGTTGAATTGAGTATAGACTGTTAAAATATGTTTTGTATCAAGAGAGATCTAAACGAACAAAATTTCCGATACTACAATGTAATGTGAAATATGAAAATTGAAAACTATTAAAGGAAGCTTCCTTGGCAAAAGAACGATGGTGCTCCTAAAAAATTTTTTGTAATTTTTGGATTATTTATAGCGACGAGTAAAACTAATAGGGACATTATTTCGCAAAATTTAACGATGGACAGCATCGTGATAGTCTATCTCTGATAGATAGTTTTTCCAGATATCAGCGAAACACTGCGATCGGCTTTCCTCTACAGAGTGTATTTCGATAACGAGCTCGCAAAAGTATCGTCTTCGATTTCCAGCGGCAAGTTGCTGTTAACGAAATGCACAATGCACGTGGCTTGTTCGAAGCGTATCTTAGAGGCACGAATTTCTCCTTTTTTCTATTCTCTCAAACGTCGTTCCAAGGAACTCGCGATCTTTTCTGACGCTTATGATCAAATATAATTGAAACATCGTATACAGCTACGTGCAAAATTTTTTCTTCAAATAGATTTTTTTACTTTATATGAATAAAATGAGAAATTTTCTCGCCAGAATTTAATTGTCTCGTTTTGAATTTTCCATTATAAATAAACCATGAACGTGCTATTCAATTGTCTTATGAGATTCATCATATCTAAGGAACCGTATAACATGGAAATTTCAACTGATTACGAATGCCCTGTAGGAGCTACTTCGTCTCTTCGTACTGTTTTACGGCGAAATCTCATAACCCAGTCGGATAACGCGCGGCCATGACCCGTGGCGAAATTTTTTGCGGATCTCGGCTTGTTTCTATGAAATGCTACGTTGATGTGTGGTTATCGCAATTATGATAACGTAATTCATTTCCGAGCGCCGAGTGTAATCACGTTCACAGGTTTAAAGCGTAACGTTTGTACCGCCAGTAATTTATTACTGTTCTTTTTCTAACGCTCGAGATGAACGGTTTACTGGATAAACGTTTTTTCGGGCCTGTGCTTGTCGAATGATATTTCTCGCGAGAAGTTAAATATTACTGCGCCGGAGTGAACCGAATAACTGGCAAAATTTTGTAAATCCTTTGTCATCGTGGCTCTAAGTTGCGGAATGATGAAAACGTCCGTAAACTATACAAATAATATGGACGTTTGAGACCAACGAAAAATTTCAGTTTCGCAGTAGGAATTTTTACGGAGCTTTTACGGTCGAAAGATCTTGTTTAGATCTGCCGTCTGGTGTAGGCGCATCGTCGACAAACATCGCGGTTTGACCATGAGTTTTCACTCGCCCAAAGCTGACTGGCGTGGAATGATCGAACGTTGACACAGATCGGTGAAAAAGCGAGCGCTGCGATCGAAGACACGGATTAACGGCCGTCGCGGCGACGATTGCTCTACGACCACGACTGCGGCTGCCCGATTAGGCATGATAAATCCGACAGGCCCTTGTGTGCCTTGGTGAACCATAGACCGCACTAGACCTCCGGTAATAAAGCTGGCCTGGATTAATTGGACATCCTACTGCTAACGCCTCCTTACACGTAGTCTACCAGTCCAATTGAAAATTGAAAAACTTCTTTCAGTTGTTTCAAATGTTTGTCCAAACATTCTATTTCTTCGAATATGACCAAAAATGTAATTTCACAAACGATTGCGTATGATACAGTAGAGAAATTGGTAAATATTTCGGAACCTTATTTTAACATTCTTCCATACGCGTGTAACAATGAAAGAAATTAAGATCGAGCACAAGAAACTCAATATGCTTGTTGAAAAATTATATCAGCTTGCAAGGTATTAATAATATTCCGATAGTTAACTAATTACATTATACGAGTCTAGTCAGACAGTTTTTTTTTTGTTATATTTATTAAATTTTTCGTTAAATTAAATAATTCCTCGAATTAGTGCTATCCACTGTGTTCCCTACTGCATCTTGCGTGTACGCGTTCACTTTAAAGCAAACGCCACTCGTTCGAAAACATCGAGCTCGAGCTTAAACAAATCGGTTCTCATAGCGACGGCGCAAGGAAAGGACCGACGAACTTTTCAGTGTGAAAGTGATTTGCCTGATCGGTTGACGATCGAATAAGCGCAGAGATGAGAAATTCCGATGGAACCGGTTGGTTCGTGGACGTGGAGTCGAGCAGACGGACCACAGCCCAGCAAACTCATTTCGCTGCGACAAGTTGGTTCGTTTATCCGCAAACTATTCATCCTCGTCGAAAATTGTCGGTTACACCTTCTCTATTTCGCTGCGTGGATATACCGAGGTAACCGAGGAAGGACCCATTGATACATTTAATCACGTCGAATCAACACCTTGACTGAATTAGATCGACGGGTTGTCTGGAAATTACAGGTAACGAGGAGAGACCGTCGATCCGACCGATACGCCGGAAGAAACGATGAGTCCTGGCCTCGAAATCGATTGGATAATTACGTAGAACGGCAGCCTTAATCGAGAGGCTCGAGTAAACCACGTCGAAAACGACTGGCCGAAGGCTGAAAGGGTGAAAATCGACGTCGTGCTACTGGCATACAGCTTTGTTCGCGATTCTTGCAACTTCCTCTTGCTCGCTCGATTTACCTTGCTCCGGGTGGTCTGTTTGTGTAGGTTTCCGAAACTGCGCTTAATTTCTTTAAAATATTGCACCAGATATTTATTGATCAAAGCAATTTTCATATGATTCAGTGCACTTCTCCAACAAGTAATTAATCATTTTCGATTTATAAAAATGCTTACCTCTGCGATTGAAAAATTCTTAAAACGACGATGTCAAGGCGTTTTTCAAAATGATTTATGTAATCCATTATTTGTTCTTCAAATTCAAACTTCAGATATATTGATTGCGGATAGAAAATCATCAGAATTAAATGAAATATTCTTTCAATGAACTCTGATGTGTTAAAAATATCTTTTTGCAAAAGCTGGTTAAATAGATCTGCATTTTTCCTATTGAAAAATTCCAATTCATTCGAGGTACCGGAACGTCGCCTTCGCTGCTGAATTTTAAATTTATTTCCTGAATTTCATGAATTTCAACCCTCAAAGACAGTCCCATCGGACCGTCTCGTATTTATTCTATCCTATGCCTGGTCGTAGAAATTCGATTTTTTCGTTTCGATTTTCGAAACATCTCCTATTCCGCTATTACAATATCCTCTGCGTTTCGACGTGTCGTTCGTTCATTCCTGACACTCGCTCACGAATATTCAGCTTCCATCCGACATTTCCATTTCCTCCGTTTCTTTTCTTTTAACCACAATCTGCACGCCGTAGTTTTAATGGGATATCTTCGTCTATTTAATTTTCCCTTCTTTTAACCAACGTTATTCCATTTTTAATATTCGTCGACCTTTAACTTCAAAACTAAACCAATTAACACGCTATTACAAGATATTATGCACAGTGTTTCGTTCATCTTGGATGCTTAGATACAAAACATCGATTGTCAAAACATCTATTAAAGGAACTATCGTGGAAAATCGAGATACGATCTTCAGAGGAATTGAAATTGAACAAAATTTGTTATATTTATCTTTAAAAAATCGTGTTCCTGTGTCTAATATTAATAAAACAGTTAGAAAGATTGAGATTCTCATTAAGTTCTATTATATCTTATTATTGGCTACTTTCATCGACAGAAAAAATTGTGTCAAGGAAAAAGTTAATTGGTTCAGAACAGCGAATGCTGTGATTCAAGCCTTTCTTACTTCAAGCATATTTTTTCGAGTTTTCAGGGTTCTTGATATTTTTTAAGCGAAGAAATAGTTTAAAAGATATTTTAATTTTAATCGTGTAAAATGTATCGCACGTGAAATTCTGCGTCCTATGTACATATTACGCTACGTGAAGGATGATTAAGCGCGATATTAATTATCCGTGGAATGTCGCGCAGTATGGAGCGAGCAAATCGAGTAACGAATACCTCGCGTCGTTCGTAATCCGAAGAATATCGATACAGATCCCTCCAGGCGTTCTAATAATTCGATGGATCAGCACGAAAATTTCATCACGGCGTCGAAGCTTTCGATGCAACATCTAATAAGATGGAGTCGCGAAAAGCTCCGCGGGGAATGTCTGGATTCTCGGAGGTGTGGATGCTGGCAAGAGGTAAATAATTCTGCGCGTAATGCTGCTTGAGATGTATGCTTACGCGGGATCAATGCGAATGGGGGAACTTGGAAGTTTGCTGTCCGGGATTCGAGCTCCGATTTACTCTAATATGAGCGAACACGGGTAAGCTTTCGTTGATACTCTCATTCTCTGTCCTCTTTCACACGCTCTTCCTCATCGTACTTCGTCAATTTCTTTTCAGTTTGATATCCTTTAATCTCGATACAATAGCTTGATGCTTATCTTCGTAGGAGATTTGCGCGAGAAACGGAGAGTTCAACGAAAATCTGGATAGTTCGGACGATGAGAGTCTGGGAAGCTCGTTGATCTCGAGAAGCTCTCCTCGATGGCCGTTTGACCGGCGTACAAAACCGCGGATTCATTTTAATCGCCCCGTAATTGAAACGTACAAGCGCAAAAGGCTAGCAGAGACTCGCGAGGCCGAGTTAATTTTCGTGGACGAGCGTGACTGACTACAAAACTGACCCCAAGGAGGAGTTAGCTTTGAGTTCGGGCTGGCTTTGATCCGATAAAAGACTCAGCCAGTTAAGATTCAGAATGTCCATGTCGGCGGCGTTTCCTTTAGACTCGTGTAAATGTTATCCGGTTTAATAAGAATCTTCCGGAATATGCAATAGCGTCGCTGTTGCTCCTGTCTCATTAAGGATTCTTTTGTCTGCACCAGTTTAACACAAACCCGTTCCGACGAGTCTAAGTACGAAATAAAAGTTCCCGTTTTCCTCGACAAACATTTGTCTTTCCCCTTTTATCTGAAAAGTAGCTTCATTCCATTAATTTTCCTGTTGACACTCGATCTGTTGCTGTGAATTGTTCGAGGAACGACGATCAATGACAGAGACACGAATGACGATGTCATTTTGCAATTTTGTTATAATATATTCACAAAAACTGTCTATAAGCGCGTGGTATATTTTCGTGAGCCCGTACATATGCTCGTCACTGTACAGCTATCAAAGCTCACATCGTTATTATTATTTCAAGAAATCTGAACGAAGTTACGTCATTCGCTTGCATCGAATCTAAATTTGACAAAGAAGTTAGCCGATGCGTTCATGGACAAGAGTAATATGAAACATTAAATCGCGCGAAATACAGCGGCGCCTGTAGTTCCTAGACCACTTTGTCTCACTCGCGTTGCATAACCATAACCCAAAATTCTCAATTTCAATAAAGCTTCTTTCGTAGGTCAATAAACGCGTTTCCATTACATTGAACGGACGATTCATCCGTGGTCGATTAATTTCTTCCAAATAAACTCCGGGTGTGGAAACGAATGGCTCTGTAAGCGAGCTTCCATTAATCGCGCCACTTTAGAGCGGCGCGCCTCCTGGTCTCGCGGATGCATCTTGCTCCGACAATTTGCTGGCCAGCAGATCCGTTTGTCTTCATTTAATCGGCCACCTTATTTGTCTTGATTCAGTTTTCTTCGATCAATTAGCTCGCGAGGCAGCTCGCGTTTGGAATTCAAAGCCGAGGAAGGATCTCTTTTGTCCGATCGAACAGGACTAACAGCGTCGAGCAAGAGTGAGTGTTAAGAAATCGTGAATCCTTTCTCTGTTCTTGTTCGCCCGCTTTTGTTCTCGTTTAATGGAAATTTGTTAGATGGAACAGTATTAATGTTACTTTGGTGGATTTCCACTACGAGTATACAAATGTCATTGAGCTGTATAAAGTAGTAGGAAAGTAACGACCGAAAGAAATTTTCCTTCCTTTTTGTGGGATCAACAGATATGGAGTCGTTCTTCTTTGGAAAGCTCTTCTACATATTGACGTAAGCTGTTTCGACCATTCGCGGGGAGACGCGATCGCGAGGAAGCACGTCAACGGGATTCGTAAATTCCCGTTACGATTGGATAATCGACACCACGAAATGATCGATCCCCTGATTTCGTTTGCGATAATAGGGGTGGTTAAATTGATTTTACACTGAATTAACGAATACAATTAATGTTTATTCCAACAACTTCTTAACTAGAAATGTACAATTAATTCGATTGATAGCTAGAGTAACAAGGTGTTGTACGCGACGCAGGCTTAGATATTGAAGGTTCAAAAAACGTATAAAGACTGACTTTCTGTAACGATGATGCAGCGGAGGACACTTGCGATGGGTGGGTCTAATGATGTGAGAAAAGCTGATTTGTTAAGACCAAGTTCTTGTTGGGAGAGTGAGGGAAGGACTTTTCTGGTAATAGGTTAATTTTCTGGATTGGTGTGGAAGAGTGAAGGAAGGGTGTTAACCGCCCCGAGAGAAAGTTGCTAGTGTAAAACATCGTACATGAGAAAGACGAACTTCTCCTATCTTTCCGTAGTAAACAATAACCTTTAGACAGTGACTTAGTGCAGATGTTTGGTTCGGTCTGAAGGACCTTAGAAATTCCTCTAAGATTTATGATCGGCTCTTAAGACTATTGAAGGTACGCAGTGAAGGCGTGCGGACATCTGGTTGCCATCCTGTCCGCGGTGTGTGGCCTGGCCTAGATAGAATGTCGCACAACGTAACATAAGCATTTACTTTTCTTCTGGAATATAAATTTGCTTCATCACCGCATGGATTCATCCTACATTTTTCCGTTAGTCGAAAGACAATTCTCGTATATTTTAGATCTCAAACTTGCACGATGGTGAAGTGCCATGATATTGGTTTTTCGGTAACAATCGTGTCCGGGTTGAGCATCCGGTTAGAACTTCCGAGTTGAGTCATCAGTTTGATCAGCCAAGCGAAACAGTATAAATGGAAACACTAGGGCCCGAAGCCCTCAGTTCCAGGTCTGCCGTGAAGAAGTACATCGCAGTGTCTACGAAACGTTCGCGTAAAGTGTAATTCCAAAGTGCAAGTGCAAAGTGCAAGTGCAAAGTGTAAACACGATTGCTCCCGAGAAACCAATATTACGGCTATTCCACGTATTCTTTATTATCTTCGAGAAACGTTTGTTGAGTTTGGTTTTCGAAGACGAAACGAAAGTGGCGAATGAAGTTATTGGTGGAACGATGCTTACGACAAGATTAATAATTTCTATGTATACAAAGCTTCTAATATTAAGCGGAAACGTAAGAAACGCATAATCAATGGAAGCTTAGAAAAGACAAAATAATCATCACCCACGAATGGTAATCTTTTATGTTGAATAGCTCGTACTATTCAACGTTATTCATACCCATCCAAGAAGGTTCTATAACGCTGCTACTAGTAGAAACAGCACCGATAATTCACCCAGTGTCTTGCACGAAAGGAATAACAAATCGCTTCACCGTTCGCCAAAGCATACTCCCACAATTCGAGTATCTGCAAGGAATAAAGCAATTTCGCGTGTACTCCACACTTTTCTCGAACCACGGCCATTCTCCGACCGTTTTTGTTATGCTAATCGAGGAAACGATTACGATGATAAAACGACTTAACTTCCTTTGATATCTGTTTCAGATTTATAGAGATGTGCGTTAGTCTGGCCAGTAACGTATCATTCTACTGTAATATCAGAACTACCAAACTTACTAAACCGACGTGTTTCAATTTTCTTTTTCATACACAGCTAATTTTTTAGTTTTCAAGTATATACACGTATCTATCTTAAGATATAATTAAATGTTGTTCGTAAAAGTCAAAGTGGATATTAATTTCATTAATTAATTATACGTATAAATAATCAACTATTTAATATATCAATATTTATAACGTTCATAGTATTAAGTTAATCTTCACTTTTATTGGGAAACATGATTGTATGTATCCATGTGTGTATATACGTATACATATGTATGTATGTATATGTTCCAATAGTAACTGAACGCGAACGTTTCAAAATTTGTTTAATCGATCATTCTAACAATCAATTTCGAACAATTTTACCATCCGCTGCAAATAAAACCACGTACTGCCAACGTAGTTTTATATAAACCACTGGTTGTCAAACTCTCGTGTTGTCCAAATTTCGGACTCGACTGACGTCAATGTAGTATTGCGTCATTCGAAAATTGCGAAGTCAGAAGAAACCGAAATACCCCGTCGTTTATTTCCTGCGGCACCTCTTGGCCAGGAACTGGTGGCGAATCGGCCAATCGGCATGGCCTGGGTCACAAATTAAATCGATACGCACCCGCGTTAAGTCGCCCCGCCGGCCGAGTGCCAGTAGTCAGATCGAGGTCGAGTCGGACGGTGAGAAACGCGCAGATAGACGCCTTTGTCAACACCCGGTGACCGCCTATCAAAAGGCTAAATCACGTCAGCGGATGCTGGCTAGGTTGATAAAAGAAGAAAACTTGAAACCACCGTGAGAGAACAGGAAACGTAGAAAGCGAAGGGTGGAATTCAGTGGATACCGATGGCGTGTCTTCCCTTTTCTTCTCGGGTTTCTTTCACCCGCTGCTTTTAACCGCTTCAGTCACGACAGTCTTATTTAGGTTCAACTTCAATCTTCCCAGAAAGTTTTGGAATAATTTCTCGAGAGTAAAGCAACACTAATGTGCGTGGATTTCTAGATTTGTTCCTTTTTCCTGTTAGCATAGAAATGTCAGACAGGCTTTTATTCAGTAAAACGATATCTCAAGTTTTTATTCAGTGAAATAATATCTTCAGCAACGAAATCGAAGAACGAGAATTTGTTCGGACTTGATGATTCAGATATCAGATGCGACTCCAAGGATGAGCCATCTGCCACTATGAATTATTATTTTTATTTAGAAAAAAAATCTCCTTGCCGTCAAATATCGCACGCGAAGCATCTAATTGAATCTTTGAAGCCCGATGAAGTTTGAAGTTCGACGGACTTTACAGGGAGACGATCTTAACTTCCGGGGGCATGTTTTATGACGCGACACGTTTAAAAGGAAATTTCTGACTACCGACCGGAAGGAAACATGGAGGTGAGTAACCATCATAGACGAGACAGGGGTTGATAGGGACCGCACTGAAACTTTTCACGGAACGATCTTTACGGCGAAAGTTCCGCGTTTCTTTTCCGAATCACATTACGGATGATCAGCATACCCTTCCGTACTATCGAGAACGAGAATCTGTCATGGAAATAAGCTGCAATCTATAACTGCATAGAATTTTTAGATATCATATTAAGAAACAAGGGAGAATAAGTCATTGAAACAATTTGCAAAATAGACAAGTAAGTTAAAAGATGGGCAAAAATATAATGCGAGAACAATAAGTATTCGTGTAGTTTCTATTTTATATAATTTACAACATATTTTATAATACAAATACCATCGCTTTCTAAATATGATTGCGATACGTGGCTGATTATTAATGTTTTGTACACTGATATCAGTGTACTCAGTAACATTGAGACAGTTGTAGAGTTCATTAAATTATCGCTGATGAATGGATAGAAAATGTGAGGAATTACGATAAAAGAAAGAAAAATTAATATTAATTCATATGATCAATGTGAAGGTCTATTTTGTAAATTATTGTGTTAGTTGTGTAAAGAATTTGGCAGGTCGTGGAAAAACCTCAATGTTCAATGTGCAAAAAGCGATTATATTCGAAGTACAAATTTTCTAAAATAACTTGTTCTCAAAGAAATATCATCTCTGGAAATGAAGAAGCAGCGAGTATCGAGGGGGATAAGGAGCAAATTGCGAAAACATGACGTACAAGGGACGCGAAACTGCGAACGTGCGCTGCGTAAAATTTACGTTTGTTCCACTGGCGATACGTGGGTGGGTAAATAACGCGGCGGCCTCGAATTTCAGTTTCCGGGTCGCGGTATCGGCGACACGTTCGCGTCGCGTTTTTACTCTGGAGGACAGTAATCGGGTGCACGCGTGAAAAACAATTGAACTGGCGCGGCGTCTGTGTCGGCGGAGGCTGCATGCAAAGCGCGTCATTCGGGCTATTAATCGTCCGACCGGTGACGGTGCAATTATATTTTCCACTTTGCTAGGCGCGACTTCTTCCTGCGCCGGTAAACGCCGCTTTCCTGTTGCTCAATTTTTTTTATCTTTCTTCTCTGTTACAATTTCTTCCCTTGTGTGAACTTTAAGAGAGTAGGAAATGTGATGTTACGTTTTGCTGATTTTTTGGAAAAGCAGACGAAAAGGAGAAGGAGAACGGTGAATGGAAGGGATAAAGAAGGGAGGAAATACAGGAAGGAGAAAAGAGGACAGATTAATCGTGCTTTTAATTTACGCTATGAACGTATGAACAAATTCATAAATTATCTAACAGGAAGGAGCATTAACTTTCAAGCAATTAACTCGGCTATGATAATAACTGCAGTAAATTTTAATTAATTCCACGCAGATGACGGCTGATCTGTTAGACAGGTGCAAATTCTTTTTAGAAATATTTTTGAACAATCACATTGTACAGCTCGCAAACAAAGAGTAGCTTCGCGTGATAAATTAATGCGTATATATTTTCGGATCGGACTGGACATAAACGTATATCATGTGTATTTTTGGATATTTCGTCGAACGTCAGACATTTCTATATATCGAACATAATTAATATTGCTTATGATTATTTCTGTAAACAAAAAATTCCGACTACTTTTTATAATTAATGTCCATTTATTTAATTATTGTGTTAGTTTATTTATCTGTGCATGTTTTATATTTCTTCCACAATGGATGTATCTCTCAATTTGTCGTAAGAGAATATATTTGTCACATTGATAGTTACGTATTATATCCACTTTATTAATAGAGGATTTTTGTAAACATTTTAGGAAAATAAAACATGTATGTTCGTATACTTTTTATACAAAAATTGGCATTGGAGCACAGATTAAAGTCTCAGATGTAACGTGATCTATAACCAAATTATTCTGCTAGTTCCACAGGATTAAGGTCAAACAATGTTAATAATCTGCCGAGGACAGCTACGACATCTTCACCGTTACTCTCAAGTGAAAAATCTGGGTCCGCGGATTATTCACACAATCTCGAGATAAACGTAACTCGGAAAGAAGACGCTTCGCCGGTCATGGATTAATGAAATTTAATTACGGTTGCGGGTATTGTCCCGTAATTACTCGCATCCGAAACATAATTAAAGGTGAATGCAGGCAGACACGGTGCGATCCTTCGCATCGTGACTCCATTTCCGGCCCGGGTATTTGCTGTATCCTTGTAAAGGGACCTTCTCCGCTCCCAAAGTAGCAAACCAAATAAGAAACGACAACCGCGAAACAACCAAAGAATAGATAGAAAAAGCAAAAATCAACAAAAATAAAACAGAAAGAGTCGATAAAAAATGTTGAAGAAGCGTTGAAGAGCTGGTATGGTAAAAAGGGTAATTAGTCAAAGAGTCAATCGTGTTTATTCTTACTATTCGTTACTATTATTATTTGCATATTGATTTCGTAAAATGAAATTACCTTTAGGTGCTTTTAGAGTTACGCGTTACAGTATTTTCTATTCGTTAGCATATTTTTTCATGGTAAAATGAAACTTTTCATTCGTAAATAAATAAAGTCGAACAAAAAGTAAAGTTAAAACACGGTGGTTTGTTAGCCGTCGTACTTCTCAAAGCTCCTTCAAGCTTATATCCAATTTTGATGGTTCGAAAATCGAAGTGGTATAGCCAAAGTTTCCAAGCAAGGTGTTTGCCCTTTGAGGCTCGTTACAGATGGCTTGGTAGCAGCTCTTTGTTCCGTCGGACCATCTTTGGTCCGTTTTTTCCTGCCTCGTGGCCACTGCATCCCCTTGCTTTTCCAGCGCAGCGGTTGCACATCTAAGCGCCGTATCTTTTTCTTTTTCGCTCAACGAGCTTCCAACGAGGCTCGGATAAGCCGTAATTCCCCGGCTTTCTTGGTGCGCGAACAACCAACTCCACGCGGAATTACCGGCAGCAGCCGTGCATTTTCTTCGAGCCGACTCCATCCATCCATTCGAGTCGCTCGGTTTTCACGATCACGCGGACACATTACTTGTACGGATTATTATTTATTTCGCGACCGCGGCTTAAGATGTTGAGTAACGAGGCAGCTTCGCTTTCAGGAAGAATTTCCTCCAGTGCTGGACAGAAAAATTGAGACTGTTCTTTCTAGTGGACCGCTGAGTAATTGAGGATTTAAATGATCGCGATACTTGGATTCTCCGGGCGATTTCTCTCTGTCGTTCCTCTTAACGCCATTCTTATCTCGTCGGATAACGCTTTCTATACCCTGCATCATCTCAAAAAGTGGCTCTTTTCGAAGTAAGCTTTTCAACGACCCAATTCTCTGACAAATTTACCAGCACCTCTTGCCAGTTAATTACCAAGACAATTGTGTGCTACTTTCTCTCTCACTTGTGGCGAGCAAACTGATATTTTTGCAGAGAGATCAGCAAAATTACGCAAAGTTCGCGTGGCTCTTGCGACTACAGTATTTATCGTGGCGCGACAGAAGCATAGCCCACGGGCTCTCGGGTAGAAACTGCGGAGGGGAAACGCGCTCTTTCGTCGACGGCGAACAATAATTTCCATTCCGAGAAAACGAGGAGAATGGCGTTAAACGAACGTGTTGTTAACCAGGACAAATACTCGCCAGGGTCGTGTACGTTTAATGCTAATTATCATATCGAGAATGGCCTAAACCAGGCTGGGACCACCGTCAGGATTTACGTTATAACGTTTAGACCGGCATCTCCTGCGCTGATACACACGGGACTACCTTCCTTTGAATTATAATAATTTCAAGAGCCGGTCCCGAAATAGTTCCCAAGAGGGTGGCCGCGAATTAATCGTCCCTCGACATTATCTACGTTAGGTAATGACGTCTAATGACAGTCGGGACGCTCGTTCAATGGCCTTGTTCAGAGATCAGGAATGGCATGGGGGAGTCTTGATGTGTTAGCGTTTGATCACGAACGTTCGTAGAAGTTACAATGTTGAAATGTTAGAATGCTATGAACTCTTTGATGCACGAAGTATTCTTTCATCTGCTAGGACAAATTTGTTCAATCGAATTTTTTTCGTTAACAGAAATAAGAGTAGTGTAATTTTTCCAAACATATGTACATCTCCGCTCTCCGTGATTTTAACATATACGGTCGAATTAATAATACTTATCATTGTATCGAAAGTATGGAAGATTATTCTAGAGAATGGAAATAGTTCGGTTGATGGAGAACAGAAGAAAACGAGAAAGCCTGTTTCGTATTTTTCGACATCGCCGTTGATTTTTGCTACAAGTATCTACAGGGTTAACTCGTCGATACTTGCAAGCTTCTTAAACATCAAGGGTTCTCGAGCGTTGTTAGACAGAGTGCAATCTCAGTCGAGAAGTCGTTTTGATTACGCGGGTAAACTTCTTAAACGTCTTAATCTGGAAGCTTCCGCGTAGACAAAGATTTCGCGAACCACCTCGAACTTTGAAGTTCAACGTCAAAACGGCGAACCTCCGAGCAAGATGACTCGATTGTCTTTGCCATCTTTTGCCTATCACCGTGCATACGTACACTCGTGTGTCGTAGAGGAAACAATAAGAACACAGACTACTAAAAAGATAAGAATCTTCCGACGAAAAGAAAATAGCAAAGCGAATACATTTTCCGTGAACTTTACTTATAAAGTTATAGGATAAAGTTATAGTACCTCCCAGTTATTAGAATCACTCTGTATAGAAAACAATTCAGAATGAACAGTGTAGGTTAACGACACGCGTAATTCGATTGAAACATTTGGATCGTGACTATTTCTGTCCCAACCTTTTTTCTATCATACCCTTGTTTAAATACACGGATCAAAAAATTTCAATATTCTATATGGATTCCATTCCAAAATTTTCCACCCTCGAAAAAATCTATGTAAATATTTCCAGCGTCGAAATGATCGATCATGTTCATATACATATAAAGCTTGCAAAAAGCTGACACAAATGTTTACTTTGAAGGCATTCTCTGTGCAACGACCGGGAAAGAGTAAATGAAGCCATCCGCGTCGAGGAAACGCTTGCTGTCAGCACGATGCAATTTGCAAGCCATTCCAATCACGTGCACGCACGTGCGACTATAACTCCAGAGAAACGTTAAACAGTTGCTCGTGAGGGATGCAACACCAATCAAAGTGAATCATTTTCTATTGCAATTCGAACCGTACGACGACGCATAGTGAGACAAGTAGTGTATAAAAATCGAAATAATCGTTGTTCAATTTTGATCTTGTTATCGATGATAACATCAGTCTGCAAGTAAGTAATGTACACAATAATTCTCCAAAAAATCGATCGAAGATTTGTAAAAATCGTGTGCACACCAAAATCTACTCAGTTAAATATTAGCTCGCTCATTCATTCTACATTCTTCTTTGATAAACATTAAACATTGTTAAACATTAAATGAGTTTGAGCAAAGATGTGTATAATTTTAATTGTCCAATTAAAAAATTTCTTTCTTTCTTTAAAGAGCAATTTAAGAAAACGATTCAAAGCATGCAATTTTGATTCTAGCGTCAGGAACGTATTGTATTATATTTCTATATAATTTTTCTCTTGCAAACTGCTACACTGGATGTTTCTTATTTTATTATTATTATTTTGTTTTGTGAAATCCATTAATTATCGCAACTTGGTTGAAAAATGGATTTCTGGCGACGCTTAACCCAGGAAAATTTTAAAAGTTACAAGAAGATTCTGTTCTTTACTGAATATCAGCACGATATCTGACAAGACGGAAGGGAGTACAGGTAATTTCTACATGGCACTTACGAGAAAATGGAAAGATTGTTCACAGCGTCGGCGTTATTTATTATACTTAAACGTCACTGTGCTACAACGCACAACATCTTAGGCAAAGAAATAAATATTCATGATATTTCAAGCAAGCCAGGAAGCAGAGAAAATACTAACAAAGATTTGACAGACTTTTACTCACGTCGGATTGTCTGGTATCGAGTTTCAAGAAAACTGCACGTTATATGCATTTCTGATCTTTGTTCCGAATCCTCGTTCACATAGCGCACTGTGCGACGTTTCGAGCCACGAAATTTTACGGGCTGGCGTTAGTTTACTTGAGGACGGGTAAAAGGGGATCGATACGGTGAACAAAGCGACGACAGAAATTCCTTTTCACCCTTCCGTCGTACTCGCACCACTCGTCACCGCCCATTTTAAAATGGATCCCGATCTTTCGCGGGTCCGGGACTTGATTAAACGCGGGCCGAGTTTCCGCGATGGAAATACGTCGGCCTGGACGAAAATTGAGAAAGTTCCGCGCGAAATATTAAAGCGGCCGGCTAAATATAAGTGGAGGAACGAGTAGAGCATCCCCGTGGGGCGGGACGATCGATACCGATCGGCGAATCGAAAGCGAAAACGTTTTCAAAATTTAGAAGCATGTCTTTTCTCCGCTTCCTTCTTTGTTCTTGATTCTCCCGGTTTACAAGCGACGAAAATATTACCAGGCAAACTAAAGATAAACCGTGAGTCAGTGGAAATATTAGAATCAATCGTCGAGCGGGGAAAAGGTTTATAATCAAACCGGTAGAGTTGAGTGCGATCAAAATTGCATCACGATTTATTTTTGAATCTAGTAAAAGGCTTCGTAGAATGTTAATGCAATTTCGTGCGAATCGCAACAATTCTGTATAAATACTTCTGTATAAATACAAGGTAGCTAGAAGCAATTAAAGATGACTAAAGCAGGTAACCTGATCTTAAGTTGGTCCGACAAGCAGAGTGCGGTATAATTGTGATGTGGAGGGATGAGCGACAGTAGGCTGCTTTTGTAAACCAAGTCCATTCTATTGTCCTCTGGAGGCTGGAATTACGATAAATATACAATATACGAGTTTCTATATACAATTATGCAACGATATAGAAATAGCTACAGTCGAAATTTGAGATTTATACGAGAGAGTTTATAAATAAATACACAGTGAAGTAATAGTCAGAGTATCGTCCAAAACGATCTCGCGTCTAAATATTAGAATACCGATTCAAAAATAGCTTCTTGTCTTCGAAAGCGAGCGTCATAGAATTATCTACGAAAATTCTCATATTTTTATTCCTCCGGACGAAACATTCACGATGATTCCCTATTTTAAGCTGGATCCAATAAACCACCAAAGGGACACGATTCGTCTTACCCACAAAACCAGTAAAAGAAATAAAAGAAAGAAGGATAAAGCCATTAGATTAACACCGTACGGAATGTGAAATCGTCAAGATGGGCAATAACAATAACAGTCTTCGTTACAGCGTCAGGGTTCATTCGGCACGATAGCTATCGTGAGAAACGAAAGAATTGCGAAACCGGCCGAGGATGACGATGTCGGGGATCGCATTCTCCATTGGAACGAAACGATTCGCCGGCAATTCCGTACGAATACGCACGTAGCAACTCGTACGTGGATCGTCTATCGACGTGGTGCGCTTTATTAGAACGTGTCAAACGCGCGGCATCCGGTTCCGTTCGAGCACGATCCGCGGATCAACATTTATGGTGCTCGCGATTTGGAATTCGATATGTAGATAAGAGTTGAAGAGCTTGAGAATGAATATCGAACGATTTGATGGACGATGAGAGAGAAATGTTACTGAAAATGGTAGGAAGTTTATTTAAATTTTCGTAAGGGAGGATTTCTTTGGATCAAATGGAGAGAATATGTGTATCTTTCATCTTATACATATGTATGGAGTGTGATGTAGAGTAGCATAATCCGGAGTTTCAATGGTACAAGACAAGATTAGAGAGCGTAGGAGAATTCCATGTTGTACTGTTGCAGAGTGCCAGGAGCGATATCGTTACCTGTGTCATTTTTAAATATAAAGTGTCTTGAACAGCCAGGGAAAGAAATAATCTTATGTGAGAAATATGTTAACAGCGTGGAATAAAACGTTTTGATACTGGCCTTTATTTTTGGGAAAATTGCCTTTAAATATTTTGCGTCCGAACTAATATCCTTTGATTTTTAGTCACAGAGTCAAATAAAATTAATTCTGATATTTAAAACAGTCCGCTCTAGCATCCAATGAAATAAATCACCAGAACACGCTGGAAATTTTCCTTAATACCAGCAGCAGAATTGTGTATTTCAACAGAATAAACAGCATCTTCAACGATCTCTATTATCACCAGATTTATCATGAATATATTATTTCATCGCGCGTTTTGATTTACCCGATACAATAAACATAAACATAAACGGAAATACTAATTCACAACGAAAGTTCTTTAACTCCAAACATAATGAATACACAAACATGTTCGATAAATATTTAAAATAATGTTCCCCGGTAACAAAGCCCCGTACGAAGAAATTGCATTTTATATTTCCAGTTTATATCGTCACATAGAATCAGCCTGCTGTATATTCGGTTTGCAAGAAGTAACTTTTCCCTCTTCATTTATAAACGAAACATCGTCGATCTCAATGCACTATAAAGAGAAAGTTTTTCCTGCTGCGAAAGAATCGACCAAGAGCAAGCACTCTAAATGCAATTCCGCGCGCCCGAATCATCTCCTACTCGGCGATCATCTCGACGAGGACGAAGTTGAACGAGGAAAAACGAGGCTCGTTCCCGGAACGAGAAATTACTCGTGAACATTATCGAAACGCGTTTCGTTCCATGAATTCCCGATCTTCATATCGAATTCCTGGTCTGACGCGGATTTCCATAATTTATACGCTTTTAGCCAGTAACCCCCCTTCATATCGCGCAGTGGCTGCGACGACTCAGTTGCCGGCTGAAAATCTCACGACGAGCGATTTTCACCGCCAAATATCTTGCGTGGAGTGACGCGACGCGCGATCTCCTTCACCGGAAGGGTGAAAAGCGACCGCGACAACGACGACGACGAGGATGACGACGTCGTTCGCGGCATCACGATTCCACAAGAGCGCGTTTCGCTTCGCTGGAATAACTTATAAGCCTGCACTCCTCGTTTGCTCGTTTCTCTTCCCAACTCGCTTTTTCCCTATTTCGACGTCTCATTTGCATCGGCCCGCGCCAAGTGCTGCTTGTTCTCAGGCGATTTTCGACCTAGAGACTTTTGACTCGACCGAACCACCTTGGAACGAAACACGGCCAGAGGTATCGTTTGCCCCGACTCCTTTTCGCTGGTATTTCAGAACTTGATGAACGAATATTCCGAGTTACTTTGCGTTCTTCTTCCGAATTTTAAACGAAGAAGCCACTGTCATTTTTATAGCAGCGTCACGTGTTCTTTTAAATCTGCAGTCTTTTTTCAAGATATTAAACCAAAAGTAGAGCACTATTTCGTGGAATGAAGTCGAATATATAAATTCTCTGACAAAAGAATTTTAGTAGGATCGTTTTGTTGCTTATAGAGGTGCTTACGAGAGTCGCGAAACATTTCCCTCCGTCGTTGTTTCGTAATGAACGTTCACAGCAATTAGTCTGATTAACAGGGACAATTATTTATATATTATAATGCATATAACAGTCAACAATAACGATAAACGCGTCATCGGTTCGCGCGCTAATCGCTTCGATACCTACCGATTGACTGCTGATCAACAACGATCGGTTCAGCATTAATATATACACAGGTAGCCGATCGCTTTTAAATATTCAAGCGTTTTCCGCGTTTCAGCTGCGCATAGACAGACAGTTGACGCAGTTCTCAAACCGTTATAAGCGCAATCGTTGAAATGAAATTTATAGAACTCCCTCGTCGTTATTATCGAATGCGTTTATCGTCTACGATTCGATATAATAATTCTTCTAAACTTGTTAGAATCCTATAAAATGGTAATATCTTTTCGACTTTTGTAATTCGATTACTATCTATAAGGGAATACGATTCGATAAAATATCCAAGTAGCTGTAAGTAGATTTTCAATAGTTGGAAGTACTTGTTCTAAAGTTCGAAACGAGTCTCTAAAGATCGAATACCAGGCAAGTAATATGAATAAACCACAATACCTTACGAGTAGTATTCGAACCTTGTGAAGCAAAAACGTCGGGTATTGGATTTGATTCGAGTTAATAAGTATTGAACTTGATACAATTACTAGCGAAGAGCATCGTCTTAATTAATTATTCTGCTACTAATTGGTTCTTCGATGTACTTATTAGAATTAAAGTCGGTCCTTGGAAGGGTTGGCGCGAAGGAACTCCGGTGAGTTTAATTTCCTCGAAATATTCTTAGATACCTGTCGGCTCTCGCAACTTTCCTCATTAGCCCCACCGGGTCGTTCATTCTGCATTTATTTACTCGACGAAATTCGTTGCATCTTCGTACAAACCGGTAGTCGCGTCTCGAGGGACGAGCTAAACGCGAGTCTTGAAACGATTACGAGAAACGAAACTGAAACGAAATCGCGCAAAACGTCCGTCTCCGCATCCACGTTAACGAACATTGGAAACGTTTCGCTAAAATTCTGCGGGCTCCGTCGAAAACGGACTTCCGTGTAAATTTCTGTTTGTAAACGTACTCCTTTCAGTTCAGTTTCAACCTAAAATGAGAGGCTTGTTCAAACACTAAATTTCCAGTAGACCGTAACGTTATAGGTTTCCTAAAAAAAATGGTTCTTTGTTTAGAAACACGTAGATAGAGGTGCATGGAAACGGGATCTTTAAACAGTATAGGCATTGCGATGTATATTTCTTATTTACACGAAACCCACCGAAATATTGCGTTTTTTTAGGATTTCTATGCGTATGTGCACGCGTTTTTGTTTCTTTTTTTTCTTTTTTGTTTTTAATTACTGAAAACGTGCGGGTGCTTTCAGTAAAATTAATGTTGACTTTTATTTAGATAGAAATGTAATTACATGGAGATATTTACTTTCGTTCTATTATTTTAAATGTAACTGTTTACGTGTTGTATATCTGGGACCATACGGTACAAATTGATATTTCTACAAAATTAAACAAATTAATATTAAAGCTACGAAGTGGCGATATCGGGTATTTTATTTCTGTAGCTACAAAAAGCACGCACGTGCGTTCTTGGTAATATAAATAAATATATATAAATTTTATATATAAATATTGGTTTACTTTTACCGGAACAGAAACGCTTACGTATTTTACTCATGTTGCTCTGATTCTAATTTCTAATATATTTATGTACATATTAAAGGTCAGTAGTTCTAGTATTAATTACTTAGTCTGAAAAGGGTAGTCTGAAAGAAACTGAGGCAAACCGTGAAATATACTGCTACAAATTTCATATCTCAAATATCTTCGTTTAATTATTAATACTAATTAAAATTATTAAAATTATTAATATTTCCTCTAAAAAGAACTGAACTCATATATTCTCTATATCTAATCAATTTCACTGTCGAATTATTGAATAAAGTAATAACTTGGCTTATCGTAATGTCACTCCCACATTGTCTAACCTTTTATCATTCATTACGCTTTCGAGCGATAAATAAGAAAATTAAAATTCAAAAAGCACTTCGCGAAGATGAAGATACACGTGTGGGTGTTCTATCGATCCCGTGGAGCACGCTGAATTTCCAGTGACAGCCTGTTACATCGAAGACGAATGATCGCGACGCACCATTTGATCGCGGAACGAGGCGGCACTTAGGCGAATCTCTAGATCCCTCTCGAAGAATATCGTTCTCTTAGCTCTTCTCGCTCTTCCTCGAAAACGTCTCCTTTGTTTCGCGTTTTTACCCAAGTTCCAGCAGAGGTGTGTTCTCCATGGGGAAGCCAGGCATAGTATTTTCTTCGGGAATCTTTATCGAAATACTTAGCAAAAGTATGGAGAGCAGATCGAAAGAAAGAAACCAAGAAGCATACACAGGGAGAGATAAGGAATTCTGACCGAGCTATTGAAACCTCTGACCCGGTATGTCGAGCAATCTTTTGGCTATCTGTGCCCCTTCTCTCTAAACCTCCGTCACCGCGTAACGTTTGCCGCGGGCGGTGTTTCGTCGATCGAGGAAAATATGTCGCGACCGAACTGTAAGCTCTCTCGTCGTACCATTTCGAAGCTTGTACGTTAATTATTCATTGATTTGAATGGAAATTATTTCGACAAGTTAGCCCCCGTGTAATGATCGCCCCAGGTCGATGGTTTATTTCGGTCGATCGATTGGAGCAGCATGTTGCGTATAATATTCTATAGATTCTATAATATAATAATTGTTCGTATAACATGTTCCGAACAGACCTTGTAGGCGAGTGAAATCGGTCAAAATTGATACGCGCGAACGATGATTTGAAAACGAGATAAACTCGTTAGAAGCTTAAAACTTTTAAAAGTTGTTACCTCGTTTGGAACTTTAGACTGGAAAAAAACTAAGACAAGGAAAAAAAATAAGACAAGCTTCTCTTCGATTCCCTTTATTCGAATATTTAATGGAAGTAAAGCGACGTCTATCGATGGAAATTTTGGTTAACGCTTTCCTTGCACTACAGTCGCGGTTACATTTTTACTCGATTCTTACGAGAAAATTAGCCAGAGATTCGTGAAAATTATTTATTAATCCGATACGAGATTAAGAACATGGAAGAAAAATACAGCGTGCTCGAGAATCTCGGTTTACGTACTTGTGTCGAGATGAAGCAATATTCCTCTTTATCGTCGCGCAGATTTTCCTCCGTCCGTAACAACTACAACGAAGAACAGCGTCCTTAAGGAATATACAAGTAAAAATATAGCTTGACTCGTTTACACGCACCTTATTCAAATGAAGGAATAAAGCCCTGTGTCGCTCATCTTGATACAGGAATATTTCACAGCGTCGCTCTCTAGTTAGAGGAGAAACGAAAAGAATTGGAAATACGGGATGACGTAGAGAGGTCGGATCGAAAATAATTCGGTGATTCGCGGGCAGGAAAAGAACGGGGCTCGCGACTAAACGAGATGGTCCGCAAAATTCCATCGGACACGAGGATAAATCGAGATAGGACGCTTGGCCGCGTTAACGCAGACAAATCGCCCGCGAATTTCTACGGCTCGCGCTCCACGGACTAATTTCGACCCGACGAATTATAACCGCGTTAAGCGGCGCGAAATACCGTCGCATGAAACTACGATTAACAACGAGAACCGCGGGATAACGGTAATTCGACCGCGATTAAAGCGGCTCGAATCGGCCTTATTCGCCCTTCCTTCGAAAGGAACTCATTAAGGAGCTCGCCCGGCGGAAGAATAAATTTTTGTCTCCCTTAATTGGCGCCATGTTTCTCGTCGCTGTCGCTCGTAAAAAGATGTACAGCGCTCCCTTCACCGACTAGTCCTTTTCAACAGTTTGAGAATCTTTCGAGTGAGTGAGGAAAAGTCCAAAATCTGGAGGAAAGTTGGAATTACTACCCTGGCTCTATCAAAATTTCAAGAATATATGAGGCATTGAGAGCGAAATGGTGTAACCCTTATACTGGACAAACTGACAAGTTAGAGAACTTGGAGATTCGAAAGTTATGAAAATTTGTGCGCAAATGTGGCTGGTAGGTGATTTGTAACAGAAAGCCATTTTTCGTTGGTGCTATAAAACGAATTTAGGAGATGAAACAATACAGAATTTTATTTCTCGTGAATTAGGGACAGTGAAAGATATCGGAAAAGCTGGATAATTTTGTCCTAAAACGATGTCTCCCAAGTTATCTCCGCTATCAACCTTTAACATTGAATTTAATATTTACAATTTCGTAATATTTTGTCTACTTTCTTTTTGATTTTCTTGATTATACGTATACTACTACTAATATTAAATGTACTAAGTATAGTACTAATATAGTACTAAAAACTTTATTATACGCTGCACACGTCTCTAAGACGAGAGTTAAGAGTTAAATTTGCAGGGAATCGGTCCTGAAGTAACGCGAGATTACTCCACCGTGTTCCGACGTACTCTTAATCCACCAAGACCATTTCAACGACTAAAATTGGATAGCTCTAGAAAAGTTGGCCTTTAAACGAGATGGCAGAAAACACGTTTGCCATATGTTGGTCTAAAATCCTGCGATATTAATCTTGACACATCACCTACGCGACCTATACTAACCGCTTACAAAAAGCCGAAAGACAGGAGTTAGGAACTCAACGCAAAATGAATGACCCAGAAGTTGTACATTTACCGAGCAAACTTGCAATGCTGGTGTTCGTAGAGCAAAATAATACATATCGGTTAGTACGATTCCACGGTACGACAACTACCATATTTGCAACAGTAATTAATACCGTGTAATATGCAAATAGGATAAAATCGACGTTACGAAATAATAGTTAATATATCTGATTGCAGTGGTAAATTATAATTTAATATTAGCTAAACCTTCCAGGCTGATCCTCTTTCACAGGGTGTCGGGGTTTTGTTGTGGGTTTCTGGAAATTTTCACAGCCGGAAAACGCAATCTTGGCTCGCCGCAGACGTGCCATAAGCGCGGCTCAGACTCGTATCTTGTTCGTTTTCCTCTCTCGTCTCTTTTTCTTGAGGCGCTGCGACGAAATTGCAGCTTTCCAACCGGCCGACGCCGTGCCGCTTTCCGCCTGTCGCGAAATGAAAACGATATGCGCTAGTGAGACGGAGGATCGCGCGGTATTCCGTTAGCGAATAACATTCTATAGTCGACTTTGTCACGCGTGTCGAATAAAATTTTGTTTGGAACTGCAACAGATTCTACGATGGTTATAGTAAATTTTCTTTAATTCAATCAGTGTAAACAGAATATTCGAATGTTTATTTTTAAAACAAATTCATATTATATAAAATGCGGAATATATATATGGCCAGAAAATATCCAGTAAATAAAGGCAATAATGATATTTGTTTTAGATAGTAACATAAATATAAAATATCTGATCTCGCCGTATCAATTCGCTTAATCTTCTTTTTGTAACAAAAATTTCAATCCCTGGAAATCACTTTAAACATTAAAACCGAGAACTTCCTCTTTCAGTAAATTCCACAAAGTATGAATCTTCAAAAATCATGTAACAAGCTTAGCTCCGTGAACTACGATAATTCCTAACAACTGTGCGCCGTATAAAATGCAGAATGAAAATGTAAAATGTAAAATTAATCTCTAAAAATAAAATCAATTAACCGATTTTTTGTCAAGTTGAGCCCGTGTAAAGACTACTTGAATATTCACTTTTGAATTGTATCTTAATCGTTTTAATTATTCCTACTCTCTCAATAACAGAAACGCGATTCCGCGTTGAAACAAATCTGCACCATATAAACACATATAATAAATGTATCAAAACTACACGTCAGAAAATATTCGCCTGTCTCGCCAATCTCAATAACAAAATCAATAAGGCGCCCAATTCTCGAGTCACTCGACGATACAGCGTTCCCCCGGACGTCAGCGAGCAAATGAAAAGCTTGCGGGGTTTCCCGGGGCGCGAAACAGCCATAAACTGGCCAACTACGGTCTTCAGCTGTTACGTGCTAAGAATATTTTCCGATAGAGGTGTCGAATCGTGAACCAGCAGAACTAACCTTATCTCGTAGCTTTCACGCACGGTTCAAGAGTCACGCGCCAGCTTCATGGTTCCACCGTCGCCGATTTCGGTCTCGTCACCTCCTGCTCCTCCAATGGTATCCGCTCGGTGGTTTCCTTTCCACTCCTGAGGCGATTTCCTGGTACCGGTACTGTTCGAACTATCGGAGAAAGTCGACCAATCCGCGCACCTTGCACCAGACAATCGAGTCTCATCTCGCCTCACTGGCCAAGTCTCGATTTTCCTGGAAATTTAGGTAATGGCAAGCTTGAAGCTCCCGAATGGATTACGGTGTCTTTTGTGATGCGCGTTAAGCGTGTCAGGAGCCGCGAGACGAATTCGTCTTTCGTGTCACGAGATGGAAAAAGTGGATTTTCTTTTAGGGGTTGGATTGGGTTATTCGATTTAGGTCGGTCGATAGTATTGCGATTGGTGGTAGTGGGGGAAAGTTGTTGAGTGATTAGTTCTTTGGTGTTTCGAAGCTCGGGCTGCTCGAGCGAAGTGGCGCTGGTTTAATGTACGTATGTGCAATTTCAAAAAACTGCAACCTCCGATGCTGGGAGCGTGCGTCAGCAGCCCTTCGCTTCGTTTGCGTCACAAATTCGTCAAATCGATTTGACCTTTGATCTTTGCTGTAGTAGACGCTATAGCGAGCCCGCCGTGGATGAAATGTATTTTATAGCAATGATGTAAGTCGATCCTCCGTTTCTTTACTTGTCCCGCATTCTTCCTAAACGACTCCGCTTCCGGCTAAATCGAGTTCCCGACCAGAGCCTTGTTACGATTAAATTGAACCAACTTTTTCGTTTTGTTCCATTCCGCAGAAGAGAAAGAATTCCGTCTAAAAAGCATAACCTCTTGCGTTGAACGACTAGCCGGTTGGTGCTTTTAAGCTATCCTAACTATAAATTCAACATATTTTCAAAGTTAGTATTAGACTTTTCTGTCAGTTAACTACTGATCTCTTCTAAATTTTATTACTCAATATTTTCTTACGTCAATGTGCCTGAATTCATCGTAACAAAAAGAACAATCTGTATAAATTACCCTCGAGAAGTCGATGACTCTTCTAGACGTAATTTCTCGTATTAATTCGCATAGTGGAGTCAATCCAGGCGATAAGACGCTGGGTCTCTCGAAGTCGTTCACAATTTCATTGCTCACTACGTGAACCCCTGATAAATCGTAACTGACTCGAAATTTTCCTATCGTATTTCCCTATAAGACGCGAGGAACCAGTAATAACCGCGAGGATTCTCGCGAGATTTGAATCTCTCGACCTGCGAAAGTTCCTCGGTAGAAAAATAGTTGCAGGTGTCGCAGGAAAAGAAAATTTCGCGATTCGAGGAAGGGGTCGAGCGACGAAGGTTGAAAGTTTGCGAGATGAATCCGCGAGATGAATTCGGTTCGGGGTTGGTGGATGGATAGATGACAGAAAGACGAAGCGACAAAAGGGTGGCGGGAGACAGGCAGGGAATAGGGATGAGGGAAGATGGAAAAGATACAATGACGTCTGAAAGTTTCGGCTACACGTGTTGAGAAGGAAGAAACGTGAACGCAATACTTTCCCGCTGTATGCACGTCCCGGCGTCCCTGGAACGGAAAGACGACGAAATTGTGAAATAAGTTTTCGAAAACGAGATTTCTTCCGCGAAGAAATTAAAATGGAAAACTGTTCTATTCTTCGTGCAAAAGTAGGGGTCTCTTTTCTTGTTCTTTTCTACACCATGGCATAATATTCACGAGACAAGAGGCTGTGAGAGAAGGTGAAAAAAAGAGGATATTTTACAGTTTGAATGTTCGTAATTCATTTACGGTAAAAGGTGTAAAGATGACTTGTAATAGAGAACTTTTGTGCATATAAAAAAATTTTATTG
Source organism: Bombus vancouverensis nearcticus (assembly GCF_051014615.1). NCBI lineage: Eukaryota > Metazoa > Arthropoda > Insecta > Hymenoptera > Apidae > Bombus > Bombus vancouverensis. The sequence goes on from NC_134925.1 coordinate 4,784,542, forward strand.
TGTAAAACGTTTCGAAATTACATAGTGGTCGAATCTGAAAACAAATTTCACGTTATATCGTTATAACGTATCGTTAGACTCTAATGACACTCAATCACCGTGGCTGTATTGGTTAAACTGGAGACGAAATTTCAAATTTCAAATTTCAAATTTGACCGATATAATCACGATAGTTAGATTTCATTACAATGTTAGTGGTATATCTAGTATATCGAATTTAGTTTCAAATTTGACTAATATAATCAATAATATAATCAAACAGTCGCGTCTCATCATGCTCTACTAATGAAATTTTAAAATCTCTCATATAAGGCACGTAACATAAATTCCTGAAAGTTACTGTACGTGTTCGGATACTTTCGTGAGCAACTGTAGCTATTCGTCGAGAACCACGAACGACGAGCGTGGTTCATGCATCGGTGAAACTTTTGATCCGCGTTAGTAGAGGCGAGGAAGGAACGGTTTCCTTCATTACCAGGTTCCTACTCTTCCTGGGCAAAGGACGGTTCCGAACGATCGATGCCGTAAAGAGAAGAGAACAAAACCATCTCTCTCTCTCTCTCTCTCTCTCTCTCTCTATTCCTATCCCTTTTATTCCTTGCTGTCGCACTCCTTCGTCCCGGCCAAAATTGTTCCCGTGAGCAGCAGCTCGTGAACCCGAGCCCAAGGCTGTAGGGTTCTCGTATCTTATCGAAACCGAGGATCGATATATACAATTCCAGTGTTTCTGCCTTATCTGCGAACACACAGGCGCTGCTCTCTCGTCCACGAGCGTCCTGGTGCCTCGCTATGAGGCAACAGAGAAAGACAACTATCTGTGTGGCTCGATGGAAAAGGTGGTCGTGACCTTCGTGCACGTGTCACCGAACGTGATCGACGGGTTTCATTAGTTGGCCTGGCGACGATCAACGGTGAAGAGGGTTTTTAACGGCGAACCGTTTGTTGCTAACCCGTTAAGTCCTGGTGGCCTGGTTCGACGAGACTGATGAACCGCAGCGTAGGCTCATCGGGAAGAAAGAAGGACCCTCTGCCGAGCGGTTACTCTTTCATTTATCATCGTAACCAGGAAGAGCTCGAAGGATGAATGGTTTAATACGGATTGAATTTCTTGGAATTAATGCGTTTAGTCCGATCCACTCCGAAGGGATTTCGAGGGTGATTTCTTCTTAGAAACGTGGGAATCGAGGGGAAAGGATTTTAGAGAAGGAAATGGAGGTCTGGGTTGGTGAGAACTGGAAAGTGTACCCGAACACTAATGAGAATGGAAAAGAAGTCCTGGATGATTTTGGTTCGCAGCTGTTCCTTAGCAGACACTCGGACGACTCGGGTGTCTGACTCACTCATCGCGACCACGCAAATCCAATTTGTCCGCGAAATGTTTGTTGGTCTTCCTAGAAATTACTCCGTTCGATAAGATTGGCGAGAGAATGATGAAGCTGCGCCGCGATAAACAGAATGACACCGATGTAAGAGAAAATAAGATAACAAGCAGAGCTACGCCAAGGGATATATCCTTGACGCCGGAAGAGATCTCGAGCTTTGTAGACACTTAATCAATTCAATTGCCGGTCATCAGGGAAACGCCTGAAAGGTTCTCGTTTCAGAGCCAGACTCGTCGACTTAATTACTCTTCGAGACGCTTCGTCTTGCGAGACAACGCGAACAATAAAACGACCAACATTCGAAATTTGTTCTACTCTCGATAAGTAACAACGGTACCATCGTTGTTGTTTTTCCTCGAGCTTTAAGAATGGCTTTGCTTTGATTATCACCTTCGTTTCACAATATCCTCGTTGATCGGTACATCTCATCAAGATGAATACAAGAGCCGATAATTACATCCAGGGCCGCTAACGAAGCAGCCGGCGATCTTTTGTCGTGGCCTGTGCTACGTGACCGATTAATTTCATTAACCCTCCTTCTGGCGGCCTCTCGAATGCCTCGCTAATTGTCGAGTTCGTAAATAACGCGGCCGCTATATCGGCCTAACCGTACGACGCAGTCGAATGTCGAGCATCATTCGCAAGGGTAAATAAGCGGCTGCGAGATTCGGTTTAGGTCGCGCAGGCGTCGACTGTAATTAATTTCATTGACTCGTGTATATAACCAGCACCTGAGACGGAAAGGAGTCACCAGTTTCGAGATAACGAGGTTATTGAACTACGTACTCTTTTAAATTCTGAACTAAATGTATTCGAAATTCGAAGATATTTCATTAACGTTTGGCATTCAGAAGAAAAATAAGTTTCCATACTCTGTTGAATTCATCTTGCATTTAAATTGAATTTATTAATAAGCAATTCTGTCCTACGACGGTATAATCCTATTCTATAACACTAAGACAAAAGTAAAAGTTAGAAGAAATAAAAATACATAATATCGAAAGACGAATTATATTGTAAAATACTGAAAATTAAGATAACTTTGAATGGAAGCGAAGATATGAAAAATAACTGAAATAACTGGTAAAACGATGCAATAAATCGATCGACGCTCTGTAACTGACCGTTCCTCTTTTTGTCCCTTTCCTTTTACACCCATATGGTCCGCAGGTTAAAAAATGTCAATATCCTTCACGAACCACACTCCAACACTCGGCGATATATCGACGTACTCAAACGTTTTGCATTTAATCTCTATTTTGTAGAGCGAATGTATTAAACGTCCAAAGACATTCAATTACGAATCAATTCCTCTATACTCTATAGTGATACCGACAATTATAAGTATTTCAGACATTTGTCGAATATTTCATACAAATACTTTTCGCTCTTTTTTTATGATTGCTTTTAATTTATTATTCTTATACGACAAGGCAGACAAGTTTCCACACTCTTACATCCACATTCCTCTACAGGCACCTGAAAAATCATAGAATTTCCACTTTGGCAAGGATCTCCATAACCATCTACCGTCGCCTATAAAACTCATTCTACTTCGACCAGTCTATATGCAAATGGGTTTGAAGTGGGTATTATACGCATCGAGCTCTCATACGTTGAATTTCCTTTAGGGGCAGAGGTAACGGCCGAGCAATCAGGTACAGAAACTCCTCCCCATGGCGCCATTATCCTTCTAGACACGTTAACGACGCGTTATTCCGAGTGTTCGCAATCGGACATCCGCAGAGAGCAACGTTATCGAGAGCAACGTTATCGAGAGCACCTTCGAGGCTCGATACAAGCAGCATTGTACGATGATCGAACGTTCGTGCCTCTGCCGGCACGAATGTGACTAATTAGTTTCATTAAGTCGGTGGAGCAACAATCGAGTGGATTGTCAGCTGACAGGATCACAGCGCGGTTCGTGAGATGATCGATGCTTGGTTGCGACCAAAGCACCCTGCATCCGACAAACACACAACTGATATGCGTACTCTCGATAGATCGCATACATATACATAAATGCGACCACTTAGCAAATGTTAGCGCTACTTCATCGTTCAACGCGGTTAATTGATTTCATTAGGCTGCAGGCGATGCGTAACTCGGACATAGGAATAGTAGAAGGGTTACGGTTAAGGATTCTTAGAAATATGTGCTCCGTTCATTTCTATTACTTCTTTTTTCACCAATATAACTACTAGATTAAATTACTCGTCGCTCCGTTTGATTTTACATTATTCAATTTACTTGTCATTTCTCTGAACGAATGGATCGTAGATACCAGAGGTCGCAGTTAAAAGAATTAGGTCTCCAGTCAACGACTAGTTTCACTCTCATCGAATGATAATTTATAATTCTTGGGAGATAAGATATGATATAATTTGGGAATTTTCCTTGGATCGTGATCAAGAATTTTGCCAAAATTTCATTAAGAAGCAACGACGAAGCTCGATTTACAGACATTAATACTCGGAGTCTCGATAACGTTCGGATATCTAATAAATTGCGACGTTCGATGAAGTTGCCGTAGCTCCGGAAGGCAAAGTTCCATGAAGTTTCGCTATTCGAGTAGTTTTAGGGTTTAACGAGGTGTTGGATCGTTCTAATTCCAATCTCAAACTGATGATTTCCTTAAAACCTGGCCAAATACCACTCTCAACTTCTCACTCAACTTCTGTTCGAGATAACAATTTACCCGTGGAAAGCACATATTGTAACAAAGAGTATCTGTGGAAGATACGCGGATTTATGCAACAATTAATCTTATTCGAAATTTATGGAAGATTAACTTTTGAGATTGTACATCGTCACTATCTTCGTCTATATTAACAGAGAACCACATTCCAAATATCGAATAGGAAAATGTATAATAATGCTAGTAGTATACGTCTTAAACGTTCACCATTGTCGAGCATTTAATCAGTTTAATAGCATTGTACATATAATAGCCTGAGAATAATTTAGCAGCAATTAGAGAGGAGCTACAATAAATCCGGACTGTCAGACTGTCGGACACCTGAGCCGCACATGATCAGTAATTATGGTTACGTTGCAAATTATGTTCATTGACTACATACCTGTACGTATCAGGCATAATTTAACGGCGAGATAATGGTACGTTTCTTCCTCTTCCAGTGAACCATCAAAAACATATTGATCAAAGAACGCGATATTTCTTTAAAAATACTAATCGATCAATGACGATACGTAAATGTCGATAAAAGATGACCTACAGGAAGAAGGAGGAAAAATTCAGACTATTACCGACTTACTGTCGCTTTGTGCCATAGCAACCACAGCATCTGAATATTTCGTGAAATCTGAAGCTAAGTGTATCGAGGTACGACTATCTCATAATTCACTAGATATCCGCGCCTGTACATATTTTTCTTTTTTTTTTTTCGATATATTTTTTCGATGGTTCGTCACGCTTCACCCAACCCGGAAAGTCAATAAGTATCGGTAGACCGATTAAATATTTGTGTCGGTCTCGTTACGCGTACTAGATAAAGTTTATTAATTTCGGTAGCCAGTCGCCTGTGAAATTCCTACATCGCGGGAATGAATGACCGCGAGCCGAAGCGATCGATCGTCGTGGCAATTTTTTTCACCCGTTTAATTGGTTCGTCGGACAGGGTATCGTGTCAAAGGTAGAATGGAATTTCACGATGGAACCGACGCGACGAATAAATCGAAACATGGCCGTTGATTGTTATCGGCGTGAATCAGTGGCAAGAAATGATCGGCGGTTCGACGCTATGATCCGAGTAATCCGGACGATTTCGGTGGATACTTAGGACGATCTCGAACGTAGGATAGCGCGCGATTAAGGTACTCGAAAGGGGAGCGTATCAACTCGGATCTGACAGGGAGCTGAAAGAGGCGACCAGAGAGGGAGAGATCGCTTATTATACGAGGTTCAAGAAGCAGGCCTTCTGGTGAAAGAGAGACATCGAAAAAAACTGGTGCGCGTTGAATAGTACGCTGAGGCATTGTTCGAAGGGAAACAGTGTCCCACATTATCCGGCCAGCTTTATTTTTAGTGGTGAAAGAAGGAAAAGGAAGGCGGCCTGGGTCGTTTCACCGGCAAGAGACGTTCGCCTCTCGAGTACAAAGCGGCTACGTCCACGGCCACTATTTTATGCCTTATCTGTTTCATGGTACACGGTCTGGCCTCGGGGATTAGCTCGATCCATTCTTCATCATTAGGAGCTAGTTTGCTGGTAATCAGTGCTGGCCATCCTTCAACCATGGCTTCCTTACCATTTTACTTCAAATCGTTCGACCATCGACTCGCTCTGTTGAATTTTTCATCGAATTAAATTTTTCATCGACGACTGAAAAAGGTTTCATCAACTCGCTATGGTCATTTAGAGATCTTCCAGAGATTGATTCCGTAGAATAGCTTCATCTTCTTTGTATAAAGGAAGAGAGAGAATCGTAGGAGTGAGCAGAGTATTTCTTGGCTGGCCAATGACCGTCCCATACTACTAGATTTTTCATCGCATCACACGTACACGGTATTCCTGGTTCTTTATTTAACGAACCATCGTTCTAGATAGGCTGACTGGAAAGTAAACGCACGAAACGCTCAAATGGTCAATAAACCGAGAACCTGCTGCAAATTCTGTTATCAAGGACGTTAAAGAATCCCGACCGTTTAAAGAGCAACGAGAAATATATCGCGACTATGTTTCACGCACTATCGCACTCCACTCTTATGACATTTATCTTTTCTTTTGCAACGAATGGGATGATTCTCTCTATAGATGCAATATATTTCACCCTGTCAGACTGAGTACGACACTTCGCATGCTAACTACCCTGTTAAAATGTAAAACAGGTTACAGATACTTTTTATCCTTAGAAAAAAATTCTTTCATTTATCCATTTATGAAACCCAAGAAATTAAGCTGAAATATGAGAAGATTGTCTCAAATCCGGCTGCGTTATTTGGGTCATTTTCGACCAAATTAAATTTTCTTATCGTTATAAATTCTTTTTCACGGCAGTTTTGTAGTCGATGTAAGAGAGAATCGTCCTATGATTTCTCGTTTCAATCGTACGATAATAATTTTCTTGAAACGTATTAAAATTCTCTTCCTCGGCTGAATCTAGAGCGAGATAGAGACATAAATACGCAGTAAGCTTAAATGCATCATCGCGATAGTGTATCGAAGTCGAGTCACGTAAACGAACGTAAATAATTTGGAGAAAGCGGCGCTTATCCGCTCTGTATCGAGAATCAACCGGTGAATAAGAGGCGCAGGGGATGGCCTACATAGGCGAATGCATAAACAGGAATGTCTCGACGATAGTCCACTCGCAAACCGTCTGCCAATACGAAATGTATTTCGGGGGGTGTATGACAAACAGCTTGCAGCTTCGAGGCTTGCTATTGACCGGCCTTGTATTAACGAAAACTGGGCATCGTGTACAGTGCAGAAGGCAAAAGAGGGAAGAGAAACGGGACAGAACGGCAGCGACAGAGACCGAGAGGAAGTCGGTGGTAGGAGGAACATCGATCTGCAGCAACCTCCTCATCCTTTCACCCCCATCCCATTTACCGCTTTCCTTTCACGCAATATCGTTTCTCCATGGCGTCTCTTTTTCATCGTGTCCGCCACACTACCTCTCGCTCGCCACTCGCCACTCTTCTTTTTTTTCCTCCCCACGGCCCTGGGTGTTTCTAAAAGGTGCTCGAAACTTTGCCTATGAAACGGCAAAACGAGAAAAGGTACGCGCCGGAGGCACCAGCTCGGACATTGGATCGTTTAATTATTTCGAGTTGGCCAGGTCGATCGATACGATGAAATATGGAAGTCCACGAATAACCAACTACGACACGTTAATTTCATATTGATCGGCAATCGATGCAGAATGCTGATAATAATTAACACGCTTTGAATCTTTCATTCGATGGATGATTATTTAAGCCTATTAACGTATCCCAGTCAATTATCCTAAATATAAATCAGTTGTACGAATTTTCTATCAGAGAGATGGATTCTTCTCAATTTCCGGTTGTAATGTTTCACCTAAAGGTCCGATTATTCGTAGAGAGAGCTGGTGAATGGAATAAGGCTTTCGTACGGCGTTGAACGATCAGTTTACTCCGCGAAATGTACTTTCAGCGAACGGTCACGAGAAACAGCTAAAACTTCCCGCGGTGTTCTATATCGTTTCCCACGTTCCCTGGTTAAGCGTGTGATGCGAGAACGTCGCTTTGAAACGCAATTCGATCTCCGTATCGATATCGGTAAAACGCAAAGAACAAGGAAGTATATCGAACGAGGAAAAATAAAAATATACGGAAATAAAACAATCTGACCGTGAACGTAGTAAAATGATGGTCGGAAGGGAAAACGATACGAGCGTGAGTGTACCAGTCTATTTTCTTTCTCTCGTGAGGTCCATGCTTCAGGATATGCGTACGTGACTTTTGTGTAGACTGTTCGAACACGAGGCGGGCATGTTGCAAATGCTGCTGGTAAAAGACTTACGGGAGTACGGAGCGGGTCGAGTCTTTTTAAAGTTTGAGGAACGAGACACGCGTTTTTATTCGAAGAAAGATACGATCTTCGTGCAACCGATTCGTGTTGCCATTGGTCAGACTGTAAGTTTACTGGAAATCTTTGCGAACTCCGGCTAGCTTTATCGAAGTACAACGCTACACCGGCTACTAACCCATTCGTATCATATTTCTTTTCTTTCTAATTGAGAAGTTAAAGTGCTAAACGATGTAGGTGTAATGGAAACAAAAGGACAATTTTTTTAATGGGAAAGAATGTAAAAAGTATGTAAAGTACGATGAAAAAAGTTATATACGCTAGAATGATCAATTTTAGCTTTTAAGGCTAATGCAAGATAAAACTGCGATCGTAAATGCCACTAGATTATATGGTCGAAAAAGATGAAAATATATAGTACAAATAAATTGAACGTCTCTTCGAAAATAATTATCCAAATGATTATTCGGCAAAATAGTTACGGAAATAAATTTCTAGAGTAGCTCCTTAAATCGTTTGTCCAAATATCGACAATATTCGATTACTGTTTTCCGTCTTAAATGGCGCTTTAGAATGCATCAGATATCGCCGCGTAACGACGAATAGAATTGCTACTGGATGGTAAATAGAAATAGCGTTTGCCTCGTCACGATAACTTGGTACAAGAACAGTAGCCGAAGAACGCGACGTTCTATATCGTTAAGCGAAATAACAAAGTTGGCGTATCTGCAATGGGAGTGTTTCAACAAGGCAGAACTCGATGTACTATGCGTTACAAACGTGTCCCGTTCTCAAATGAAACGAGCAAATACGTGCAAGTGCGTGTTCTTCTTCTCCTTACGTTTCAGAACCGAATCAACTATTGTCAGGATTCAAACTACTATCTATATACGAACATTTTCAATTCGATTCATGTATTCAACTATACATATACCGCGATTCAATCAGCCTAGCGTCTATCAGCAGGTCGGTGTACGTGGATTATCCGGCGATTATCGAATTTTCAACATTAACCCGGCCTATCTCGTCGAGAATCGAGCGAAATTGCTTTAACGCAAACAATAGAGGGTTGAACAGTGTTAAACCGGGACAGGGCACGGTAACTTTCTTTCCGTGAAAGCAAAGCATCTCCTGACAGCGTTTCGAAGCCAGAGCGGCCACGTTCGCCGGAAGCTGCTACGGTGATGTAGTAGTAGACACACTAGACGTGGAACAACGAGCATGTGTATTTCCAGAAGTTCGTTCCTTTCAAGTGGACGTGTCCTTTATGATTTCCCAAACTGATCTTTCCTTCTGACGAAGTTCCTTTCTCTGACTTCGACAATGGCTCACGAAGGTATTCGAACATTTACCGTAGACAATTTTTATGGATATATCGTGCGTTATTTTAAGAAATTTCTCGAAATTTCGTTAGCAATGTAACGAGACGTTTATCGCAAATATGCACTCGGTAAAAAATTAGTATAAAGCATGAACGATAGTCTTATACGTATAATTAGTATTAGAAATGCCCTCGTTAAATTTTGCGATTCGATAATATAACGAATAATTGACCCTAACTCTAATTACTTTTAGATTTACTTAAAAAGAATAGCAATTAACAAGACACTTAAATTACTAAGAATTCTCTGAAACCGCCTGGCAGATAACCGTGCATTCTAAAGGGTCGAATTCAATATTATCTTTTTAACGCTCGAATAACTTTGAAATCTCAACGAGAGATGTAATTTCGATATTCTGATTTATAGTCGGTTGAATTTTTTTGAAATTTTATCGCGGTCGTTATAGCGACGTATGAACGAACTGGGCCGAGACATATTTTTCCATGACGTGCACAAAACTTCCTGATCGGCGTGAAACTTTAACGAGACGTGCCGATGCGTTGCCGATCGATCGCACGTTGCGAAATTTAAGCCAGTGTGTTGGCTCGTGGCGCGTACCTACGCGCTGTCAGCGAAATTACAACTGGACAAATAAAATTGGCCAACTGTTCGGCCATTCGACGTTACGTTTCTGTTTTTGACGTTTGTGCAGCAACAGCACGTGAAACACGACTTCGTGTTGTTAGGTATCCCGCGGGATATTATCAACATTACAATTAACAAATGTCAGTTACGAGCTAGTACTAGGTGCAATTTTGAATCTAGACAGATAATAAACCCGTCAGCCACAATTTCAGGGGATTCTGAACAAACGCAGCAGATGGATGATGATTACTACGGTGAAGGCTCGTTTCTATCACTACATTCCTTCTTATATTTATGATTTTGTTCTTTCTTACTTACCGGTTTCATCTTTCCACCGACAAAAAGGAATAAACTGTAAGGAACGATAGTTAAATATAATAAATAGTTTCCATTCTTAGCGCTTGGAATTCACTTTGGAAGGTTTTAATATCCTTCTAACTCAAAGTTGAATTATCTCAAGCTCCGACACTCGTGAAATACACGCACGATATAATTGGTCGCTTCATCACGACAGACGTACTATCGTGATTTCGAACGAGGTAATTTTGGCAGCGGGTTCCAGAAAATGGACGTGGACCGCGATAAATAAGAGGGAAAATCGTTAAGAAGTTTGAGCATCTTTCTTATCGTTCACCGAACCAATTTACCCCTCGATGGCCGCCTCTTCCCGCCGGCTGAGCTATCGCTTATCATTTTTATTAGCGTTCTAAACACGCAATCGGCTTATCGACCGGTGGCCCGCTTTGGAGAGCAACGCCACCGCTAAGCCGGTCGATCGATCGGGAACAACGGTGCCTCTTCTTTCGTTCTTTTACTTGACCTCCGTAAAAATTCTGAAATTTCTATGTTTTTAGTATTATTACACGGAGTATGCTCGCTGGGAGATTTCATTCGTCCAAGCTTCTCAACTGTTGAATTCATTACACTTGATGCAAGAGGGATGAAATGTTACAGACCTTTCTAGGTCTTCGGACTTAGAGCTTCCATTCCTCGGACAGGTAGAACGAATCGGGAAGTTACCGAAGAAAGACGAATTATTATGCAATTCGATAACATCTGTCGCGGTAGGTTTCGTTGTTGAGATACATTCGTTTTCGTACTTCTCTCGCGTCAAGTTAATCTGTTAACCGCGTGGTCGCTTAATGGGAAATTTCGATGGAACTTTCGTAGTGAAATGTACATGTAAGTTTGGCTAAAATTGCGTCGGTGAATGTAACGGTCGAGAAAGGAGGAGTTTGAGAAATAATACTGTATAATGAAATGCGGAAAGAAAGTTTGCGGAAAAGAAAAATAGGTTTTGGAAGATAGGGAGATGTGGAGAAGACCGAGGAAAGAAAGCGATGATAAAAATGGGCTAAAATATATGCAATGCTGGTTCATGGCAATGCTTTGTGTTGGAATTTCGAAAAGTTTTGATATCTTTGGATCTTTTACGTTTTTCACTGAAGGTAGTTTAGTTGAACGACCGAACACATTGGGTAGAAAATTTGTCCACGTTCGATATATATAAAGAGAACAAGAACTGTAATGAACAGCTCTGAAAGAAGTAATCGGTACTCGGAAAACACAGAGAACCAGAGAATAATGAAGAACAGAAGAAGGAAGATCTAGAAGAAGAAAATCGCAAGGGATTTCACGCTACCGATGAATTCTGATTTAGCTTCGATAAGAGAAGGAGTCGTAATCCGGCTGGAGAAGAACGAACACACTCGGTGACGATTCCAGTGTTGTTTCGTTTCTTTCTTGTTCGAACAATAACTCAGCCAGTGGTAGCAGTGAGTGATTTGTGCGCGTTGCTCGGGAACGAAACATATGTGGCATGTACATTCCAGTTTGTAAGTATTACGACTTGATCCTTTATAAAATGTGTAACACTCGGTTTAAATTATTAAGAAGACCGAGGATTTTCGATCAATTAATTGATCATAAATTTGCGTAAAATCGCTATTCTATCCACAAGCATTGATATATTTTCGTAAGCCACTGCACGTCTCGTCTTTTCGCGTCGTTTCGACGTGGTAGAAGAACCGTTGACGAACTACGAGGCCGATACTCGATTCAAGATAGCTATCATTAGAGTGAACCGAGCTAGAACAACGGGCTTTCCGTTATTCAGATTAAAAACGAAGAGAAATGAAAGAAAGGCAATAGGCGACGGATCTCGATTTTGCATCGTCGAAATAATTAGCGTTGGCTTACGGGCTTCGGGTGAATAGCAGCTCACGGTATCGGTCGCGCCGTGAGGTCACGACGAATCGAGAGCGCCACGCTATTCCACTGGTTTAATCCACTCGGCCCAAGTATTTTATTCGCCCTTTACGCGACAGGGAAATGGATCGGGTAATCGATATCGCGGCTGCGACGATTCCGTGCACACCGGTGTGGCTCGTTGTAAAATGAAAAGGCGAATCGTAGAATTCGAGGTCCCGGAGCAGCAGTGGCTAAAAAGAATCGTCGTCGACTGGTGTTTTAACGAATGCCCAACGTCGACGAGCGTAGAACGTTTAATCCGACCTGGGTTACCAGTCGAATCGAATCTTCGTGCGTCATTTGCCCGGGCACAATGAACACCGACGAGAAGAAAAGAAAGGAAAACGGACGTGGAATCGGATACGCCGCGGGCTAAATCGTTTTATCGCGGTAATCCTTTGACGGCCGATAAATTCACCGCCGCTAATTAAATCGATCTTCATCGATACGTCGCGAATTTTCAGATCGTAGCAGCACAGCGTGCAAGAGCGATGTGAGATGAAGCACTCGAAGGGACAATCGAAGATCAAACTTGGAAGGCACCATAAGAAATATCTTCTCTCTCTTATAAAAGAGCAATTTTTAATTCTAATACGTTTTCAACTCCGACGTCAAAACTATTTCAATTTTCGGATCGGACATGTATTTTTATCGCCCTTTTGAACATTCGAATAACATTAATTACGCAGTATTAACAGTAGTAAAGAAAAGATAACGTAACAACTAAACTAATATTATTGTCATTTCTTACAAAAACAAAAAATCGTGGATTTATCACATATTTTTTAAATCTCATACTCCTAATGACGAATTAAATACTTTGTTTTTAAATGTCAGACGCTTAAAAATTGTTCGTGGCTAGGTTTGACGAATTACGAGACAAATTACACTCAGCTGGACTCAAATATTCATCCGACTCGAATAACTCTACCTTATTCCGATATCTTTGAATTAGATCCTCTCTATATCTCAGCCTCTAAAAAACTATAAAATTGTCGCCAGAGTTCTAGGTAGAGATTCGTTTCAGGGAAAGCCTTCTATTCGGATTAACCACCTAAAATCTGCAAAAAAGGGCGGTCGGATGAGATTCGAAGGGGTGGAAACAGGGTACGAGTGTCACGCGGTGAGAAAATGCGGTGAGACGTTAGCTCTGGCGAATCGAAAGTGGATGCCACTCTTATCGATTTTTCTGTCCGCTTGGCAATAACGGGGCCCCGCCATCACAGTCAGGAATCCAGCAAGTAAAATCCACCAGACGATCGTCTCTCCGACCCTTTTCCGCTTCAAACGTCGAAAGTGGCGTTTCTTGACTCGGTTACATCGCTCTTTCTCCCATTGACGTTCGCTTTCAATCGCGAATGCGCTCTCTCCGTTACGTGTGTCTACTGCCGCAAACGACGTGGATTTTTTAACGTAACGAGAAACCTCGAAAATCGTTGATTACTCGCAGAAATGACGAACGTCGGGATTTGCTTGCCGATGCTTCTGGATCCGAATTTTCTAGGCCATCGAGCTGCCGCGCCTTAATGGAGGAAGGAAATCCGCAGTTTTGGATGGGATACAAATCCTCCTGATTTAACTATTCTCGAGGATTATACGAACGTCAATATTCGTGCTGGACGTCCTGCTATGGATCTTGATTCTTTTGTACTGGGCTGTACGGATATTTCGACGAGCAACGTAATATTTCACTATCCGCTCTACATTCGTTTCAACTTTCTTTCCTTGATACTAAACGTACATATATACGGAAAATTCTCGTAGATTGTTGACAAAAATTCATATCGTTGCTGTTTTATATCTGAAATAGAAGAAGATTACAGTTCTAACAAATACGTGTTTTTATATAGTTGGCCAATGAATGCAGCGATCGAAGAGTAAGATTACAAAATTTGCCAATAAAAATACTCCAGGATGAAGAGAATCATGTCGAATCGCGAGATAGTGGACGAGTTATGAATTAGTTGGCATTCTCTGTCGAACCACTATGCCCGGATCTTTCGCATCCCCTGCGGACGCACAGCCCTATCATGTTGCCGTAAACTGAACGGATAAACCGAGGCAACGGAGCGTGGTATACGAAAAGAGAATTCCAAATTAACCTCTTATGTATACACGGTATGTACGGAAATTCTTGATCCGAAGTTTGAACCTCAGTGGCCAGTGGTTTCAGGATAAATGGAAACGTGCGACCAGGCATTTTCTTTCAACTTGCTGATACTCGTATTGCATACGGAATTTTCTCTGTTTATCTCTGCGTATGTCATTTTAACGATATTCGTCAGTTTGCATTTTTCCAATTGTCAATTCGGAGCAATTAAAATGACGAAGGATGATTAGCATTTGTGTATAGTAGAGTAGAGAGATAGTTGCAGTTTATAGCCCCGAAGCAAAATGGGAATTGCTGCCTCAGCACACAATGCACACGAACATATAGATTGCCAGTAGTGGTAAAGTTTTAGCGAAAGTTATGCCCGCAGGACTCCACCAATTACTGCCATGACCAATTTCTAGATCAACCACGCCAATACGTCCAGCGCAATATCTTACAGTGTCGAAAGCAACGAAGTTCTGGAAATCTCCGAATATCAACCAACTACTCCTCTCCAATTGCAATATGAATTTCATAGGTCCGTGAGAACAGAAATTATTATTTATAGTAAATAATTGAACTTCCATTGGTACGGGTATGTAAATGGAGCGAGTACCTTTTGGGAAATTACATTTAGGAGGAATTAAAGTACCAAATGAACGTTTGTAAATTTCTTAATTTCATTATTCACAATCACCGTTTAATTTTTACGAAATAAATAATACGCTCATCTCACAAGCGATATAAATAATAATAAACCTTTCATTTTTCTCTATTTTCCAATCTTCGAGTTAGTCTTTAAAGTTAGAATTCAAATCCAAGTACATAATGATCCAGGCAAGTATGAAAAAAATTATTCAATTAATATTAATAAATCGTCTAAGAAAAAAAAATACCATATTCTAAAACCGGCAGTATCTAAAATATGACAGTCGTGTGTCGTTATGGTTCTAATGAAATTTCAAAATGTTTCTTACATCACACACAAGAGGAACATAGAAGCTTCCCATGGTAGGTGTCGAAATACTTTCCTCTGGCAGTGTATGTCAAACAACAAACTACAAAATACAGTAACCTTCCAGTGGACATCTCAACTGAGAATACGATTTCACAAATTATCCCGTGTCGAAGATGACGAACATTACGGTCCGTCTTCTCCACGACTATTCGAATATACTGTACAAACCTTGGTAGAGAGCGTGTCGACGCGATGGAAATAAAGTTGGACTAGAGTAGCGAATGAACGTATTCGATATCAAGTGGTTGGCTGTGCTGAGGCAGCAGCGTGAATTTTGGGGAAGATCGCGAGACCGCAAAGCACCTAGAACCCAGGACGTGTATCGCTGCTAGCTGTTAACCGTTGGAAACCGCTGTCGGGAGCGTGTCCCTCGTAAACAGTCGGTTGTTCCGGCCGGAAATGGCCCGAGGCGCGCGCACAAGTCGACGCTGGACATTAATATCCCATTTGAAGTTGCGAGTTGTGCGGTCGTCGCGAGAACGAACTATCCTCACGGTTCGCCGGATGCGGCCCGAAACGCCACTTGGCGACTGAATCTGCCGACACCTCTTCTCGTAGCCGTCGTCGTTCGGCTCTGATAAATGATTCGGGAGGAGCTACCTTGATTTGCGAAATGTGATCCACAGTTTCAACGAATTTGCAGCTTATCCGAGTTGAGAGTTTCGAATAAAGTGCGAGATGGTGTGGGGAATGGTTGGAGAATGGTTCAGCGGCAAAAATGGGTTTTAAAGCTGGCCGCATCAGCCATTTATCAGAGCATGGTAAACAATTTCCATTCGACAGTGGATTTTCCCGATGGAATATCGAAGGGAAACTGTCGGTGTTTCTGGCTGGCAAATTCGAAAAAAACAAAAAACGAGAGAAAAAAATGTCGTAATCCCTGGTGAACAAAACGAGAGAACTCGAAATGGGATGCGTGGTATCGCGAGAGTGGCTTCTTAAGCTATTCCGCAACCGCGTATCGACGTTTTTCAACAATAAGCCGTCGATTTAATTGCTTTAATCGTCGCAAGGGTTTGTCGTCGACAATTTCTCGCTCATTGAATACGTTTCTCTACCTCTGGTGAACGCGGGGAAAAAATCCCGATGGAAGAAAGAAAGAAAGAAAGAAAGAAATACATTCCAACGATGCTCGATGAGATTGAAATAAAACTGATCCCCGAAGATTGATGCTCTCCCCCGCGATGAAACTACCCGCTTTCCCGCGCTTCCTTTATTTCGTACCCGAGAAAACGATCGAAGTTTCGACGAACGAGAAGATGGAAGAGTGCATTGTTGCATCTCGATTCGGTCCACTTCACTTCACGAGCAGAACATATTCCTTTTATTGGAAGCTCACTGGAAGAAAGCCGCGCGAGGGCGAAGGTTCACCGACATGGCGCGACGGCTGTGCGCCTCTTATCCGATTGAATACTTACTAGCGCTCGATGTCGATCCTCGACGATGGTAAGTAGTTGGACTAACAAGAGTGGCGAGGCAAGGTAGAACGAATAGCTGGCTGAGAGGCCTGATGAAAGTCTGCCATTTGTCAGAATTATAGATACCAGGTTGATAGACGAATGCGTATGCGCGTGCGTGTGCATCTCGTTAATTTAAAACCTGGACGTTACATCGGAATTCGACACGCGAACGAAGAAGCTAATTGACTCACTCGTCACTCGCCAAACTCCGATGATTTGTTCTTCGTTCGAGTACGACATGTTGCGGGAAATAAAATGGCAATTTCGAGTTTTTACGATTCTCGGAAAATTGCTTCTATCGTGAAAACTCCGCAAGTTTTACGACGTGCATGGACAATTCGTTTGAATTTTATAATAAAAGCTACGCCATGGTATGATTTGCCTGCAAAACTTGTTCGCCCACGAGTGAAACTATTGTTTCGATTTATAACTGGCTAATTGACTTCGTTTTCGAACGTCCGGCAAAATGTAAACGTGCCGCGTGATTGTGACTCTTCCCGAATATGCCATGACTTTTCCACCAGCCTTTCCACTAAATTTATGCAAGCTTTCGACGCAACTGTGCCGAAACAATTCCCAGGACTGAAGTGATAAAGCGCTCCGAGCTGTGGTATCGTTATCTTCGTAACAGCCACACGATTTGATATTCGCTCTCGTTATGAATATATCGCCTACGCGATCTTGCGAGAAGAACAGAAGTGTCAAAGGGGGAAACTAGAGAGATGTATTTGTCATAGAAATTCGGATAGTTCGAGGAACTTTAAACCCTTGCAATTTTACGCGTTCTATGTGATTTTATGACGAGAACAGAAGGCTGCAAAGTGTCGAAGAGAAACGAATCTGTCACAGAGATCGAAATTGCGTTTGAAAAACCTTATATCCTTACAACTCTTATTCGTTTCAGGACGCAATTTCCTATACGAAAAATTCCTTTATTAATTACTAATGATAATACCTCCATATTTGTGTTAACGTTACATAAATTACATTACATTAAAATTAAGAGCTGCTTTACTCGAAAGAAATGTAAAGAGACTAATTACCACGATATTGAAACATCAAGAACAGTATTAAAGAGACAGAATCTAATAGAAAGGCAAAGAGACATTATTTTCAATCTGTCCATAGAATATTTTCTCAAAAAGTTCGTCGAAACGAAGCGAAACGAAACGAGGGTAGAAAAGTAGACCAACTGTGCTAAGAAAAGAGGGTGGCTTTTAACGCAGAGAACGAAGAGGGTGAACGGAGGACGAGGACAACGGTTGAGCTGGTACGCGAGACTCGAGAGTCTGCGGTATTTTAATATCTGGCATTCCTGAAACGAACGATCATCGGACTGGGGAAGCAGTGGCAGCGTCTGTCTTCAACGTCTACGAATAGAGTTTGCATCGATGCCGGCTGTTAGCTGCCTCTAGATACCGGTATTACGACGTTACTGTTATTACCGCCGCTGCTGTTCGCAGCGGGTTATCGTTAAAATTGTTGTCAATGATCCGTTCGCAGAATCGACGGTATGAGCATTGCCATTCTTGTTTCAGTTGGTCGAGTGCCGGGTGAAACATTCATTCTGGACACAGCCGTCTTTGACATTCCATTGGCGATTGCAACACGCCGAGTTTCTCTCAAGGTTTTTTCAAGTGTGATATCGTTCTGTTCGTACCTATTTATTTCGAGAATATTTCTTTCGGGTACGTTTGATGTGCATGTGTTGAAGCGTAAATGATGGTCACAGAAACGTTGGGTTACGGACAAATTTTTGCTGCTTGTTGGTGCACTCGCCAAATCATTTCTTCCTTCTTCTATCTTTCTCCACCAATGGTGTAATACAAACATTTTTAATATAAATTCTTCTACGTGTCCGCATTTTTTCTGTCACTTGTCATTCACACGAATTCCCACTCTCGTGATGTTATTCATGAACTCGAGGAAAAAGTGGAAATTAGAATAAAGAAAGAGAGCAGAATCGTTTTCCATGAATACGACGAATTTTATAAAGTTATCTCTGAAAATCTGTGCAAACAGTATAAAGATTCGTCGAACGATTGAAGTAGCACGAGTATGGAATTACGAAACCCAGAAACGTTTCCTCGCCCCTTAGGATAAGCAGCTAAATTAAGAGATTTCAGCGTTAACTAGCAGTAGCTAGTTACGTCCCTAGACGAAGAAAATTCTTGGTTGCCGTTTTTTTCCAGAAGAAAATCTCGTTTCGAGCAGAGGGCACGGTTTGCTCGGCCACGATCTTACATTCTCATCATCCGCTGAACTTTTGACCCGCGTCATCGTGACAGCGTTCCCCTATCTCGCTTCCTGTCCCTTCAAACGGTCAAACATCCCCGGAACGGAGAGAAAAACGAGGGTTAAAAAGGTTAGAGCTTAGCCTGACACAGATTCTGTTTGCACGTGTCCGGTGCAATTCGAGCAGAAGTCAAGATTTTACACTGTTTCGAGTTCCCCTAAAGAGACTTTGTTTGCTTATACAAATCGACTGAGATGTTACGAACCATGGCCAGTCGATGATATCGAGCTTTTATTTGCCATTCGTCCGGCTCTCAGTTGCACTAAATTTCCCAAAAGAATGCAGATAAATCGTTTCAGCCTTTAAACAGTATCGTGGTTTCTTTGAAAAGTTCACTTCTGTTGCTACCAATTGTCCGGTATCGTTCCAATTGTCCGGTTAATTTATTCGTTGATCATCTATTAATTACATGTATAATATTAATTATACATATTAATTAATTCTACCGACGCAACTGTTGCATTTTCATATCTGTGTATTGCGACAAAATAAACAAGAGGCTACAATTCGAATAAATTGAATTATTAAAATACACAAATGGAATTACTAAAAATTATTAAAGTAAAGGAAAGTCTGATAAAGCAATAGTTAAATCCAGCGATGAATAGTGAATTTCGAAACGTGAAATCAGACAAATAAACGCTAGCAATTGGTATAGAAACCAAAGGAGAACTGGAATTGGCAAGCTGGAAAAATAAATGCAGAGGGATTGTTGTAGGAAGAAATAGGGGAGAAGAGAACGCACTGTAACGAATGGATGATCAGACGAGGAGCGTATACGCATTCCAATCTAACACGGCCGCTTGACCCAACGATCGAATTCCAATCAGCTACCCCTAAACCCAACCGATGCCCTCCTACGCTGACACGCATCTCCTCTGCCTCGCAACGAACCTATCTCGAGAAGATTAGTCTCGCTTCCGAGGACATGTTCTCCGTGTTTGCCTGCGGATAAACACACCGTGATCACGGTTAGACGACGATCTTAAAAGATCCTTGGTTTCCACCGACAAGGAAACATCGGCGATCGATACACATGGATTTTGATGAAATTTTTCCCAAGTGATTTTTGAAATTTAGAAATCCGAAACGAAGAAATAAAATTTCTAAATATTCCATAAATTGCACGGGATAGATAATAATTGCAATATTCAAACGGTCATCGATTCGTGATATCATCGATCATTAAATTTCTAATAAGTCGATAGCTTTATGTATGTCGTCTCAGGAAACTAGACTTTTGAAGCAGTACGAGACTGTTTGGAAATTCATGAATGGCGACTGTGCGACATCTGCGTAGAAAGGCACGTACGACTCGGCAAGTTTATTTCGTCGGAGACGGAGCACGGTTGCGCGTGTTCCCAGACTCTTGAACTTTTTTATTATCTTGTCGTAGAAGTACGCGAGGGCGCAGAGAAAACTGGCAAATTTATGACCACGGGGAATGACACGGTTGCACACATCGTGCTGATTTTTTTACTCGCCATGCGTTAATTACTTACGCTTCGCGGGTTCTTTCCCTTTTCCTCCAGCTTGATGACTTTGAATCTTAAAATATTAACGTTCAGAGATACAACGGCTCGGAGATTTCCTCCCTGTATCTTGATGATTTTTAATCTCGTGGGGAACTTTAATCCGCTAATAAAAATGCTCGAGTATTTTTTTTTAAAATACTCATACGTACGGTACCTAGATACTTTTTAAAAATAACGCTATACATATTCAAAAAACTTTTTAAAGCTGTTTTAATAAGAACTATTTTTTAGAACACATTGCTACCTACGGTATTTATAAATCCTTTTTCAAATATAATACAACACATTTTCCCGTTCTATAAAAGTATAATAACCGTCGAATTGAACGATCTCGTTGGCCGAGAGCCATTTTGTTGCAGGATCTCCATCAGTGAGAATCTTTATACCGTTGTAAAATAAAATAACGTCTGGTTAAACGCGACGCCACGATGTTCCAGCGAGAAAGTTAGGCGACTTCGGAGTTTCAATCGGATGAAGAAGTTTTTCAATTTTTGTCACGTCAGCGGCCCGTCCGCGGAAACTCTTTAAACACGCGTCATTACTAATTAATCCTGAGTATCGGTCACCAGGAAAACCAATTTCCATAGGTGACATCTATTAATTAAGTTCTCGTATCGCCGATGTAGATCAGCGGTAGACGCGACCCACGGCTATTAAACCGCGTCTATTAATCAAGTTTTGACCCCCATGGATACAACGCACTCATGCGTGCGTTCTCTAATCAGCGACCATATTGCGATAAGTTGATTCTAAACACAACCCCATCATGAAAAAGCTTGCGCAAAATTTGAAAGAAATTTCCAGAAAATTGGAATCTTTCAAATTCATTCGCTTCTTGAATTTTAAGAACGTAGTTATTAGCTTCTGTTGGAGTAAAAACTGACATAATAGCTCAAATTATCGGATCCTAATTTCTCACAGCAACAAGATTTTCTTGAAATTTTTCGTAACTCGTTATGAAAATTAGTTCTTAAAATTATTTTCACGTAAGTAGAATTAAATACAGTAGTGAATTGCAGGACGACTGCCACTATTTACATAAATTATGAAACTAATTAGAAATTCATATATTTTATAACTTATATCGTTATTATAAATAAAACTTATATTCTTTGCATATTAAAATTTCTCACAAATGCATAAACATTTGCAGTCTAGTTACAAGGCACGGTGAACACGAAATCTAAAATACGCTGTAGTCACGTAGCGCAACCAAATCGTGTGAAAACTAAACAAAATCCAGCCGATATGTCGAACGTCTTGCACCAACGCCAGTACAAAACGAGCCGAGGAGCATGTCGTCGTCTCCCTTTATCCACGCCATCCTTCCTCGAAATGGAGGATAAACGAGAGTAGAGAAGCAAGTCCTAGGAATCGCAATTTTATCGCGGGAGAATAATTCGACGTACGATTCGTCTTCCCCTGGTGCTAAATCAGCCGGTACGGTGGATTCTTTAACCTGCTAGACGTCCTATAAATCCACCCCCGCGTCAACGATCTTCGTAATATCGTAGAAAGGGGCGCTGTAACCGTGTAGCGCCGGCTATACGTCGACTTCACCAGCCGCTAACCCTATTCTAACGCGTCGAACACTCGGTTGCTTTATCTACGAAATTCCAAGTGCTTCGGAGTTGGTAAGCCCCAATCCTGTTTACAAATGGCTATACCGCCCCTGGCGCGGAACTATGGTTATCGTTGGTCGCGGTATTTCCGTGCGAGCCACGCTTCGCGACAGAGAGAAATGTCGAAGGAAACGGGCGTTCCCATAGGTCGCGGTCTCGCCTTCGTCCTAGGGATATTAGTTTCTCAGCCGTATACCGTGCTCTCTGGTTCTCGATACGCTTCTCCGGATAAATGGAAAACCGTCTGAGCCGCTGAAAAGCAAGTAATTTCACCTTCCTACAATTTCAGCTTGTCTTGACGAAAATACATCGTGCACCTAAATGAAAGACTACAGAATGATTGTCTTTTCTTTAGTCGGAAAGGAACGAAGGATGAATGCGGTTACTGTTTAAATTAGGTTGATAAGTTTAAAGAACTGTCTGAACCTTTCACCATTTATCAAAGCGGATTCCATAGCTCTGTTTAAAGTTTCACAATTTGCTGACTTCATATCCTAGAATCTCTTTCTATCGGTTGAAACGAGTTCAACCCGATGCTCTATTCAATTTACCGACATAGGGAGAAAAAAAAGATGAAATTGCTTAAAGACGCCGAGCTCGAATAGTCGCGCCGAGATAGTCGCAGCAGAGAAGTAAGGAGAATTATTCCACGACGAGTCAGACTACCGGAGCAATGCGTCAGAGATCACCTGGCAGAGCGATGGTCGAGCTGACACCTTGGAATTTATGACTTCCCGGCACTGAGGCAGCGAGCAATCGGATAGAAACGATAATGGAGTTTCTTCGCGAGCAGAGGCAGAAAGACAAAGACGTTCGGCCGAACGATCAAGCTCGATGGAATTGGTAGAAAGAAGAAAAATTCGATTCGTCGGCTCCTAAAGCCAGCTGGTCGGTTTGCTCTCGAAATTTCCTCGAATCAGCTTCGGACGGAATTTACGAGGAATCATCCCGGACGTGTCAATGAAATTTCTCGCGTCTACGTGTCACGTATTCTTTGCTATTTCCTTCGTACGAAAGACTGACCCAACGGAATCGATCCGAATAAATTGTTTTTCCTCCGAATGAGCCTTCGTTTGGGAATCGTTTACGTGACGAATCCTTTGTCCGATTCTTGGTACTCTTTGACAAAACGAGAGTCGGTAATCCGTAAGGTGAGAACTTTCTTCTCGATCGAGAATCAAAAAGATCCTCGTTTTCCAACGATTCGAGTGCTTCTCAGAAGCAATCACTTTCAATTGCGCGCGAATTTTCGATGGATATCTTACACGGAAGATCGTTCTTTCTTCGACACGATCGATGAACGTTAACTAGGAACCGAAGGCAGCTGCAGCTTTCTTCTAGAACTGGGACAACTTGATAAGTGCAATTAATCTCGAGAAGGGTGACAATAATAGCTACGAGGGGGTCGACGTATTAAAAATTCCTGATATCCTAACGGGCACAACCAACTCGTTTCCAAGAGGCGGCTAGTTAATTGCCAGGACTTTACTCTCGAGCGAATCCATCGCGCGATTATTTCGCGTAGGCCCGTTTTATAAGACTTCGGTAATTTGACAACATACAAGCAAATCAATCGTAACAAAATGTACGTAATAAATATATGCACGGAACAGAATAATCAAACAGAATATATAATAAAATAGGAAATATAGAAAAAATATGGCAAAGAGTAGAATACTGATTCTATCAAAGTCTGCCTCTTAAAGATCTCGACACACATTTTTGCCATGCGCGTGTCTCCCCACGTTGGTTGGTAGCTTGTATTCAGATCTACTTATGCATTTTCCAAATCCCTCGCACACTATCGATACCTCGGTACAAACATTTGCAACAGTTCTATCCATGCGAAAATTCTCGTTTCTATACTATATTCGTACACGCTTGATTCCTTCAAGATATAATAATTCGATATAATATAAAGTTAAGGACGAAACTTCTTATTCGTTTGATTTTCCGAGCACACGCTCTTATGGACCGGCGGATATTATTCCTAATCTTTCATTCTAACCGCGAATGAAATAATTAAATTTCCTGTTAGTCCTTTTCGTACGGTATTCGCGAGTTAAACGTTTCCAAGGCGAGTTTGAGACGAGAGTTACTACTCTTCCAGTTCAACGGAACGCTCTTGGGGAAATTAAGGAAGATAAACGAAATACATTAAACGTAATAATGTTTCGTATGTATGAAAGCGAACGCACAGTCGGAAATAGCGATTAAATAATGACTCCGCGAAGCGAAGCTATGGTCGGGCGTATAAGTCTCTTTCTATGAAATTATGATTCTTGAAAGGACTTTGGAGAGGCGGTTTGCCAGGAAACGAAGTCTACTTTAGGCGAGAACTCAGAGCTTCTGCAACGTTGAAAGGAACGTTAAAGACGATCCTTGAAGACGTCAGACAGCGATAATGACGGCGGGATGTAATTCTTCGAAGAAACTGGATTTTCTCCGATTTCAAGTAGATGAGAATCTTCTAAGGAAGCATCGGTCTAAATGACAACGTAGTTCGCTCAGCTTCACGATACACGTTATTCGATACTCAAAACTTTCGTTAGCACAGAGCTCTTCGTCATAATACTTGGAGGAAACGAGTTTACGATTAAAAAAAAAGTACATCGGAGCGGCCGCAAACGTGTTGCGATAAATCAAACGGAAATCGAGCGCGAAATAGAAGCCATTAAAATACAAGGGTCGCGCCATTCGTTCTGCTCTGTCATTTCTGAACCAATCGCTTCGACTCGTGCAAACATTCCGAAACGATTGCGTTTCGGTTTCAAGGCAGGTAGTCTAAAATACGACGTTTATATTTTCACAACAGCCAAAAGAATTTAAAGAAAATACTCTACGCTTGGTACGTTTATTACTACGCAACGAAATATCCAATAATAATACACACGGAAGTTACGTATCAATTCCTGCGATCGATCCTTCGATAGAATTTGCAGTTTGCAATAGAGAATCGCAGTTAGCGATGCCTCAAACAAATTCCCCGCATTCTGTACCTGTCGCTCGTCAAAGACAGACGGGAATCTCCTTTCAGCTATTCCTGGTAATCAGCTATATTTTTCTTTTCACGCTTGTTACACGATACCTTGGAGATTGTTAGCGAACTGCAATCCTCAGCTTTTCTACCTAACTACTTTCGCATAAAACAGATTGCAGTCTGTTTGGAGTTGACTCGACCACAGGCAGACGCTTCGATTGGTTGGCTGATGAAGCGCGGACTTATTCTACTGCGCCGGGCTTCGCACGACCGACAGTAGATTCAGCTCGTGGTATGTCAAACGATCTCTCGCCGCGTGACTAAATAACCTTCTTGTTTACAATGATTGAAGTCTATCATCGTTGCTACAGTAATATGAATTATTAATAACGTGATTGTCAGTGAAATTATCAATAATTAAATTAATAAGAAGCGATGCAAGGTTTGACACTTAGAAGTAAACTATTCAAACTTATTATCTACACGTTTTTATTTTACAAGTTCCGTAAGACCACCGATCGTGAATGCGTTAAAGTTACATAACATGACAGTTTCTGCAACAAGATTAATCACGGTATATTAAGAATGAGCGGAATAATTTTTAACAGCAGACAGTTCCATGGATATGATCATTAACGAGAATGGACAAAATTGTTGTTCAGCCGTTTTCGAGAAAACTGCAATGAACAAAGAAGACGTTTCTTATACGGTGGTAAGATAAAGTGTCGTTCTAATTCGCATCGTAAATTTTTGACAACGACTGGACGCCAAATATTTATCTTGCATTGTGCCAGCAACCGAGCGGACTAATGGCGCCCAGCAGTTGCACTCTCGGTCGAAACAACGCAATGTACGAAGAGAGAAAATATAAACTGCTCGACGGCCAGCATTTCATCGGGGATTAGCCTCCACAGCAGGCCAACCTACATCCATTTTTGTTATCCCTCCATCTGACCTATGGAAAGGCTCAGAAATCAGCCCTTTCTCGTCTTAATCTTCGCTCTTTGTGACAGCATTTATCGCCGCGTGATGCTTTAAAAATCGAGCATTCACGACTAACCGGAGAACAAATATATTACGGTCCTATATAGCGACGCGAAAATGCTAAATGATCGATCAAAGTCTTTCTTTGAACATTTTATTACTAAAATATCTGGAGATGTTTGTGATATAAAAACATCTACATCTGCAACATTTCATTATTTTTGGGTTCCCAATGTACAAAACGTCATAAACTTATGGGGTTTATCGTAGGTGTAAAAAACGATGATTTTGACTTTGACCTGTTTGAAGCCAAACAGGCGACCCCTTAAGATGAGCAAGACTATTCACGAGGAGAAAAACAGGGTGAAGATATCGTCGCCTGAAGATCCAGAATTTTACACTTCGGAAATTAGGCGAAACGAAAACACGGTGACACCGAAAGTCTTGCCAACTTCCTTTTCTGCCTTGCGATGCCACAATCATGCTAGAAGAAACAAGCAGGTTGCCTCGGAAGTTGGTATCGATTGTCTAACAGCAATTGGAATCGCTGCTGAAAAAATGTGATGAAAATTAACAATGAACAGATTCCTTTAGCTTACGATTTAGTAGAGTCGATGAAAATACAATTAATAGAGTATCGAGTCCAATATATAACAATCGAATATGCAACGATGTAATTAAAGCTGCCTCGTTTTATTAATTTACTTCATTGTTACGTATAACTGCGTCATACGAAACAATAGACGTATTTCGTTTAACGATTAATCAACGATCACATTTTAATAGAATCAACAGATCGCTTGAATTGGCTCGCTTTTGCTGGGATGTCTCAGCGTAATCGTCGAAATTGTCGAACTTAAGGAGTTCCACGATGAACATCGTGTCGACAAAAGCGTGAGCTTTGCTATGCAAACAGTTACCCAAGAAAAACAATTTAATTCAATTTGCCTGGTCGAGGTTGCTGTAGAGTGGGCGGTGAACGCAAGCAGAAGTAGGAAGAACAATAAAAGCGGAAGCCGCGTAGAATCGGAGACAAGGTCAGGGTCGCTTGTCCCACGGCGCCGAACTGTGGCTGCTAATTGCGTTACATCGTCAAACGTCCTTCACAACGTGATCATTAGCCGTAATTACTCACATAATGCAACGAAGTATAAAAATAGGACAACGAAAAAAGAAACCAGGAAGACACCCCTTAACTACTGGCTTTCCTTCCACCAACGCCATTTTAGAGCTTCTTCCTCTTTCTTATTTCCTTCCTACCATAGAGGAAACCTCGCGATGTTGCAAAGTGTACCATCCCCGTCCCCCGAATTCGAACCACCCCCAACAATAACCTGTTCCCAACTCGGTGCGAGTCGAGCGAAAATAGAGCTTCGAGGAGACAATGTGTACCGAGTGTTTCCCTGCTTTTGATCGATCTCGAATGGCTTTTCAGTGTAACCACTTAGCAAGCAAAACATTCCTGTTCGCGTACGAGTTGAGTCGCTATAAATTAGCTTTTTGAATTTTCATCGCGTCTCGATAGACGCTTCTCGCAATACGATACATTATTTCGCAACGGTAAATGGAACCTCGAATCTCGGGCGGACAAATTTCTGCTGAATCTTGGAGAAGTACGATTTTTCATAGAACAGCGAGGCAGTACGGAGCCATTCACAGGACTTCTTCAAGTAGCAACATTAAACGAGAAACGTTGACACTTAAAGAGAATGGATCTCGAAGACGTTTCAGCCACGCGTGGAATTACGTTTGCGAAACGACTGGATTCCGCGGCGAATGGAGAATTTGAATGGTTATCTGCCCGGGCGGATGGAAAGGAGAATTTGTAAAAAAAGGTTGGAACTTTTTCCGGTCTTGTAAATGTCAGAAACTGTTCTCTCTATTTCACTGTTTCTATACCCGTTCGATCGAACCAACAAAACCATCCACTCTGGCGCGCACAGCCGAACCAAAACAACCCCTTTTTAGTGCAGACTAAAATATATTGTTTGCAGCCACCTTTCCGTTTTCCTTGCAACAGCGCTGAAAAAAAGCATTCTGCGCGTTTTCACCCTTCTAATTGCTCGCCTGCCAACAACCTATCAATCTTCGCAGTTGCTGTGCGATTGTCACGCAGACATGGTCGCCCTGTTTTCGAATTTCGTCCGATGAAATACCGATGAAATACCATTTCTGGATTGTGACAGTTTAAGGTTACAATCGAAATAGCTTGTAATTTTTATATACATTTTCAGATTGTTTAAAAACTTTATCAATATAACGATGACAGCCATGTTCCATTACGGTGCTACTGGAATTTGAAAATGTTTTACACAAAACACGCAATATCGACATAAAAGGTTTTCGCGGTATTGCTTTCATGACCCAGTGTACGTTTTCTGCCCGTATCGAATTTGCAAAGTACTTTGATATTTCCGGTAAGCCTCGGCTGCACGAAGAGCATCAATTCGTGCAGGTACTTGCGTATGAATTTCTCATTGCCGATTCCAACAGCATGTCGTGTGCACACGGAATTGGATTAACGGAACACTCGACGAAATCAAAGGGTTGCGCATTATTTTCGTAACATCGATATAACATGTTAATAACTGATAATCAGACAATCGCGCGTAATTACCGATATATTGTGCATTAATCAGCTGTCAAAAGATAACGCCGGCCAAATTAATGAGACACGTTAACGCGAATAATAGTATCTGTCTTTATAGAGGCTATCAGCTCCGTTGAATAGAAACGAAAATAATCGTTAAATATCGCGATGGAGGTTGGAAACGATGAATAACTTTAATCCTGGTATTTATCCGCTCGGTTCGTATCGTTAGTCGAGATACCGTGATCGATGTTACAAGAAGCCGGCGCTCGATCCGCCCACCCGAACATACCAGTAATTTTCTCTATTTATATTTTACGGGCCGTTCATCCCCTATAAATAGCGACGGCGGATAACGTCGACCGAAGTGTGCACACTTGTTCGCCGACTAGGCTCGCGGTCGCTGCACGCGCGTGCAGCACGCCGTCCGCCGAGTTGCGCGCATGTATTCATGCGGAAACGTCGGTCAAAGACGCCGAGTCACGCCAACCTGTGGGTCCTCGGCCTGATAGGCGGTTTGGTAACTACCTGCCTACCCACCAACCCTCCTTGCACCGGAACAGGGTTTCTCAAGCCACTTTAACGTTGGATTGATTAATAGCTGGAATTTTTCTTTTTTTTTTTATTCATGAACCTGTTTAGATATTAGGGGTTTGTTGTTCAACTATGGCAAGAAACACGGTAGAATATTTGTTAAGCCATTCACTTTGCACAGTGCACGTAGCATTTGTAAAATTTCAGCCCACTTAATTTATGGTGATAATCCGTCTTTATAATTTAGATGAATTTTCGCAACGATATATGTATTTTATCTCGGTGCATTTTTGCCTGATACGTTTTTACTTCTTGCATTAAATTTATTACTTGAAGGTAAAGGAAGTTCGTTTTATACTTTCTCGTGCTCATCGACTTTTTCTGTGCACAGTTGGACATTACGGTTAAGATGAAACGACGATGCAACACCAGATCCTGAATATCGAACTCGGTTAACGTTCCTCAAGATTGTGTTTGCTCGGATTCCTCGACAGTCCTCGAGAGTTTGGTGTAGAGTGGATACGATGGTTCGTGATCAGACTGGAAAGTAGGTGCGGTTGCATGCTCGAGGGTGAAAGGGCGAGTCGGGGCAAAGTAATCGTAGCTAAATCGTGATAAGAATGTTTGGACACGATACCAGATTATTCGCAGCGAATAGTGCAATTACGGCAACATTATTCCCAGTTTTAGCAACGTCGAGAAAGGTACGAAGCACGGCCACGTATAAGTAAATCTGTTTCGAAGTAGAGTCGTCCTTTCTAGCTCGAACCGGAGATATTACCGTGCGAGGGTTGAAAGGATATTGAAACGATGCAACAGCTTGCTAGCGAGAAAAAGCAGAACCACTTGTCCCAGACGGTCGTTTGAGAGACGCTGCTCTATTGTGTATACGTTGCAAGCTCGCAAACCTTGGCAAGCTTGAGTGCATACAGCCGGCCGGTTTGCAGCTAGGGCTGGAATTAGAAAGGGACGTTGAAGAGAAAGAAAGCCTCCCTTTCCGGCAAAGCGAGAAAAGAAACAGGCGGCGTGGCCTATTGCCAGAGGCTCCGCCAAGAAAAATTCTAACGAGCCACTTCAACCTCGTGGTAGATAACACTTTAATCTCGCCGTGAGCTTACTTTTTATGTAAATGGCTATACTCGTCCGATCATTGGCTAGTGGATATTGTTACGAAACTCGTATCGTCTGAGATGCCACCGATAAGTCGTCATGCTCGAAACGGAATCGTGAATACTTCCAGGGGAACTGTACCTCCTTTTTTTACTCGGATCGTTGGAAACCGATCGTAGATTTAACGAGTTAACGCATCTCGAATTTGAAACGGTAATCGTATTTGGAACGAAGCGAAGCGAACCGAGAAACGCAATGACGCTATCGCCGGCCTCATTGAATATCAGCATTCTCATTTCAGTTCCGCGTAACGAGTAATTTCGTGATTAATGCGCGCCGTACTGCCGATTAAAGGGCAACAAATTGTCTCGGTTCATTCGTGCAGACATGGAAGAACGCGCTTCATTGTATAACAGATCGATTGTCAAGGACTTATTGACAGCTTTAATCGATTTCCAGAGGGTGACTATAGAGTCTCTGTTTACTGTTTAACGGTTCAAAAACGTCGATGTAAATGCATACGAAATTCGATCGAGTAAAGCAATATTACTTAGGCGTCATGAGAACTCGCACACTGAAATTCGTAATTCCAGAGGGTTACTATAGAGTCTCTGTTTACTGTTTAACGGTTCAAAAACGTCGATGTAAATGCATACGAAATTCGATCGAGTAAAGCAATATTACTTAGGCGTCATGAGAACTCGCACACTGAAATTCGTAACTTTATACAGTCCCTTAGAATGTAAAAAAGTCGATGGAAAGCAACTATATAGATTACATTGTGGTATTTTACAGAGGTGGTTTAAACGGTAGTTTACAAGGCTAGTAAGTAGAAGACGTCGACTTTGACGAGGCATCCTCAGTCATGGATACCAAATATGTATCCGCAAGAAATATGTATCTCCATCGTACGATCTGTAGTACCTTCGCCTACAGTGGTAACCTTATACCGTGATCAACTATGTAATGACGCGTTAAACACTTCCTTTCTTTCATCCTCCTATCTATTTATAAACTTTCATTAAGCTATTTTAATATTTTCTGGAATAAAAAAAGACGTCGATATCGTCGTACGTTGTGTACTAATTTTAAAACTCCTACTGGCAATAGTAATTTTAACGTAAAACAGCTAAACACGGAGAGAATCTAATAGGCCTAAACCAAAAGTGTAGTCGCTAAGACACTGTTATATCTTTATTATAATTTATATAATAATAAATTATTATTACTACATATTTATTATAGAGAATGATTATATCTGTCTATAAGTATAATATTAACAATTAATAAATAAGCGATATTTCTCAGATTATGAAGAGGATGTAAAATAGTATTTAGTTTCAGAACCAAATAGAAATTCGATTAGATTCAGTAAATAGCATATCGTATTTCAAAAGTGCTGTCCTGTAAGAAATGGAAGGTGTGACTTATCGTGTTCTTCCCTCGAAATCTTTCTGTATCCGCGTTACGATCTAAGAGGAAAACTAAATGTCATGTTTCAAGACCAGCGATCGTTTTAACGGTGTTATAAACCGAGGCCTTTAGCAAAGACAATTGTAATTTTCGCGATGGCAGATCGATTTCAATCCCCTTACACGATGCGGGGCCGGTGTTCCGAGAAGACTGCCGCAAAAGGGAATATCAGGATATCGCGTGTCTCGATTGACGTTCGAATGGAAGGAACATCAGTGGACGGGGTCACGCGAACGGCGTGTTTCCTTACGCGTCTGTGCATGCAACACGGTGCATTTGCACCGAGGCGACCGCGATATAGAGGCGACTAGCGCGTGCATATGGATGCGCATAATTACGAAAGTGATGTCGGCCAGCGGGATTCTCTATACAGATCGTGTAAGGACGTACGTGTTTTCGCGTATCCGTGGTCCGAGGAGAGTACAACGACCACACGGCCGCGCGCCACCGTCCTTGATATGCAATGTTTAATGAATAGCTCTCCTCGGTGTGGGCCAGGCCGCCTAGCCAAAGTCAGGAAGCGAGGGAAGTTGACATCCGTGAACGTACGGCTTAAAACGTGGAATTATTCATGTAACGATTATTTTCTCCCGTGAATAGAAATTAACGCGACTCCATGAATAACTAAAAACAGTGGGCCGACCGCGAATTGTCCTGGCCAATTAAAATGGAAACTGTATCCACGTTTCTCTTATCTTTTTTTATTTCTCCTCTCCCTTTATTTCAATTTCGTTGCAAGCTTCAGGCACGAAGGTCGTTACTACTGGTCATAGGGAAACGCAGTCTCATACAATGAACGTTATCGTTATTTCATTACGACCCCAGTTACCTTTTAATTGAAAGTAGTAACTCGCTGTACTTCCGAATGGTGGCGAGTATTTTATGACGGACGAATGATTTTTATCAGATTTTATTAGCGTCGTTAGGTTCTCTGGCAATACGTATAGAATCGATTTAAAGTCGGGAATGTACGTTCTACTCTTTGGTGCACCGGCGACACGAGGTTTGAAGTATCACTCGATCGTAGCAAAGTTTAAACTCCGGTCCACGACGAGCACAGCGCACGTGGGTGTAAGGTAATTTACAACCGGCCCGGTGTACACCATAAAACTCAATACTTCCCTTGGTGCCCTAAAAGCGCGTCACTTTAAAAGTTCGTAATCACTTCGCAGCAACGTTGACGAGCAAGATTAACGTTTAATAACCCTGTTCTCTTTTGTCAAACTCGCTGAAACGATAAAACTCTTTGAAATTAATGAATTTCACAAATGTCCCTACGCAATTATTGTTTGTAACTTTGAGGACATCTTAACGGATTTATGGTAACAGTACGTCAAATGTACCACTTGTATTACTGTATTTTCAATCTTTGTTCCACCGTACAACAAATTCTATCTTCCCTTCTCTTAATTCTTCGTGATTCCGACCCCCACATCAATAATACGCTCGTAACGAATCTTAAATTTATCCACAGGTGGAAACTGATTGATTAACTTCGGCCGTGCACCCAGTGGTGCCTTATTTTCGATCACGTTCCAGGTTGATTAGAATTCAATGAGCACCGGTCAAAGAGAAGCGAAGGAGCATCGAAAGAGAGGGAGTAGAAATAGGAAAACGTATGACCTCGCCAACTTTCAGTAGCCCGGTCTCATTTGACCTGTTTGTCGCATCGTGGCTAGTCCCGCGGGAGAGTTGCTTTCATAAATGGCCGGGCGAAAGTTTCTTCGAACGGGTAACTTTTAATTTCGAGTTGACATTCGCCTCGGAGAGAACCGGCCGCGGCTAGAAGGAGACTGGTTTAATAACCCGCGGTTCGTGTGGCCTGAGAGCCGCGAGACTATAACTTTAAAAGCCGACCAAACAAAATTTCCACGCCTGGAAACTTGTAGTTTGCCGCGTGATTTTCAACCCTGACTGACTTCCATCTTTTCAGTTCCATTCTCTCTTGTCTTTTGACGAGGACGACGTTTAATCGACTCTACTTGGCTTGTTAAGATCGCCATTCCACGTTTCTCCACCAGCGAGACTCCATCTACCTTCCATCATTTTTTCTTTCTTCTTCTAGTTTCGTCGCATTGTTCTCTTCTTTCTCTTCTTCTATGCAAAAGATAGGAAGGGACCGATATCGTTACTCGACACTCGAAACATTTCTCTGGCGATTTATCACGGAAGATACGTATTCTCTGGCGATTGAGGAGAAACAGAAAATCATTCGACGGAGCGTACGTCAGATTCCACTACATTCAGCGGCCACTTTCTCGTTTAAGTAACCAGACGTATATCTGCGATCGAGTTCAGACTATTCTCTATTCGCCGATAAAGTAGCGCGAAGAGAACGAGCCAAGTCAGTGAAGCAACATGCTCGAACAGTATTAGTCGAAACAGAGAGACGGTCAAAGGAATGATAGAAAAGTGATGGAAAGCGGAGAGAAGTGGCAAAGGTGGATTAACCGATATTCGTTACAAATAATGGGGCCATTCCGGCTCGATATCGCCACAGTGAACACGCGCCGGATATTTCAAAGTAATTTACGTATGTATGATTATTAATGAAAGAGCCATTATTCACTTTAATCCGCGCAGACGGCCGGGCCACCGTTAACTATCAGTTTTATCTATTCGTAAAAGCATAATTCGGATTCTGATGAAATTTTCGCGCAGCGGAACCAACGCCCAAACCTCTTTCACGTAGAAATCCGTGAAAGATACACACAGTCCGCTTAGCTGCCGATTAATTCGCCGTACAAAACGTGAAAAGATACACAGACTTTGTTTAACTGCCAATTAATTCACCGTACGAAACGAAAATCACGTTACCCTTTGTTCAGAAATCTCTAGGCTTACTTCGAAGTACAGCTTTTATCAGCCTGTGTTCACAAGTATCGAGGCATTTATAAAAATTTAAGTAAATCCAGAGAATCATAAGAAATTAACGAATCATTTAAGAGTGATTATTCCATTCGAAACGTTAGGTATAAAGGATTCTCTCTGTTCGATATTATAGTAATAATTTCCATGCAATTCAATGTAATACTTAGCAGAAATTGCAGAAGGATTTAAACGGTGAATTATTCGCTATATGCATCAATAAACGGAGGAATAGGGCTGTTTAATTAAAATTGTTAAAATTTGCAGAAGAAACGGTTGAAAATCCACAGAGGATGGCGAGAATGACACTGTAACGCAATTTCTAACATCGGTGCACCCTATGATATCTCGTTACCGGGATCAACCTTCTCAAATATTCGTCAAAGCAACGTGCAACGTCCGAGGCAGCGAACTATTACGCTTTCCATGTCGGAGGCCGCGATACACGGCGGCTCTCAAACAGACTTAATCGCCGTGTATTGAGCGATCCGGCCGGATAATATTCATTAGAAATTCTCAGTGCAGCCAGCCGTTCCATTTTCGACTCGACGTGCCACTCAACGACAGCCGCTCCGACTTCATTTTCCCTCCCTGCAACATCTTCTCTTTTCGTGTCATGGCTGCGGCATTTTCTACGCTTATCCGCCAAGGGAAACCCTTCGTCACGTTCGCTTTGGAGCACTCCTTTCCTCGTTATGCACAAAGACAAGGGGATAGAGCATGCCGTTGCCTTTCCCGCTCATCGAGTCTCTTTGTGTTGGTGCACGATGCAGCCGGACACTGTGGTTGCGTCATATTCCGCTGCGTCGTCCTTTTCCTCCATCGTGTTTCCGCGTACACGATAGGGTCTTCTTATCCCTCTTTCATTCCTTACCTTTACCCATCTTTCTTTTTATTTCACCTCGATCATTGTGATCCCTACGACCCACATGTTGTGCTCGTGGTCTTGGCATAGTCGCGTTAACGAACCGACAATAGACTGGTCGCCGAAGGCTATCTTGCACGCGTTCTGCGCACCAGTGTGTTTGCTTGCTTGCTGGTGTACGTTAGGCCACGGAAGGGGAGAACACATCGGTGATGTATTTCCTTGGGAATGTACCAAATGTTAGATACCCCGTACATTGCGTGGGAAACCCTAAAGAGGAGATTCCTATTTCGATTCTGATCAGATCTTACTTTTATCCTACGTTTTCGAGGTTTTAGCGTGGGATGTTCTGTTCACGAGATGGTAGATACAGTAGGTGGGGAACGATATAGGGAGTAAAATTGGTCAGTGATAAATATTTAGAACTTTCAATGATAGTAGTAAATGACGGTGTGAAAATTATAGTGGTATAACAGATACTTCTTTTCAATAGGTAGTTTAAACTTATAGTCAAGTGACTTCACGAAACGATAATAGACGTTGCTTGTAGTAACATTAATTTGTACACTTTGGTCAAATTTACATTCTGTTGTTGCAAATCGATCAATGTGCTCGCACACTTATGAACGATGGCGTATATGTGCAGGAGGCAACGAAATGAAAATTCAAAAGTGCGTGGAGAAAATTCTTCAAGAAACACGACAGGGAGAAATACGTATACAAACGAGTTAGATAGCCGACAAAGTTGATTCCAAGTTCTGCGAGATATCTGAATTGTAAATGTTTTATGGCGCGGTTGCAGTATTTCTTGGCATCGTGGAAAGAGAAATATTTATAACGTCCACGCGATCGTGCTTTTTCCATCGAGCGTTGACAATGGCACGCGCAGTGACGGCCGATTGATTTCATTTCGCTAATTGAAAACTGACTGATTACGGACCGTTATGGAAAGCAAACCAACATTATTATCGGTTTCGTGTGAAATTAACGAGCGTATTCTCGCGATGCTTTCGCAACATTCACAAATAAAGCGTGCTTCTGTCCGAAGTTCGCAAGCTGCGATTTAAATAATTCCATTTAAAATTCATCTTGCAAGAGAATTAACTCGCTAACTGACTAATTTCAATGCTTCGATGTTCAACATCTCGAAACTCTAACTTCTACCTTCAATCTATAATAACAATTTCATCGCGTATTACCATAAATCATCTTGAAAAAAATTAATATTAAATTCGACTCTACAATCCATTTAAATAGCTGAAACTGTTATTTCGAACTTTCTGATTCCTCTTTACTATTCATTGTATTATCACGATTTGATAGAATTTGATGGATATTTCGTGGTAATTTTCTGAAAGCTGATTTCAGTTTCTTTACTAATGCGAATCCGATACAATAGAATGAAACAAAGCGACGCAGAGTTCGCAATAGATTGCAGTACAAAGCCCACGTGATATGATATCTAAAAGTATGACACGAATTTCGGACTAACTACATAGATCTATCTCTCGTTGCTTGTAGAATACGTGGGTGTGGTTGCAGGTGTGTTTGGATTGTAGGCGGTGATTGGTTAGGATTTGACAACTTTAAATTGGATGGAAAAGTGGATGTGATGAAGCTGAGTTGCAGCAGAGATAAAATTACGGAGAGGAGATTTAGAGATCGTGCCTTTTTGAGGATTAAAAAGTTTGCGAATGTTAATCGAATATTGCCCTATCGCAGATTTTCAAATATTTGAAAACGTTTCCATGTAACATATTTAAAGTTGAATAAATTATCTTATAATAATTCAGTTGAATTATCACCACGTGCTCCGTTACAAAAGCTCAAACAAGTCGGGGTATTTCTGTTTAGAAAATGATCCTTCATCATGATTTTCACTCGAATTTGCAAATATACTCAATTGTCGTTACTAACGTTACTTTATTTATATTTAATGGAATGTTTCGAAGACCTGAAAATACTTCTATCTGGTAAATTGTTCCTTATGAAAAATTACTATCGTATTTCGATACTAAATATCCTCAAACTGCGCTGTGCAACGGGGAAAAACGTACACCACAGGCACAGAACCGACGAAAAAGAGGGTAGTAGATCTGGAGTTGTAGTTCGAGGAGGGCAACACCTGTTCCTTTCACTCTTCAACGCCTCGTGTCCTCCTGCGGGTTGACCACGGGCAACTGGCCAGAAGCTATTAAAAGCGGAAACTGCAAGCGGAACTGGACACGGAAGTAGAGAGCCAAGCCGGAAGCGAGCCGTTTGCTGCCGCTACGAAACCGACGTCGCTCACTTCCTAACCGGACGACCGATTCTGCAGAGTTAACGCGCTCTTGAATTCTACCTCGAAACCATATCATTGTTGTAACGTGTTGAAGGCCTAATCAGAAGGAACTCGCGATGATTAATGAATACGTAATGAGTTGGTGGACTCGAATGAGTCGAAGTTTCTCGTGAAGCAGAATCTCGTGAATATCTTAAATGATCGAGATATCGAAGATAGAACAAAGTTCTCGATGATGGAAAATTACTAATGACCCAATTTCGTCCTGACAAATATGTGGTTTCCCAGTTTCTGGTTCTGGATATCATTAACTCTCGATGGTAGGTTTACGTAGACAATGATTAATTTCTAAGATGGCTATTCGCGCTGTATATTAATTTTTTTTATTAAAATACGTACCTATTTGTGTGCGATAAATATCTTGTAATTTCTATATACATTTCTAGATAGATTTTCAATTTTATCACTATAATCACGACACTCGTGTTTCGTTACAATGCTGATAAAATTTCAAAAAGTTTCCTAGAACGTATATAATATATTCGTAAAAGTTTTCTATGGTAGGCGTTCGAAGATACTTACGCGAGCCAGTGTGCGTTTCGATTTCATGAAAATTCACGTTTAATTCCAACGAGTTAGTCGGTTCAAACAATACATCACGAAACATCGTTGAAGGTGTCGCACGAAAGCCGTAGCCAAACCGCGTGTCACAGCTGCACGATATGCTTCGGGAAAATATGTTTCCATGGATTATTGGACGGGACACGGGTGCATCTCTTTTTGCGAATAAAACGCGATCGGTGCGACGTTGTCGGAAATTCGAGCGTCCTCTCAAATCTACATATCCTCGAACAACGTCGGAGGCTTCTTTCTTTACGAAACAAAAACTGGATTTTACCAAGAAAAACGATTTCGTTCCCCGGAACGATAGTGACATCGTTTTTCCACGATCGTCGAACAATGACGTCGTACAACTTGAAACCGATATCGAGAAATAGAAAATGAAACTTCCTTTTTCCTCGATGAAATATCGTAGTCGCGCAGCTTGATTACAAAACGATCAATTATTTCACAGGAATTATCTGAAGGAAATTGAAAGTAAAACTCACGGGAGTTTGGTTGAAATGGAAACTTGGAGGGAACAAAGTTACTCTATCGTACGCGGGCCGTCTCACGCTGATCTATGATCTAAATTTAATTGCTCAGAACTGCTCGAGTAGCTGAAATAATTGAGATTTTTGTACTAATTGATTTTAACATGCGAAAAATAAACGACAGGATATTGGAAATTAATTACCTTATAAGTAATCAAAATTTGGAATATCCAATATTAAAATTGTACCGTTGCTTGTATCGCATTGCCATTAAAATTATTCAAATTTCGTGGAAAATATCTCTGAGGGTTTATAAAATGGTAAATGTGTATCAGATTGCAAATTTTCCCGCATTTTTATGCATTTATGAAAAAAATTGAAGGTACAAAGATATATGTGTGATGTGCACAGAATGCTGTACGCGGTGTGATAATACGCAAAAGTATTTGAATCGTACTGCTATTAATATTATTCAAGCTTCGTGCAAAATATCTCTAAGGGCTTATAAAATAGTATGTGCTTATTAGGTTATAGATTTTTATGCACTTATGAGAAATTTGAAGGTATAAAAATATAGTACACAAAATGACTTATATTCACAAAAATATAGACAAATATCCACAGTCAAAATCCTGAATTCCTTACCAAGAACTATCGAACTATTAAATTTCTTTTGTGGACCATCGTGCGACTCTTTCGCACGGAGTTGCACGGTCACCCTTCGCGTTAAGGTCGAAGAGTATATCGCGGTTATTAACCTTACACCCCTTCGCGAGGAGAAGCGCCGTTCCGTTTGGCTTGCGGGGAGGGTGGCCGCGAACAAGGGAAGAAGGATAAAGAGGAAAATGGAAACGGATTACGGTGCAACCAGTCGATCAATCGGGGGATGAATTGCACTTTAACGGTAATCGGAAACTGAGGAAGGAGGTATGGGCCGAAGCCACGAGACACGACCCTAACGAGAACGAGAGAAATACGCTGGAAAATAGAGAGAGAAGAACACGTACGCACGGTTGATGCAAGAGTGAGACAAGTAAGAAGAGAGAAGGAGGGAGAGGGAGAGAGAGAGAGAGAGGATGGAAAAGCCAAAGGGTAAGAAGAGAAACGTGAATCGATCGAGAACTTAATTTGATCGCTTCTCTATGGGAAAGAGGAAGCAAGAGAGGGAATAGAGGAAGAAAGAGACGAGCGTGGAGGTTGAAGAAAAGCCCAACGCCCAGAGGTAAAGCTGATTTACAGGGGCCGAGAGGGCTTTCTTCCTTTCTTCCTTTTTTTTTTTGCGATGGATTGTTCCTTCGCCGCTTCTCCTACGAGAAAGAAACTTGTCTTTTAGTCGCTTTTCTGAAGTGTACTTCGCACGGCAGAATTTCTCTATAGTTTCCTCTGAATTACAAGCTTTGAGTTCCTTTCCTGTGTGCAAAACAATATAAGTATTATGCTTAAACATTTGCATTTAATTACTTGTGCAACAATTTGTTCGTTAATTGAATACATACTTCAAATAGAATTTACTGATTCGAGGAGGATATTTTATGACGGGCATCAATCTTATTTAGATAGATGTCTCTGAAGCTTCCAGCCTTCTTTTGTAATTTAATTTTTTCAACAATAAGCGATAATTATTAGAACGGCATTTGTACGACAAGACGTTTTTAACGTTTCTCCTGATAGAAACTTTGGTACGCATCTCGCATCCACGCATTCGTTTCGATCTTTCTCATTAGGCATGCAAATGATATCAGTTAATATTCATTAGCCGGTCGAGGAACTTTTCGTACACACGTCACATACCTTTCATGTTTCAACCTTCCCTGCTTCAACGCTCTAACGCCGTCCCGTTTTATTCGCTGTCGTGCAGATGCATCCTCCCTTTGTTCCTCTTTTGATATTAAACTCGATCAATTAGAGTAATTGAAGAACTAATGAACGTGCTTGCTATTCGGTGCCAGCTCGTACGACCGCGAAAGCTACCACGACGATGCTACCATTCTATCTTTGAATCGCGAGTATTCCCGTTATAATCAAAATTCGTACATTTTCGTAATGGCAAAACGTGGTTGAAGACAGGTAAAAGCCATAGAGAGCGTTCCATGTAAAGTTAATGGCCGCGTAATGAAGAGAGTGACGTGCGCCAAGTGCGAAGAACGCAATCGTGGCACGTGTTCTGTGTTTATCCACGTTTCCGACGATAATTGACAGGGTGCTTTTACGTAAACCTGTTTCGCAGACATTACGCTAACAGAAGCTTAGCCGAAAAATGTCGAAAGTAGAGGAGAGAAAGAAGTTTGCGTTTCTTTGTAATGTACACGTATTATTACGAATCGGACACGAAAATGTTTAGTAGACGTTTAAAAAATGTTGAATCTTATTTGAATACATAATTCTAAGTGATTGATCGATTCTCTACCAATCTAGGTCAATTATCGTGTTCCGTACCAAACCTGCATATGTCTGCGTGTCTACGGACGAGGTTATAGATTATTAAAAAAACAAAAATTGGTTAAACGTTTTTTGAGCAAGCTGCATATATCGATAAATATTCCACTTTCGATACGTCATTGGTGTTGTAAGCGGAGGAAATAGAAAGGTTAAAAGGTGATGGAGTGCACAGTGGCAGATGGCACTGGTGGCACGCTACATCCCACTTCCCCTTCCCTTTCACCTCTTTCTTTAATATTTATCCTATGCAGATGTATGAAAATTTTCCGCAGTTCAACTCGGAACTACCCCGCTGTGCTGTTTCTTCATTTGCATTCGTCCTTCCGCGATAACAATTCGCCCGGAAGGGCAATAATCACAATGGGAACGCTGCGGCCGCGAGCACGCATGCGTGACGCTCACTACGTGTATACGAATAATTCATCTTGCCCGGGAAATTTATAAGAACAGAGTTCACGATACACGATGGCTGTCATGAATATCAATCGTTGCCACGGGCCGCGCCGGTTTGATTCACGGCAACGTAGAGAAGCGTCGCGATAACGAAATTTATCGGTCGATTAACTGTGCCAAACGATTCAAAAAGCAATCCCCTATCCCGTTTACGAAAATTTCGATGCGTAAAAGCGGACGTATCGTTCCGACGAAACGATCCAAAAAGAAACATAAAAAGAAATATAAATTTTCGCAAGGAAGCTGTACCACGCGGCTGTTTCCGTTGGAAAACTCGAACGAGACCGTTTTTTCCTCGAGTTCGACGCATCGTTTCGCGAAAGTACTTAAGATCGTAGCGTGCATTCTCTCATAAGGTGTAAAAAAAAGTTGCGAGGTCATAATGACGACAGAAATTAGAAAAGCGGCGCAGCGTGCACACGGAGCGGTATGGGTAAAAGTTCTCACACTCCATTAAGTATTTGTGCCGTCGTTGAAGCGTAGGTGTGAGACCAGGGCAATTTTCTCGGGGGTTAAATAGAGAAAAATGTACCGTGAAGTTTTGAAGTTGGTACGCTGGATCGTGTTTCGTATTTCTCCCCCGTCAACGTTCGCGTTCTTTAAGTTCGTGAGATCGCCGCGGCCATGTTCTTATTATAAAATATATATCGTTGGGAACGCGAATACGATCGTCGTGTGTTGTTCGTGTAATCGTGGCCCACATTTCGCTGTTTCGATTCGTTGCAAACCGTTGGACATTTTTACGCGTCATGAATAGCTGGAAAAATCGTACGGGGAATCTGCGAATCGTGCAAAACAACCGATAACTGGCCGAAATAACATCGGTGTGATTAATACAACAGTGGTTTTATTCGCGTCACTCGTGTTTCGTTATCAGCCTATGACGCTAAACTGATCCAGACGAACTTTTTCATTGTGCCCGACGAACAAGAGCGCGACGCAACAGAGACAGGATATGAGAAAAGGGAAGAGAGTGAATTATAATTGGCGTACGCCATGATAATTTAATTTACATAAAATAAATCGTCGCCAGAGAAAATGAACGAGCAGATCGGTTATGACTTAAAAATAATCGCAATATGCAAGTGTCTTCATCTTTTCTTGAAATGAACTACAGAATGACATTTACGTCGTGCTTTTTCTCCTACGACGATACTCGTGCAACGACGCTTAGAACAAGAAGCTTCCAAAATTAA
Source organism: Bombus vancouverensis nearcticus (assembly GCF_051014615.1). NCBI lineage: Eukaryota > Metazoa > Arthropoda > Insecta > Hymenoptera > Apidae > Bombus > Bombus vancouverensis. Next base: position 4,827,543 of record NC_134925.1, read on the forward strand.
AGCGTTAAATGGCTAAATATCCAAATTGGACCAAAGGATACCAAACGAAAAGAAAGTTTCAATAATAAAAAGAGAAGAATGCCAACTTCGATACGATAAATACGGAAGTCGAAAAGGATCGTTCGGTAATAAAAAAATGGCAACAGTAATAAAAAGCCCAATAAAGGAAAAGAACTCTAAACAAATGCTACCAAAAAGTAATCGCAGCAATAAGAAGATCAATGCGAGAATAAAGAGACGAATTCCAGCAATATGAAGATATAAAAACGCAACTATATGAATAGAAGACAGCGCGAGAGGGAAGAATTGCAGCTATAAAGAAGCAATGGAAAGACATCGAAGAACGAACTCGACCAGTGAAAAGACAACAAAGTCGAAAGCGATGAAAAAGAAACTACAGCGAAAGAGTGACATAAGAACAGCAGAATGAATACCGGCGATAGGGGAACACCATAAAATCAACAGCATAAAAAGAGAGAGAATAACAACAAGATGTACTGAAAGCAGCCTCACCCTCGCTCCGTTTTCGACCCGATTGAATGGCAGTCGCATCGAGAATCCAGCACGGTCGCATCGATTCACCGACATTAATAAACAGCTCGCAGAGAGAAGAAGATAGTGGGAGATATACGAGGCAAGGCGAAGAAATTCTCCTGCTCGAGGATGAATCGTTTCGTGTCGTGGAAGAGGGGCGAGTGAAAAGAGGGATCGTGGCACGTTCATCGCGAACGAAACGGGCGACACGAAGGGAAGACTCAGGCTGGAAGGCAGATATCCGGGAATTTTTCCGGTCACGATTTAAAAGTTCGCGTTCGAGTGTTCCGTTATTCATGGCGGAATTATTGCTTGCATTACCATTTAACATGGTTAAGGATTCTGGGGGCAAAATCGTTCTCGAGTGGCCGCTGGGTGAATCGATTCCTCGGCCGCAACCTCTTTTCTCCGAGTTCCCTGCCACCGCGCAACACACGGCTTTTATCTCGAGTCCGCGATCGCTCGACTCGCCTTCTCGCCTCTTTTCTCCTCTTCCTAACGTTTCTTTTTTTCTTTTTTTATTTCTCCCCTCTCGTACTCCCATTCCGTTTGCACGACCGCGCTGTTTCTTCGCCAAGCTTTCTAAGCGACGTTCCTCACGCGCCGCCTTCGATAAACTATACACACTAAGCGTGGCAAAGCTATGTTAGCGAACCGTGTCCGCTCGCCGTGTATTTCCGCGCGATATTTTCCGCCTTATCGTGTCGGTGGCTTTCATTTATTACGCGGACAAGATCGCCTGCCCTTTTATCGTTGCAGCCTCGGCCGGCTTTCAAGATGTTTAATTTCTTTTCACGCCGAGAAGCCATTGTTAAGCGTCTAACCGGAGTCGCTTCTTTTTCGACGTCGACCGACCTCAGGTGAGCAAGAGGTAGGAGGAGAATGATTTGTAGCGAGAAGGAAAGGGCTGTGCTTGCGCGCACTTAAACCGGGAGCTGGTATCGACGGGACGGAGGGCCATTAAGCTTGACGAAATTGAGTAAATTAACAGGAAGAGATTCTTTATAGCGGATACTTCGTAAGAGAAAAGGTTGATTAAATGGAACGACACGGTGGCTCGAGTGTATCGTATCTTTTCTACATTTTTCCCCGCCTGAAAATCTATTCTGTAAATACTGGGTCATAATGATCGTTCCAGAGGAAGCACATTGTACATGGGGACGCGAAGAAACAAAGGGAAGGAAAATTAATGAATCACCGGGGAGCAGATTTTGTGGGGAATTCGTCGTATCGTGAGAGATGCAATAAGAGGAAAAGACGATGGCGGATGGAAGGAACGCGTCCGGAGAATAAAAGAGCCGTAGCGAAGGGCGGGGCATGGGGGAGAATAAAGTTTCGAGCAAGTCGCGAGCTGATTTTTCTCCTGAATGGAATATCTCGCGCTTTACACAATCTACGGCATCAGGCGGGTAGGCCGAAACCGGCGAGTAATTACACGTCGAGCACTTCCATAGGAGATTTTCAAAGGTATAAAAATGAATAAAGGAAGGACAGAGGGGACGCCAGGGAATTGACACGATAAAAAGAAGAAAAGAAGAAGAACCGTGATTTTTCTACTGTACTGGCTGGAATATGGCGGATGAGCAGGAAGATCGACATTCCAGATACAAGATAAACCGGTGAGCGATGATTCTCGGCGAGGGAACAGACAACTAAATTTTTAATCAGAATTACTGTGCTTTTCGCGGCGAGACCACGGGGATTATATAAATTTTGATGAACACGCGAATTAACACCCCTATGATCGTTCTAACCAATTCGTTTAATTTCACCGGATTTGGTTAGAAACAACTCGGAGTAAATTCAACCCACGCACCATTCCGCGTGTGCCCTCACGCTGTGTGCAAGCAACGATTTCATTTACAACATGCAAATTGAATAGCGGCTGCGATACTTCTAAATTAAGATTTTTGAACGAGAACAGAGTTTAAATAACGCGTCCCGCGGGAACTTTCGGGTTAATAGATACTATTCAAGGAAGGTCAACCGGCAGCACGGGCAACTCCTTTTTCACCTTTCGTTTCAAGCGGAACGATATGAATGAAAAGTGGCGACGACAGAAAGAGAAATTAAGGAAAAGAACATGAAAAAGGAAAAATGATACTCTTACTTTTACGATACATTAATAATGTGGTTATCTTTAAAGAAGAGCACAAAGCAACGCCAAGTCCCTGTAGAAACGAGTGAAAGTAATTAAAAGTATCATCAAAGTTCCGACAGTTAAACCAAATGGCAGCTCTCTCCGGTCTCTAAATTCACCTAGAACTGGCTAAATTGTGGAACTTTCAGTGGAGCATCGGTTCCTTAAAACTCGTCAGAGTGACTTCCAGATAGCGTCTCGGAAAAATAACTTCTTTCGTCCAATTTCGATACTTTCGAAGCTGCGGCCCTTGCTCCTGGCCGTTGCACCGGTGCACGAATTATAGTATTATCGAGCTACTTTATTTTCTTCTCGATCCTCCATTCTCATCCCGCCCAGATTTACGCCTCTGAAACGCAGGGAAATTTTACGATTCGGCCAGACAGACGGTTAACTAGCGAATAATTCTCAGTCATGTCGAAACGCAACGACTTTTTCTTTCGCGTAATCAACGACTCGAGTCTCTCTTGTATCATCGTGAAACCGCTGTTTTCTTTTTTAAGGAAACGCTGTTTCATTGGTAAAAGCGTTTTTATTCTTGCTGATGGAAGGAAGTTGGACGTGTCTCTGAAGCTCGTGGCTAAAACTTGTTTGCTAGTGAAAAAGAAACGCCGCGAGACTTCTCGTTCTTCGTTTCATTCCGCAAGAGGCACGGAGCGCCGAAGAAAAAGCTGTTTCCATTGAAATTGAGGAAGTTGCCGAGTGAAATAGGATTTTCCAGTCTAATAACGATGATCGACTTACCTACTTCTATTTAAACACACTCAATTACATTAGGTTGTTTACTCCTTTGGTTAAGGATCGAAGAATATCCTTGATGATTTTATTTAAAAGAAAGTTTACGGGAAAGTTCCAATTTGCTTGAGGAAAATTTTCTCTTCTATATAAGATTCACTTCGATCGAAGCTTTCGTGTTCTACAGAAATTTCAATTCAAACGATACCGATTCGCTATTAACCTATATACATTTACACAGGGAAAATGAAAGTACTTCCCTTGCCTTAAAAAACGGAGAAAAGCTTCAAAAATTGTAGAAAACTCAAGATATCGATAATTTGTGTACGATAAAATAATATTCGATAACAAACGTTCTTCTACGGTTGTATTAGAAGTACAGTGTTCCGATGTAATTCTTACATGGAAAATGCGATAGAACAAAGATATCAACGTTTCGATCGAAATTGCACCAGATATCCAACTACTCGTGGTCAGAACGTGCGTGATTCCTGTCGCAAAGGATTAAAAAGGAGAAAGTTCGATATATGTCGCGAGAAAACTCAGAAAGAAAGGCGTTTCAATCTGGCCGAAAATTTGAATCGGAGCTTCGAGGTCTCTGAGAACAGTTCGAAATCCAGGAACATTTTTCTGTAAGAAACTCGCGTTTGCCGCTCTTTCTATTCATTCGAACAAAGCCGCTTCTTTAATCGTGGCCCCGGATAAAGCGTGTTTGTCGGTGGCCGAAGCTATTCACGTCGGCATGGCAGCCCGACCTAAATCGACGGAAACGCTTTCCATTTGTTCGCCGTGACGGTGCCGGTATGCCGCGAAACGGCTCCCCTCGGCCTCTGTGTCGAAAACGTGTCCGACCACGATGCGCCGATTCCCCTGGAACGACGCAAATGGATCACCAACTACCAGCTACCCGACAGATTCCAAATTCACGATGGCTTTCCCGCCGTTTCCACGCCAGTTCCGTTCAAAATTGAATCGCATTTCGCGAAACTAATATTTCCCGACACGCGTATACGGTTTCGAATACGATCAATGAAAATAGGCACACGGCCAACAAACGGGTTACATTGCACGCAGAAAGTGTGCAGGGTTCGAGGATTCGAATAAACGATGATTCGAGAATAAATAAATTAAGATATTGTTACGACTGTCTTATAAATTTGAGACTCGCTTGTGTAGACACTGCAGTAAGAAGGTACTATTTATTGCCACATCAAAGTTATTATTTGCATGCGTTATTAGGAAAAGAACGAAAAGTTATAATAGTAAATCGTTACTAACGTAGAGTACTTTAGGTAATTTAGTAGTTCCGACAATTCAATTTACGATCGTTTAAATTGTCACTGACATTAAGAATATCGATTTAACAATGGAAGCAAGGGCAGCTGTTTCCGGAACTTCCACTTTGGGTACGTACAAACGGTCGATCAATTATTATCCAATATCTTCGTTACCAAACTTAGATTTTATTTTAAGTTGCAGAATAAATGAATATATATATAGTATATATAACTGTCGTGTTTGATTAAAAAGATATGTCAAATATTTATCGCTGGCGATAAAAATATACCGCACTATTAAAGATTTATGGTGCACGTTTTGTTACAATCCACTATAGTAACTAACGTGTTAATTAATCTTTATCGTGTACGTAATTTAACCAGTTAGCGGGCCATTTCTCAAGCGGAAATTTGTAGAATCAGTGCTAAAAGTTAATAAAGAAAGATCAATTTCAATTGGGTCGATTTTCGTTTTCGTTGTTGCAAATATCTCTTTAATTCTTGCAGACCGCTCATACAGTACACCTTCTTATCACGTGCAGCCAACGTGACAGACCACGCGTTCATGTGAATTGTACGAATCATTCTTTACTTGATATCTTTATCCTAGTCTAAATATTCACTCGATCATCACTTAGGAATTGTTTGCAACTCTATCGCTTGGTTATCTCATCCTATTCTACATTGTACGTATATGCATACTCCTGTTCATAGTCATTTCGCAGAGATTTATTTCGGTACCCCGAATTTCTGGACTCGATGCGCAGTCCAGTGCGTTCGGACGAGCCAAGGATTTTTGCTGAAAGAACATCCAGTGAGACGCAATGTATAGCTTTGTAACTACGAATCGTAGCGTGCACCGCGGCCAAGATATACAAATACGAGAACTACGTTCAAAGAGAATTTAGACGATGCTTAGAAGATTGGAGCGTAGCCCGACTGGTATAAACTCGATGGAGGAAAATTCGTGCATCGTATCTTGCTGGTTGGACCGTAAGGAAGACAGTTGAATTATAGATGTTACAAATAAGCAGCGCTTAAAGAACATTACGCAACAACGGTAGGGAGAATTGGAAAATTCTGCTCTGTATATATCACGTGTGACAGACGATTTGCATATCTGGCTAAAGTTCGATGTCATTATCAAAAATAGCGACAGGCTAACCAAACGTCCCATTACGCGATATTGCTGGAACGAGTTGCGCAGAAAGAAATCGCGTTCCCCATTCTCTACAGGTCATTGTTCACCGCCTGTGACCGGTGATAATTTCTCGCTATGGATCAAAAATAACGACAAGAATTGTTCGGTTCATTGAGCAAAAGGAACCATTGCGTCTGCACTGTTTCACCATTGAACTCTCAGTTTCTCGATGGTATTCGCCAGTATTCTAGAAGGAGAAAATCGACCGGTGAACTCGGTAAAAAGCAAAAGCTTGGATCCCCACGCTGGGAAAACGTTGGGACGAGCAGCCACTTATACGGTACATCCGCAACCTAGTTTTACGATGACGGCATTCGCGCAAAAGAAGCGAATCGGCCTTATTCGTTGCCTTCGTATTCGCGAGTTCGACGGGTGGAACGTGCATTTGGATAAGTGCTTTGCGAATGGCAAGAAAACGCGAGACACAATTTCTTCTTGAAAGGGAAAGGAAGAAAAGGGAGGGAGGGAGATCGAGCACGATAAGCGGGGAATGGAAACAGCGTACACACGAAATCGTGGAAAATCACTAGGGGTATCTAGGAGACGTGTGGCACTGGAGAAGAAAACGTATTGCGCCGGATTTTGCTGAAATCTCACACTGAGCTCGCATTAAACTCGACAGAAATGCACTGTCATTAACTGAAACGTCTCTCGGCGCAAAAGTGCACACGTAACACCGGATCCGGTAGATACTTCGAACCCCTTGCGGAACGCGGCTAAATCCATTTTAATAGTCCCGGGCTCTCGTTGCTTAAATCGAAGACCCGACCTTCTTCGAACAAATATTGCTTTCGTTTTGCCCTTTGAAGAGGGATTTCCCATAAATTTTATAGGCAGCCTCCGACCATCGAATTATGGTAAAAATATTATACTGAGCAATTGTTTTTGGCTATTCGATTCATTTCTCGATATAAATATTAGATTCGTAATGAGTATTAAGACACTTGCGAATCTCGCATAAAACATAATAACTGATCTGGATAGCTAAAAGTCGATCAATCTGAATTACATGTTCATGCAAGATGACGATCCAGAATACATGGTAAAACTTTCGAAAAGTCAAAATCGAGGTACGTTCATAGAAAAATCGTACACAACAAACATTTTAGTAGTCGATTAGTTACTATGCAAGAATTACTATAACTGCAAAGTGGAGTTACTTCTAGACAAATAATCACAGATCGTAAATGTTGGAAGTAAGGATTGCTACGCAGTGTCGTAAAGCATCTCAGTGGTTTTTTTTATGTGGGGATGAAGTTGCCCTATCGATTGCGTCGCTTCTGTCAACGTTGCGCTGCAAACCGTTAACTGGGTTTATGATTCGGACGTTACAACCGCAGGGAACGTACGCAATATACGTCGCTTTCTGCGAAGCATTGCATTTAGAAAGTACGTCGTTCCTTAGCATACGGTGGCTAGGCAATAGCGTGATGTTTGTCGTAAAACTGGATGGAAAGTAGCTAAACTACTTTCAGTCGTCGAATCCCTGGATTGGAATGCCAATTAGTTGCTCGTGTACAAACGTCGTAACAAACTCTCTGATATTTCCTTGTTTTAATTCCATAATTCACGAGGACTTGTTAATAATGCAAAGCTAAAGATAGAGAAGTGGCAAGTTAGGAACGCGTATATTTTCCTCGACTATGTGGAAAGTCATGACGAAGAACGTGAACCGGATTCATGGTCACGAAGTAGATGGTGTGCCTGGCTACTTAACGTAGATAGATTTACTACCTCTACAACCAACTCTGAGTTTCGTTTCTGAGACTACTCCGTCGGGTCTGAAGGGAAGTTGAAGATTAAATCGGCTTTACCTGTATTCACATGTTTCCTGTTTTCCACAAAGGCACGTATTTACCGAAGGATTACAGAGCATTGAACGTATACGGATTTTCGGGGAAGAACTAAGGTCCCCGGAAGCGTCTTTAAAGATAACTCGTCTCTAGATATCGGGCAACGCATCCTCGAATATAATATACGTGAGAGATAAAACGAGGCAAGCAGAACAGTTCTTTTTTAACCTCGATACTTCGCGAACACTTATTTCTCCTTGTATCGGACAGCTTGAACCAGTTTTCACCATATGATACACATTTAGAGGGTAGTTTACAGAAAACATAGTATCAAGTGCAGAAACTTTAAGGTAAAATCAATTTGAAACGAATCTAGTAAAGGCTTGAAAGACAATCTTCTTCTTTACGAAAAGTAGCGTTCGTTCATCCCTGAACGACCGATATTAATAATTTTCCAATTTAAACTTCGTGCTTTTTTATGCAGATCTAAACTAATTTCCTGAAAATTAATTTTCCTTAGTCGTGTCAGTTTTGTAGCGAACCGGCAATATGAAGTACGAACAGAGGAAACAAGGACGTCAAGAAGGGTCCTGGAGATTTGGTTTAGAAAAGTTCCTCCATTAGCCAAGAATGTCAGGAGAAAGAGGGCGCGTAAGAGGAGAAACGAGAGAATTCTTGGACGAATTAAATTACATTCGCGAACATAAACGCGAGTACGCTTCCTACTGCTAGGATGTACGTTACTGGTTATATCCTGGTGCGGTGATGGCGCAATGAAACCAAATGTTCGCAGATCGAATTAGCCGACCGGACGCGTTCCAATTGCTGCGACGATGGTGAGGTAAAAATAGGTCTCGAATAAACCGCGAATCGAGATTTCTTGGCGCTCAGATAGTTACTTACCAGCACCGAGTCGCCAGGGAAGAATGCAATTACGCTGAGTCCAGGTCGTTGTTTTCTCTAGTAGAGATCGTTTGAAAGTAGAATTGTTCCTTTTGTCTTACTAATTTCTTTTGGAAGACAGTATCTCCTCGCACGTTCCACCGTCTTTCGTTTTTCCCCGTACAGAACTGTCTGAAAGGAGATCGAGGCGTTACTCATGACAGATGCGCTTTGTGTTCATCTCAAGTAGTTTCTACACGCTTAAAGTTAACCATGACTCCTTCGAGTGGTACTTCAACTTCCAAAACGTTCGTAAGATTTTTCGAATAAAAACGTTGCTGTATTTTTTAAAGTATCGTTGAAAGTGTCTTTTCCGATAAGTTATAGAGGTGAAGTTTTTTTTAGAGACAGACTATATACGTTTTCTGAAAGGATTATTTTACAGCAACATACTTTCTCAGGAATAGAGCCATCCAGGCAACCCTCAACTCGACATACATTTTTTATACTCGGACCGGAACCCGTCTGAATGATTCCTATCGAAGGATTACAAAAACCGTGTTTACCAGCCCAAGAGACACATAGCTCTCCGTGTTCGGTGTGTCACTCCGACAAGCTCCAGACATTTTACGATCACCATAAAAAGAAGCTGCTCCGTAAAAGTAAACAACGGTTACCTTGATAACGCTCCCCAAAAAAGAACCATAAAAAGCCAACTATATATCCCTTGATAGCTCCCTGTGAGTCATGCAGGTTTCCATTTTAAAATTATACAAAAAAACCTTGTGTTTGCACCACCGAGAGGAAAGCCAATGTATCTCGTTTTGACTAAAAGGAATTCTCCGATAATTCGTGAAACAATTTCACTCGATTCGAATCGGTCTTCGGACTAATCAGACCAGCATACACGGACTGCGGTTCACAGTTGCGCTTTGTGCCTTGCTGGAGAGTGGGCGTACGAGAATTCAGGGGGCGGAAAGCAACAGGATGCGAAAGGGAGCAGCCGTGTGAGTGATCGGGAACAGGATGGAAGACGGACAAGGGGTGGAAGTGGCAACTAGCGAACGTTTCGAGGAACGTAGCCCGTGGCGAATTCGCGAGCCTTAGCTCGCGAGGCTTAATCTTAGAGTTGAAGGCTCGTTGGGTTCCACCATGTTTGCATGCAGACAGCAGAGTGCACGCGAGCACATAATTGAATCTCGTTGCACCCGAGGCTATTGGTTCCTATTGTCGGCTTGTTTGTACGTTCGAGCGAAGCCGCTGCTTTCGATTCGTACGCCGGCCGGAATCTCTTTTCACCGTGCGACGGAAGCACGCGAGTCGGCAAGCTAGCGGTCGCGGTAACGAGGAGAGATGCGCCACAGCGACGAATCTATTGAGAGTAACGAGGTCGATCGTGAGGCTGCCGCTAAATCTCGGTGTGGCTTTCTTTCGTTAGACGGCAAAGCGAAGGAACTGACGAACGCGCGGCACAATCAGGACCAACGGCTTTGTTTTGCCGAGAAGTTTTCCTCTAATCTTTCAACCGGAGGGATATCGAATAAAGGGGAATATCCGGGTAAATTTAGTAATTTTGAGAAAATCGAAGTTATATAAAAGGTGTCGTGGCTAAATGGGATCACGTAAGTGGAGTAAGGCAGAGTTGTTTAAGATAAAAGGATATTTTAGTCGAGCTAAAATAATTTGTAAATAGCGGAATATAGTTAAGAAGCATTTTTAAACTATCTATTCTCATTCCTAAATTATATTTTTACACTTTCGAAAATACCCTATAAAAGATATTGACATAATATGAAAATATTTTATTTTACCCTTTTCGTCTATTTTTACATACGGTATCATCTCTTGCCCTTATACGATACCTGGACAATATACGACAACTTGTATAAGGCTGTTGATGTCGATCGCGATGAAATTGATGACGCAGGTTCTGTAAGGGTTCAGGAGCCAACAGACAACCCCATTTAGACTTTTCCCTACGGGGGAAAAATTTTCAACAAACGATCTCTGCGAATATTCCCATCGATCAATAACATTCAATCTTTCACCTATTAACAGATTTCATAACTATCGGGACGAGTGGTATTCGACAGGTGCTACATCGAGAAATATGAAGTGGACGCAGTATCAGTTCCAACTAACGGCAGAGTGCCGTGGAATATGTGCGGCTCGCTGTACCTGTTACTCCATGCAAGCTTTATGCAATCGATCAAGATGATGGATTCGAATTTATACTTTTGCTCGAGGTATTCTGACAAAACAACAGCTCGTCAATTTGACTTGGAAAATTCTGCAATATCGCCAACAGTGTCACGACTTTAGATATAATAAAAACACGTTTGCATCAAGTGGTAAGAGCTTCGTAACACTCGCCACACGTTTAGATCGATCTTTGTATCGCAAGAAAGCAATAAAAGCGGCAAGCGATCGCGACGTGAGCCTCTCAGAAGCAAAACTGGACAAATGTACTTTTTGTTCCCATCGGGTACGTTTTCTCGCGGAAATATTCAAACGATTCGCGTATATTCCACATTTGAAACTTTATTAGCTCTGTTACGGGACTTGACCGCCACCATTACGCGAGATTGGAAATCTGAATAACGAGATAACTAGGCTTCCTAGACTAGCAGAAAGAAATAACTTTTGTAACAACGTTCTCTACTTCGTAATTTACGGAGGTTTACGGAGGCATGGTTACTTAACCAGTTTGGCATTTGAGTGGGTCATATAGCAGATATGAACTATAGTACGGTGGTCTGTAATGAATTGCTTTACGTCAATTTTCATACTGTTTGAAAGATTGATGAATGGCTTTTGTCGACTGTAATTACAGCAGGTTGAGTCACCGCGTTATGTGCAGCTCCAAGTAACATAATGGGCATAATTGAATAGACCGTGCGTACATAATTATTATCGCAGTACACTAGGTTGCGATTTCGAAGCAAAACGCGCATTCTGTAGTACGCCATATAGGAACGTTTCTCTCGGACATGCCTCATAGTCTCTTTCTCCTTCTCTCTCTCTCTCTCTCTCTCTCTTTCTCTTTGTTCGGAGGCTGGCCCTTGAAACAGGGAAATAGTTGAGCCACGTAATTTATCAACTGACCCATTTCCTAAAGTCACAGCCGAAAGATCGGAATACCCTGCGAGAGCGTTTCGATTGTTTCCGCCCTCAAGCCCGCGTAACTCGGATTCTCGCCGAATTATTACGCATTCCGCGGCCTCCGCCGTTTGATTCGCTTGCATCCTATCACCATCTCTATTCCTTTTACCGACCTTCCTACACAACCAACCCTATACGTTCTACTCTTTTTTCCACGCTGCATCGTTTATACGATTGCTGCTATTTGATGAAACAAAATGCTCGAATATACAATGGGGCATAAGTTTGGAACTGGTAAACTATGAATTCTAGCAACTTTTGTATTATACATTTTTTACTGTTATTGCTAATAGTTATAATATGTTCCACGGTATATGCTACATTTATTCGTTGCTCTTATTAACTATAAATCCATTTGGTGAAATGATGGTGTATTTTTATACCTCCCAATTTTATTAAAATGACGAAGATTTTTGGAATAAAACTGTGAATCGTGCGTGAAACGTGATATTTTACTTTTATTTGCGGAACAGCTGAAAACGAGACAACAATTGCGAGGGAACAAATATTACTCTATTATCGAATCGATCGATTTGGAAAACTTCGACCTACCTCGTTTCCAGATAGTTAATTATTGCAATTATTGCTGAAACCTCGGTATCCCATTTTCAAGTCAATTATTATTATTTCACAATTGACCATGGAAATCATGAATTCTTCGTTTCAACATAAGTACTTACTGAATTTCCTCCATCGATATTTTTTCAATAGAATATGAAAATTTTGATTCTTCTAGTTACACGATACATTCGATTCTCCTTCGATCGACTACCAAAGTCTTCGTCCCCTTTTTTCTGATTTCGAGAATAGTTGGTTATTCGTTTCCCGGTAATTGTTTCTTTGTCGAATATCTAAACTTTGATCTCTCTTATTTCAAGATACTTCCTTATCGCTTGTTCTTTTTCCACGCGAGCTGAAATTAAACAAGGGTTTGCCCGTCGATTCTTCGACGTATCTTTATAGAAAATCGATGGAAAAATTCTGGTCCGGTCCGTGCTGCTAATTACCGTTATAATAAGCGCAATAATCCCTTCTTCAACGACGGTAAGTCGACGCCTAACGTCCGACTGACAGAAGAACGAAGAACAAAGGTGAAATGTAGGCGAACACGAGGCAGAAGCATCCGGGCCTCGTTAATCGGTATTTAAAAATAACGAGGGAGCCGAACACGTAGAGATCCAGTTTCGAAACGACGATCCGTCCCCAGCCTGAAATACGAGTTGACGTTCTCGAGTTATCAGCAGAAGGTGGCCTCCGCTCGTTAATTCCCGCGCTAATACGTGCGGTCCTCTGTGACTGCTCATTACGACGGCTGGTATTAAACGCGTGGCTCTCTATGCTTTATTACCAGTTAAATCCTCTAACTCGATTCGTTGCTCGACTGTTCGATGTTTAACAAACCTATTAGAGAATTTCATCCCTTTTCTTTCGTTTGTTTAGATCATCTTGCTTCGATAAAGTACGAAAATGAAATATCGTACAGCGTGTGTCTTTTACTTTTGACGTAATTCGTAAATTATTTATTCTAATAAGCATTTCTGAAAGATAGATAACCCAAGATTGTAACATTTGATATTGCTATTAGTAACTTTTATACGAAACATTTTTTAGCAGGGCACCAGTCATCTATTCTGGAGTGTAATTCTGTATTTTAAAATTATAGTATTTTTTCATACCTGCTATCTCATAAACTTTCATTTGGCCTATATAAAAGACAATTTGTTCTTTTTATAGCCATATATTTTTTAATGACGTAACTCGTCATTGCCAACAAAAAATTAGAAATCACGATATTTTTCGTGCAACTAACCAGGGTAAACCAATAAAACGTAATTTATGAAATAACAAGAGTATTACCGCGATGGAGTAAAGACCTTTTTAACAGCTCACGGCTCGGTAAAAGAAATAATTTGATAATTTCCCACATACGAAGTGTGAGCGTAATTCCTGTATAATTATACGTACAATAATTTAATAAAACGTACAATTTCCACGGAAGGGAAAGAGAGCGTACCGAAGTGAATTACCTGCTCGCACGGAAATTCTGGCAAACGATAAACGCGCCGGACACTTTCAAAAAGATTGAATAAAATATACAAATAATGCTTCCGTCGCGTCATGCGAATCCCGTGGAAATTTCGCGAGGAAGTCGAGGAGATAAAGCGAGAACCACGATCGAATAAAATATTAACGCGGAAAATGCGAATAGGTCGTGGCAACGAACGACGTTGCCTCGGAAAAACGTTAACGTCTGCGTCACAAAATTAACGCGTAAATTATACATTGCCATAAATTTTCAGGAATTGTGCCGCTTAAAAATGTTTGCCCGAAACGGAGAGTAGCTGGATATAGTTGCGATTTAGAAACGATTAAATTATAGAGATCGGACAGGATCATTCCGCGGGCATTTCGATTTAGACATTGAAGTCATCAAACGTTTCAATTCGACTACGGCAACTCGGATTCCTAAGAAATTCATATCTCAGCCGGCTATCTGGCTGAGAATGATTTCGTTGCAGTCTGTCGAAGGACTTGGAGCAAATTTGGATTTCGAGCAATTACGATTAGCTTCGAGAGATAAAAAGTAAAAAATCAATTTCGTATCGCAGTCCTTTCAATCACGAAAGTAGAGAATTTAAAAGACAAATTTTTCGACTCTATCCTGAACTGATCCGCGAATAATTAATCACGAAACCAATATTCGTTGGTTAATTATACGCGTGGCAGCACATTCGTATCGTGGAAACAATAAAACATGATTTCGAACGAACAAAAAAATAGTATTTATATACTAACGTATCTCGCTAGCTGGTGATTATTTTTGCGAACAATAAACGAATTGCGATATGAACGTTATTGCACCTTCATGTACGTAATACACATTATGTAAAACTTATTTGCGTCACGATGTCGCGTGACTTTTGCGAAACGGCAATTTGTTAGCTCGAGGTTATTGCTTATCTGTATCGGTATAAAAAATATTGCACAAAATATCCATTTGTTACCATAGATAGTTATCGTCATTTACGCCAACAAATAGAAACGGCTTTTAAACGTTTCGAAATTATTTTGTTTACGAATTTACTCGCAATAACCTGCAACGAGAAAATTATTTGTTTCATCATTTATCAGTAAAAGCATTAAACGATACCGAGTTCGTCCATTGTATGAAAGCGAAGATTGAATATAAACTGAAATCGACCACCGGATCGACTACCAGCAAATGTTAGAAGTAAGAATGATGATACGAGTGCGCCACATTCCGTAATTGGACGTAACAACCGATACTTTCGCCAAGTTATTGTTATTATCGCAGTTTATGTCGGCGACAGTGGTTACTGCTCGTTTTGTTCGCCATTTTATTGCCGTGACGCGTTTAGTTAATTAATTCACTGCCTGGAACGCCGTTACTTCTCAACAGATATCACCTCTAAACATGTTATGTACTCTGTTATTTACCTCGGTCTGTGCAAACAACCCGGATTTTCTAAATGAAAGAAAGCTGCCTCAAACGCAATCGATACAAACGACGCAATAATGCCATTTTAACTAGTTAGAACTCCATTTCCTTGTCTGATTATCGCTATCTTCACCGATTCTTGCAAATGACTTTGCGAAATGAACTTCTACGATTATATTGATATTACATATACTTCGTAAAAACATGTATAGAAACATACAGATTCCTGTCTGATAATCTAGTTGACAAAGCACTACTGTGTCTACTGATTCGATAGAAACGAAACTCAATGGAATTCTTTATGGTTAGTTTGACAGACACGGATCATTACCTGAGTCCATTGAGCACTCGATCACTGCAATCGGTCACCGTGTCCCAGGGTCACGATTCGATTCCCCTGTCTCACAATCAGTATTTATAACAAACTTGAGTTCAGCAGGTATCGGTAACTGATATCAGACGATTCTCGCAATCCTATTAATTATACTGTTTCAATATTTATACGATATGTATAGCAGAGATACTAGCATAAGCAAGCTTCCAGCAAACTTATAACCACCGACACCCGGTAAAAACTACAAACAAGGTCTCGCGACTTTCACGATATATTTCACTGCTTATCGCGTCATTAATATCGCGCCAAATTGCCTGTTCAAGAACAGATCATTTAAAAATTACTTATAACCGAAGTTGGCGACTTACGAGGAAAATTACTTGACTTGATCGAAACATCCATCTGACTCTCGTAAACCCTGTTTTACCCTTTGTAGTACGTATATACACGATACTTGTAAACCTTAAAACTCGACGTACGACAACTAAGAACGAAGTTACGAGGGGTATCGATCAATTGCTGGAGGCAAACGCGTTGGCCAATCAGGTATCCCAATTTACTACGTTGCCCGGCAATAAATTAATTTCCGAGGCGTTGAGACCTTCGGTAGCGGCCGCATGCCTAATTTGCGGTGGAACAGAGTTCGCGATCCGTTCCACGGAGTTGGATGTTCGACCTGCCAAGGAGGATGGAAGCGGTCAACGTGGCGTTGCCACGGGTCCCGCGTCATCGCGACGCGTAATGAGGTCAATAACGCAGCGAGCAGCGTGCAGGCGTCCTCGAGAGCACGAAGGATGGCGCAACAACGACAGGAACGTCGGCAAACACAATGTGCTGGTGGCGTCAGAAGCCAGCGACGCTGGTGCACCGCGACGCCGCTAAAGAACGGCCGCAGCGTTCGATCGAAATTCGTGTTTCGTTCGTACACGATAAGCTCGTTCGACCAGAATTCCGCTCGTTCGAATTCGTTTCGTCTGTTTATTGAACCACGTCGAGTATATTGGAACCGTTCGTTAAAAATCATTTACTATATTCGTTGGGATTGGTTTCAATTTTGAGGAAAGTTGGAAACTACGCACTGGAGAAAGTATGGTACTGTTTGATAATGGAAGAGTGAATTGAAAATGGAAATATTATAATATAAGAATCAGTACCTTTGTTTAAATAATTTTGGTCAGAAATTGACCAACGATCAACAGTTTTTTGGATATCGGTAATTATCAGATTACTGGTTACGACTATGGAAACGGATAGAAGTATCTTTAGAATAATAGAAACTGGAATATCGCCATGTTGTTACTTCTTTGCTTGGTTATGCACGTTACAGATTTTGTTTTTCCTGGTTCAAACAGTACATAAGTAAAAGTCGTTTGTTTCGCCGTAAAACTGTCCGATAGTGAAAAATTATTGCCATCGTGTAACATTTGTTACGTCAAACCAATTTGTGTGTTATACGCTTGGATGCACAGGCGCACGAGCGCGACATTACCGGTGTTGTCACGTTGGAACTAACTTTGCACAATTCCAGTGAGCCAGAGTTACGCGGTTCGGTTTAATCGTAGAGCAGTAACTTCGGTTCGAGTCGTTTGACTTCGAGATTAGTCGAAAACTCAACAGCTTCGTTCAGGAGAACAGACTATTTGTCTTTGCACGCGGTGGCCCGTAAGTTTTTAATCGGCGGCAACAAGAATTACTCTAGCGAGTCCAGAAGAGAGTGCAATTTTAATAACTCGTAATCCGATATTCAACGATCGGCGAGTTAAACAACTTTCAAAGATATTAAAACACGTAATTTTTTCGAGTTCTCGATGAATGAAGAAACTCGGATGCCAAGTTGCATCGTGTAGCCTGTCGCTGCTTGATTCATTAATAATCGACTAACTGTTGATATCAATAGTGGCCGGGATGACAAAAGAACAATCGGAATATCGAAGACCGCGTACAACCGTTACTCATCGCTGATTCGTCGTGCCGCGCCAAAAGCAATTTGAATATTTTTCTATCCGTCGTGTTTCCAACAAGGATAAAGCACGCGAAATTCCGCCACTCGGTGGGAATTTATTCTCGCACGTCCGCGCTCTATGCGCAACGAGATCGCCGCCGGGATCCTATGCAGATGTATGCTACGAGCGTACGATACGCGGCGTGCAAACGATGGAACGAACAGCTCGAAATAAAAACCTTGTTCGAAAAGGAAGGGTCGGTGGAAAAACGGCACGAGGGAGATAGAGGAAAGAGTAGAGACGGTAATAAACCATAAGTGTGGCTGCATTAAAATCGCAAAATTGAAAAATACAGCGCGCTTCATCGCGCCTGGCGTCTTTATTTCTTCAGGTGCAACAAAAATTCTCTTCTTTGAAAGTACGTTTACTCTGCCCTCGTCGCTCCTACCACCTACGCCACGTTGCTGCTCTCTTTAGCGTTTTACTCTTCTCCCTACTTTCTCCCTACATGGCCGCAGCATGACTGTAAAATTTAAATCAACGCCGGTTGCTCTTTCGTCGCCAATAACCTCGCCGCTTTTTTCCGCGAGCCCATGAAATATTTGAACACGCTAGCGTTGCTTCGTCGCGGGCTGAATAGTTTATAAATATTGATTGAACTGGGAGGTTTTGACGTGGAGACCGCGCTAAACGCTGAACAGTATGACAAATTAATCTGTCCGATGGAAATGATTTTTTGTCCCTTTTGGCGTTCAGCTTTCTGGTTAACCGAAGTGAAAACTTTTTCTAATGATCCGCTCTCTCGTTGAAGGAACCAAACAAATTACACGAAGCTCTTCATTTGTGAGTCCAGTCACCCCCCCCCCGCGCGTGGTTAAATAATGCGAAAGCAGACACGTTACATCCGACGATATACGTCCAACTTTCTCATGACGCCGATAGGAACATCGAAAACTACGATAATAATTCAACGTTCTTTCAAAATTTTTCCAACGACATTCCGATATTCTATCTTATTGGAGAGAAATTCCAAAAAGTACGTTTGAACGCTATCAATCTCCTTATGCGCCTTCCTGGTTCTATATCCGATAAAAATGACTGTCTGGAAAAACGAACGAAATTACAGCCCAGACTCATCTGTCGGCAGCATAACACGAAGGCAATCGACTGAATCCTGAGATTCCGAGATTCGTTTGACTGAGAGAAAGACAAAGAAGAAAGGAGAGAAAGAGAACAAGAAATAGGTAGAGAGAATTGGTAGGTCGGTAAACAATTCATCTTTAAAATTCATCCAGATTCTCTTTTATATTCCACCGGTACGACTCCGTTTCCGGGCCGCATGAGCCAGAGATCCATCAAAAAGGTTCCGGTGTGCTTGTAGCAGCATTCTCCACGGATAAGGGTGGAAACGGATACGCGGGATGATGGCCGAGCCGGGGTCGTGGCAGAACGGGAAAACAAAACCGGGCAGGAGATGAATCCGTAGATATGCCGTAGCGTCATAATTCCTTCCTTATTGTTTGTCCTCCATTTTTTATCTGTGGAAAACGAGAGACTGCCGGCCAGCCTTCGAGCAAGGTCGAAAAAAGCTAAGCTGTCCGTGAGCTGACAGAGTGGAAAACAGAAAAAACGTGGCACGAAGAAGGGAACTGGATGAAAGGGGAACACGATGGGAAGAGAAAAATGAAAGAATCGCGCCTCTGAAAAAAGATACGGGATATGGATTTCGAAACTGGACAGCGGCCACTGAGAACGGGGTTTAATGGCATCCGGGGCCCAGATGAGGATATCATAAATGTTATTTTAATAAAGACGACAGAATAGAGTGCAGAAGAAACACTTATCGCTTGAAACCCTGTAGTCGAAGAGAACTAGTATCTCTATGATGGTGGAAGAATAAATAAAGAAGCAGTGGGGATTAAAGAAGCTAAAAGCAATAAGTGACGGGGCATGTTCGTTTTCTACTTAATATAGTGAAAAGGGCTGTTTCTGGGCAGAACAAACGGCCAACGATCGTTCGCCTATTAGCTTTCTCCAACAAGCGTGTTTACACGCACTAGTTTCCACGATGAAAATGTTTGTCGTATAAATTAGCGATCCGTAACGGCCTGTACGATCGTACGTGTCACTTTGCGACAGAATTCTACCCTATTCGCATGGGGGAACGCGTAGGTCGATATTTGTTCTGTGAAAAAGCCCGTAGAGTTGTTCGTATTCGTGGCAGATCTCAAAGAAAAATCGCCAAGTTTCAACAAGAGAAACCATTTGAAAGCGTGTCTCCATGGTTACTAGCGATGGTGCCAGCGATAATCGCGAGAATCTTTCTAAAAAAAGCACCGGAACCTTGAAGAAAGACGAAAGCCTGGTGATCCAACGCTACTTACGCGAGATAAATTCCTGACTTTTTGTAGGAAGATAAAAGCAAACCTCCCCGCTCAATGAAGAAAGGTGAAGGGTAAAACATTTGTGCCTGACCTATGACGACGGGAATTTCTTT